>NW_027532008.1:5337369-5349896 GCF_008692635.1 Crocuta crocuta
AAATTCATTATCCGACATTTATCCAGATTTATCTAGATTCCTGTTATTTTATCTGGCACCCTACTGGCATGAAGCCAAAGATGAATCTTTGTTGTTAAAGCTTCAGGCTCTTACTTTCCAAAGCCGGCAAACAAAACAGAACAGAACAAAAACACCAATGGGAAAGCGCCCTCCCGTCTCATCACTCTGGATTCCATTTTTTTCTTGATTTTGATTTCCTCTCAGTTTTTGACCCTTGTAGATTTCTCTTCCTTGAAAAGGGAAGTCTCAGAACTGGTCTTTTTTAAAACAGAAGACCAAAACACTCGCAGGCCACTTCTGCTTCTTGAATTCCCAAGTATGTCTCCTAAAAGCAAAACCAGTACAGACCTAGTGACCCAGTAGAAAGGAGCAGGGGCAACATACAGAGGAACAAAAAACAAACGTTTTTCAAAAACTGAAAAGTATAAATTGTTATTTCAACAGAAGCTCCATCCACACAGGTAAAGGGCTTGGCCAGAGCTGGTGATTGTGGGAAGTCATTATGATGCTAATTGAAATAGACTCATTTCTTCTCATTGTACCACAGCAAAGGCTTCTTGGTGAGCCCAGCAGGAGCCGAGGGACCCACCCCATGGAGAGACGCTGGGTGATGGAGGCAGCCAATGGCTGCAAGGATGGCTTGGATTTCAACCCCATGAAAGAGTACATGGTCCTGAACGGTTCCCAAAGGATCGCTATTGCGGTGCTGTGCACCACCCTGGCCCTGCTAAGCGCCCTGGAGAACCTGGCTGTGCTCTACCTGATCCTGTCCTCCCACCGGCTCCGGAGGAAGCCTTCCTACCTGTTCATCAGCAGCCTGGCTGTGGCCGACTTCCTGGCCAGTGTGATCTTTGCTTGCAACTTTGTAAATTTCCACGTCTTCCACGGCATAGATTCTAAGGCTGTCTTCCTGCTGAAGATTGGCAGCGTGACCATCACCTTCACAGCCTCTGTAGGCAGCCTACTGCTGACCGCCATCGACCGCTACCTCTGTCTGTGCTACCCACCCACGTACAAAGCACTACTCACCCGTGGGAGGGCACTGGCCACCCTGGGCGTCATGTGGGTCCTCTCAGCCTTGGTCTCCTACCTGCCCCTTATGGGATGGACCTGCTGTCCCCGTCCCTGCTCTGAGCTTTTCCCCCTGATTCCTAATGACTATCTGCTGGGCTGGCTCCTGTTCATTGCCTTCCTCTTCTTCGGCATCATCTACACGTATGCGCATGTTCTCTGGAAGGCCCATCAGCATGTAGCCAGCTTAGCTGAACACCAGGACAGGCAGGTGCCAGGGATGGCACGGATGAGACTGGATGTGAGGTTGGCCAAGACCCTGGGGGTGGTGCTGGCTGTGCTTTTCATATGCTGGTTCCCGGTACTGACCCTCATGGTCTACAGCCTGACCGCCACCCTAAGCGACGAGGTCAAGATGGTCTTCGCCTTCTGCTCCTTGCTCTGCCTTGTCAACTCCATGGTCAACCCCATTATCTATGCCCTGAGGAGTGGGGAGATCCGCTCCTCTGCCCACCACTGTCTGGGCCGCTGGAGGAAGCATCTGAGGAGACGTGGGTTTGAAGGAAACAAAGAGCTCCCCAGGTCCTCAGTCACTGAGACAGAGGCTGATGTGAAAATCAACCCATGGCCAGATTCCAGAGGACCGTACTGATGATTGCTGACGGGGCCTCTCACAGTTTTAAACAAGCTGAGCCAATCATTTTACTCCCCAGAGGAGAGAGGGCACCCTTGAACCCTGTTGTCCTACTTGAGCCATCCCAGCGGCCTGGGACACTTACCCCTTTTCGCTGATGACCGATGACACCCACCCCTGGCAGGTAGCCTGGCCATATGCCTATTTGCACGCAGACTGTTGGATCACTAGGCCCCGTGAGGAGGGGCAAGGTGGGCAAGAGGCCTGGGCAGGCTCAGCGCACATCAGATCAGGGGAGCCTCCCCCACAAGATGGCTTTGTGCTTGCATCCTCCAGAGATCACAGGGGCCAGATAGAGCCTTCAGGCTCAGCAACAAGGGACTTGGAGGAAATCTGAGGAAAAGAATGGATTCTGTTCCTGGGATCTCAAAGTATTCAGACGGGATGGCTGGCCAACCCTGTTCTTGCTTAACTGTCGGGGCCTCCTTGGCTCTAAGGCTCTGAAAGACCCCACTTGCTGGTCACCCTTTCCTCCTGAGGACCATGAACTTTGGTATAATGGGGCTCAAGGGTGTCGATCCACCTCTTTTGTAGGTAATTGACAAGTCTCCAGCTCAGGGACTCTTGCTATTAGGGCGATGCCCCCCCTTGACATCCTGAGACTCTCCACTCACAGCCACTGTGACCTAGGTCCCTGGGGGACACATGAGAGGCTGGCCCTTTGCAAGACACAGAATTTTCAGAGCGTTTTATTGACCCTGTGAAGTCCAATTGGGTGGTTTGGTTCCTCTGGAAGCAAGCAGTGCCCCAGTCTAACGCAACTCCAGGAAAAAAAAAGACATTCACTAAGATTTCATAAACTCCCAAATTGTTCCCAGCTGTCCCTCAATTCAGTGCCTCTGTCTCCTCCACGCCTCTATAGCAAAAAAATAAACAGTGCAAGTGGAAGGAGAGAGAAATTCCCTTACCAGGTGCCAGGCATGGGACTGACATCTCACAGTCTGTTATCTCCAGCAAGAACGTAGCCCCATCCTTCCGAAGATTCTAGGACACCTTTATTTTACATATCAGGGAAGCTGGGTTCCTACCAAAGAAGCTTAACACAGTAGAGAAATTGTTGTGGGTGGGGCAGATTACAGAGGAATTCTAATGCAATTATGTGGGACCACAGACAGAATAAAAGGAAAGATATTGATTAAACATGTCTTCATTTAATATGTACAAGACAAGGTGTCCACTATTCATTCATTCATACGCCCATCTCACAAATACATGCTGGCCTTTGTGCTATTTGCAGGTCCTGTTTGCAGCCATAAATGAGACTCTGCCCCTGTCTAATGGGGCTTACGTTCTACATTCTGGCAGGAAGACAGCCACTGATGAAGAACATTACTAGTAATGGTACAATGAAGGAAATCATAGGTCAAGTGATAGGGATTAAGTGAGGCAACTTTAGGTTGGTCATAAAAGTCAACTGGCTTTTATTGAGAGTTTACTATGTACCACACACCAGGATGAGTGCTTTCAAATGAGGTATTTGACTTAGTCTTCAGGATAACCTGACCAAGAAGGTTTTGGAATCCTCACTTTATGGACAAGGAAATACCTCAGAGTATTTTGCCTGAGAGGCAAAAATCACTTGCATAAGGTCACATTGCTGACAGGTACCCAAAGCTGGGGTTTCCAAAGCCTGACCCCTTTACCACTAACCTTTTGGCCTAGTTCAGTCCAATTCTGTCGATGAGGAGTAATATTCAATTTCTCGAACATCCGATTGCTGCCTTCTTAACTCCCCATTATTTCTCAGCGTGCTTCATTTTAGATCTTCTATTAATTTCCTGTAACAATTTTCCACAAACTGAGGGGCTTAAAACAACAGAAAGTTATTCTTTCATAGTTCTGGAAGCTACAGTCCCAAATCAAGGCACCGGCAGGACCATGCTCCTTCCAAAAGTTCAAGGAGAGTATCCTTCCTTGCTCCTTCCTGCTTCTGGAAGTTCCTGCTGTTCTCTGGCCTGTGGCAGAACTCCAATCTCTGCCTCTATCTTCATAGGGGCCTGCCCTCCCCACCGGTCCTGGCATCTTCATCATTGAATTAAAGGCACATCCTGATCCAGTATGACCTCATCATAATTTAACAAATGACACCTACAAAGGCTATGTCCAAATAAGGAAATATTCACCGGTTCTGAGTGTACCTGAGGTTTGGGGGCAGCCATTATTCAACTCAGTACAGTCCCCGAGGACAAATCCCACCCTTCTGTTATAGCCCATATCATGGACTGTGTTAAGTGGCAGTCACTGGCTAGTTCCCCCACCCACCCACGAGATGAGCTGGACATTCACCTCCTGGCCTCCAGTGCTCCCTGACAACCCAGCATAGTGCCCCAAGAGGGCCAGTCAGTATCTGTGGAACCAAACGGCTCCTGAAAAGCGTTTTGGAAAAATCAAACTTTCTTTTAACCCAGATACCTATCTTTGTGGAAGGCAAAGGCATGGCATGACTTTTTCAAGGTGAATTTGTGGTTCCTTAAAGTTTGGGCATGCCTTTCTTTAATCATTGGTGGGGTCTTTTCTCATTTTCACAAAGAAAATGCCCAAGTGCCTGGCACGAATTGTGCAAATATTTATTGTTTAACAAATAAAACTAGAGTTTGAAAATCATATGCACTGGGGCGCCTCAGTCGGTCAAGTGTCTGACTTCGACTCAGGTCATGATCTCACAGTCTGTGAGTATGAGCCCTGCAAGGGGTTCTGTGCTGACAGCTCAGAGCCTGATGCCTGCTTCAAATTCTGTGTCTCTCCCTCTCTCTGTCCCTCCCCTACTCAGGCTCTGTCTGTCTCTCTCTCTCTCTGTCTCTCTCAAAAATAAATAAACATTTTAAAAAAATTATTTGGGGGCGCCTGGGTGGCTTANCATTTGCACTTCCACACTTTCTACCTCTCTCTTTTCACATTCACACTCAATTTCTGCTCTAAGTAAAGAACTAGAGTTTATGGAAGAGGAGAGCAAGTGGGGAAAGGAGCCCTGGATATCACTGAGAACTGTCCTCATTATTTAGATGAGGGAACGGGCCCAGACAGGGGACAAGACTTGCCCAAGATGAGCCAATAAGGTGATACCCAGTGCCAAAAACGCAGGTCTCCCAACTTCCGGTTTTATCCACCCGTTACCACGCCTTTCACTTGTCCCTGCAGATTTACTTTTGGTATGAGAATAAGGAGAAGTGAAGGTCACAGTGTTCCATTTTATCTTTTCCAAGATGAGTTCCATAATGTCAAAGACCATTACCCACGCTGATCACTAGAAGATATGTGCAAATGGGTTTGGTTTTGTTTTTCAAAGTTGTCCATGCTTACTGTTCTGGGCACTATTTTAACATAATCTTGCAGAGAAAGAAACACAGAAAATAAAAAAGCTGTTCAATCACCAGCAGCCATTGTGTTTCCTTTCACTCCTTGAATGAGGAAGTGCTTGGTTCTGTCAACATAGGCTCCAACCCCTCCCAGGGTGCAAGAGAGACGCAGGCTGTAGAGAGGCACAGACGCCATATCTGGAGACCAGGATTCTGGTCCCACCCCCGGCTCAAACTAGCCTTGTGATTGGGGGAGACCCCAGTCCCCTCTCTGGCTCTCAGTTTCCTTCTCCACACAATGGAAAGAGTAGGGAAGCTGATAGTTTCCAGGATCTTCAAAGTCCCTTCAAACTCTAATGTGCCGCAGCTCTCTCACTGATACATGGGGTCTAGCTGTGCCACATGGGGTCATGGGACTTCCCCCACCTGCTGGCCTCCCCTCCTGCTTGGGCACACAGAACGTAAAATTGTACAGGAACTGGTGACATCCCTGGACTACATTGACACGGGCACCCCTTGGGCCTGGGGCTCTCAATTTTCTCACCCTGCTATTCTAAAAACATTCCTTAGTGACAGCCTGTTTGCGGGTACTGTTTTTTGTTTGTTTATAAAATTTCCATCCAAGTTAGCATACAGCGCAATAATGATTCAGGGGCACATGCCAGTGATTCATCCCCTACGTATAACACCCAGTGCTCATCCCGACAAGTGTCTTCCTCAATGCCCCTTGCCCATGTAGCCCATCCCCCCACCCACAGCCCCTCTAGCCGCCCTCAGTTTGTTCTCTAGGGTCTCACTTTTCCAATTAGATATTACGCTCTCTGAATTGCATCAGAATTCTCAAAGCAAGTCCAAGAAATATTAGACGGGCACAGTGTTCACAGAGGCTCTTCCTTTCTCAGGTCCCGCTCTTCCGCCTCCTCTTCGCTGGCAATGCTTCTGCCATCCCTCTAACCCTGCATTTCCGCCTGGGCTGTCACTATGCCCTTCCATCTGGCATTCCTGCCTCCAGGCTTGCTCCTCTGCATTCATGTTCAAAAAGTCACCTACGGCTGCAAATGACAAAACGCACTAGTCCCAGCTCTCAGCACTCACCGGGACGTCCACACTCTCACGATTTAACCCAGCTGTGATTTCCTTTCCTCGAGTACCCTTGGACCCACAGCGGATCTCGGTCGACGGCGCTTTGCGTTTTTCTCCCTTTGAGCGCCAGAGGGCGCTGCAGGAACGGCCGCGGAGAAGGGGAAGACACTCTCCAAGCCGCCTAGGTTGACACGCCCCTTTTCCCTTCCGAGCCAATCATTAGTTAGAGTGGGCGGAACCGGGCGGCCCGCACCTGCGCGTTAAGAGGCGGAGAAGAGGCTCCGAGGCAGCAGCGACTCAGTTCTCGGAGATGAGGTCGGGGGCGGTGGGCACCCGGCTGGTGGTGCTGCTGCTGCTGCTGGTGCTGCTCCGGGCCGCATGTGTGCGCGGGGGCCCGCATCGGCGCCGCTACACCCCAGACTGGGAGAGTCTGGACTCCCGGCCGCTGCCGGAGTGGTTCGACAAGGCCAAGTTCGGGGTGTTCGTGCACTGGGGCGTGTTCTCGGTGCCGGCCTGGGGCAGCGAGTGGTTCTGGTGGCACTGGAAGGGCGAGGGGCTGCCGCAGTACAAGCAGTTCATGAGCGACAACTATCCGCCCGGCTTCAGCTACGCCGACTTCGGGCCGCAGTTCACCGCGCGCTTCTTCCACCCGGACACCTGGGCCGATCTCTTCCAGGCGGCCGGGGCCAAGTGAGTGTCGCCGCGGGGACCGGCGGAGCTCGACTTCCCGGCCCGGGAAGGGAAGGGGAAGGGAGTGCTGGTGTGCAGTCCGTTTGGACAACAGTATCGGTTCTCAGTCACCTGCTCTTCTCAATGCCCTGCGCACAGAAAAGTGCTCGGGAAATGTCTGAACTATTTTGACAACTGTTGGAGCTTGAGTGCGGTCGGTTCAGAGAAGCGAGAGTGTGGCGTGCTGAAATGGGGAAGGGAGAGGCTGTTAAAGGCCGGGGCCAGTCCTGAAGGACTCATCCAGGAGGGCAGTATGTGAAGTCAGGGGATGGTTCCCTTCAGCTTCTAGAAGAATTAGCTTGGCCAGGAAGGAAGCAGGTTGGAAGAGGGTAAGAATGGTGGCAGGGAAGTTTCCCGACTCCTGCCTAGAGTGGCCTTCCACCCTTACCTGCCTCCTCCATCATCCTCTGGGTTTTAGTTTCTCTTGGACAAGTTCTTTTGTACTAAGGAAAAATTACAGCTGATATTTAATAGCGTTTGCCAATAAATATATGGGAATATAAGGCTTGAATCAATGGAGGTGGTGGTCACTGTCTAATAGGAGACTTGGGGATCCGTAATTTACAAATGACAAAAAATTAAAATCTGGGAGACATCCTTTGTCCAGACCCCTTATTTTGTGGCCCAGCTGATTAGCCCAGACAGAGGAAGGAAACTAATGCCCTACATCCAAATCTCAGGACTCCAACGCGAAGGTTCTTTCCACCACACCAGGGGTCTGCATGCTGTGGCCAGAGAGATGGGTCCTCTCTCTGATTCTGTAAGTTCCATGAGAGGAAAATGAGTTTTACATTTTAAAAGGGTTTAAAAAAGAAAAAGAATATGCTACGGAGAGAAATGGGGGCCACAAAGGCTGAAGTACTATCTGGCCCTTCAAGTCCTGGAGCTCTGTGCTACAGCCAGCCCAGCGATTAGATGATCACGTGCTGGCTTCCTCTCTTTTTCTGCCATTAAAGCAAATGAGATGTTGAGTGATTTGGTTGTTATTTCAACACTTACTTGTCTCCCCTTGGCTTTTGGTCTTTTGTCACCTCTGTAAGTGAGAGGCAATTCAGGTGGCCTTTGCTTTTACTTTTCTATCATCTGCTATTTCCAGGACCAGAGAGCTAAGGTGCACTTCTTTTCCCTTACCTACTCCTCCCTTCCCTCTGGGCCTCCTCTTTGGCTGGGGACTAAAGACTTGTCTTCCTTAAGTCCGCTTCCATTCCTAGAACTCCCCAAGGGCAGTTGTGACTGCAGCAACTCCCTGGGTGTAGCTAATGCAGTCACTCCTGCACACATTACCTGTAATCAAGTTCTCCTGACCATTTCTAAAACCCTCAGGCAGGCTGGTTAAGTTCACGCTTATGGTCCGCTACCTGCTTCCTTTGCTCATGTAGCTTTGATATCCACAGATACGTAGTCCTGACAACAAAGCATCACGAAGGCTTCACTAACTGGCCGAGTCCTGTGTCTTGGAACTGGAACTCCGAGGATGTGGGTCCCCACCGCGATTTGGTTGGTGAGTTGGGAAAAGCTGTCAGGAAGCGGTAAGGATGTATCTACAGATGGTTTCTGTGTCGTCTCTTTTGATATATCCTTTCTCTCCACTCTTGTGCCGCCTCCTCTAAGTTTGCATTTAGCCAGTAACCCGCAGCGCTCTGGCCTTTGAACTAACCGTGTTTGATGCTCAGCACTTTTCATACAAAACTTTTCATGACACCGTGAGGGAAGTTCATGGCCTTGTGAAGGTGAAGGATACCCAGCTAGACCACAATGCCTCATTTGCATTCTGTGAAGGATTCTTTCTGGAAGGTCTGGCAACCCAAGGCCTACTCTAGTGGCTGATGAAGGACCGGGTCTGTCAGCTCTGTGTCCACCTTAGTCTGTCAACATAGAGCTTGGCAGGCAGTCAGAGAAAGTTTGGATAAAGGGTAGATCAAGAGGGAACTTACTGAAAAGGGCAATTAGAGCAGCCAAACAGTGAGGTTAGGAGCCTCTTGGTTGATTCTAATTAATGCTCCCTAATATTTGTCAACTTAATAAGAAGTAACTTTCCCAAGAGCACCTGGGAGGCTCAGCCAGTTAAGCATCAGACTCGATTTCGGCTCAGGTCACGATCTCACGGTTCCTGGAATTGAGCCCCACGTCTAACTCTGTGCTGAGAGCTCGGAGCCTGCTTGGGATTTTCTCTCCCTCTCTCTGCCCCTCCCCTGCTGGTGCGCGCTCTCTCTCTCTCTCTCTCTCTCTAAATAAACAAACATTAAAGAAAAAAGATAACTTCCCAAGATCAAAGGGCAGGAAATGGCAGAGGTGAGATTTGAACCCCGTTATCCTGGTTTTGTGCCCTACAGTTCTAGGTATGTTTGCGTGTAGAGAGGAAAAGTGGTATCTGTACCCTGCCCAATCCTGCTCCTTTGTGATTTGCTAAATCCCTGTTTAAGGGGCAGGCCAGCTGCCTATTCGTATAAGTAAAGTTTGATTGGAACACAGTTATGCCCATTCATTTATGTGTTATGTCTGTGGCCGCTTCAAGCTACAGTTTCAGAGTTGAGATAGAGACCATGAGGCCCACAAAGCCCAAAGTGCTGTGTGGGCCATAAAGAAAGTGTTGGCTGGCTCTGTTCACCTGAGCAGTATTCAGTCTCCCGGTGCTGTGCTTGGCTCAGCGCCCTGCTGTAAAACTCTTGAGATGTTGATTAAATCTGGATTTTCCCATCCTTGATTTTGACCTTCTTTGTACCTAGTTAGGCCCCAAGTCATATGATGAAACACTTAACTCTGATTCTTTCTGCCTTATCTTTGTGCTGTTGCAATGTTATCTTACTTCTTACTGCAGTATAGCATCTCTGTGACACTCACCATTTATAACACAAAACAAGTTTTATTGTGTCCGAAAATAGGTCACTTTGATCCTTTTTCATTTTGGTTAAGAATTCTTAACATTTCAATGTTAAGAACTATTAGTAAATCTTAGGTAAGTGAAACAATAAACCTACACTCATTAGTTTCAACTATATAGAAAACATTACTAGTGATCGTTTCTGAGTAATAAGATTTTGGATATTCTTTATACTTTTTTCTATTTTCTAGTGTCTCTAAAATATGTATTCTTAACTACTGACAGAGAAAACAGTTTTTAAAAAAGAATTCTATGTCATTACTGAGATAATGGACATAGGTAAAAGAGGGTTTAATAAATAACATTTGGTGTTAAGATAGTTAGGTATAAAAAGTAGTCACGTGTGTTATCAAAAACCCAATTGTCTTGTTTACACTAATGATAAGACATAATTTAAGGAAATGGTTTGGGATCCCAGTGCCCATTCACCCTCACGGGTGAGTTTCACTGGGACGTAAAAATGCTGCTGCTGATTTTTCTTGAACTAAATTATTTTTTCTTTGCTTAATGGGCAAGTGCTATTCTCTTTTTCTGTTTCAGGAACATACGTTATGGACTTTATCACTCACTTTTAGAATGGTTCCACCCACTCTACTTACTTGATAAGAAAAATGGCTTCAAAACACAGCATTTTGTCCATGCAAAAACAATGCCAGAACTGTATGACCTTGTTTACAGGTAAAAAAAAAATTTTTTTTGGAGGGGGATTTATGACTTTTATCAGTGAAATTAGAGCTTCCTATAGGATACTGTTAAATTGGGGGGAAAGGAAGGAACATGAAAAAAAAAATCTACAAGACACCAAAATAAAAATGGTAGTTTGTATTAAGACAATATATTTTTTTCTTCCTCTACTCCTCAAAACTCCCATAATGTGGTCATAATTACCTTATATACAAAACCAGGGATGGTGGCTAAGTCAAAACTTCCATTCCTCTTTACATGCTATTTTCTTTGTTGGGACCTTGCGCCTCCAGGCCCAAAGGACCCTGCTTGGATTTGGCATCTGGCAGATTTGCATTTGAATCCTGACTCTTGTTCCAAGCCTTGAATGACTCCCCTTCTGAGCCTCAGATTCTTACTCTAAAGTAGGGAAATTATGCCTTTTATATAAGACTCCAAATAATATGTGGAAAGTATCTGTCACCTTGCCTGTACCAGAATAAGGGTGACATTATCATTACTATCATTAAAGTGGCCACTTTCACATTGGGGTTCGTCCCTAGTCTTCAGCATGTTTTATTTCTAGTTTGCCCTTCTCGCATCTGAGCCTGCTGCCTCGCAAAGCATGGTGGACCTTTAAACCCTAGAGGCAGCCATCTCTGCCTGGACTCTCATTTTAGACCAAAAAAAACAAAACTCCCTGCATCCAGATGACTTCCCAAAGGAAAGAGTACAGTCGTAAGAGACCAGCAGAGGTTTGGAGTCAGACAGAACTGGATCTGAAATCCAGCTCTTTTTCTTGCTGGCTGTATGGCCTTGAACAAACTCCAAATCTTCTTAGATCTCAGTTTCTTTATCCATGGAATGAGGTTAATAGACACTGCAGGGTTGTCGTGAAAACTAATGAGGTAGTGAGTGCAAAGTGCCTAGTACCGTTTCTCGTACACAGTAAAACAGACCGTCTGCATTCCGTCTACTTGCCGTCCTGCTTACAGAGCATGGCACAGGATCAGGCATCGGGTACACTTGCATTGGAGCTCCAGCTCCTGTTACTTACAAGCTTTGCCACCTAAAACACACTGGCCTGCTGCGCATCAGGTTCTTGCTCTCTAAATGGGAATAATCATGCTTACGTTCCAGGTGCGTGTGTGCATGGGCCCACGCCACATGGAGCTCAGAGTGTCAAAATGTGAGAGGTGGCCACTATGGCTCAAGTGGACTCAAAAGATCCTTTATAGTTGAAACTGTGGTAGTTGTCCAGAACAATGTGTTTGGTGGAATAGTTCAGGATCTTTTTTTTTTTTTTTTAAAACATTTATTCATTTTTGAGAGACAGGCCAAGTGTGATTGGGGGAGGGGCAGAGAGAGAGGGAGACACAGAATCTGAAGCAGGCTCCAGACTCTGACTCCAGGCTCTGAGCTGTGAGCATAGGGCCTGAGGTGGGGCTTGAACTCACGGACCATGAGATCCTGACCTGAGCTGAAGTCCGATGCTCAACTGAGCCATCCAGGCGCCCTGAGGTTCTTAATACATCTTAAAAGCAGTTTAATCCTATAGTTCTAGAGCACCGCTCTTTTGATTGGAAGTAGTTGCTGGAAGGAAACCAGATTGTATATATGCTGATTACAACTCTTTTTCAGAAGACATTGTAAAAAGATTAGGAGGAAATATACCAAAGCATCGTATATTAAATAGCGGTTATGTGAGAAACCATAACAGTTAGAGTTGTTATTTGTGTCTCCTTAGTCTTCCACATTCTCTGCACCATGTAATTTTATGGTACTTTCAAAATGGGAGAAATTTTTTAAATGTGTGTTACAAAATAGATCCGTAAGACCTTACTGTGAACAGATTCAGATGATAAACTTTCCTAATTGTGTATCTTCCAGGTATGAACCTGACTTGATTTGGTCTGATGGAGAGTGGGAATGTCCTGATACTTACTGGAATTCTACAGAGTTTCTTTCTTGGCTCTACAATGATAGTCCAGTCAAGGCATGTGATTGTATGACTTCTCTTTTATTTGCCTGTTATGAGAAAAGAAAGAGTAAGGAGCCAAGATCTGGAGTACTAACAGTGACAACAGCAACAATAATAAATACTAATAGCAACATGGAGGTGGTAGGGACCAGGGAACTTCATGGCTAG
>NW_027532008.1:5350153-5350776 GCF_008692635.1 Crocuta crocuta
AGAGAGATAGAGATAGCATGAGCAGGGGAGGGTCGGAGAGGGAGACACAGAATCTGAAGCAGGCTCCGGGCTCTGAGCGAGCTGTCAGCACAGAGCCTGACATGGAGCTCATCCCACAAATGTGAGATCATGACCTGAGCCGAAGTCATACTCTTAACCAACTAAGCTACCCAGGTGCCCCAATGCTTATTTATTTTTGAGAGAGAGAGACAGAGCACGAGTGGGAGATGGGCAGAGAGAGAGGGAGACACAGAATCCCAAGCAGGCTCCAGGCTCTGAGCTATCAGCACAGAGCCCAAAGTGGGGCTCAAACTCACAGACTGTGAGATCATGACCTGAGCTGAAATCGGGCGCTCAACAGACTGAGCCACCTTTAATTCTTGATTTTGACAGAAGCAATATGTAGAAATCCCAGAGAAAGTAAAGTAAACTATTAAGCACACGAACATTATAAATAAAGAAACAGCCCCCCCAAAATTACTAGACAAAACATATAAAATTAAATGATGGGAATAAGATATATTTTTATGACTGCACCTAGTCTGTATTGGTTATGTAGTTTAAGTCTCAAGGAAATTTCATTTCCCTTCTGTCCAAATTCTTGAAGGAATTTTGCCTCCCTC
>NW_027532008.1:5361205-5375934 GCF_008692635.1 Crocuta crocuta
AGCACCATGTCACTGCAGCTGCCCGTTTCTAGTTTGTATTTCAGCACACTTACAGAGTCACAGAAGCCTGAATCTTCCCCGCACAAAAACGTAATACTTCTACATATTCCGGATTTGTCGTGGATTTTAAAGAAAAACTCAAGCATAAGACCAGTTTATACTGAGCTCTCTTGGTAGATTCATTAACCTCTAAGGATCTTACTGCGTAACTGTTACTAAATTTAGAAAGTAAAAAAGGAAGAACCTATGTGACCGAGAGAAACGAAGAGTGGTTTTCTGGGATTTGCCCAACGTGGAGGGATTTAGTGGCCCGGCTTCACGGGCTTTCTGCAAGGGTGCTCAGGCTGGGCCGGCTCAGATGTGCATGCACCCTTGGGCGGGGCACTGCAGACCCTGTTCAGCTCACTCTTGTTCCACACTGTCTCATGCATTAGGAAGGAGGGTTATTTCGGAGCCATGCTTATCCTAGGAAAGTACTTTTAGGGGAACTTCCTCTTCCTTGCTGTTCCTTCTGTCCGCAGTTCCCACAGGGCTCCCCCCTGCGCTTCCCCCAGTCTTGTCCCAGAGCCCACCAGTTCAGTGCTGCCTTCTTTGTCACCCTGTCCGAAAGGGCAGCGCCCCTGCCTCTCCCTGCCGGCTCTTCCCCTTAGCACTTACCTGGCTTCACGTTTTTCAGATGTTACTTTACAGATGTCTGTTAATTGTCTCTCTCACAAAAGCGTCAGCTTTCTGAAGGCAGGGTTTTGGGTCTATTCATTGCTATATCCCCAGCCCCAAGAACAGTACTTAGCCAGGTAGGCACATAATAAATATTAGTTAAATTAGTTAAATCAACCCACTACATAGCAGTAGCACCACTCCAATTGTGGCAACCGAAACTGTCTCTAGATTTTGCAAAAGTCTCCAGAGCAGAATAGCCCCCGATCGGGAACCACTGTTCTAGGCCAAGTCAGTTCCTTCCGTCCAAGAACGTTCCTAATTTACCAAACTGCATTACGTAAGGAAGCTAAGTGGTTTCACCTCCGTGAGCCAGTGCTCTCTCTCTCTCTCCCCCTTTAGGACAAGGTAGTGGTAAATGACCGGTGGGGTCAGAACTGTTCCTGCCACCACGGAGGATACTACAACTGTCAAGATAAATTCAAGCCCCAGAGCTTGCCGGATCACAAGTGGGAAATGTGCAGCTCCGTGGACAGGAGCTCCTGGGGCTATCGTCGCAACATGGTGGTGTCTGAAGTTGCAACCGAGCGTGAGATCATTTCGGTAAGAGCACGTAGGAGCCAGGTGTCTGCTAACTACCCTCTCAAACGAGCCTTCTGGCTAAGAGTGGGGGGAGCACCCTGGATGGCAGTGCGGGTCGCTAGAACCCGCTGGGGTCGTTGAACACACCCTCGGAAACCTGTCCTCAGGAAGTCATTGTAACTACAGGAGAAGATGTTACGTACAGAGATGTTCTTCCCAGGATTCTTTGCAGTTGGACGCGTGGGTTGTTTTCATCTCTTGCAGCCATAAAGGGGTATTTAAGTAGATTTGGGGATTCTCCTTGACCATTATAATGTTTATGAATGTAATGCTGGGTCAGTGCCTAGGGATTGTGTGAAAAAATAAGTTATGAATTATCTCAACTATATAAACTATATTTCCGCTGCATAAGAAAAAAGACCAGAAGGGAGTGTCAAGTTGGTGGTATAGGGTCTTTGACATATCTAACAAATTCTCTTCTTTAAAATTTTATGAGTGTAGCCATAATTTTTCTGGGCCTCCTTGAAGGGCACCTGTTGGAGGTCATAGTAAACACACACACACACACACACGCACACACACACACACACCACTCCAGAGCCTTGAAGAATATATTTCTTTACAGCATGTTTTCCCAAAGAGGCAGCATATACATTTATGTAGCCCATTTCTTTTTTTTTTTTAATGTTTGTTTATTTGTGAGAGAGAGAGAAAGAGCATGAGTCGGGGAGGGTCAGAGAAAGAGGGAGATACAGAAGAATCCGAAGCAGGCTCCAGGCTCTGAGCTAGCTGTCAGCACAGAGCCCGACGCGGGGCTCGAACCCACGAACCGTGAGATCATGACCTGAGCCCAAGTCGGATGTTTAACCCACAGAGCCACCCACGCTACATAGCCCATTTCAAAAAATATATAGCATTTTCAAAAGGGTAAAGGATATTCACCAAAGGAGAGAATGTTAGATTCTTTTTCTTGTCTTAATGCCCATGTGCACTAAGCATCGCGCTGGGCTTGGCACTGGTAGCTAGGGTCTCCCTGTTTCTGCTCTCCAGGAACTGGTTCAGACAGTAAGCTTGGGAGGCAACTACCTTCTCAACATCGGGCCCACTAAAGACGGACTGATTGTTCCCATCTTCCAAGAAAGGCTTCTTGCTGTTGGGAAGTGGCTGAGCATCAATGGGGAGGCCATCTATTCCTCTAAGCCCTGGAGGGTGCAACTGGAGAAGAACACGACATCTGTGTGGTGAGTGTGTCCTCCGTGGCATGCGGGAATAGGACTGTGGCCTGTCCCGAACCGGCGTCTCCTTGGGTCCACAGTGTTACAAGCCAGGCTGGAAGCCGTCTTGATTGAGGATACCCCAGAACCATTCTTTTGCTATTAAGTTTGCACCCCAGTGTATATGTTTGACTAGTGAGGGGTGTGCTGGGCATGGTGAGAGAAAGAGGTACAAAGCATCTGTTAATACTTTGACCCTGTTATCCTATCTCCTAAAAATAGTAACAGCTAATGCTTACACAGCCCCTACAGTGTGTAAGGCTCCAATCCAAATTCTTCCCATTCACAGAGTCCCTTCAACAGCCCCACCCAGTGGATGCAGTTATTATCCTCCTGTTACAAGTGAGAAGGGGGCCCAGGGCAATTCTATACTTAACCTCGGATCACAAAGCGAACTAGTGGAGAAGTTGTGATTCAGACTTGGAATTTCAGATCTAGTTATGTGATCTTGGGCCTGTGTTTTTCAAGTGCAAAGTAGGGGGCGAAGATACTTAACTTCCTGGGGTTGCTGTGACGGTTACATGAGACACTTAGGCAAAGCGCCTGAGAGCGTGCCCAGCGTGTGTACACAGTGTTCAGTGAAAGGTACCGCAGGTGTCCTGCCACAGAGCATTGGTCTGTGGGTCAGGGAAACACACTCACCCTTCCGTTCTGAGTGAATTTCTACTTAGTGATTTTCATCCTCTTCTCTAAGCCCGGTGGCCTCTCAGAACAAATGCGTCTTTGTTGTGCATCTTGCCCTTGTTAGGCCCTCTGATGTTCTCCCATGGATTTGAGGTTGAAAAAAATTTTAAATAATAAGGGAGATGGACTCAAGGTGATATAAACTAGTATAAGCGTTAAAATGAGGAAAATTCCTAGCCCAGTAGAGTGGGAAAGTGGAAGGGATCACCAGAAGGAGCCTTACAAGGCTACTTTCTTTTCTTCCCACAGACCTGAACTGGTATCCGAGTTAGTAGCACTTCCAGCCGCAGTGACAGGCTCAGGGTCTTGGAATCAGTAGATCATAAAAGGGAGATGTGTAACGCTACATGTCAGGGTAACAGGCCAGGTATTTCTGACAATTATGTTTCCTTTTTCCCCCAGGTATACCTCAAGAGGAACAACTGTCTATGCCATTTTCCTGCACTGGCCAGAAAATGGAGTCTTAAGCCTCGTATCCCCCGTAACTACCTCGACTACACAGGTAAGGAGCCTCTCAGAGGAAACTTTTTTTTAAGGAATTGGAGGCCGTCTCTGTTTCTGCCCTTCTGCCCCGGCTTCCCCCCGTTCCCGTTCCCCCTCTAGCCCATCCGGCCTGCCCTGGCCCAGGGTGACTCTCTCCTGTCACGTCCAGCCGCAGTCCATACTCCGTGCACTGACGTGCATTCCATTCCCTATGACTTTTCTGCAGATAACGATGCTGGGGATCCAGAAAGATCTGAAATGGTCTACAAATCCAGAAGGCGGTCTGCTTATTTATCTGCCCAACGTACCACTCCTTACCCTCCCAATTGACTTCGGCTGGACCATAAAACTGACAGGAGTGGAGTGACCACAGGAGCCCAGGCAGAACTGTCTTCTCTTTGCTGCTTTGATCTTCCTCTTGTAGCACCATCGTTGTAATAAACTACTTCTCTACTCAGAGCTGGCTTTGCCAACACATTTTAATCAAAGGAACTGAGTGCCTGTACTGATGTCTCAGTGGATCAGAGATCTGAGACCCCTGGCTAGCAAATCCCTCTCTGATCAGCAGAAGGGACTAACCAGTTAAGCTCTGAGCCCATCCTTCTATTCCTAACTCGGGGAAATTCTCTACCCTGGAAACTTCCCTCCATTCTTCTTTTGAAACCTGTTTCCTTACTCAGTGACTTCAGATAAAAAATAAGCCCGTCAGTCACCCTGTTGCCTGTGGAAGGAGGTGAGAATGGTTTAGCGAGCTCAACCACATGCTGTCTTCTTAGCATCTTTTGTCACCCGCACCCCCTTGTAGAGGTGGAGAGCCTGGAAGGGAAGGAAGAGGCTTGCTAGGCTGCTGGTGGTCAGCCCTTTGGAAGTTTCCAAAGCAAACGAGGGGCTCAGAAGTCCAGTCTGTTTACAGTGATATTATGAAGGAAATGAATGTGATTCTGCCCTGCTTTTTAAAATATGATCAAATAAATAAATTTTTATGTCAAATCATTTTTACCACAAAGCATGTTGTAGTTTTCTTCTCCCAGTTTCTATATGACCTGCTTATAAAAAGCTTTATGTTTCTGTTAAAAAAAAAAAAAAAAGAGAGAGACTTGCCAGGTCTCCTTAATGCAGAACAGAGAACATAATTCGTTGGTTTTTCTGCTTCTCTAATACATTCTTCTGAGTTGGCTACCAGTTCAGCCCCTTTCATTATAGATCTAACCAGATTTTCTATTTCTTTTTTATTTGATAGATATATATAGAAATCTTAACCCAACGTTCAAGGAATGTTTGTTTTCTCAAGTACATGGAATATTTATAAACATAAATACCAAAAGAGTGCCATCATATAGACTATGTCTGCAATGTAATTGAAGGACCATAAAAAAATAACCTGGAGGGAGAAAGCCTATAGGTCTGGAAATTTTAAAACACACTTTAAAATAATTCATTGATCAAAGAAGGTACCATATAGAGAATTAGAAAATACTTAGAATAACATTGAGAGCCTTATGGACTGAACCTTGTGAGATGGAATGAAGTCTTTAGAGGGGATGCTGGGAAGATGGCAGAGAAGAGGCACCCGGAATCCATCTTCTGACCTGGACGGCCATTACACCGGCAGAATTTCATGCAACTTTTGTAGAACTCTGGAGTCTATCAAGGCTCCAACTTCCAGAGGAGGATTTGGGTGGTAAATTGCAGTTAGTGTTTAGCCTCCCCCATTGTTTCAAGCCCCTCCTCCTTGGGCTACACTGCCTTCCCCCTCCCCATTCAAATATTGCCCCTTTTGGGAGCCAGATATTAAAAACTAGGATATTAAAAAGCAACTGCATATATGGGGGAAATCAGAAAGTGACCATGCATCCCCAGGGAAAGACTCAGAAAAGACGTAAGGAGTCCTAAAGTTTATACCTCTGGCTTATCCTCAGCACAGAGACAGCCCACAACCATCAAAATACAAAAACAATAACAACCCCCCAACAAATCCTGGGTGGGGGAGGCTAGTAACTGATTTCCTGGGTTACCACAGTATTAGATAGTCCAATGTCCAGTTTTAAACAAATTGCTAGGCATACAAAGAAACGGAAATATGGCCCCTTCAGAAGAAAAAAGTGAATCAACAGAAACCTAAAAACAAGTCTTTGAAAAAGACCTAATGGCAGATAAACTAGACAGACCTTAAACAGCTGCCTTATAAGATGCTCAAAAAACTAAAAGGAAGCTGTGGGGGAAATTCGAGAAAACGGTGTATGAATCAAACAGATATGTCAATAGATAGCCTAAGAAACCACACACACAGACACACACACACACACACACACACAATTCTGGAGTTGAAAAGTACAATAACTAAAATGAGAAATTCATCAGAGGGATTCAAAGGCAGATTTGACTAGGCAAAGAAAAGATACTGCACTTGAAAATAGGACGATGGAAATTATTGAGTTTGAGGAACCAAAAGAACAAAGATTGAAGAAAAGACCATATGTTAGAGCAAAGATAAATAGAGAACTAAAAAATATTAGGGAAGATAAATGAAACAGTTGGTTTCTGAGGGCGCCTGGGTGGCTCAGTCAGTTGAGCATCCAACTCTTTATTTCACCTCAGGTCATGATCTCAGGGTCATGAGACTGAGCCCTGGGTCAGACTTGGCACTGCGCGTGGAGCCTGCTTAAGATTCTCTCTGCCCGTCTCCCTTACTTGCATGTAATTGCTCTCTCTCTCAAAAAAAAAATTTTTTTTAAAGTTCATTTCTCAAAAAGATCCACAAAATTACAAACCTGTAGCTATGATGGACTAAGGAAAAAAGATTCAAATTGCTAAAATGAACACGAAAATGGGGACATTAGCATTAATTCTATAGAGACAAAAAGGACTGTGAGAGAGAACTAATGAGCAGTTGTACTCCAACCAACTGGATAACCTAGATGACGTGGGAAACTTCCTAAAAACACAAAACCTACCAAGACTAAATCACAAAGAAACAGGAAACCCGAGCAGACTTATAACTGGTAAGGAGATTGAATCAGTAATTTTTAAATTTCCTGTCAAAAGCCCTGGAGCCAACAGCTTCTTGACAAATTCTACCATTTAAAGAAGAACTAACTTTTCCAAAATATTAAAGAGGAGAGAAAACTTGCTAACTTACTCTATAAGACCAGCATTAACTTCATACCATACCCAGGCAAAGACACTACCAGAAGACTACAGACCAATATCCCTTGTGATCAGTGATGCAAAACTCTTCAACAAAGTACTAGCAAACCAAAATCAGCAAAATATTCAAAGTATTACACACCATCACCAAGTGGAACTTATTCATGAAATGCAAGGGTGATTCAAGATACAGAGATGAATCATTATAATACACCACATTAACAAAACGAAGGGGAAAAACCCATGATCACCTCAATCGATGAAAGAAAGCATTTGACAAAATTCAACACCTTTTTGTGAAAAAAAATACACTCAATTAACTAGGACTAAAGGAAAAGTACCTCAGCATAATAAAAGCCATATAAAAAACCTATAGCAAACATCATACCCAATGGTGTAAGACTGAAAACTTTTCCTCTAAGACCAGGAACAAGACATGAATTCCTGCTTTTACCACTTCTATTCGGAAGTTGTAGCCAGAGCAGCTAGTCAAGAAAAGGAAATAAAAGGTAACCAAGTTAAAAAAGAATAAGTAAAATAATCTCTGTTTGCAGATGATATAATCTGATACGTAGAAAACCGTAAAGATAACACACACACACACACACACACACACACACACACGTCTTAGTTACTAAGTAACCAAACAGCATGGTACTGGCATAAAGCAGACATAAAGTAAATAAATGGAATAGAATAGAGACCCAAAATAAATCCTTGCAAATGTGATCAAATTACTTTTGAAAAAGGTGTCAAGACATTCACTCGGGGGAAAGCAATTTTTTCAATAAATGGTGCTGGGAAAACTAGATATCAATATGCAAAGGAATTAAGTTAGACCCTTCTATGATATCATACAAAAATTAACTCCAAATGGACCAAAGACCTACACGTTAAGACCCCAAAACAGTAAAACTCTTGGAAGACAACATAGGACAGGAGTTCATGATACTGGATTGGATTTGGTAGCTATACCAAACGCAAAGAAAACAAAAAGAAAAATAGATACATGGACTTAATGAAAATTTTAAACGTATGCATCAAAAGACACTATCAACAGAATTTACAGAACAAACTTCATTAAAAAAAAAAAGAAAAACCTGAGAATGGGAGAAAATATTTGCAAATACTATATCTTATAATGGAATTCAAATCCAGAATATAAAGTAGTAGACTCCTAAAACTCAACTAACAAAGGACACTCCAGTTTAAAAATGGAAAAGGACTTCAATATGTATTTCTCCAAAGGAAATAAACAAACGGCCAGTAAGACATAAAAAGATGATCAGAATCACTAATTGCTAGGGAAATGGAAATCAAAACCCCGAGACACCACTTCACAACCATTATGATGGCTTTATCAAAAAACAAAGAGACAAACCAGAAAATAAGTGTTGGCAAGGATGAGGAGAAATTGGAACCCTTGTGCATTGCTGGTGGGAACGTAGAATGGTGTGGCTGTTATGGAAAACAATGTAGCACTTCTTGAAACAATTAGATATAGAATTACGGTATGGTCCAGCAATTCCACCTTGGGGTATATACTCCAAAGAACTGAAAGCAAAGTCTCAGAAAGAATATTTGTACACCCATGATTAGAGCAGCATTGATCACAATCATTAAAACATGGAAGTAACCCAGTCAGTTGACAGATGAATGGATAAGCAAACTGAAATATACATGCATATATGTTTGCCTTTTTATTTATTTCACCTCTGTATTGCACAGTTTGCTTAATCACATGTATGTTACTCAATGTCAAAAAGGAAGGAAATTCTGCAATATGATACAACATGGATAACACTTGAGAACACTAAATAAAATCCACCAGTCACAAACAGATTCCACTTCTATGAGGTACTTAGCATAGTCCAAATCATAGAGACTTAAATAGAATGGTGGGTCCTGGATATAGAATTTCAGTTTTACAAGATGAAATCAGTTATGGTGATGGATGGCAGTGATGGTTATACATTATGAATGTATTTAATACCACTGAACTGTACACGCAAAAATGATTAAGATGACAAATTGTATGTTATACCTATTTTACCACAATAAAAAAAATTGGAAAAATAGACTTAAAGGAAATATACAGCCTTAAATATTTATATTCAGAAAAATGAAAGCCTGACGTTTAATAAGTTATTGAATGTCATTGTAAAAAAATCAGGAAGAGGCCCCTGGGTGGCTCAGTCAGTTAAGCGTCCGACTTTGGCTCAGGTCATGATCTCATGGTTCGTGGGTTTGAGCCCCGCGTCGGGCTCTGTGCTGACAGCTTAGAGCCTGGAGCCTGTTTCAGATTCTGTGTCTCCCTCTCTCTCTGACCCTCCCCTGCTCACATCTGTCTCTCTTTCTCTCTCTCTCAAAAGTAAATAAAACATTAAAACATTTTTTAAAGTAAAAATCAGGAAGCAGGGCTGGGGGTAGAACCAGAGCACCAATCCAAAGAAAATAATATTTAAATGATGAAATAAAAAGCAGAAACTCAAGAAGCAGAATACCATAATGATCAACAGGGCTGGTAGTTTATTCTTTGAAATACTAATAAAATAAACGAACAAAAGAAAAGGTACAAATAAACAATTTTAGGAATGAAAAAGAACACACTACACAGCAAGATTAAAAAGAGAACAGGGGCACCTGGCTCAGTTGTTAAGTGTACAACTCTTGACTTCAGCTCCAGTCATGATCTCAGGGTGAGTTTGAGCCTGAAGCCAGGCTCCTCGCTGACAGCGTGGAGCCTGCTTGAGATTCTCTCTCTCTCCTCTCTCTCAAAAATAAAAAAATAATAATTTTTTTAAAGAGAATAATGTAGACGATTTTGTACCAATAAAATTTGAAACAAAATAAAAACATTTCTAGAAAATAACACTAACCCAAATGACTTAAGGAGAAATAGAAAACTTGAAAGTCCTCTAACATTTAAAGAAATCCAATCAGTAGTACACAATCCTCCCATAAAGAAAACACCAGACCCAGGTGGCTTTACAGTTGAGTCGCACAAAACTTCCAAAGAGATTGGAAGTCTTACCACTTTTCAGACGATGGGAAAAGGGAACACACCTCATCTCATTTAGTATACTACCATAATTTTGACACTATATTCAGAGAAAAATAGTAAAATAATAGGATAGCTCTATCCACTCATAGACAAAGATCCAAAAAAATTCTTTAAAAAAAATTTTTTTACGTTTTTATTTATTTTTGAGACAGAAAGAAAGCATGAGCTAGGGAGAGGCAGAGAGAGAGAGGGAGACAGGAAATGAACCAGGCTGTGCACTGACAGAGCTGTGAGATCATGACCTGAGCAGAAGTCAGATTATAAATCGACTGAGCCACCCAGATGTCCTCCAAAAATTCTTTAAAAATTTTTTTTTAAGTTTATTTATTTTAAGAGAGAGGGAGAGAGCATGTGGGGGAGGGGAGAGGTAGAGAGAGAGGGAGAGAGAGAATCCCAAGCAGGTTCTGCCTTGTCATTCCGGAACCTGACTTGGGGCTTGTTCACATGAACCCTGAGATCATGACCTGAGCTGAAATCAAGAGTCAGCCACTCAGCTGACTGAGCCACTCAGGCACCTCCAAAGATGCAAAAAAAAAAAATTCTAAGCAAAATATCACAAACTGAATCCAGATAACAGTCATAAAAGTATAACAACACTTGCTGAAATTGGTTATATAGCAGGATTTTAAGGTTGCCTTTAATATCAGGGGGAAAAAACGCCAGTGAATTCAACACAATAAAGGAGTAAAGCTAGATGATCTCAATAGTTTCAGAAATATCTTTGTGGGGTTTTGGGGGGGTTTTTTGTAATTTTTTTGCGTAGGCTCTACACCCAACATTGAGCTTGAACTCATGACCCTGGGATCAAGCATTAGATGCTCTACCAACTGAGCCAGCCAGGTGCCCCTGATACATCACATTTGTAATTCAGAATAACAACAACAAGCCTGCATGAAAAGCGGGGCCAGAAGTGGGTATACGCTAACAGTTTACAGCAAACATTATACCTAAAAGCAGGATGTTGAGAAGCAGCCTTTAGGAGCAGGAGTGAGCTGAGGGACCCAGTGTCACTGTGCTAAGCGCTATTTGGAAGATCCTAACCCATGCAGTAAAACAGGTAAAAGAAACAAGGGACATCAGAATTCGCAAGGATGAGATCAACCTGTCACTGTTCTCAGGTGATGTGATTGTCCACATCCAAAACCGCAAAGAATATACAAATGAATTATTAGAATTAACGAGATATGTTAGCAGGTTGCCAGATCAGTAGATAAAAATCAATTGTATTTCTACAGTCCGGAAACTAGAAAACAACGAAAAACTTCCATCTTCTGTAACAATAAAAGATAAAAGGCCTAAAACAAAATGAGCAAAAGCTGTGCCAGCGACTCAGCAGTCACCACTCCCATGGCCCTAACTGCCCATCCCACCGGAAGGAGATGCAGCAGACAACGTGGCCTGCACTGAAGGCCTCCCAGATGGGTTAGGGGCTTTCGTACCTGAGCCTCCCTGATGGCAGGAAAGGTCCCCAGTATATCTTGCTGGTTGAATCCACCTAGAGACCCAGCTCCTGGCAAAATCTTGGCCCCAGGTGTGTCCTCAGCTCTTCAGGCTTTCAGAAGATGCCGAACTGGAGTGCTTCCAGATATTGTCAAGGAGAAGAGCCCGGAAGTGGCCTGTGGCCCTGGCATGCGTTGTGTAGCTGCCGTGAGAGCTGGGGACAGCTGGAGCCTTCCAGACAGCGGACAGTTGGTGTTGAAGATGCTTTAGGGCATCCTGGAGAAACTTTTCTGGGCTGAACTGTCAATTAGCTTCAAAGACAACCTGTGTACAATCTGCCATTGACACAGCAGACCTAGGAGAGGGCTTGGGGTGCTCTCCTGAGACCAGCGAGGGTGATTCAGTGGGAGAAGCTGTCCCCTGGGTTTGAGAGCTCATGGGGCCGTGCAGCTAGATTGCAAAATTACTGAGAAAGAGAAGATGCAAAAAAAAAAAATAAGGAAAGAAAGAGAAAGAGAGAGAAAGAAAGAACGAAAGAAAGAGAAGACTAAGTGTGTTTTTGTTCCTGTAGCTCTCTGGCAATAACATCCAGCTGGGGACGTCCAGGGATTATTCCCGAATGTGCTTGCTCACAGCCCTTTGCTCCTTCAGACTCAGGGAGCCCAGCCGTGGCTTTAAGCCCTTAACTGCATGCATTTGAATCCCCAAGTCCCTCTCCTTTGGTCTGCAGAGTGGGAAGGCATCACTGTCAATGGCTGCTGTGTATTTCACAGTCTACGTGAAAGTTCAAGGATGCGCGACAGGGTTTAACTGTCCAGGTTCTCAACATTCAGGCTTATCCCCTTTGTAAAACGGTGTCAGTGATGTCTGGGGACTTGAAAACAGGGCCGGTCGTGGGGAAAGATTCTGGAAATACCAAGTAGAGGGTGCAGCAAGGCCAGCTACACCGTCCCGCACGCTTAATCCTTCCGGTGCTGCCTCGCAGGGGCCCAGGGCACAGAGTTCTGGAGCCAAAGGCCCCCCTCCTGGGTTGCTCCCCATCTTCAGGGGTGTTCAGATCCTGGGAAAACAATGACAGTCAAGGCGATGTGCACCAGAGGGCTTCGGGAACCATGCTAGAGCTTCTGGGAGGAGGTGGCTTTCAGGGTGGAATTCCAGGTCAAAAGACCAGCAGTGTGACACCTTGGGGGCTGGGCCTGGGGACAGTCCGCTGAGGCTGGAGAAGGGATCCCAGGGCAGCTGGGGACCTCACAGGTTCCCCCAGCTCATGTCCTCCAGTGAATCTCCTGTAGTGGAAGCTACTTGCATCCTAAGCATGTGCTCTCTCGTTGCAGGTCTGAAGGGGAGAGCTCCCGGAGTGTCGGGTACGTGTGTCAGCGGCCTCTGTTTGTGCGTCTGGGTCCTGGGAGCAGGTGGCTTCGGTGAAACCATGTGCTTTGATGTCTCTGTGATGAGGTCGCCCCGGGTCGGAGGCCTGCTGCCTGCCACTCCAGGCCCTGGCCTGCCACCTGAGGACCGTGGCCCTGCGGTGAGCTGGCTTGGTGTCCTGGGGCGGGAGCACCGGCTTACTGTGCAGGCTCACTCGGTCCTGGAGTGACCTTCGTGGGGGTCACCGGCTTGGTGGTGGTTCCATCCCCTCAAGGGTAGCAGCGGTGTCCCGTTTACCTCAGCTGTGACATATCTAGGACCAGAAGCATCTCAGCTCAGACAGTCCCTGGGGCCAGACTGGGCCAGATGGGGCACATCTCTGGGCTGCTGGGTGGAGGAGCGGGCTCCCAGCAGCCCTGATGGATGCGGTGTGTCTCCATGGCCCATGGAGCGCACGATGCCTATATTTGAGACCCTGCCTCTCCCACCCCCACCAGTGGCAGGTGGAGGGTCGGCATGGAGTGGGGTCACAGCTGGGGGTGCTGACTGGATCAAGGAGAGGGGCTCCAAGGAACCAGAACCCCAGGGTGCTCCTGCCTCAGCCCAGGGCCTGGGGCCAGGCAGGTGTCAAGGCTTGAGTTGGGGGACCAAGATAGACATGAGGGATAGGAGACACGGGCTGGGGATGACGGTGAGGGAGTAGAGGAGGAGCGTGGAGGTGGTTTAAGGGCCACGGGGACGCCCAGGCCCATTAGCAGCAGATTTCCGATGTCTGAAATCGCTCCATGACCAGGCTGGGGACACAAGTTGAGCATCCTGGGCCTGGAGCTGGGAGTTTAGCACTTGTGGATGGGGGCGGGGGGTCTGCTAGGCACCTACGGCCAGAGAGGTGTGGATGGATGGCAGGGAGGCTGCATCATGGGGAGGCTGCCGGAATCAGCGTGGCGAAGCCCTATTGTGTACCTGTGCACTTGGCTTGGGCTTAGCCCGGGAGAGATGCGTGGTGGTCCGAAGCCAGGGAGGCAGAAGAGGGGGTAGTGGGGGGCTGGGCCTAAAGACCCTGAGTCAGGCAGGGTCCCAGCAGGAAGCAGAGGCACGCTCAGGGTGAGGGGATGGAACAGTGTCCTACCGCAGCTACGGATGGGTGAGGGCCAGGTGGCCCCCAGGCCTGACGGGGCAGAGGAGATGCGCTGAGAGATGGAGAATGGCCCAGGCCAGGAGCTGCAGGAGGAGCCAAGGCCCCTCAAAATCTGTGCAGCTGTGAGGGCAAAGGGAGGGTGCCCTCCATGGGCTGATGGGGAAAGGCCCCAGGTGCGCTCAGGTGTGTCCTGAGCAAAGCAAGGTGCAGGAGAGCGCCTATCTCACTTTCCATTTGGGGTAAGCAGAGTTACATAGGAGAACGTCATTTCTTGCTTATTGTGTTTGCATAAATAAGCAATGGCAGGAGACTCGAGCAGGTATCCACATGATCCCTTTGGAGGTGGGGAGCAGGGCAGGCAGAGAAGAGTGGCTGTGAGCCTCCTCAGAACGTGCACTGTGCCGTCGCCTGAGCTTGGAACCATGCGAATGTATTTCCCTCTCCAGAAGTCCTGTTAAAAGTGAAGAACTCTCTGAGGAGAGGGAGGGTTGCTGATAGGTAGTGAACATCCCGTTCCCTGGGGTATGCACAGACATTGGAAGGGGATTCACGTGGGGAATAGCCCCAGGATCTGAGTCCTCCTTGCTGTCTGATACACTCCCCCAGAAGGTGTCCTGGCTGATGCCCGGGGGAGGGGCCCTTCCCCGAGATCTCCTGGGACCAGTGGGCTTTCACCTGTAGGTGTGGGGAGATGTGTGTAGGGTGGCTGTTTGGCCCTGAAGAGAGCTGGAGGGCCTGGCCCAGCCCCACTCACCCCTGCCTCATGGTTCCCTGTGGTGGGCTGTCAGGAACCTGATTTTGCAGGCCAGGTGAAGCAGGAGAGTGATTCTTGGCTCCGGGGAAGAGTGGGAAAGACATTTCAGGGCTGGGGGGGCGGGGGGGGGGGGGGGGG
>NW_027532008.1:5375992-5404609 GCF_008692635.1 Crocuta crocuta
AGGCAGGAACATCAAGGACCTGCTTGGGGAGAATAAGGAATGGCCTTGGAATGGGGTGGGGGTGGGGGGTACCGAATGAACTCGGAACCTATGTTCCCAGCTCAAGCCAACTGGTTCTCAGCCGGACACTTGAGGTGAGGAACCTGGCAAGGAAGGAAAGTGCTGTGAGTCCGAGCAGAGAAGGCCACATCTCAGTTTTTCTAAGGCTCAGGAAGCCAACCCCATAACGACTTGTACTCTGCTGTGCAGATTCCTGGGGATGGGCCCAGAGACCTTGAGGAGTGGTGGTAGAAGACCTTGCTGGGACTTTAGGATGCTGGGGTCAGGCTCGACTGAATCTCTGTCCTGTGCCAAGCACGTGTTCTGCCCCCAGGGAGCTGTCTCGGCGAGCATCACACCTTGGTCCCATGTCACACCCCCTGCTCAGCACAGGGGCACAGGACAGGAAGCCCCCCAGCCAGCTGAGCTGTGGCCCACTCTTCACGCTCCAGGCCACTACCCCCAGACAGCTGCCGTCTGCTCCCCAGGGAAGAAGGACCGTGAGGGTCCTTCCTAAAGGGAGACTGATGGTGCGCTGAGTGTTCCCCCAGGGGCCCACCAGGAGGAGTGCTGTACAAGTCCAGTCTGATGGTGACCCTCCCTGCTTCACCCTCCAGGGAGCGCCTCTGCCCAGCACGGTAGCTGTAGCTCCCACTGGGCCGGCCGCCTCCCCCGTGTGCAGCCCAGTGTGCAGGCCAGCTCCCAGCTCCTGTCCCCAGGCACCTTGTGCAGCCACCCAATGGTGCTACTCTCTGGTTCCAGAGGCGTCCACGGGCTCCCTGCCTGTATTGCAGCTCGTCTGGGGCCCGAGTGCTGTCTCCTCTGCCCCCTGTGCTGGGCAGACCCGCACCTCTCTGAGCACCTCAAGCCGCTGCCTCCCTGAAGCTCTGAGGTCGTCACGGCTGACGTGCCCTTGCCTGCTTGCCCTCCTTGGCTTTTTGTGCTTGCATTTGCTCTCCGTGTTCACTTTGATTTCTATCCTAGTGACTTAAGCACTGAGACCCCTCCAGGCAGAGGCCCTGGGTTGTGTCCTGGCACAGAGCACAGAGCAGGCACCAACGGGCCGGGCCGCCAAGGAGTGAATTGGCCTTGGCCTCGCCCACAGAACCGGCGCAAATTAGCGTCTGCTCGGTTGAATTCAGAGCTCATCGGCATTTTCAGGCCATAAACTGGAAGCGGGAAAACATCGGACCATCTGCCCTGCTCAGTGGAGACCCCTTCCTCTCCCCTGCCTCCCCCCCACTCCCACCGCAAACACCGACAGTGGGCAGGAGGGGCTGCATTTGCTGCAGAAAGGCAATGTCTGGCTTTTGTTCACCTGGCTGAGGTCTGGAGGGACTCCGAGAGCAGATGATCTTTGCTAAATGTTAAGGAAATGGACCCTAAGAGCCCCTCCTTACCCCACCCCTACCCTGGGTTCCCTGCTTGGTGAGGTGTTGTTCTGGACACTCAGAGGACAGGTGCCGCAGCCTTTCTGGCTGTGGGAGCCTCCCTGAGCAGCAGGGAACAGGTTCTGCCAGGAGAAGCCCGTTGGCCAACAATCAGGTGCTACTTTCCTCCTCCCCCGGTGAAACTTGTGCAAGCCCAGATGTATCCATTTTCTACAAATGAAATGACTCCATTTTGACCATTTTGCAGACCTAGGACTTTGCTCCCTTGCTCCCTGGGTGTGTCTGTTTTTCAGTCTATTCCGAAGGAGGCAGGGAAGGTCCTCCACTTGGGACCTTCTGATGATTTATTGGTTTCAGGGGGTCGGGGTGGGGGAGGGTAGCAGGTGGGAAAGAAGAGCTATGCAGAGTTTGGAGTTGGAAAGAAGGATTAGCTGCACGGAGCGGGTGCGGACACAGTGGCTCAGGTACGAGGACCTCCTGCAGCGCCAAAGCGTTACCTTTTGTCTCTGTGGTTCATCCACCCCTTGGAATGAACTCAGTCACGTTCACGGGTAGGAATCAGTCCCCTTCACTGAGGATCTGCTATGGGGTCAGGGGACTATGGTCAGGGGACTGCACCTGCACCAGCAACCCCACCCCTTCAAGGCAGTTAGGGTGCGCCCCAGGTTTTCAGCTCTGGGAGACTGGGGTAGAGAAATGCTGACCAGCTTCCCTAGATAACAGGGCTTTCAAATGCAGATCCGAGACTTCCCACCCAAAGCCTTTCCAGGTCCTCTCCCTGGTGCTTGTGGAAGGTACAGATTTCCAGGATGGGTCCTTGACATGTCTGCCTCGGGAGGGCCAGGGTGGGGCCTAGGACTCTGAATTTTACTCCCTTCCTGTGTGATTCTAACAGGCAGCCTGGACACCCAGCCTCTGGCCCAGGAGGCCAGCGTCGGGCTGTGTCCCGCTCACACGTGTGAGCTCAGAAACCCTCAGAATCATGCAGTTGCCCTAGATCGCCTCCTCGTGGGGGAATCCTAAAACCTTGACTGGCATTTTCCAAAGGTCCCAGCAAGCTTCTCGGGACCCTGAGCAGCCAGCCAGTGATCCCTGAGGTCTGCTCATTTGGGGGGGGGCATCGGAGCTGCTTCTGGACAAGGTGGGCTCGGTCACAAATGTTGTCTTCATTGGAGCAAAGACTTGGAAGTGAAAGCAATGAGTCTACATGAATCCATTTTCCTGTAAACGTCTCCCAGCACTCCGTGCCAAGGCAAGGCAGCCTTTGTCATTGACTGTGACTTTTCTCCCCCCAAACCCCAAATGAGTGTGCAATTGATTGTGTGTGCAAGGTGGGATGGAAACTGCCAGGGGTGGCAGACGAAGCTGGGATGTTTGTGGAGCTGGGGACACAGGGCTGAGCTGTCTGTGCCCTCCAGGTCGGAATGGGAGCTGGTTCCAAAGCAGGGAGAGGGGCTGGGGCCACGGAGATGCTGTGCCAAGGGCTAAGCAGGTGGCCTTGGGAGCAGAGCAGAAGCTTCTCAGCACCATGCATGGGAGTAGAGGCCCTGGGGTCAGACAGTGGTGAATTCAAATCCTTCCCCTCATCCTACCTCGTGTCACCATGGACCAGACACTGAACTCTCCAAGCGTCAGAGTTCACGTGGGTTCAGCGGTCTTTACCGAGTGCCTACTGTATGTGTCAGCAAAGCCAAGTTCATGTGCCTGATGGGCAGCCAAGACCATCATGGAGACATAGAGGATGAAGCAAAGCAAGGGTTTATTCCGGAGGCAGGAGGGCAAGCCTCACCCCCACCCCCTAGTGGAGGACAGTCAGGGGTGCTTAGTGGCAAAGGGAAAAGGTCTGGGAACAAAGGTGAAGTGGTAACCCTTTGGTTACTGGTCTCCATCCCCACGGTCCTTGGATGGGTCCTCATGCTTGTGGGTATTGGGACCGTGACCCCTCTAGTTACTTCCTGCTAAAGGGGGACCGAGACCGGGGCTAGAGAAATGGAAACTTTCAGGTTGAAAGCCAGTGTTCTGCGTTCCCAGGATTTTTGTACTTTGGTCAATAGTTCTTGTACGATGTTTTGTCTAGGCTTTGAGGGGAGGGTTATGGGGACCAAGTGGCATGTTTTCCTTATGGCTTAATTCCCTGGACCAGTTCCCCTGAGTCGTGGTTTCAGGTCTGGCGGAGGCTCACTGGCCTGAGCCAGATCCTTTTCGACCTTCTCCCCACTGACGGGGTGTAGGGACCCTGTGGACCCTTGTCATCAACTATGACGAATCCACAGCTCAATTCCCTGTAGTTTCTGAGGAATGCGGGGGGTCAACAGCACCTCACAGGGTCTGACCTGTCCAGTGAGGCTGAGCTGCTCCTCTGGGCTCCCACTCTTCAGGTCTTTAGTGACATCTTCGTGACAGCTTTTGATGTCACTAAAGGAGGCAGGCACTGTGAAGACATCTGTGCGGCACACCAACCTGCTGGGAGCAAACCCAGGCACTGGATGTACCTGATAGTATCCAGTTCCCTGATGGGAGCCCCGCCAGAAACTCCTAAGTCATGAAAAGCACATAGAAAGTTTTCCACAGAACATGTCACAGGGGCGTAAACCAAGCCCACTCCTAGGGACCACTCTTACCCACAGCAGGCCCTGTGCTGATTGGTCGGAGCCTGGAGCCTGCTTTGCATTCTGTGTCTCCCTCTGTCTCTGCCCCTCCCAGCTCTCACTCTGTCTCTGTCTCTCTCAAAAATAAACAAAAAAAAATTTTTTTTAAAATTTCTTTTAAATGCAGATTGTATATTACCTTCCTTCACTACCTTCCTGGGCTGACATTTTCAGAACGACCAAAGGGAACATTTTGGTCCCGTGGCCTGTGTTGAGTGTGACCAAGAGTTCACAACAGGGTCACAAAGTCCCGTGAACCAGCCTGTGTGGGAAAAGAAGTGGCATGGGCGTGGGCTCCCAAGGTGGCTTAGGGGTCCGGTGAGCAGGGACCCACAAGACAACTTCCACTGCACAAGGCACCCTTGGCTGCACACGCACAGTGGGCTCTGGGTGGAGAGCCCCAGAGACAGTAATGGAGTCCCTCGGCGATTTGCCCCCACTGGTGGGTTTTCAACTGGCTCCTGAATTATGAATTCCTTCCTGCAGTTTGTGTGAGGGACGGTCTCTCATCGAACATGAGCTCAGGGTAGAGAGTGGTCAGTGCCGGGAGAGATCATTAAAAGGGATGTGGCAGACATGTCCATGTGGCTCCCAGTGGCATTAACCACTTCTCCGAGTACCCAGAGACCCGACTTGGAACTGTGCACATGGCCGCCCAGGACTGCAGAGTTCCCAGCATCCTCTGCAGCAGGGCTGCTTTTGTGAGCAGTCTGCCCACCCCTGCCCCCCCCNGGGAAGGGAAGTGAGTTGGACTTCTGGGATGTCTCCCAGCAGAGAGAATCAGGCCCTTCGTGCTACTCTCGCTGTCCTGCTGCTGGGAATGCGAGCCCCATCGTGGCCTATGTGAACCAGGGAAACTCCTCTGGGATGACGGGGCTTCAGGAAGAGGAGCTTCCTGGAGGAGCCCTGCCAGGCCCGCCCTGGACGGTCTGCCTCTGGACCAAGCAGGAGAGAGATGCAAACTCACGCATCTCTCTGAGAGCAGCTGAACCCTGTCGTAACCAGGACCGCCATCTCGGGGCAGACTTTTCTGTGTGGTTCCTTGGGGCCAGGCTGCTCCCAGAAGCACAGCCCTCTGAAATTCTCAGCCCTCCCTTCCATGGGGTGAGCAGCCAAGTTTGGCTCCAGGCCTCCCCTCTCCAGGCGCTTCTCTGGACACGCAGGGGATCCACGATCCTAGCATAAAGAGCCCACCGAGTGTCTTCCAGGGACTACCTCTTCTTCCTTCCTCCCTCCCACACTCTCCCAGAGAGGCGGCTGGGTTTGAAATACGCTGTGCTGACTCTTGCCCTGCTAATAGCTGCAGATTCTAATTCAATAACTCAGGCAACGGGCCGTCTCGTGCACGGTATCACTTGATTATTGCTAGAAAGATGAGTTTGGAGCCGACAGCTTCCCTAAGCAGACAAGCTTAGAAGGGGAATTTGAAAAACCAACCAGAGAGCACACACAGGAGGAAGTAGAGCCCGGGACTGACCTCTCGGTCTGGGGAGACAGATCCTTAGGACTTCCCAGGTGTGTGGTCTGCTCAGTGTCCATTCCTACACGCCCTCTGCTCTTCCGGAACCTGCAATTTTACGGGGGGAGGGGGAGACTTCTAGTAACATGAACTTTGTGGGAGATGTGGTAACAAAGTATACAATCCATTTGTTAGTTGACTCTTGTCTGCACAGCCTGGTGGCGCTGCTTTAAAATAAAGGGTATTTGGGTAAAATCTGAAGTTCAGTAAGGCCTACAGATCAAGAGACGATGCCTTTGAAAACAGTTTGTTAGTCTCGGTTCCCAAGAGGAAGGGGTGCAGCACACTGTGCGGGGGGAGGGGGGGAGCATGAAGAAGCCCCAGGAGGAGGGACAGTGGTGACAGGCGCCTTTATGGTGGTTTCTGCAGGAGGGAACGAGCAAGGCAGGGCAGCAGACTTAGGACTGGCTAGTGTGGATACTATCAGGACTCTGGGGCGGGGGGCTGTCCCAAATGACCTGGTACCTGGCCCTGGGGTGATTCCAGCAGCTAGACAGTGGCCCGGAGGAGAGCCTGACACATAAAGGAGGTGGTGGGGTGTGGGCTCCGGGTTGGTTGGTTTCTCTTTGGCCTTGGGCCCCTAGAAGGAGGATTCTTCCTGGGGGCCGGAGGAGGTGGTGACAAGCCAGAGAGGCCAACTCAAAGTGACTCAGAACAAGTCATGTCAGTCAGAGAGGCACACGCTGGCCTCATCTCAAGCGTCACCTCCTCAGAGGAACCATCCCCGCCTGCCCAACCTCCAGGGACAGTGTCACCCACCCCTAGTGTCCCTCACCATGACCCACCTCATCCCTTCGGGACATTCAGGGCCCCACGCCTTCTCGGCGCCGGGCTACAGCTCCCCCTCCAGAGGAAGCATCCTCACAGTCAGCACTTGGTCCTGTGCAACCTCTTCTCCCTCGACTGCTGCCCCACCCCTGCCCTGGCTGGCCCCCAGGTCCCCTGCCCCACGCTGGCTCCTCTGAGCTTCCTGAGTCCTGCGATTTCCCCTGCTGCACATCCCCCCTTCTAACACGCTGTCCCTCCCCATGGCCTCCCCTCCACAGTGCCTTCACCCCAGGAGCAGGGGGCAGAAGTGTCTGGGGTTTGTTTGGTTTGGTTTGGTTGTTTTTTTGTGTGTTTTGTTTTGTCCCATTCATTGCTGTGTCTATAGCCTCGTTCAGTGCAAGGCACATAGTAGGGGCTCAATAAACAGTGAATCCACTGCCCTTCGAACCACCCAGGGCATTCTTGTCTGTGGTCCGCAACATTCACTCACCTGGGGCACGTTCGCTGAGGCCCTCGCCTGCCGGGCTGGTTCCAAACACCAGGACACAGCGGTGGCTGAGCCGGCAGGGCTCTCCATTCTGATGTCACCAACAGTCTAGTGGGAGAGATGCAGAAAACAAGTAAATATACACAAAGTCAGGTGGTGGTGCATACAGTGGAGAAAAATAAAGTCAGGAAGGATGCTGAAGCCAATTCCTAAAGGTGTTTAGGGAGCAAGCGATGCACTGGGCAGAGTTCCAGGTTGGGAGAAGAGCAAGCGCAAAGGCCCGGAGGCCACAGAGGGCTGTGTGGGTCCTCTAATTATTAGTGTGGAATCTTAGCTTTGCCTCGAGTCTGTATTTTGTTCTTTCACTCATCCTTGGTTTCACCTTTCTAGCTAATTAACCCAAGTCTGGGTTATCAATCTGTTGAACTCAGCCAATTCTCTTCCAGTGGCTTAAAATGGAAATGGGTGCCTTTGGGTCAGGTCCGCACGTGTATACAGAGCGGCTTCCATGGGCCCAGCTGTGTCAGGCATCGGGAAGCCATGAAAGAAACATGATGGTCTCTGCCTTGACAAGCCCATGTCCAGTTCCTCCTGCCTGGGTGACTAGGACTGCCTCCTGTCTTCTCCAAGTCCCCCTTGGCAAGGAAAGCCATCTCCAGCTAGAGCCTGGAGCTGGACGCAGGGCCCTTCTCCACTGCACCCCTCTGACACACCTCACCCCACGATCCCACCACTGTGGGGCCACCCTCCACCATCCTCGTCCCTCTTCAGCCTCGGGCTGTACACAGAGCATCCTCTCTTCACAGACCCCATCTCACAAATACGTTATATTCACAAGTACAAATCTGTTGTATGCTTCCCCCCCACATTTGTTTATCTATCACTTGATGGGCAATTGGGTTGCTTTCACTTTTTGGCTAATTATGAATGAGGCTGCTACGTACAGTTATGCACAAATTCTTTTTCATGGATATATGTTTTCATTTCTCTCACATATATACCTAGAGTGGAATTGCTGGTCCATATGGTAACTCTTTATTTAACTTTTTTTAATTATGAAATTCATCATTTCAACCATTTTTAAGTATACAATTTTCAGTGACTTTTATTACTTCCTCAGTGTTGTGCAACCACTATTTCTAAGATTTTTATTACTCCAAATAGAAACTCCGAAACCTTGAAGCAATAAGTCCCCATCCCTCCCCTCCCCACTCCTCCAGGCCCTGTATTTTTTTTTTTAATGTTTATTTACTTGAGAGGGGAGAGGGGCATGAACAGGGGAGGGCAGAGAGAGGGAGAGAGAGAATTCCAATCAGGCTCCTCGCTGTCAACGCAGAGTCCAATGTGGGGCCTGATGCTACAAACAGTGAGATCATGACCTGAGCCAAAATCAAGTCAGATACTCAACTAACTAAGCCACTCAGGTGCCCCAGTCCCTGGTTATCTCTAATCTTTCAGTCTCTGTGAATTTCCTAGATACTTCGTATAAGTAGAATCATATTTATCTTTTGTTACTGGCTTATTGCACTTGGTATAGTATTCAAGGTTCATTCATAGTACAGCCTGTATCAAAATTTCATTCCTTCTTAAGGTTGAAAAATCTTCCATTGTACATGTATACCACATTTTTTTATCCATTCGCCAGTTGATGGACATTTGGATTGCTTAGACCTTTTGATTATAATGAATAATGCTGCTATGAACATTAACATACAAGTTATTTCTTTGAGTTCCTGCGTTTCATTTATTTTGGATGCGTAACTAGGAGTGGAATTGCTGGATCGTATAGTAATTCTGTGTTTAGATTTTTGAGGAACGGACACACTGTTTTCCACAGTGCTTGCACCATTCTGCATTCCCGTGGGCCATCTAATGACAGTTCCCATTTCTTTGTGTCCTCGTCAACACTTGCTATTATCTTTTTTTGTCTATTTGATTGTAGCCATTCTAGTGGATGTGAAGATCCTTTTATTTTTGAGCCACTTTTTAAAGTTAGAATTTTCTAGGAAATCCATTTCAACCAAGTTTTCAGATTTATTATCCATAAATTTGTAAACTAAACAGTGCAGTGGCTTTAATTCTGTCCTCATTTCATTCATGCTTTTTTTTAATCAATGTGGTCACTTAACGTTGACAATGTTTTTAGTCTCAAAGAGCCAGTTTCCTTTTTTTTTTTAAATTGGATGATCCTCTCTCAGTTGTAACTTTTCCCCTCTTTCATTCAAATTTCTACCTTTTATTTTATTCTTCATTCTACTTACTCGGTGTTTTTTCAGTTTTTTCCCCCCTCTCACATTTGATTTAAAGTAAGATTCCAACTGAGAGTGACCCTGAGCAGACTCAAGTACATTTGCTAGTACTGCTCATTCAGTAAATATTTAGAGCCAGCCATGTACCTAGTACTGTGGACACCACAGTGAATAATCAGTTAAAGTCCCTGCCCTTTAGGCATTCATCTCAGAGCTGGGCTTGTAAATAATTTACATTTGCAGAATTTACCAAGTGCTTTTAGGACATAGGGAATGAGTGAATCAGACCACGTGTGATATAAGTAGCAGGGGTGAGGACAGGAGCTGGCAAGGGCATGCTTTTGCCTAAGAAGTCATTGTATGCTGAGCGTGTGTGCACTTTTTATTAAGGTAAAATGTACACAGCATAAAATTTACTATTTTAGCCCTTTCTGAGTATACAATTCAGTGGTATTAAGTACATTCACATTGTTGTGCAACCATCTCCACTATTCATCTTCAGAATGTTTTCATCTTCTCAAACTGGGACTCTGCACCCATTGTACAATAATGTCTCATATCGTACATATTGTACAGTGTCTCAAATTCTCCCCTCAGGCCCTGGTAGCCACTCTATTCTGGCAACCACCATCTTCCTAGAAGAAAAGTCTGTTTACATTTTTGCCATTTTTGAGATGTTTCTTTGTCACTGAATTTTAGGAGTCTTTGGATATTCTGGATATTAAGCACTTATCAGATATATGATTTTCAAATATTTTCTCCCATTTTGTGGGTTACTATTTCATTCTTGATAGTATTCTTTGATGCACAAAAGTGATGAAGTCCAATTTATCTGCCTTTCCTTTTTCTGCCTATGATTTTGGTGTCATGTTCAAGAAATCATTGCCGGGGCACCTGGGTGGCTCAGTCGGTTAAGTGTCTGACTTCAGCTCAGGTCATGATCTTGCAGTTCGTGGGTTTGGGCCCTACATTGGGTTCTGTGCTGACAGCTCAGAGGCTGGAGACTGTTTCAGATTCTGAGGCTCCCTCGGTCTCTGCCCCACACGTGCTCTGTCTCTCTCTGTCTCAAAAATAAATAAACTATTAAAAAAAAAAAGAAATCATTTCCAACTCAAATGTCATGAAGCTTTTCCTCTATATTTTTTTCAAAGAGATTTCTAGTTTTAGCTCTTACATGTAGGTCTTTGATCCATTTTGAGTTAATTTTTGTATATGGTGTGAGGTAACAGTCCAATTTCATTCTTTCAGATGTGGGTATCCAATTTTCCCAGCATCATTTATTGAAAAGACTGTCCTTTTCCCCATTGAATGATCTTAGCTTCCTTGTTGAAAATTACATGACCATATATGCAAGGGTTTATTTCTTGTTTCTCTATTCTATTCTACCTATCTCTATGTCTTCCTTTATGCTGTTTTTATTAATATAGTAAGTTTTGAAATCAGAAAGTGTCAGTCCTCCAACTTTGTACTTTTTTTTCCCAAGATTGTTTTGGCTATTCAGGGCCTCTTGAGATTCCGCATGAATTTTAGGATGAATGTTTCTATTTCTTAAAAAAAATCATTGGGATTTTAATAGGGATTGCACTGAATCTGTAGACCACTTTGGATAATATTGACATCTTAACAATATTGTCTTCCAGTTCATGTACATGAGATACCTTTCCATTTATTTCTGTCTTCTTTAATTTCAGGAATTGTTTATAGTTTGTTTACAGTTTTCAGTACAATTCCTGAAAGTCAAAAATAAATATGTCATAATAGTTATGAAAACCATAAAATTAAAAAAATTTTAACATGTATTTGTTTTTGAGATACAGTGAATCAGGGGAGGAGCGGAGAGAGAGGGAGACACAGAATCTGAAGCAGGCTCCAGGCTCTGAGCTGTCAGCAGAGTCCAACTTGGGGCTTGAACCCACAAACTATGAGATTATGACCTGAGCTGAAGTCGGATGCTTAACCCACTGAGCCACCCAGGTGTCCCAATCATAAATATTTTAAGATAAATTAAATGCCATGCTAGTTATTTTGAGGTTGGATCTTCTCCTTTAGCTGCAGGTTTGAGAATTCTGGGAGTAGTTTTTGGTGCTGAGGAAATTTTTGGTACTATGGAAGCCTAACAGAATATATAGCAGGTCATGTTCTTTCCCTAGCTAGAATCTGAGCCCCCTGATGGCAGGGACAGAGACTTCTCTGACTCCTGTAGGAATGCCAGTCAGTGCATTTACCAGCTGGATACCACCCACCCAATAGCCACAGTGACTATTCATGAAATGCGAATTTGACCATCTCTCTCTGCTTAAAACCCATCAAATGGATAGCTGTTAATGTGTTCTCCAAAGCCCACGGTATGGTCCCTGTCTATCTCTCCCATCTTTCTAGGGAGTCGCATCCCTGCTCTGCGGTCATTTCGGCCTTCTCATCTTTCTAAAACAGTGTTTTCAAACATTTCTAATTACAGCCTACTGTAAGAAGTTTATTTTACATTGCAACCCAGTTGACATATATAACAACAGACAAAAATTTGCAAAGCAGTACTTAGCTTTACTACTTATTTTCTCCAAATTTTTCTATTAAAAAAAAAAAGCTGGCACCTGCTAGATTAATGTAATGACCCATTAATGGGGTACAACATGCATTTTGAAAAACACTGCTGTAAGCATTCAGTTTCTTTGCCGCAGGGTCTTTGCATATGGTTTGCTCTCTGGAAAGCTTTTCTTGTGTCCTCTTTACCTGGATAAATCTTACTCATTCTCAAGGTATGAAATCAAAGGATGCTCCACGCTCACGCGCGCTCTCTGTCTCTCATGTCGACTGCCTGCAATTGAATCCTGGAGATCCTGAAGAAAAGAGTGAATACGTGCCAAGAACTCAGACCAGTGCATGGCAAATAGTAATGCTTCATCTTACCACCTTCCACTCGGAACTGGAAGGGTATTTGTGATTACTGCAAAAGGTAGTAATTACACAGCTATTTATATGATTATTAATGTCGTCCCACAGCTCCCAGAGTCTAAACCCCTTGATTAATTTTTGTTCATCTTTCTAGTCCTAGCCTCACTTCGTCACGGCAAGTAGAAGGCACTCAGCAAACGTAACGGATAAGGAACGATCCAGAAGGAATAAAAACATAGAAACTGGAGACGGCCAGTTTAGGGTGTCACCGCGACACGCCCGAAGCCCCGCCCCAAAGACGAGGGCACGCCCACCCGGCGCTCCGCGGTCACGTGAGACTCCGCGGCGGGTCGTGGAGGAAGCTGGGCCAAGATGGCGACGGCGTGGGAGATGATGCCGCGGAGACTGATGGTTTTGGCGTCTCTCCGGGCTGTAAGTGCCCCGGCCCGCCGAGGGGTGGCCCTGCAGGCACCGTGACGGTCGGGTTCGGGGCCATGGCCCGTGGCGGCTGCTCTTTGAGAGCCGAATCCGGACAGCTCCTCAGGCCACAGTGCGGGAGGAGGGCCTTGGAGTCGTGGGTCCTCTTTGTCCCGCCCAGACCCCTTGAGGGGCACAGGGAAACGGAGGCCCAGACATGGGGGACGATCTGGGGCTCTTCCCGGCGACCCTCGCACCTTGTCCCTCCGAGCTTGCCAAGCTTCTCGGTAGTGAAAATCACGAATACCCTTCCAGTTCCGAGTCGAGAAAGCAGGGCCCTCCCCCTCTCTCCACCTGCATTGCCAGCTCTTGTTGCATTTGGGGACGCGTGTAGAGCTATCCTAGCGTGCCAAGTAGGACTGGGGTCGCGTAGGACTGTGTGTGATTTCCTTGGAATTGTACTTTGGGCACCTTCGAGCCTGATGTTCTCCACTCAGTGAGTGGAAGGAAAGTGTAGGAGACCTAGCTGAATAAGGGGTCAAATAAATTGTTTTGGTTAAAGCTCTCATGCCCAGTGGTTCTGCCACTAAGTTGAGTGACAGTTATTTACTCTCTAAACCTCCGTTTTCTCATCTATAACTTGGGTAAACATTACCGCAGGGTTCTTTGGAGGTGAAGGAAAATGTCAGTAAAAGCATTTGACATTGTTTTAGGTCATAGGAAGTGGTAAGTCGGTTGTGTTATTTTTGCCTTAGATTGTTTAAAAGAAGCAGTTATAAGTGTAAGGTGGGGAAAATTACACTATCTTGGCAGTGGGCCCCTCAGAAAACCACTCTAATGTCTACTAGGCCACCCATCCCTACCACTGATTAATGTGTAAAGATGGTACTTCCAACCTGAGAAATTAAGAAAATTAAATGAGAAAAAGAAAATTCCTGGTGTAATGACACGGTGGTCACAGGCCCTTCGTGAGGTTACTAGCATAGGGTTAGTATCAGAAGCAGATGGTTCAAGGCCAGACTACTTCACTTGCTAGCTGTGTGATTTAGGCTAATCTTTCTGAGGCTGCTTCTTCCTGTATGGAGTTGAGATAATGATAGTCCCTGCCATGTAGGTACCAAATGAGGTACTGATCCTGAAGTTAGCACCGGGGTTTAGTTCTTATTAACTGTTGGTATAGGTATGCCATTGTTCAGGAGACTTGCGCCAAGACTTCTGAGGTTAGAGGAGATCATCTCTGGGCAGAGCTGTACAGAGGGAATGAACTGGGTGATTAACCAAGACAAGAGAAGACGGCAGGGGGTGGGGGAGGGGGGCGCGGAGCAGAAGAGTGGCAAAGAGGCAATGTGGCTTAGGGGTAAGAACAAGGTCTACACTGGCAGGTTCAGGTATTGACTAAGTGGGTCAGCTAACCATGTGACCTTGGGAGAGTTACTCAATCTCTGGCTTTCCATTTTTCACAGTAAAAAGGAGATTATAATGGGCCCTACCTAATAAGGTTGTTGAGAGGATGATATGGGTTTATATGTAAAAGGCTCTGGTAAATATTAAATGCTTAATAATAAATGTGAATTATTATGTGAAGAGTTGTTATGGGGAAGGAAGTGGAATTGAGTTTATTCTGCTCTAGTAAAAGGAAATTGGAAGCGGGTCTTGCATGCTTTCAACAACGTCCAACAGTTATTCATCAAGCCCCTAAATGTCCCAGGGCCTTGGAAATACAGCAATGGACAAAACACAGTCCCTTCCTCATGCAGCTTACATTCCAGTGGGATCAGTTCAGGGCAGTTGACCAGCATAGGCTGAACATCCCTGTGGTAGTGACATTCGACTTGCAGGGACCTTCCAACCTTGCCTATTGACTTCATGAAATTCAGTGGCTCATCGCCTTAGTCCCTGACTAAAAGCAAGGCCAATTCAGGTGAGATGTTCAAGTTCCAGCTGATTCCCAGCAGGGAATGTTTCCTTCCTTAAGGGTTGCAGGAGTTTGGGATCCTCAGCAGGTTACCCAGGGCACCTCTCCGCCTGCCTCACTGCAGTATGTTTATTCAGATTAAATCTGGTAAAATGAAGTTAATTTGCAGAGTTGTAGTGTTAAGCACAGAGGAGAGAGGGAAGAGAAGCCTCGTATATTACTTGGTCATAAGGAGGGGAAGGTTTGGGGCTGACTTTAAATGGAGGAGACTCCAGACTTTTTAAAATGTCTTCAGCTGTCAGTGTCCTCTCCCCTTGGCCCCCTTCCTTGTCATCACCCAGCCTGTGACTGTAACAGAACAAGTCCTGCTCCATCCTCCAACCCCACTGAGTCTAAGTCTAACTCCTTCCCATACCTAGTAACTGTCCTCCTCTGGGGCGGCTCTGCCCCTTCATGCATTTATTTGTTATCTCAGTAACTTTTTAATGAGTGCCTGCTCTGTAACAAGCACAGTCCCAAACACAAGGGATGGAGTGGAGGTGGAGACTGAGCCTCATAGAGCTTGTATTCTTACTGGAGGAAACATTGAGTAGGCATTATTTGCAGTGCTCTGAAGGAATTACAGTTTTGAAATGGAAAATGATGAGGCTGAGGGGCTTGGCAGCTTTACAGAAGGTGGTCCGAAGAGGCTTAACTGGCTGAAAGGTGAGAAGGAGCAGATGTGGAAGAGCCGGGGAAGAGCATTCTGGGCAGAGGGAACAGTAACCCTTGAGGCCCTGCTGTGGGAGGAAGGCCATTGGGCTGCAGTGTATAGTTACCAGCCCCCCCACCCCCCACCCCGGGGGAAGGCAGGGCAGTGGGAACAAGTAATGAGTTCACTGAGATCAGCAGGAGCCAAATGATAAAAACCTTCTAGCCCGTGGTGAGTGGGGTCAGGGGATGAGTCAAGTTTCTGGCTTAAGCAATAGAATGTAAGTGATGTTTTTTACTGAGGAAGCATGAAGTCAGATGGGGCTTTAGGAGAATTTAAACAGTTCTGATTTGGGACTTCTAAATTTCGGAGGTGCAAATAGGTCTGTGTAAGAAACAACCTAAATGCTCCACTGTCAGACAGACAGTTGGAAACCGGCCTGTGCCAGGAGCGTGAATCTCTTGCCCATCCCTCAGTGGGACACTTTTGTTCTTTTTGTTCTCAATTCGAAAATGAACCAACTGTGAGAAATCTTGCTTCTTGTTCCAGTGACGGTGGATCCATTCTTTTAGATTTGTCCCCTTGGGAACCTGGGAGAATCTCTTCTGGTTACTTTTTGTTTCCTCTTTTAAACCAAAGGTCAGCACCTCTTCTGCAGATACTTTGCGAAGGCAAGTGAAAATTGTGGAAGTTGGTCCCCGAGACGGACTACAAAATGAAAAGGTAAAGATGGAAATCAGCCAAAAGAGGTTTTTCAAGCAAGACAAGTTCCCTGTGGTGGGCACAGCCGGGACGGACAGAGCTCTGCACGATACGCTTGTCCCACCCGACACAGAGCAGAGTCCAGGAGGCCGGGCAGGCACCTGTGACAGTAAAGCAACCTAAGTTGGTGGAGCAACAGGTGTGGTGTCCCTGGGGGGACATCTCAAGGCCCCGTGGGGCAGGGCAAACGGTACAGACCGCAGGAAAGTAGAGTGAAGGTGAGAGCATGCCTTTTATCCGGCAATTCCACGTTAAGGGGATTTATCCAAAGGAAGTCACGAAGGCCACATGGCCACAAAGATTTAGCCTTAGAAATGTTCCTTCCAACCCCCTTGTAACAAGAGAACAGTTGGAAACCACCTAAATGCTTGGTGTGGGGAATATTAGATCAAATACTTAAGTGGCTTCATAAAATGGATTATGAAGCTGTTACTAATTCAGGAGTATATTAAGTGACTCAAGCAGACGATAAAATAGTACATATATTCTTTAATCTTACACTTTTATGTAAGAAACAAAAAAATTTATATATGTGTGAGAACATAGAAAAGAATCTAGAACAGTGCTGTCCAGTACAAGTTTCTGTGAAGATGGAAATCCTGTAGATGTGAGCTGTCCTGGACACATGGCTGTCGAGCACCTGAAATGTGGCTAATGCAGGGCGCTGTGATGGCTCAGTCAGTTAGTCATCCAACTTCGGCTCAGGTCATGATCTCCTGGTTCATGAGTTCAAGCCCCGAGTCGAGCTATCTGCTGTCAGCCCAGAGCTTGCTTCGGATCCTCTGTCCCTGTCTCTCTGCTCCTCCTTTGCTCACACATGTGCCCCTACTCTCCCAAAAATAAGTAAACATTTAAAAAAAAAAAAAGTGACTAGTGTGGCTGGGGAACTGAAATTTTGTTTTTATATAATTTAAATGTCAATTTAAATAATTATGTATGGCTAGTGTCTAATGTATTGGACTATACACATCTAGAAAGCTACATTATCAGGGTGTTACTATTGTACCTCTGGGAGATTTTAAGGATGATTTTCTTCTGGTTTGAGCATGTTTTTGAAATAATTGTGTATTATTTTTTCAATCAGAAAAGCCTTTCTTTTTCCTTCCTCCCTCCCTCCCTCCCTCCCTTCCTTCCTCCCTCCTTCCCTCCTCCCTCCCTTCTTTCCTTGAAAAGCCAAGCTTTAATAGAGCTTCTATCTTTTTTTTTATAAACATTTTAATTTATTTTTGAGAGATAGAAATGCAGAGCATGAGCAGGGAAGGGGCAGAGATAAGGGGAGACACAGAATCTGAAGCAGGCTCTAGGCTCTGAGCTGTCAGCACAGAGCATGACGTGGGGCTCGAACTCATGAACCACGAGATCATGACCTGGGCTGAAGTTGGATGCTCAGCTGACGGAGCTACCCCAGAGCCCCAAATAGAGCATATTTCTGACAATAAACTGTAAGCCCTGTGAGGGCAGAATCATTTCTGTTCTGCTCACTGCTGTATTCCTAGCACCTAGCACAATCCCTGGAACACGGACGGCTCTCAAAAATTTCTTACAGAATGGTTTAAGGTAAAGTGATGAGAGAGAAATTAAGGGGGTTGGGGTGGAAGGGCCTGATGAGAAGGACTTGGAGTTCTTGGATTTCTGAGCTAAACCTGTAAGTACTAAGGAGTCATAGAAGGCTTTTGAGCAGGAGAGTGAAACAGTAGAGACTGTTGTAGAAGGATTCCTGTTTGGGATGAATTGGTAGAGGGAGACCATACCATAATATACAGGAGAGAATGATAGCGGATTTGGAAAGAGGGATCCGTAGAATCTAGGGGCGCAACTAGGCCTGGTGGAGGAGGGGAAGAAAGAAGCAGTAGGCTGGCCATGTGAGGATGCGGCCCTGAGCCAGCTGGGAGATGGAAAAGGGGGCAATGTGATACTTTCAGGGCCCCAGCTCACAGGACCCAGAGCGTTAGTCATCTCTGCCCTTTCGGGCCATCGCACATTGCTCTCAATTCGTTTATGATGGGTTCATAAATTAACAGTTAAGAAAAAGCCTTTAAGGCAGAAAAATATCATTTCCATGTAAATATTCACACCTTTCCAGGCGAGAAGTTGCCTGCACCGCAAAATGCTATCTGTAGAGCTTGAAGATGGGCCCCACCTACCGGCAAGGGTTACGTGTGAATTCATGGTCGTGCCTGGAAGCTGAGGGGCTGAAGTGCCCGCTGTAGCAGAGCTCTGCGCTAACGGCCACTGCGTTCTGAGACCGCTGACTCCCCACCTTTGCTAACCTGCCTCTTCCGGTGCTTCTGTCTCCCCTACAGAACATTGTGCCTACTCCTATAAAAATCAAGCTGATAGACATGCTTTCCGAAGCAGGACTCACTGTTATAGAAGCCACCAGCTTTGTGTCCCCCAAGTGGGTTCCCCAGGTGAGCCCCAGCCCTCAGGCATTTCTCAGATGAGAGATGTACAGTTTTGCATTCAGCCTGGAAGTAGGTAGAAGGCGGGGACAGAGGTCTCCAGGTCTCTGGCACGGTCCCAGGTGACGTCTCGTAGCCTGTGCGGCACAAGAACATGGGAGGAGGCTCACCCCTGGCCTGGCTCGGGCACCTTGGTGAGGCCTTCCCCTCTCCAGGCTGAGGCTGACTCTCAGGTCTCCTCTGGCCCTGGAAGTCTAGCATCTCTAGACCTATCTGGAGATGGGGTGTCCGTGTTTATAAAAGGGAAAGACAGACAACTCCTGCTTCACAGAAAGATCCTGTTTACCTGAATGGTAAGTAACAGAAAGTCCGTTCTCAGTAAATGGCTGGTAGTGTCCTTACTGCTGCTTCTGCTTGTGTAAAGCCAACAGTACTAGCCGTGTGGAGAAACTGGGGAAATCACGTGCACCGAGGAGGTGCAGGCGCGTCAGCGGTCAGACAAGTAGTACAGCCCTGGGAAGACACGGCTCTGCGAAAGGACTTCTTTTCTGAGGGTTCTGTACCTGCCTTTGGCAGTGACCTGGCATTGTCTCCTTTGTCTCCCAGATGGCTGACAACGCTGAGGTCTTGAAGGGCATCCAGAAATTTCCTGGCGTCAACTACCCAGTCCTGACCCCGAATATCAAAGGCTTCCAGGCAGCGGTAAGAGACTAGCTTGATGGTGGGGGCCTCTGAAATGAGATTGATGGCATTGGCTCCTGTCCTGTCCCTGAGCCCTGGTTCCTGTTGTGGGATGTCCGAAGGGCTTTCTCCAGTGATGATGAGCACGGTCAGACACACCTGGGCCCTGCCACCCCCAGCTCTCTGATCTTGACCGGCTACTTCATCTCTCTGAGCCTCAGACTCTGCTTGTAAAATAGTGCTAACCCTAGTTTCCTGGTGCTAGGAGGATTTCAGAGGGTAGAATGCACCTATGCTGCATAGCATAAGTCTGGTAGAAGGCAAGTGCTTAATCAATGTTAGCTCTTGGTGTTATTACACACTTCCTCTCTAGAGAAAGGGCATCCCGCTCCCCACAGTGGTTGGTAGTATCTGCTAACTTTCTTACAATTTAGGACAAAAGCATCATTAGGGCTGTTGACTCTGAATTTAGGCAGAAAGCTGTTCTTAAGGGTGACTTGCAGGTTGCAGGGTGGCGATGGCGGTGGTAGTGTTGGCCACTGGGGGAAGGCCACGTGTGGTGGTGGGTTTTTTTTTTTTTTTTTTAAGTTTTTAATTATCTACTTTTGAGAAAGAGAGAGGGAGTGCGAGCAGGAGAGGAGCAGAGAGAGGAGGAGAATCTCAAGTAGTGATGCAGGGCTTGAACTCGCAAAACTGCGAGATCATGACCTGAACCGAAATCAAGACTCGGAAGCTTAATCGATTGAGCCACTTCATTTTTTAAATGAAGATGTAATTCACTGTGTCAGATTCCAAGGGCTGCCATGAGAGAACACCAAGAGCTAGGCAGCTTAAAATAGCAGAATGTGTTCTCTCACAGCTCTGGAGGCCAAAAGTGTGACCTCAAGGTGGTAGTAGGGTTGGGTCCTTCTGAGGACAGGCTGTCCTAGCTTTCGAAGAAGCTGGCAGTCCTTGGCATTTCTTGGCTCATAGATGTCTCATTCCCGTCTCCGCCCCCATCTTCACCTGCCTGTTCCTCTGGGTGTGTCTTCACATGGCCTCCGTCTCAGAAGGACACCCGTCCCATTGGAGTAGGGACCAGTATGACCTCATTTTAACTAACGACTTCCAGTCCCAGCCTGTTCCCAAGTAAGGCCACCTTCTGGGGTACTAGGGATGAGGACTTCTATAAATCTTTTGAGGGGTTCACAATTCGACACATATTTCCTTCCTTCTTTCCTTCCTTCCTTCCTTCCTTCCTTCCTTCCTTCCTTCCTTCCTTCCTTCCTCTTTCTTTCTTTCTTTCTTTCTTTCTTTCAAGCATTAACTTTTTTCAATGTTTATTGGGGGGTGTGTGCACATGTGGGGGAGGGGCAGAGAGAGAGGGAGACACAGAATCCAAAGCAGGCTGACCGCTCGAGCCAGACACTGTGCTCGAACTCAGGGACCATGAGATCACGACCTGAGCCCACGTCAGACGCTTAACTGATTGAGCCACCCAGGTGCCCCCATATTTTCATATATTATCAAATTCACTGTAAGACCAGGGATTTTGCCACGCGGGTGTTCCTTGCAGGGAAGAGGCTGAACAGAGCTCACTCGCTCGTGGCAGGTTGCCGCTGGAGCCAAGGAAGTGAGCGTCTTTGGAGCTGCCTCAGAGCAGTTCACCAGGAAGAACACCAACTGCTCCATCGAAGAGAGTCTGCAGCGCTCGGACGAAATCTTGAGGGCAGCCCGGGCTGCCGGGATCCCTGTGCGCGGGTGAGTGAGACCGCACCAGTGCCTGCTCCTCGGCACACTTCTGGAATGGGGCCCGCCTCTGACTCCAGCCACCCTCCTCCCCACAAGCTCCTTATCCAGGGTGCAGGCAGCCCACGCTCCGCACCTGGCCATCTTTCCTCAAGTAGATATGGTCATAAGAAATCCCGGCAGGTGCTTCCTCCAAACCTGGTTTTGAGGTCAGTTCACCAGAGGAATCCAGCGGACAGCACACCAACCGGGGTTTGTGGAGGCCAGGTTCATCCTGGCTCCACCACCCTCTCTTCTCATGGGTCTCAAGAATCCCCTCAGCCTCTAGGTCTCCAACCTCATGTATGTATTTTTAAGTTTATTTATTTGGTGTGGGCGGAGAGCGGGAAAGAGACAGCCCTAGGCAGGCTCCACACCATCAGTGTAGAGCCCGATGTGGGGCTTGAACTCATGAACCATGAGGTCATGATTTGAGCCAAAGTCGGACGTTTAACCAACTCAGCCACCCAGGCGCCCCTCCAGCATCAAATCTTTCACGGCAAGAGTGGCAGGCACTGTCCATGTGTTATCTGTGACCTCATGGTCACCCAGCAAGGAAGACTGTCCCCACTTCCGCATGACAGAACTGGCTCAGGCTGAAGAGTGCTGTGAGGTGACACAGCTGTCCACGCTGCAGCCAGAGTTCAGAAGTGATCCCCTCACTCCCTGGTTAAAACCTTTCAGTGGCTCCCCACTCTGAACTTTTCAGCTGCCTACAAGCCCCTGCCTCTCTCTGCAGCGGTGTTCACTGTCCCCGTCCAGCGCCGCTTCCCCTGCACGCTGCATTCAGCCCACTTCTTCCCGTGTGTCACGTGCTCCCACTCTCTCTTGCCTCTGGGCCTTTCCACAGGCTTTCCGTAGACTCTGAACTCTCTTGCTCCTGTGTCCTAACTCCTGCTCATCCTTCAGCTCCCCTCTGGGAGGCATTTCCTCCGGGAAGCTTTCTCTGTCCCTCACTGGAGTTGGTTCCCCTCATCCAGGCTCCCGTGGCCCCCGGACATCCTGGGACATAACGTTTAGCTGCGTGTTAGCTTCTCCCTGCCTCCTACCCCTGCTAGACTGTGCTCCCCGTGACGACAGAGCCCACATTCTGAAGTCTCTGGTGGGCTCCGTCCCGCAGCCCAGAGCCAGCGCTCGGGGTGCTCAGGAAGGAGAGGGTGGATGGGGAAGCAAGGCTTGTGGGGTCTGACTCCCAAGCCTGTGCTCGTTCCCCAGCGTGTCCTCTCCCTTCTCCTTGCTCCACAGTGATTAGAGCATAAGGGGGGGGGGGGGGCGGAATTAGGAAAATGTACTGAGATCTTTGAGGCTAAAATTAATTATCCAGCAAACATATGCTATGCCTCTAACATGCAGAAAAGTGTGCTAGACTCTAAGAGGTTTTAGTGGAGCCTTAGCTCCAACAGGACAGGAGGGAACGGAAACCCAAGATCCAGAGATCCAGCCTCCTTCCCCCAGCTTGCAGGTCGCCATGGTCAGGCCCGTGCCCAGCTCTCCAGCCACAGGCTGTCCTTTGCCCTTTGCTCTCTGAGCCTCGGTTCTTCTGTCCTTTGTTCTGTGGCTTGAACACACCCATTCTTCCAGCTGGGGCCTCCGCACCGCCCTTCTCTCTGTCTGGAATGCCCTTCCAGCAGCCCTCCTGCCCCAGTCGAGCTCCCACATCAGGGCCTCGGAGACTCCCCCCACCCCCCGCCCCGGGGCCACCCGGTAGCGGCTGCTGTCACTTTCCCTGTTCTTCCCCTCACAGCACGCCAGTCCGGGATGATCTCATTCACTCCTCGGGCTGCCTTTTTATTGGCTCTCCCCCTACCTGGAAATAAACTCTGTGAGGGCAGGGACCTTGTCCGTCTTGTTCACCACATGACCCAGTGCCTGGCACTTAGTGGGCAACTCAGCAAATATCAGTTGAATAAGTGAGTGTATGAATCCCGGGACAGCTCCCCAGAGCCACTGACCCCTGGCCTTCAGGCCAGCCCAGCCCTTTTGTTCCTGCTTGGGTTTCGTCTGGCCTTGGCCCCCTCCCGTGAGTAGGGGCTGCACACCTGTGGCGCCTGTTCCTGTTCCGCTTTCCCTCACTGCCCCGTGGCTCAGCCGCCTGCTCCTGCCGCCCTCTCTGGCTTCTCTCCTCAGGCCTCTGCGGCCAGCTTTCTGAACTAGAGCCCCCTAGTCCCCTCCCTGCCCTGGCTCTCCTCTGCCCCCGCCTGACACGACCCGGCCATGACCTGCATTCCGGTTCCACGTCCTTGAATTCGCCGTTCACCCAGACATTTGACCTGCTGCACGTCAGGGATGTATGTCAAACAGCAGCCCTGGACCCCGCGTCAGCGCTGCTGGCCGGGGGGCTCGGGGGCCCTGACACCACCTCCCCTGTCCCCCCACAGGTATGTCTCCTGTGCGCTTGGATGCCCCTACGAAGGGAAGATCTCCCCGGCTAAAGTAGCTGAGGTGTGTGTGTATCCGGGCGGGGGCCTTCTGAGGGCCGCCTCCCTTGCCTGCCCCTGGGCTTCCCCTCGCCACCCTTTCCCAGTGGGTCGCTGGTGTCATTTGCTCACCCAGCTCCTTCCTTCATTCCCCCCCGGGAGAGCAGCCCCGGCACCTCCTCCTGGAGGCCCGCCTCCCGGCGCAGCTTGGAGTCCCTGAAGCCCCACCTTGTGCCCCAGCCTGAAAGCCTGATTCAGTTTCCAGGCTGGTCAGTGGGCGGGTGGCAATTGAGGCGACCTGTGGAGAGGCTCCTCAGCCTGGGTCCCTGTGGTTCCGCGCCCTGGTGGGAGAGGTCGCGCCCTCGGCATCCTCTGAGCAGTAACTGAGTCGGCACCAGGCACCGAGAAGAGCACAGGGTGGGAAGTGAGTTTGAGCAGCCCAAGAGCTTATGCCCCTTAGCCCTCGAAGTCAGCCCGCAGATCTGGGGGGGTTATTGTTACCGCATTTTTCAGGCGAGGAAACGGAGGCGAAAGGACTCGCCACACAGGTTGCAGATGGTGAGACTAGGGCTCGGCCCCCACCTTGTTGCCCTTCAGCCCCAGCTGCTGTTCCCCCACGCGTGCAGTGAGGCGCAGGCGGCGGCTGCTTGCTGGGGCCGCGCTCCACGCACCGCCCGTCCTCCCCGCAGCCCCACGAAGGCTCCTCGCTGTTTCTCAGAAGGAGAAACGGAAGCTCCGAGAGGGTCAGCCCTTTGCCGATGCCCCCAGTCAGGCAGCAGGCGAAAGGGGACAGTGACCAGGGTCCGTCACCCCGAGCCCTCTCCTTCCCTGCATCCCCTGCCCCCACGGGCTGTCCTCAGCCTGCTGCCTGGGTGGCCGGGGGCTCGCCGTTCCATCTAGCTGGCACACCTCTGCAGAGTGTCCCCTGTGTCCCCGGCCCTGTCACACCTCCACCTTCTCTGGCAGCGCAGGGTGGGGCAGCGTCTCAAGTGGGGCGCACGCTGCCCTGGCTTTGCAGGGGCTTTAGGGGTTTGCAGATGGGCTTCTAAAAGTGCAAACGGTATGTACTTCTGTTGACAGTCAGTAACCGGCACCTCAGACCCGCAATGTGACAGGTCTTACTGAGGATAAGGTTATGTGACAGGAACCCATGGTACTGGGTCCAGTATTTGGCTCTGGCACAGGGCGTGGAGGCTGGAAGTGAAGGACTGAAGCCTGAGGCACAGCGGGGAGGAAGGCGCAGGCTCAGAGCCCTGGGGTTGCTCCGGCGGCCAGCCCGCTCCCTCCTGAGTAGAACGGGGATGATCATTGCCATTCAGAAAGTTGGAAGGAGCCTATGACGCGACAGGAATTTAGTGTCTCGGACGTGGAGATGTTCTGTGTAGGCCAAGGACCCCTGCGCCTGAGGTCTTGGGCCCCTGGCTTGGAGAATCCGGTGTCCTCCAAGTACTGCTTGCTTACTTCCCCAGATCACCAAGAAGATGTACTCCATGGGCTGCTACGAGATCTCCCTGGGGGACACCATCGGCGTGGGCACCCCTGGAGTCATGAAGGACATGCTGTCTGCTGTCATACACGAGGTGCCCGTGGCTGCCCTGGCCGTCCACTGCCATGACACCTATGGCCAGGCCCTGGCCAACACCTTGATGGCGCTGCAGGTAACCGGGCACGTCCTGAGAGAAAGACCTGTGTCCGTTCTCCTGAAGGGCACAGTGGCGGGCCAGCTAGGTTCGTGCGTTCTGTCAGGAAGCTCCCACTGATAACCCGTGCGCCAGGCCCCTGGCCGGCCACTGTGGACAGACATGTGACCCTGACCTAAAAGGGTCTTAGGGGAGACAGCCAAGGGAGTTTTGTGATAGTCCTCATGCGTTACGACAGATCACATGAAGGGAGGAAGCACAGGGCGGAGGAAGGCCTCCAGCCCAGCTGGGAAGGCCAGAGAGGATTTGCCAGAAGCGGCTTGAAGGAGGCTTGGAGGATGTGAAGAGGTTGAGCAGAGAAAAGGGAAGTGAAAAGCTGACCAGGCAGCCCTGCACTGCAGGGCTGAGGCGGGGTTCCGGGAGGATGCATGCGCAGGCCCCGCGAGTGCGCACAGGGCTGGGGGGAGCCGTTGAGGAGACCGGAAGTAGAGGTAGGCGAAGGTCACTCTGCTAGAGCCTTTCATGCTGTTCCCCGAAGATTGAGCCGAGCTTTCAGGCTGGGTTTCCCTTGAGGTTTGCTTCTTATGGGCTGGCCCAGAAGGACTCCCTGGACCGGCCAGCCCTAGGACAAGAGTTCTGAGCGTCTGACTGCAGGCCGCCTTGCTTTCACATCGGTCAGAGTGAGGGTCAGGGTCTGACCTGCTGGCTTTATGTTAGCTGATGCAGTCCTGGGCCATCTTTGTTTGGGTTTTTCCCCCCTTTGTTTCTTCTTTTTCTTTTCTTTTTTTTTTTTTCTCTGATCTCCTAGAAGCTCACATCTCTAAGCCACATGATTCTGCAACTTTCTGGGCCTGCTTTCTCCACTGTGGCTGTCCAGGTTAAGATCTGTGGGAGGTTTGAGGGGAGAGGGGAAGGGGCAAGTGGGCAGCACTGACCCCGGGCTGCAGAATAGGCCCCCTGGGCTTAGAGGTCCAACTTGAAGTGAGAGCAGCCCAGGGCAGCGCAGGTGGGGTGGATAAACGAATCACCGTAAACAACAGGGGTCTGAAATCTCAGCAGTGGAGGCACTTCCTTTAGGTCTGTGTCCAGGAAGAGCCCGAGGAACCTTTGAGAGTGAGGAGTCGTCCAGCATGAAAGGAACCCGGGAAGATACTCCTTGTAGAGGAAACAGTGTCCACAAAAGATACACACTGTTCCAGGAGCTAGGAGGGGGAACAGTAACAGAATTCTTAGCCAAAGGAAAGAATAACTTTTCAGTGGAATTTCAGCCAGCAGTTGATCGGGAGGTTTGCAGGGACTGGCTCTGTCGGTAGGCCCTGGTCCCCACGGTGACAGCCATGTTTCAACCCCTTGTGTTTCCAGATGGGAGTGAGCGTTGTGGACTCCTCTGTGGCAGGACTTGGAGGCTGTCCGTATGCACAGGGGGCATCAGGAAACTTGGCCACTGAAGACCTTGTCTACATGCTGTCTGGCTTGGGCATGCACACGGTGAGCACGCCTGCCCCCTGGTGGTGACAGCCTCAAACTGACTAGCGCTTTCCCCGAAGCTGGAGGACAGATGCTGATATTTTGTTTAGGGGTTGGGTCTTTTGTTTTGTTTTGGTGGTCGGGAGGTCAGTTAAGAGGGGAATCCTGTCAGTGGGTTAGAGATGTTTTCTTGTACTTTTTTTTTTAAGTTTTATTTGAGAGAGAGTGTGCATGAGTGGGGGAGGGACAGAAAAAGAGGGAGAGACAGAATCCCAAGCAGGCTTTGTCGTCAGCACGAGGGCCAATATGGGGCTTGAACCCATGAACCTGAGATTGTGACCTGAGCCAAAACCAGGAGTCAGAAGCTTAACCGACTGAGCCACCCAGGCGCCCCTAGCGTATGTTTTTGAGGTAGGAGAGTATGGTTGATCGAGGCCACGAAGCCAGGCTCTCAGTTGGACACAGGTCCATTGGAGGAGGCACCAAGGTGTGGGGGAAGGGCCATGAAAGGAGCCACAGGCACTACGTGAGTCAGTTCCCCCAGGCCTCCATTTCACTCCGTGTAGAATGAGGGCAGGAGAATGAGCCAGCCCTCCCCAGGGCTCCGTCAGTGTCAGTAAGGGCCCTCAGTGGTGGGCTGGAAGCAGTATCGCATCTGGGCTTTGGGGCCAGATGGAACTTGGTTTAAAACCTAGTCCTGTCACTCACGGGCCATGTGACCTAACAATTGCTTCACCTCCCTGGGCCTAGGCCATGGCAATGATAACAGTACCTGTCTCGCAGGGCTGTTAGGAGGATCAGGTGGGAACCTGGAACGCACAGCCCTGAGCTGAGCACACAGACTGCGCCAGTAAATGCGAGCTGCTGTGATGAATGGAGGTTTTCAGGGTGGCCCTCTGAGCTGGTGTCTCCATCCTGGCGCTCTCTGCCTGGCGGTCTTTGTTACTTCAATACGGAGCTTTGGACCACTGCAGGCCAGGCCCAGTGCCGGGTGCGGGAGATGGGGCAGTGACCTAGACTGACGAGCTCCCTGCCCCGGTGGCAGCACTGGAAACCAATTCCATGTACAAGAGGTGACACAGGGGTAACCCCCGATGGCACAAGGGTACAGCCTTGCAGGCAGTTGGTGTCCCACCAGAAGAGGAACAGACCCTGTCTGTCTTCACCTTTCCTTTCTTGGTATCAGCTTTCTGTCCAGTCTGATGTTTCCCTGAGTGTTGAAGGCAGGTCATGACTTAGTACATCCTCTCACTTGTTTCTCCAAGGGTGTGAACCTCCAGAAGCTCCTGGAAGCTGGGACCTTTATCTGCCAAGCGCTGAACAGGAAAACCTCCTCCAAAGTGGCTCAGGCCACCTGTAAACTCTGAGCCCTTTTGCTGCCCGAAGCCCTGGGCACCATGTGGGGAAGAGGGGCGCACGGGAGTGATTCGGGACAGGGCACCTGGAAATGGGAATGAAATTCACAGCAGGCCCCTCCCTGCCGGCTCTGCGCATAGGGCTCCTGCACAAGGGAGGCCTCCCTGCCAGACCCGGGTGTGAGTGAGAAGCCCTGGGGCTGCGGGTCTCCCTGCCCCAGGGACCCCCGGCCCCGGAGCTCAATGCCTGAGGGCCCCCTAGAACCTAATTCCCCGGTGCTGCGGCCTCATCTCCAGGTGAAACCTGTCAGCTAGCTACACTACACAGCTTGACCGTGGGGTGGCCCAGGGGCCATTGCCGGCGCCCTACAGCAAGGGGGCGGGGAGGAGTATTTCCCCAGCCTGGCAGAGGGCGTCTGCGGAAGGGGCGAGGTGGCCACTGCCAACACCAGCATCTCTGGGAAATCTCCACTCTGCCCATGATGTTTGAAAAGAGCTGCTGTAATTAAACGTTGAATGGCACGGAAGCATCGGGCATTCTGTTGCGCAGACGTGTGTACGAGTGGGGGAGCCTTTGGATCATAAAACACCTTACCACATGGCGTCCTGAGAGGAAAATGGAGACTTTGAACTGGTTTACGGCTCTCTGGATTATGTCCTCCGTTTCCCCACCCAGGCCCCAAACTCATGACTGGAAACCTGCGGCTCTGGGCTCGGTCGTGTGTGGCCAGAACTCCGCGGGGTGGTGGTTTCTGAGGCTCTTGGGTCTGTGAGCGGAGAGGCGCGGGCCGGGGCGGCGCCGGCAGTCGTCCTCGCTGCCCTCCAGGCGCAGGGCATTCCGGGCTGGGCGCGGCTTGTTGGCTCGGGTCGTCATGACTCGGTGCGCCCCGTGCCCCAGCCCGGCCCCTGCTTTCAGCAGAAGCACGACACCGTCTTTACCCCCCTGTGGCAGGAAGGTGCGGACGGACTACCCTAGCGGCCCGTGCGGGGGCCGAGTTCAGCCAGGACCGCGGCGTCCGCCCGACTGTCCTCCAGCTCTCCGCGTGCTTCTCGAACCAGACTTCCCAGAACCCGCCGCCTCTGGGCGACCTCCCCCCACCTCGGCTGAAG
>NW_027532008.1:5404676-5408856 GCF_008692635.1 Crocuta crocuta
GCTCCCCGGTGACACGTTTCCTTGGGGGCGTGGAGGGGGCGGGGCCAGGCGGGCAGTCTGCTCTTAAAGGGACCCGGGCGCCGAGCGCAGGAGGCGGTGCCGCAGGAAGCAGCGCGGAGGCGCGGGGTTCCGAACAGGTTCGCGAGGCGAATGGGGGGCCTAGCGGGCTCACGAGGGGCCGGGTGGTCTGCGCGGAGCGAGGGGGGGTTTCAGAGGTCCAGGCCGCGTTCCGGGCAGAGTCCTGCTAGGGCGGACCCGTGCCCGTGCCGCTCCCAGCTCCCGCCGCCTTGGCCGAGGCGGCCCGGCTTCATTCATTCCGGACCTGGGGACTCCGAACTCGGCCCCCTCGGAGCCACGGCCCACAATCCAGCCCGACGCCCACCTCCTCCTCCCCTCCATTTTGCAGACTGGGAAAACCGAGGAGGCGACAGCCGACCGAGGTCACTCTGCCGGTCCGGGGCGAGTTCGACCTCACCACACACTTCCTGCGTCCCAGGGCCTCTCCGCGACCACTTGTCGGGCTTCCGGGAGGTGGGATGGGGGAGGGGGGCGGTCTTGGCGTCGGGAGCAGAGTCCAGCGGGAAGCCNGAAGGGTGAACTGCTTGGCGCAAGATTGGCTGGCTTCGAACCTGGAGATCCGAAATCTAGCGCGGCTATCGTAGCTGTGTGTCCTCGGGCAAATTACTTGACCTCTCTGACCTTAGTATCCTTCTCGGTAAAGTGCCAGCAATAACACTTGCCTCTTTAGGATGTTGGGGGAATACAGGAAAATAATGCAGAAGTGCTCGGTACAGAGCCTGGCACTCAGCAGGCGCTCGGTCAAGTGGGTGGGAGTGGATAAGCCCCGAGGGGGACTGAGGCAGCCAGAAGGAAGGCGGCTGCGGGCCAGGCCGCACCGAATGAAAGACCTCAGTGTCTGGAGCTTCACTACCCACGCCCCCTCTCTGCCCGCAGAGTTTGTTCAGGGCGGAGGTGCACACCTGGCAGTGGAGCCGGGACCAGGGCCACGTCTACAGCGCCCGGCTAGGTGCCGCCTGAAGTTGGGTGGGATCCTGAGCTCCAAGCGGGCAGTAACCCAGCTGGCCGTGGCATGCACTGCTAGAGGCTGAGCCAGGCCGACGGACCTGGGGCGGGGCAGGGCCCACTCCAGGACCTGGTGCTGCAGCCCCAGAGTTGGGCTCAGTGGGCCTGGCAAAGGACCCCACCCTGTGGCCACTTGGAATACTTCCTGCTTCCTCCCAGCTGACTCGAGGGAGGCGAGCTGCCTAGAGCAGGAGGTGTTCATCTCTGGGCCACGTTACACCTAGTGATGGCAGAGGGACTGGGACGGCCTGAATTTGAGCAGACAGAACCTCCTCCTGGGCTCTTGGGAGTCCCGGTGCTGCTGGCCATGGGTCCTTCCGGCCAGGACTGTCTAGTCCCCAGACACCTCGGGGGCCTCGGGTTTCATCTTCTCAATCACAGGAGAATCGGGACCGGAAATTGTGGTGCCGGTGCATCAGTCTCCCCACCTGTGCCACGGGGCGGGCCTTTCAAATCACTTGCATGAGCCTCACGCTATTGCATCAAGTTTATAGTTGTAAGGTCCATCTTCTTAAGAGGGAAACTGAGGCGGAGAGGAGGAGTGATTTCCAAGGCCTAAGGCCAGGAAGAGATGGTGTCCAGACTTGGACCAGGGCCGATTCCACCCTATTAACTAGGACACACTGCTGCCTCCCTCAGACATTAGATGGGGCCCCGCGCGGGCAATCTCAGCCACCTCTGACACTGCGTTCTGGGCCAGGTGCAATGGCAGAGAAGGTGCTGGTGACAGGCGGCGCTGGCTACATCGGCAGCCACACGGTGCTGGAACTGCTGGAGGCTGGCTATTCGCCTGTGGTCATCGACAACTTCCATAATGCCATCCGCGGTGAGCGCGGGGTGGGGGGCTAGGGCTTCGGGCGGGGAGGGAAGGAAAACCTTGGGTTTTCTATCTCTACCTCTCCACACACGTGTGCGCATCAGGCTAGTCCCTTGGGAACCCAGGACCCATCTTCTCCTCTGATGGTCTCCAGGTGTCCAACCAGGAAGGGGCTCCATGCCTGAGAGCCTGCAGCGGGTTCAGGAGCTGACAGGCCGCTCTGTAGAGTTTGAGGAGATGGACATCTTGGACCAGGCAGCCCTACAGCGTCTCTTCAAGAAGGTGGGTGCTTGGCAGGCAGGCAGGGGCCCCACGCCAAGGGCCAGAGCCTGTAAAGCAACCTCTGACCCTGGCTTTGCACCTGCAGCATAACTTTATGGCAGTCATCCACTTTGCGGGCCTCAAGGCCGTGGGAGAGTCCGTGCAGAAGCCTCTGGATTATTACAGAGTTAACCTTACCGGAACCATCCAGCTTCTGGAGGTGAGCTGTGTGGCGAGGACAGACAGGCCATGACAGACACGGTGCGTGAGGGCCTGGAGGGCCGAGGCAGGCAGGGCCCAAGCTGTACCATCTTGGACACCTGTCTCTTTTTACCTCTCGGTCTCCCCATCTGTAAACGGGAGTGCCCACCCCTCAGCCCCTCTCACCTGTGAAGGAGTGAGGGGGAGGGAATAAGGTGTGAGGCAGGGGCCCCTGACGCCTCCCCTCCGTGACCAGATCATGAGGGCCCACGGGGTGAAGAACCTGGTGTTCAGCAGCTCAGCTACCGTGTACGGGAACCCTCAGTACCTTCCCCTGGATGAGGCCCACCCCACGGGGGGCTGTACCAACCCCTATGGCAAGTCCAAGTTCTTCATCGAGGAAATGATCCGGGACCTGTGCCGGGCAGACAAGGTGAGAGGACCCCCGCCCCTGCAATTCTTGACCCAGCCCTGGCTCCACTCAGACCCATGATCTCCCGCGAACACCCCCAGCAAGAACTCGGGAAGCTGTGGTGATTTGCCTGAAGTCACAGCACTGGGTGGCGGGGCCTGACCCCCAGCTACTTTCTGGGGATAGAGACTAGGCATGGGGTGGGGGGCGGNAGGCATGGGGGGGGGGGCGGGCAGGTGAAGAGCTCTGGACTCGGCCAGGGTGCAGCCTGCACCTCCCTCCCCATCATCTGAGCGGTGTCCCACAGGCCTGGAACGCAGTGCTGCTGCGGTACTTCAACCCCACCGGCGCGCATGCCTCAGGCCGCATCGGTGAGGACCCCCAGGGCGTCCCCAACAACCTCATGCCCTATGTCTCCCAGGTAAGGGAGAAGGGGAAGGTCAGGGGGCGGCCCTGGGATGGAAGGGTACAACTGGTGCCAAAGGCCTGGAAAGAGCTGACCTGACCTCCACCCCAGGTGGCAATTGGGCGACGGGAGGCCCTGAAAGTCTTTGGCAATGACTATGACACAGAGGATGGCACAGGTGAGCCCAGGACCAGGAGGACCCAGGCGCGGGAGCCAGGGGGCGGAGGAGGTCGGACAGAGATGTACTGAACCCCCACACCCAAACGCTGCCTCTGCAGGTGTCCGGGATTACATCCATGTCGTGGATCTGGCCAAGGGCCACATCGCGGCCTTGAGGAAGCTGAAGGAGCAGTGTGGCTGTCGGGTAGGGAGAAGGGAGAAGCGAGTTTGGTGAAGGAGATGGGGTCCGGAGGGGTGGCTAGTCCAGCCTCCTCCACAACCTGCTTCTCCCCCAACCCTCCCCGGGCAGATCTATAACCTGGGCACGGGCACAGGTTATTCGGTGCTACAGATGGTCCGGGCCATGGAAAAGGCTTCAGGGCAGAAGGTAAGCCAGCTGTCCACACAGTGCCTCCCCCCCAACCCCGCCCCAAATTTAGCAACGACCCGGGTCCCTCCACCCCTACCCACTTCACAGTGACCTGGGCCCCTCCCACCAGCCTCCCTGATGGGCATCCCCGTGCTGCATGGCTCCTCTGCCTGCCTTAGTGCTGGGCACGGGCACCTGCATTTCCGAGCCTGGGCAGCAGCTGGGTGGGAAAGACCGGGGCCGGCTCAGCTAAGCCCCCTCTCTTGCAGATCCCCTACAAGGTGGTGGCACGGCGGGAAGGCGACGTGGCTGCCTGTTATGCCAACCCCAGCCTGGCCCTCAAAGAGCTGGGCTGGACAGCAGCCTTAGGGCTGGACAGGATGTGTGAGTTTTAGCCCTGACCCCTGACCCTGGGTGCGGCCTGACCCGAGAGGGAGTTAGGGGCTAGGAAGGAGCTGACTGGGTCTGACT
>NW_027532008.1:5409011-5422016 GCF_008692635.1 Crocuta crocuta
CCCCCTGCCCCCCCGCCACAGGTGAAGATCTGTGGCGCTGGCAGAAGCAGAATCCTTCAGGCTTCGGTGCGCAGGCCTGAGACCCTCCCTGGCCACGCTCCAGCGAAGGAAAAACACCTGCTTGCTCTCCAGCCTCCGCTGCGAACCCAGGGGCCTCGGCCTCCCCTACCTCAAACCCCATGCGGGCCTGCTCAGCCCACCGGGCATGAGGCCAGGGGTTCCACTGACCAGGAGTTGGGGGTCTCCCTCTTCTTTTCCTTGAACACGTCAGGACCACCAGAAGCAAATGGGGGAACAAGGGCCCCGACCCAGGCACTAATTTATACTCTGTTCGGAGAGATTTCCAAAGTATTTAAAATAAAAGTTTTCTAACACTGGGGCAGATGCCTGCACATGCTCACTCTCTACCCCTTGGACAGAATCATCCAGCCTGAGAGGTGAAGCAATTTAATTTTATCGGAATCCAGGACACAAGAAAAACACCCAAAACCACACAGAGACAGAAGACGAGACACAACTCCCCCACCTCCCCCCGGCCCTAGAGTGGGGACAACGTGGGAGTGGGACAGCTGGGGGACACCTTGAGCCTCAGTCCAGCCCTGCAGGCTCCAGGCCTACGTGGGGGTGGGGGTGGGGAACAGGGCAGTGGGGGGAAGGGTCCAGCCCCCATGTTTTGGGGGGGGCTAAGGGAAGGCCCCCCTCGAAGGACTGTGCCCCCTCACCAACACCCCTGCCCAGGGGCAGGCAGCCCACAGCAGCACGGGGGCCGGGCCATGGACACATTCATGATTGAGAAGCAGCTGGAGGGAAGGAGGAGACACACGATTATCTGGGCAGAATCACTTGGGGGAAGGGGGGGAGTGGTAGGTGGGGCCTGGGAGGGCCCCATGGGCCAAACCCTGAGGTCACAGGAGGGGGCCCAAAGCGGGGCTAGTGAGTGAGGTCCTGAGTGAGTGGGTCAGCGGCTGGGCCCCTTTCTCCCGCTGCCTACAGCCCCTTCAATACTGCTGCCAGGGGGGCCCACCTCCAGGGAAATGGGAGAAGAGGGCGGCCCAGCCCCTGCTGCAGACAGCCAGGTGGCTGAGGCCAGGAAGGCAGGCCTGGGCCTGCCTGCCCCAGAGGCCTATGGGAAGAGGACAGGTCAGGGATGGTGGGGACGGGGACTCGACCGGCTCAGATCCCAGATGGTGCCGTGCGTGCTGGGTCCCCCAGAAGCTGGGGGCCTGCGCTGGGGGCCAGCGACTCCGGTTAGACAGGAGGCAGCAGCTTCTCAAGAAACTCCTTCACAGCCGCCATCTCCTGGGGGTGAGGAGGGACTGTGAGAGGCTCCCAGCTGGAGGAGAGGGGGGAGCGGGAAGTGGTCCCCTTCACTGACCTGAGGGCAGGAGCTGTGCATGACACCTGGGTAAGTCTTGAACTGGACCCTGGCGGGCGTGACAACGGACCGGAGCTTCTCAGCCGTCAGGGCCCCAAACCGCACTGGAACCATGGGGTCCAGCTCCCCGTGGCACTGAAGGATGGCCAGGTCCTTGGCACTGCCATTGGCTGCCTGTGGGCCAGACAGGGCTCCGAGGGCAAAGCCAGTGCTTGGGCACAATCCCCAGGCCACGAGGAAACCGGAAGAGCAGGAGGGGACCTGTGGAGACACTCACCTGGGGGAAGGCCCGATGCAGAGGCAGCCAGCAACTCAATGCCACAATGCCAGCCAGGGGGTGGGGACAGGTGAGGGCCGTGTAGAGGGACAGGGCCCCACCCTGGAGGGAGGAGAGAATGAGAGGTCATGAGGGCACAGCTCTCCTGCCACCCCCTACCCCCTCTCTCTCCCCTCACCTGTGAAAAGCCTCCCAGGACGATTCGATTGGCAGGAATCCCATTCTTCATCTCGTGCTCAATCAAGGCCTTGACTGGGGGGAGGGGGCATGACTGGGTGGGGGCAAAGCTGCTGGAGGGGCCCAGGGAAGGGAGCCAGATGCTGCCCAACACTCTCCTGGGGGGCCGGCAGGGGAGGAGGGGGGTGCTGAGGAGGGACTGGGGCCTTACTGTTCTCTGCTGCCTTCTTGATGCCGGCCTCGTCCTCTGGGGCATCTGGACTCAACCCCATCAGGTCAAACCTGAGGGAGGAGCGGTGTTGGCAGCTACCGGAAGACCCTGGCCAGCCCCCTCCCCTGCAGCTCTCTCAGCAGCCGTCCCTGCCCCCGCCACTCACCAGGAGGGCATCACCATCTTCATGTTGAGTGTCACGGGGATCCGGGGTCTGGGCAGGGGCGGCAAGAAGGGCCATCATGCTCAGAAGGGGTGAGGGAGCCTCAGCAGAGAGCAGGGAGGGGGCAGAGTAGCCCCTGGGGGCCCCTCCCAGCGGGGAAGGCCTGTGTTTAAGGTGTTGCCAGGCAACGTGCCACGTGGGGCTGGAGGCTGGGGCATCAGCAGACAAGCAGAGCCCAACACGGGGTGACGGGGTTCCAGCTCGGTGGGTGAGTACTTGGGGAAGGGGCACAGGAGGTCCCCGGGTCCAGGAGGCCTTAGGGCTGGGGGACTGGGGGGCTGGGGCTGCAGGCTCTGCGGGACTGAAGGCTGAAAACGGCACTTCCCACTGCCCTGGGCCCAGGCCGCAGGATGCAGCTGGCAGGAGAGAACAGGCCTGGGACCACAGGACACCCCCCCCCCCCCAGCTTATCCCCATCCTCAGCCCCTCCTTTGCTAGGGTGACACTCACGCATGGGGACAGATGTACTTGACGTGAGGGAGCCGGATGGTGGAGAGGGCGTCAGCCCAGCTGTGCCTGTAGGAAGGAAGGGAAAAAAGGCACCGATGTGGGGAGGGAGAAAGGAGGGCGCAGGCCTCTCTAATCCTGCCCGCTGGGCCCTTCCCCACCTTCCCAAAGAACACCCCCCCTCCAGCTCACTTACCCTGTGTCTCCGAGTCCATGTAAAAAAATAACCTGCAAGAGGGTGAGACACGGGGATGTGGAAAGAGGGCAGTCCCCACCCTGCTCTCATTCCCCTCTGGCCTCCAACTTCTGGCCCCGATCACCCCCAAGGACCTAGGGGGAAGTACAGTAGCAGCCAAACAGGGTGTTAACTCCCTGCCGCCTGGCTGCAGGCTGCTCCCATCTCAACACCGCACTTCCATTTCTGGCCTGGGGGCTGCCGAGGGCAGGAGGGGACCTTACCGCAGCCGTTTCCCGCTCAGCTCCAGACACAGTGGCAGCATCGGTGAGCAGGGGCACAGACATGGTGTTACCGCACATACACTGCAGGGCTCCACGGCTGGGGCCTGGGCAAAGTTGGGGGGAGTGGTCAAGAGCACGACCGGGCAGGGGACAGACGGCTGACACAGGACAAGAGCCTCAAACCCCAGGCCCACTCAGGCCGTCAACCCCCCCAAAGTACCTGGGTTCTGTCCTGGCCACAAAGAAAAGGCAAGAAGTCCCAGGCCAGAGGCGGTAGGAAGTTTGCCTCTATTATTCCAGGGCTGAAAAGCAGAGGCAGCCACCCAAGTGTCCCCGGTTCTGGCCCACCCCCTAGCCTGAGCTTGCTGGAGACGGAGAGGGGCAGAAGTAGGGCTTAGGGATGGTGGGGGAGGGGGAGCCAGGTCACCCCCTGCTGTCNCTCCAATCAAGAGCCCCCAGGCCCTCCTAACCAACTCCCAGCCCTACTGGGAAACGAAGGGGGGGGATGCCAGAAAAAATATGCTTTCAGCCCCTACCCCCAACCGCCCCACACATTTTCTCCAACCTCTCTCCCATCCAGCCCCCACCCGGCCTTCACAAGCAGTTTCTGGCTCAGCCATTCCCAGATCCCCAGGGGGCTGCCCTTGTCTCCAGCAGGCCCACGAACTCGGGTCCACCAGCCATAACTGGCGCCCCACACCCCGCTGAATGGTGCTACCTGCTGCTGCTACTGCTCACGGAATCCAACCAGGTCCCCCAGTCTGACCGTGCTCTGGGACTCCCAAACACACAAAAGAATGTGAGGCTGGCTGGCTCCTCCCCATCCTTAGCATCCTCCAAAGTCCCCAGAAGCTTGTGCAACCTGTTCCTAAGCGCCCACCCTTGCCAGCGGCGCCCACCCTCCCCACTGGCTTCAACCTTCCATTTCTGACCGAGTGCACCTCTCCACGTGAGACCCCTCACCTCTGACCCTGGGGTCCCTCTTCCCACACGGGGATGCACCTTTCGCCCTAAGCTGGGACTCCCTTCCTCACTGGGAGACTTCCACCTCTCACCCCAGGGTCCCCCCTCTCAAAGTAATGCCTTCCCCGCGGACCAGGGAAGGGAGCTCCCCACAGTAACAACTTCCACTCTAATCCAGGGTCTCCCACTCCCTATACTGGGAATGTCTGTTCTGACCAAGGATCGCCCCCTTCCCACAGTGACATTTTCTACCCTGACCCAGGACCCTCTCCTGTCCACAAAGGATTGTTCTACTTTTGACCCTGTGGGGCCCCCGCCCCACAATAGGATCTTCCACTTTCCACCTCAAGTCCCTCCCGTCATAGCCGGGCCGCCTTCTCGCCCCTCTCTACCCCCAAAGTCCCCAGGACTGGCCAGCGCCTCTTCGCACCTCACTCCCCACCCCCATCCCTCACAACTGCGGTCCCCTCCCCACTCTCCGGGAGCCCCGCGGTGGTCCGATCTCCCCCCAGTGCCCTCCCTCCGCCGCCTGGCCCCGGACGAGGGTACCTCCACTCCCTGGGGGTTTCGAGACCTCTCGGGCGACTCTCCTCTTTCTCCTGCACAGACACACTCTCTTCCCCCTCGGCCGCCCCCGCCGGAACTTCCGTTCGAGTCCCGGGAACCCAGCCATCGCGCTGCCGGAAGTAGCCTGGCCAGCGGTACGGAACCCGGAAGTGGGCGTCGGCGATCCGCCAGATAGGAGCTGCCATGTTGGATACGGTGGGGCCGCTCCCCGTAAGGAAGGCAGGGAGTCGCCTGCAGAATCTAGATGGCGCGTCGGGAATTCCTGCTTGCTGCCACCACCCGTGCGCCTCCTGGAGGAAAGCCCTCCGGAAGGGGTGGCACACCTCTCCTAGCATAGTTTCCCACGCTGTCGTCTTGGATATCCGCCACTGGCTCTAATGCCGTTTCTGGATGGACTCATACTCAGAATGACCCAGGACGTATCATACACTGGAGGGATGGAATCATACACTTAAGACACCTTTAGAGACCATCTAGTCCTCCACTCTTACTCTAGAGAGGAGGAAACTCACGCTCGGGGCGGGGAGGAAACGGCAATCTCAGGACAACACTGTACTGCTGCCTCTCGGCACCTGCTTCCTGAGCTATAAAACACGGTGATAACCACCACCCTGCCTCCTTCACAGCTTTGCTGTTAGGCTCAAATGAGGTCGTGTGGAAATGCCTTGTACACTGTAAAATTACAGTGTGAGGGCATAGTGACTAAAAAGGACCCTGGGAAAACAACACAGGTCACATCAGGACAGCTGGCCAGGCATTGGCCGTGCGGTCTTAGCTCTGCCTCGACAAGCAATGCCACGCAGACGGTGCACAAAGTACCATCAACGAGCTCCAGTTGTTAAGAACAAAAAGGGCTTCATTTTGTCCCCATTTTGCTGTTTGCTGCACTGATAAAGTGGAAATGGGCTCAGGGTCCACAGAAAGGCTGGAAAGGGAGGCAAACTGAGTTGAAGGGCCACGTCCCTAAGGGAAGAGGTGGGCATCTGCAAACAGGAAATGAGTGACAGCGGTTCCTCAGCAGCTTAGGACTCATTCACCCAGCATAACTTACAGTAGTTGTTCTTTGAACTGTAAGAACACCGTCAACTTGGGAACTCCAAAGCACTTTCCCCAGGCCAAGAGGCAGTTTGGTCTTAGGTGTTCAATAGGTCACAAAGAACCTAAAATACCAGGATTCCGAGCAGGAAATCTTTGGGTCCCAAGAACTGCAACAAGCCGACGTTCCAGACCAGACGTCAGAGAGGGACAAGTGCACGAGACCACGCAACTGCCCCCCATGCAGGATCCCCACGCAGGCTGCTTATGGAAGAGTGAACAATTCCTCCTGCACCCCCAATCGCCCAGGATCCTGGGGCACTTCAGTCTTGAACAAATTCTTCAGAGCGAAGCTTCCAATTCAGAAGCCCAGCCCAGGGGCTACCTGTGACTAGGCTTTAACTAGTGGATTAATGAAGGGATAGTCTGCTCTAAGATTTTTTAACTTATTCTTCCCCCTACTCCAAATTTAAAGACATAGCCTTTATTTTTATCTCCAAAATGATCCAACCGAAATAAAGACACTGTGGCTGAGGAATAGGTCCCTTAGTGCATCAAGAATTGTTGTTTGTACTCTGGGAGATTTCAGGATGCATTTCAGAAATCTTGAGGCTTGAGAAAACGGCGGCAGCAGGCTTTCCATTGGACAGGCTGGAGAAACAGTGAGGGCCAACACTTTCAGGAGAATTCTCTCAAGAGGATCAGATTCAACACTAATTCCCATTATCCACTGTTTCTGTTTTCTGCAAAGGAGAGAATCCTGACCATCTCAGATCTCATTTTAGATATTTAAATTCTCTCCAATTGCTATCTTGACTTACAGAATTTAAGTCCAAAGTCTTGGGTCTGCCATGTGCTGCTCACTTGCTCTTCTTTCTTCTGGTGAGTTCCAGAATCACTCCGCAAGTTAAATGTCACTCCACAAGTTACTTCCTCTCATGAGAAATTGGACATCGGTTTATAACTTCACGTTCCTCTTTACAAAGTGTGGGTGGGTGGTTATAGCAGTATTTTTGGTCCACTGTACCTTTCCTGGAGAAATGATCTAGTCTTGAATATCACTGTGGCACTTATGATCTACCTAGTACAAAACAACAAATTTCAAAGTTCCTGTAAAGTAAAAGTTTCATCAGGACTACCAAAAAATCAAAAGAATATACAAACATGAAGTCCAGCAAAGATTTATTAGGAAGCTTATTAGTTACGGCGAATAAAAAGCCATGAACAGAAAAACAGATCTCCAATTTCTGGCACTGTGCTTGTGACACTAGTTAGAAGCTAATAAACATGAAGGATGTCCCAAGGGAATCTTGCCTAGGTCCCAATCTTATCCAACCAGGATAGCTCACCCACACAGAAACGATGCCCAAGCTCTCCCAAGACTGCTTACCTAGGCAGGGAGAAAGGGAGAAAGACCTGCTCCTCGAGCTATCAGGCACCACCAGGGCATTCCTGCTCTCCTAGCTTTGACCATGGGACACTAGTACGTGACAGACAACTCCAAGCTGGGCAACTTGACAAGAATGCTGAACACTGACAGGAAGAAGGAGCAAGCAGGGACAAGTAGTTCTAGTTGGAGACCCTCCTGATGGCTAATAGAAACACAGTGCTGAGGCTTCAGAAAGTTTACTGCAGCCCAGGAAATAGTTTCCATTAAAAAAAAAAAAACCAAGTCACACAAAAATCCTGCCACAAAGCAACAAGACACTTGGGATCCCATGGCCACACTGACTGGGAAGCCAGGCCAAAGACTGCCAGATCTGACCAGCCCCAGACGCAATTTCTAGGCCCTAGAGAACCACGACTATCCCTCAGCACCCACACAACCCTGCCCGGTGGTGTGGTATCTCCTGCAGCAAGCCCCAAAGACAAAGCCTGGCAGAGGCTGTGGCACCGGCTCTCTCTGGACCCCCAGCTCTTTGTCCTCCCCAGCAGGACGCTGTACATCTTCGCTGACACAGTGCTTCTGTGGGAGCCCTGGGCAGCCTTAGGAAATGAAGTGTGTCTGTGGGGTAACCTGGTGGACCCTGTGGTCTGCCGGGTTGGCTGAGGCTTCATAATTGCAGATGGTCACCTCATGTCGGCGAAGCTGCAAGAAAAGGGAGAGGCTGGGTCAGCTGGCCATTTCCCAGACCATACCCTGGAGTCATCGTCCTTACTCAGGTTCACTGCTGGAAGCCATCTCTTCCCCCTTCTGATACATTTATCCTAGGAAAACTGCAAAGACTACATCCGTGATTCACCCCATAACTCAGAAGACCCAATCCCCACTGTAATGGTGCCACCATGAGAACAGCACCTTGTCTAGCTTGTTTATCATCTTATCTCTGGTGCCTGAAACAAGAAAGGTCATCAAAAATGTTGAATGAAGAAAAGAATCTTAAAGTGAAAAAAATGAATTGATATCAATTGTATTATTTCAACTCCCTTAAAAATACTGAGAGCCCATCAAAGCAGATGGACAGTGTACAGTAATGAAACCAAGAAAAATTACAAACAGACTGGGAGCAAGCAGTGTCTCACCTGCTCTTTCCTTTCCCTAAAGCACCTACATGGCAGCACACAGATGGATACACACACACACACAAACACACACCCACACACTGAGGGGTCAGGAATTCCTGCCCCTTCTTACCTCAGTCCACTCTCCTCTCAGGCCAATATACAAGACCTTCGTGGTATCAGCTCCAAAGTTTTTTGAAATATGAATTGAAAGATGATAGACATTTGAAAAACGAGAAATTCTAGAGAATGAAGGGGGTCGGGAGAGAAGACACAGGTTAGAGTTCAATGAATATCTCAGCACCCAGTCAAATAATTCTAGCTCCAACTTGTAAAATCTGGGCAAATGTCAGAGAAAACTTGGGGCTCTTAGGTCTCATTCTTCCTTTCTGGATAAGCAATGGATTCAGCAGACACAGCCAGGGCATCTGCCAGATCCTGCCCAAGGCAATAAGAATAGAAAAATGAGTCAACACCGCCCTGCCCTCAAGGAGCGGGAATGAGAAATGCTGTGCGACCAAGCAGCGATTCTGCTGCAAGTTCAGTGTTGATCTCACCAACCAGGAAACAGACAGAGCCAGTGAAGAGCTAAGGCGGTCATGTGTAACGTGGCCTGTTGGAAGCCCACTGTGCAAAGAGAATTCTGAAAACGTATTTCCTAAGACCACCCTAGGAGCTCACTCAGATCTGTCGCTGCTTACAAACTGAACAGGCCTATGGCTTGCCCTGCATCTCTGCCAAAAACTGACTGAGCTGAGTATCAAGCTTCCCTCCACCGTTTTAACTAGTTTCTGCTACAAAGAAAGCAGGAGATGGGCCCAAACTCAACTGCAAGCTCAGTAAGTGCTAATGCACATGTGTGTTCACTGCCAATGAACGCCTGCTGTTCCTCAGAAACCAGAGAATGGAGACAGGTTCAGTGCTTACTTTGTAGCATACTCTAATTCTCCCGTAAGATCCCGATTTAGACTAAAGGTCTGATCTGGCTCCCTGTCTGTATCATCAAAGGACATCTGTGGAATGTTTTTGTACCTGAGAAAGGAAAGGGAAGAAAAATCAAGAAATGTGCATTATCATACTTTTCAGTTTTTCAAAACTGCCTATTGACTCAACTGCCTTCGGTTCTATCAAAAAAAGATCAAATTTTAGGAATGGCATTTTACTGGCATTTATACACAAGTATCTTTAAACTAGCAAGAAAAGAGCTGAGAACTGCAACATAAGCTAGCGGCATCTCTGAGTGGGTTAAGATCACATGAGACGCAATATACAAAGAGAAGGCTCAGACCAGGTCACATGCAGCAAACGCATGGAGAAAACCAGCAACTCTGCACATTCAGACCAAGCTGAGGAGGTTAAACAAAACAGCTTACTCATGGGGGGAAATACTTTGGCAGAAACATATCAAACACAGTTAAGAGATAAGAGCAGGTCACTTAACACTCAAGCAATCTGTGTGTTCAAAATTCCCTATACATGGAGTCGTCTTAGAGTTCTGTAAAAACATAGTATCTGGGGGTTTCCATTTTGAAAAGACCACAAAAGGTTGCCAGCTCACAACGGGCTTTGGAAAGTCAAGTAAAACTGCTTGTGAAGAAAAAAATTTTCAAAGAAATATCTCAGAAACAGCTGTCTCCTCTTTAACTCACAGATTCTCAAGACCTGAGCCACACCCCCACCATCTCTAGAGTGTTTTTATTAACACACCCACACGGAAGGGGCCTAGATATAAGCGGCAGGAAAATGCATGTAATTTAATAAAGCAAATGTTTGCTTCAAAGTGTTCCTAAGAATGATGCACAGAATAATAACAGTGGACGTTTATGAGTAGCATTATGAGAGGCAGTGTAGCGCTGTAGTTAAAAGCAGTGTATCTGGAACCAGACTTCCTAGGCTTAAAGCCTGGCCCTGTCACTTCCCAGCTGTATAATTTTGGGCAAGTTGTTTAACCTCTCTGTATCTGTTTCCTCATTTAAAAACTGTGGATGGTGATAGTACATATCCGATACAGTGTTGAGGTTACACTGAATCAATGCTAAGATACATAGACTTAAAAAACTTTCCTATGGGAAATTTCAAATTATACAGAAGTAAAGAGAAAAATACAATTACTCTAGCTCCATTTATCACTCGGCTTCAATAATGAACATTATGCCTATATGCTATCACCCCCATTTGGTTTGTGCTTGGTATTTTAAAGTGATCCTAAACATCTCACTTCACTCCTACTTTAGTACATATTTCTGAGAAGTAAAGACTTCTTAAAATGCCACTGTTAAAAAAGTGGTACCATTTTACAAAAATTAACAATAATTCCTTAACATCATCTAACACCTAGTCTGTGTTCAAATCTCACTAAATACCAATTTAACTCTTCCAGATGTTTCAGTGGCATGTCACAGTTGAAGAGGCAATCTTTTTTCTTTGTTAATGGTGTAAAAGATATATCAACGGCATCTTAGATTCAATGAAGTGTAACATACATAAAGTGCTTAGATCTGACGTCTTACGTTAAGTATTTGTACCTGCCCTCCCAAAATGGCGCACTTATTAAGTTCCAGACTTATTCTAAGCTCTTTACATGTTATAGATCATTGAATCCTCTCTACAATCTTACGAGGTTCCTACTATTACTGCTGTCATTTTACACATGAGGGCACCGAGATAAAGAGAAGGTAAATAATGGCCCAAAGTCACGCAGCTGGTAAGTGGCACAGACAGAACTGGAACCCACGCTGTGTATTCCAGAGCCCACTCTTAACCACAACGCAACACGGATTTCTAGTTTTCTCGAGCCAATCCGTCTCCCCAGTAAACAAGTCTCCAAAAGCATCAACTCAAACGTACTGTTTACTTAAAATGATTAAATATGTGGGTTTGCTTTCAAATTCGTGTTTCTAACATTCAAAAAGGGTCAATTTCTTAAATTTTTCATTCAAATGTCTTCAGAAGAAATTTTTTTAATGAAAAGTTCTTCTGGTGTTTGTTTCTCCAGCACTCAGAAGTTTCCCCTTCTTTCGGGAGGGCTAGGCTGGAACAACGCAAGCTGTCACATAGGGGGCACTAGCCCTGGTGGCAACAGATTCCTGTGCCGCAGGAGCTGTACAGAACTTTGCTCGCTAAAGGGCGTGCATGCTCACAGGGAGTAATTCCACGTAAACACAACACACGCAAAGATTTTTAACTGTGTGAAAGACCAAGGGTACACCTGGAACCTAACCCCAGTAGAAACCATACAGATCTTTTGTGATTTGCAGCTGGGTTACTAAGGAAACTGCAAAGTCATCAACAATTGGCATTTATAGGATGCTCTCTGGATGAATGGCTGGCACAGCAAGGACTCTGAAAAGACACAAGCTGTTGGCCTTAAAGACACTTAATCTTAAAAAGTCGTTAATTCAGGAAGAGGTAAGTGTACCCTGATGCAGACCAAGACCAAGATTTTTAAGAGGGGGGGGAGGGTATAGTTAACCCAGTAAAAAAGAAAAAAGCATATTATTCTGGAATACAGTGCTAGCAGAGAAAAGAGAACTCCGAGGCTTCTTGAAGGCCTAAGCCCTTGCCACTTACAGTCTCATCTCTGAGGGGTGTGAGTCATCATCCTCTCCCATTATAATGATGCCTTTGAGCTTGACATTGCCTGTAAATCTGCCAGAATGCAAAAGAAGTTGTCAACCTGGGTTTGAACTACTGCTCAGCTGTGTGACCCCAGACAAGACCCTTCCCCTTTCTGGGCTTCGGTTTACTCATGGGTCAGGTTAACTGTGCCAGAAAATTGCTAAGATCCTGTCTGCCTCTGGCATTCTGCAGTTCTAAGAAACATACCATGACTTCTCGGTTATCTTTCAACCAGTACATCTTTCTGCTCTCCTCCTCACACCCACCACACCGTAATCTCCCCCCATTTCTAGAAACAGATGTGTGCTCTGGACACAACCAATGAATGAATCCTGATAAGGAGTCTGGGTACAAGCCTATCTAGCCTGAGGCAAACACCAAGGAGATACTTACGGAATATTAAACAGAAGCTCTTCATCGGCATCACTTTCAACAAACTGGAGGGGATGGGGGGCGGGGAGGAGAAAGCAACAAATATGTGCTGAGAGCCTACAGTTTTAGGCATCTTCCACCCTGCTCTGCGCCTGGGAGTGCAATGCAAATAGCCGACCTCCCTGGGGTTTTCAGCCCTTACTAACTTGATGCTAGTAAGTTAGTAGTCTACAGACCATCCTCTCAGAGGGTTAAACAGGGAACCCATGAATGAACCTTCAGGCACAACTAGCCTGAAACTGTGTGCAAAACTGTGCGCCTACGGGGTCCACAGCTTTCGGATGGCTGTGTGACCCCACAACGGTAAATGCTCTGGACAGGGTAACACGCTCCACCTGCCTAGCCTGTCTTTGGTCTTCATCAGGTGATATGATCAGGCCGCCACTGGGACTAGTAGTCAAACAGGAGGGAAAACGCCCTCACGGCCATACTCCCGAAAGCCCTGGAAGAGAATGTCGGCTTCGTAAAGCCAAAGCGCCCCTTTCCCTCTCCGGGACTCAGTTCCCCTACCTGCAAAATGGGGAGACTCGACGCTGTTTCCCTCCCAAGGGGCGGGCAGGGTGACAGGCACGGGAGAGCGCTTGGCAAGCGGGCTGTCGTTATTTTTAACAGCAGGACTGAGGCCGACAGAGCAGACGGGAGGCCTGAGGCCCCGCGCGGGTCCGCGCCTCGCCCGCCCGCCCTCCCGCCCCAGGCCCCGAAAGGCCCACCTTGGAGCG
>NW_027532008.1:5422042-5567308 GCF_008692635.1 Crocuta crocuta
GGCGCCCCTGTGCGGCGCATGCGCCCGGGGCAACGGGGGGGCGGGGCTCCGAGGGGGTGGCTTGATGTTTGATAAGCGCTTCCAGGTGCCCAGGGGCTCGCGTGGACTCGGGCCTGGAGTCCGCGGGTCCCGCTGCTCTCCCCGCTTCTCAGGTGTGGAAACTGAAGCGCAGAGAGATTAGGCTGGCGTTCCAGTAAATGATGGGGCTGGAATTCCAATCGTCTTCCTTCCCCATTAGGCTAAAGGCTGTGATCTTTCGCCATCGTTTTGGGGGCAGCTGGTCGAGGAAAGCGTGTACAGCGATAAGGTCCTGAAGGGCTGGGAGCACGTTATCGCTGCTTCACACGTGCGCGTGCAGGCACTCAGAGCTCACACTCCCACTGCAGAGTGGGCTTAGCGGCCAGAACGACCAGATCTGGAGCCAAGTCCTGGGTCCGCTACTGACAGTGTGACTCTCTGAATAAGTCATTTTCCCCATCCCGAGACTTCCTTTTCTCACCTGAAAAGTGGGAATGATAATGTTTCATAGAATCGCGCTGAGTATTACACGAAATCATGAAGTGAAAGAACGCGGCACAGCGGCTGACACATGGTTATAGCTGAGTCAGATCTTGGTTCACATCCCAGCACTGCCAACCTGCTAGCTCTGTGGCCTTCCGCAAGTGACTTAACTACTCTGAGCCTCAGTTTACAACTTGTAAGGTGCACGAATTGGACTAGATGACCTTTAAGTCCCCTTGCCGTGTGACATATCAGAGCAGGGTTGTTTTTTTTTTTCCAAATGGCTGGTTGTGACCTTAAAATCTATTTAGAGGATTGCGACCAGCATTAAATAGAATATAATTAAAAATTCAAAACATATCACACATTCTAAGTCTCAACGTATAGAACTTTTATTTCAGTTTTGGGTTTGAGTACCCAGGTGCAATGTAAAATGTTTTTCATATTATGCGTAGCAGTCAAAAGAATTGGCAGCCGCTGTTTAGAGCTGAAATGATTTTGGATTCAGGGTCAAATGCGTTCTTACTGCTGGTGAGGAGAGGGAAAGACTGAGGATGTAGAAGGAGTTATGGGGTACTCTGGATATCCCTTGCCCTTCATGTGTGGTTCTGGAGTGTTCAGACGAGACTGGGGGCTGGTGAAATATAAATCAAAAGATCCATCTGTTCAAGTGCCATTCAAACATATTTTGATGTCCTAGTTCAATTTTGTGTGAAAAAGGTGAGCTGGGTTCTGGTTCAGAACAGCACAATATCATGAATTATTCTTGCGTTCCTATCACAGTTCAGGCCCGGGGCCTGGCACATAGTAAACACTTCAGTAAATATTTGTTTAAGTGAGGGACACCTGGGTGACTCAGTTGGTTAAGCGTCCGGCTTCAGCTCAGGTCATGATCTCGCAGTTTGTGAGTTCAAGCCCCGCTTTGGGCTCTGTGCTGACAGCTCAGAGCCTGGAGCCTGCTTTGGATTCTGTGTCTCCCTCTCTCTCTGCCCCTCCCCTACTTGCACTCTGTCTCTCTCTCCCTCAAAAACAAATAAACATTAAAAATTTTTTAAATATTTGTTTAATTGAATGATACTCTCAATGCCTTTCTTTGGAAAGACCATGTCCCACCACAGGACTAACACAGGCCTTTCTACTTACTTACTACTTACTACACAGGCCAGGATATCTACTCACTTCTGGCTTCTTTCCTGCATTTTCATCATTGTCATCCTTTACTGATTTATTGAGCACTGATGTGCCAGGCACTATACTCATGATTTTGTAGATTACCTGGGCAATTCTTTTTCTGGGCCAGTTTGGCTTGGTCTGGATCATTTGGAATGGTCTCCCTCACATGTCTGGTTAATGTCGGCTGTTAGTTGAGGTGATGGGGCCGTGTGCCTCCAGTAGGCTACCTGAGCTTAGTCACATGGTAGGAGCTATAGAAGCAAGTACGAGTTCTAGAAGCAAGAGAAGGAAGACCCAATTACACAAGCACTTTTTAACCCTGGCTTTTGTTATTTTTGCTAATGTGCCATCAGCCAAAACAAGTTTCATGGCCAAATCCAAATTCAAGGGTGGAGATACGGACTTCACCTTTTGGTTGGAAGAACTACAAAACGTTGTGGCTCCTTCCCCCCTCCTCCCCAGTATATCTGTATTAATGATATTTTGTTGTGTAAAATAACAGTTAACATGTATCTCACTGCTTCTCTGAGCCAGGAATTTGGGAGTGGCTTAGCTGGGTGGTTCTGGCTCAGCTCTCTCATGAGCTTAGAGTCTTTCAAGGCTTGACTGGGGCTAGAGGATCCACTTCCAAGATGGCGCACTTACATGGCTGGCAGGTGGCTGCAGGCTGTTGACTGGAGGCCTCAGTAAGTTGTCATATATACCTCTCCATAGGACTGCTTAAGACACGAGAGCTAGCTTTCACCAAAGCAGAGAGAACAAGGTAGAAATCACAATGTATTTTTATGAGCTAGTCTTAGAAATTACAGTGTCAGTTCTGAAATATCCCATGGTTCCACAGGTCATCCAAATTCTAAGTGTGAAGGAATTATGTAAGGTTATGAATGCCAATAAACAGAACTCATTAAAGACTGGCTACCACACTACCACACATGTTAAGTGACTGTTGACAGTGTCTTTACTTTTCTCTTATACTTAATTGGTAACTTGAAGATAAAATTCATTTAGACTTTTGAAGATATTGCTGTTTTCTTCTAGCTTTGAGAAGTACAATGCCATTTTGATTCCTGACTTTTTTATATGGGGTCCCCCCCCCCCCCCGCTCTCTTACTGGAAGGCTTTAAGATTTTCTTTTGGTCCGTAATGTTATAAAATGTGATGATGTTGTGCTTTGTTGTGGCTTTTTGTGATCCACTATGCTGGATATCAGATGGACCCTTTCAATTTAGAAACCTTAGAACAAGGCACCTGGGTGGCTCAGTCAGTTAAATGTCTGACTCTTGATTTTGGCTCAGGTCATGATCTCACGGTCGTGGGATCTTACGACGTGGGGTCGTGTCGAGCAATGCGCAGAAAGCGTGGAGCCTGCTTGGGATTCTCTCTCTCCCTCGCACTGCCCCTCTCTTGTTCTCTCTCTCAAAATAAAGAAACGTTAAAAAGGGGGTGGGGTGGGAAGAAACCTTAAAACAGAACCTGAGCATAAGGTTAGGACATCTGCACAGATGTGCACAACGCCCCTTGCAGGGAAACATACTCAGGAGTATGAAGAGAAGGGGAGGGTAGGGGGCGAGGTTCCTGCGCTCTACTTTCTACCACCTTCCAGTGCAGAGCTCCAAGAAGCCCAGAAATTTGAACGTGGCCCTCCTTCCAGGTCACTGTGAAGGTCCATTTTTGAAGGTAGCAGAACAGACTGTATTTTGTACAACAGTTCATGAACTCCATTTATAACTTCTAAAATATGCCTCCAAGTTGTACATTTGTCCCCGTTTTACAAATATTAGGGATGGCCTGCTGGGCAAGTTGCTTCGTTTCTCTTCTCAGATTTGTCATATCTAAAACGGGGATAATAAGAATACCTACTTTGTAGGGTTTTATTACCAGGGTAATATGAGATTATGCATGGAAAATGTTTGGAACAGCATCTGGTCAGTAGATTGGAAAAGGTTAAATAGTGACTGCTATTAGCAAGGTTAAATAGCACTGCTAAGAGCAAGGCTTTTGACTCAGCGCCCCCGTCTGGTTGGAAGGGGAAACTGCAATTGCTTAAAGGGGCCGAATTTGGAGGGAACCAGCAGTTGCAGAGTTAATTTGGCTCTGATTTAGGAATAATGCCCTTTCGCCTCTGCTAACTGAGCTTACTCGGCCTGTCCCTTCTCTTGAACTCCTACCTTGCAGGGATGTCTGAGAACAAATGGAAATCCTCCCTGACTTCTACGACTGCCTGGGCAGGTAGGAAAAGTTTCCAGTGTTTTTCCTTCTCTCATTCCCAGGTTCATTGCAAACATTTCTGTGATTCAAGACCTGCTAAATTTGTATTTGTGCTCCTTCTCACCTGACTTAATTAGGCTGGGAGAAACGAACTGTTTTGCTTTTGGGTGCCTCCTGTATGGCGAACTAGGAGTGTGGTCAAAATACAGTTAGCAACCACAGAGTTCTAATAATGCACCAAACACTGTCCCAAAGGCTTTACTTACGTTATCTTCTAATCTTCATAATTGCAGGTGTCCTATTATTATCCTCATTTTATAGATGATAAAACTAGAGCACAGAGAAACTAAGTAACGTGCCCAAGGTCACACAGCTGGTTAGTATTGTAACTAGGATTTAAACCCAAGCAGTGTCCATGCTCATAACCACCTTGAACCCTCTCCAAATATTAATTAACATTACTGAGTACTTACTAAGTGCCAAGGCAGGACTCCAGAGCTCAGGCCCTCAACCACCGTGCAGTACTCACCAGCTAGGTTACCTTGGACACTCATTTCCCTTAGAGCTTCGGTCATAACAACAATCCTTTACTAACTGCCCATTCCACGTGGGCCACACTTCACCTTATTCATCGTCAACACCTGGCTAACATGTCCTGAACTCTATGTGTCAGGCACTGTTTTAAGCACTTTCCACATTTTAACTCATGACATCATTACTTAATAGCTCTGCCAGGTTGATATACTTTCCTCCTTTTTGGAGGAAGGAGCAGAGATACAGAGGGATTAAGTCACTTGCTCAAGATCACACAGCTAGGAAGCGTGGGATTTGAAGTTGGGTGGCCTCATGGATTATCTGAGGATCTAGGCTGTTGCGATTACTTTTGGAGTCTTTGGTGCTGTTAGCAAATATTTCCAGTTCTCTGTGTCCAGGCACACGGAGGGATTGTACTTCCTTATCCCCCTGGATTTAGGTACAATGAAACATGACGGAAATGATGGTGGTCACTTCTGGACATAGCTTAGTGGCCAGTGCAATATTCTTCATTCGTCTTGAAAACCTTAGCAGCACAGGTGGGTGCCTCCCAGGTCCCTGAGTGAGGATGACATAAAGCAAAGCCCCAGCAGACCCCATTTGGACATACAGTGTCAATGAAAACCAGAACTTTGTTGTTCTGAGCCACCGAGATTTGGGAATTGTTACTAGAACGTGACCAAGTCCAGGGTTCCACATCCTCAGCACTACTGACCTTTGGGGTCAGATAATGTTTTGCTTTGGGGGCTGTCCTGCGTTTTGTGGAACGTATAACATTTTTGCCACGTGTCTTGATAGGGGCAACATCACCTCCAGTTAAGAATGACTCCCTAGCCTATCCCAATAGTCTGAGTATCCTGCCAGCCCTAAGTAAACCCTATGATTAGATATGATTTCACTGTTTTATTTTTTAATTTAATTAACTTATTTTTGAAGGAGAAAGAAGAGAGGGAGAGGGAGAGAGAGCAGGCTCCATGCCCAGCACAGAGCCCAACGCAGGGCTTGATCCCATGACAGTGAGATCATGACTGTAGCCAAAATCAAGAGTTGGATGCTCAACCAATTGAGCCACCCAGGCACCCCCGTTTCATTGTTTTAATATGCTGTTAGATTCTGCTAATATTTAGGGTGGTCATGCCAATACTCATAAATAAGTTTCATCTGGTGTGGGGTTTTTTGGGTTCTATCTTTATCCATCTTCCATGTCAGTGTTATACTAATTTCAATAGAACTTTCCTTCCTTTTCTTTGCTTTGGAGTAGTCTAAGTGGCATTGGTGTTACCTGACTTTAAGGGTGAAAGAATTGCCCTATGAAATCATCTTCAAGGGGAGGCTCCACAACTGTTTTGTCTTCTTCTTCTGTGGTAACTAGTCTGTTTAGACTTGGTATCTCTCAATTTTGGTAACTTGCTTTTTTCTGGAAAGTTATCCACATCAGGTAGATTTTCTGATCTGTTTCATACAGCTGTGGCACAGGGTTTTAAAAACAGAAATTTTACAAAGAAGTCTAGATTTCTGTCTTTTCTTTAAAACTCCAAAGATGTTGCTTCGGGTAGAGCTGGGTAAGTAGCTTTCATTTCCTGTTTCCACCCATTCCCCCTACTGTCTTATGCCAAATGCCTGGCAAGTGAGTTTGTGATTCCTGATACAAGAAGAAGTTAGGTGGTGTCTGCTTCTTTCGTGGCTGTTAGGAGCTATAACATAAGGGCCTGAAAGAATAGATAGGAGTCCAAAAACAGAAAAGCTGTCTGGGGCAGCATGGACTAGGATTTGAGTTATGAGGAAGGAGTTGCTGACCTCAAAGTAGTTCTCAGCTCGTGACCCTAAACTCAGTTCCCATCAATAGGAAATAAAGCTTTTCCTTTCATTCCATATTTAGGGGGAACAAAGGAAGGACATTAAAAGGAATTGAGCTCATTGAATCCTTACCAGAATTCATATGGGGTGTGATTATTCCCATTTTACAGGTGAGGAAACTGAGTCAAAGAGGTGCCACAAAGCTAAAGGATGATGGAGCCAGGATGTGAACCTGGACCTGACTCCTTTTAAAGCTCATGAATTGTTTTTCCATTACACTAGGCATTTCCAAACTAGCTGCTCCTCGAACTCACTGGGGAAGGCCTATGAAAAGTACTTATCTCCAGATCCTACTTCTGACCTATTTGAACAGATTTCTGCGGTGGCAACCAGAAATCTGTATTTTAAACAATGATTTATAGTTATCTGATTATGGTCTCCTCTACTAGATGGAAGCTCCAGGAAGGTAAGGGCCATGTCTGTCTGATTCAGGCACACAGAGCGGGGGGCGAAGTGTGTACTGTGACCAGATGTGCAAGCTTCCCCGGCCTGACCCATGGGCCAGCTGCAAAGAGCTTGTGGCAAATTAGCCAGAGTAGTTCTCAAACTTTTTAATAATTTGTCCATTTTAAGAATTACTTATTATTGGGCACCTCGGTGGCTCAGTCGATTAACCATCCGACTTCAGCTCAGGTCATGATCTGACGATTCATGGGTCCGAGCCCTGTGTCAGGCTCTGTGCTGACAGCTCAGAGCCTGGAGCCTGCTTCAGATTGTGTCTCCCTCTCTCTCTGCCCCTCCCCCCAGTTACACACTCTCTCTCTCAAAAGTAAACATTTAAAACAATATTTTTTTTTTAAATCCACACTCTGGGGCCCCCAACCCCAGAGATTCAATACTTGAGAAAAACAGGTGTAGCTATATAAAATGTTGATGTCTGAACTTCCCACAGAAGTTTCTGAGAGGGGTGGAAACAGCAGGCATCACAGAAAGGGAAGTCCAGGAGCCTGTGAAGACAAACTGCCTGTTCCCACTTAGCCAAAGAATCCGAGAGAGACTCAAGTGGCTGTGGAACCCTGGTGGAGATGGTCTGCGAAGGGGACATCTGTCAAGGTGATAAGCCAGCTAGAGGGTTCTTTTGGGCATTGATTACCCATAGCGGAGAGAAGAAATCATTGTTAGCCAGCAGTTAGGGCATCTTTCTGCATCGGAGGTCAGCTTTGCCCCAGGGGCCCGACTTGGGTAAGTGTCACCGACTGCACGTGCTTGGGTGAAAGGCCAGCACAGCAGCACTGCTCACTGCCACTCACGCAGTGTCAACTTGTACACTGTAACTTCTCTGTGCTTCAGTATCCTCATTTTAAAAACGGGGGCCTGACCACCTACCATGAAAGCTCATTGCGGTAACTGAGCCAGTGTCCACGAGTCAGAGCAGTGCCTTGCCCCCCACCCCCCGCCGCCATGGTAGGTGCATCCCCAGTGGGCCCAGTGACCCTTACTGGACTGTGCGTGCCAGACTCGTGTGCCACTGTGTATCCCAGGGTCTAACCCAGGTGCTGGCTCTGCAAATGCTGAATTAATGAGTAAGGGACAAAGGCCTAACTTACAGACTCTGGCTAAAGTCATCCACCAGATCCCGTGTTCCATCATTTACTTTAATGTATAGAACTTCTTATGGTGAGAATTGGCTCCAGTAAAGTGGGGAGAGGTAAGCACACACCCCAAGAACGCCCTCTTCAGGAGAGAAGAACAACAATGTGCTGCTGGGAGATGTAGGTTTGATGGAAGATCTGATTCCAATGTCTGCAGGGGCTGCACCCAGGCCAGGTTCCTGGCAGAGCGAACGTGGAGGCTCCTGAACTCAGCCAGGGCCGGCAGAACGCGTAACAAGTCCTCGCTGACACGACCTTTCTGCTTTAGTGGTCATCATGGTCTCATTCGAGTCCGTGGAAGACTGAGGAGAACTTCCTGGCCCTTCCCCTTCCCTCCCCTCCCGCCCCGTGGCCCACAGGTGGGGCGGCACATACTTTGCAGAGAATCTGAGTTTCAAATCCTTTGCTGCAGGTTGGCTGTGTTAGTTCATCTTTGAGCCTCAGCTTCGGCTATAATAAAGGGTTAATCTCTCAGTCCCAAGATAACAAGGCACAGTGTCTGGGACCTGCAAGGTGCTCATTTTCATGCGTTTCCTCCTTTTGCTCAAGGGTTCTTTCCCCTGAATTCCCATCCCCCAGTCCTGCTTTGTTACAGACCAAAATCCAGCATCCTTTATGAAGCCCAGTCTGGGGATTAAACACTCTGCCCCACAACCCAGGGACCAGACACTTTGTGACCAGCTGCCACCCTAGGACACAAGGAAGGAAGGGGAAGAAGAAAAAAATAGACCACAGTATATGGAGTTTTGTCTTGTTTTTTATTTAGACATGGAATTTTCCTTCCTTTTCATATAACTTATCTAATTAAAATATTCATCTTGGTAGTTACCACAAAAAAGTAACATAGAAAATTGTATTTACATTTTGGGACCAAAATACAAAGGAAGAGCAGGATGGTACCTTGCTCCTTTCCCTCCCACTGCCCCGAAAGAGAAAGCCCCAAAGAAACTGCTCATTACACCAAGGATCACAAAGGGCTAACCTGTAATTTGGTGATTCGTGTGTAGTGTATGTAGCACAGGAAAAAAAAAATTGCACACGTTTTCACAAATGAGACCAAAGTTTCAACATCATCCCGTTTTGTGTCTGCTCTGCAGCCATTTCACGAACCCAGGTGAGAAGGTTGTTCAGAAATTCGGCTTTTTCTCTTCCCTCCTCACTCTTCTCACCAAGTCACATCCCTGATGCAGACACTCTGGGAGAAGGAGGAGGGAAGGATCTGGCTCTACGCAAACAGGATTGATCAAAAGTCTTCATGTGCTAGAAGCGGGTAGCGACGCTGACATGGACGAATGGGTGTCCTTTCTTTCCTCCCTGCCTAAAGACTCCTGGGAAAGGAAATTAAATCATACACAACCGAATCCGCGCTATGAAAAGCCGGTTTCAATGACGAAGACTGGGACACACAGCTAAGAGACAAATTCGAGCTGGTGGACACCTACGGGCAGCTACTCCAGGCAGCAGCGGTCTGGCACTTGGCCCAGGTGTTCGTTAGGTAAGAGGCTTCCTCACAGCAGATCTGGGGAGCAGGCCCGGGCTAGGGGTGGAGCGGCAATACGAACGATCAAGAGAAATCACGTCTGACCCAATTCAAAAACACAGCAAATGAAAACAGGGCAACACTTGTGTCCTGCTGCACAGGCCTCCTGCCCGGCAATGCACACCGGGCAATGCAGCTACTGCTGCACGGGGTCTCTGCCTGCTCTGGAACCTTCCGTTAGCCTAACTGAGGCCTCTGGGATGCTTACAAGCAGTGGACTCCATATTCTGGGGCTCTGAGGGAGCCTGTCAAGGGGACAACCTGCCAGGTTCCGGAGGCTGTCCTAACCACGCCCTTAGCCTACCCCTTGGGTGTCCTAAGGACAGGCACCTCGAGTTTATGGCACCTGCTGCCCCCTGGGTCATAACCAGGTGGGTTCCTACTAGACCAGTGCTCTCCGTCAGCCAGGAAGGACCTCGTAAGTGCTGATGTCGCTCCTATGTCAGCTTGAAAGGGAGATCCTCCCTTCTCAAACCTGATGCGTGTCCCTGGGTTCTCCCCCATCCTGACACTGACAGCTCAGACACTTGGCCCAAGTGGACCGTTCCCTCCAAATTCTGGCTTAAGCACTCAAAAAGCAGAAGAGAGCTTCAGCTGCAAAGTTCTCTGCAAAACAGCAAATCCCTGTGCTCTCCCAATCACATGATCTTACCTTCTAAAGAAAGGCAAAAACAAAACCATTTTCCAACACAGCATTACAACTTTTAAAACCACTCACTTCTATTAGCAGTTCACAGGGAACATGAGATTAAAGTGCTGGCTTTTCAAATTCTGAAGTTGTAGGGGGGTGGGGGTGGGAGTAGGGGGCACAAAAAGCCCTGCCGTGTGTTCGTGTCTCCCCCCTGCAAGCGGGGAGAAGGGAAAATAGGGGAGGAAAAAAAAAACCTAAAGTTTTGAATCAGAAACTGTAAATTGTAAAAATGTTGGGGTTCTGTGCAAATTGACCCCACAAGTTTCCGTGTCCTCCAGTGAGCCTCAAAAAAGTGGGAACTGGCAAAAAGGCTTGGGGGGGAAAAGACTCTAGACCTTTACAAATAACCTTTAATAAATACTATTTAACGAGGAAGAAAGAGATGCACCTGCATAGGAACTCAAGCAACACTGAGAAGGGCCTCAGAGGGGAGGGGTGTGGCTCAACACTTCCTGTTCCCCCTTCGAGGCGGCCGTCGAGGGTGGGCAGCCCGGGACCCACTCCTCACCCTCCGTGCAGCAGGCAGCACACAGGCTGTGAGGATGGCCAGCCCTCCCTCTGGAGCAGAATCCACTCAGGGGAGCTGACCTGGGGCAGGGGAATGGCTTTCACTAGGTTTTTCTAACTGTAATAAAGAACCCTGAAAAATAAAAGGCTAAGTATATGGTAGAGGACCTAAAAAAAGGAAAAAAAAAAAAAAAAGAAAAAGAAAAAAATACTGGGGGTAATATAAATACAATCTGGGGGCAATATTTATTAATTAAAACTATGTCTTAGGTTTACAAAGAAGCTAATTAACAACAAAAGTATAATTGACGACCTTAAAATCCTCAGTAACCCTGAGGCTTCACATCTTCTTCAGAATTCTGAAGTGTTCTCCAGGCGGGGAGGCAGTGGTCACCGCGCACAGGGTCACAGGTGCCCACACCTGCAGACCGCGCGGGATGCGGGGGCCAAAAGGTTCCTCAGAGCAGAGGATTCTGGTCTCCTCTGGAAGTTCCATTCCCCAAGGCCCACTGTCCTTGTACCCCTCCCCCAAAAATCGTCTCCAAGGCAAGTCCTCAGTTTATCGTCGCGAGAACCTGTTCTTGAAAGCTTTAATCGTCTTGGCCATCATCGGGGCGATTTCTGTGAGAAGAGAAATAAGGCAGTTGTTTGAGGCCGTGGCAGTATAGACACATACTGTGGGTGGTTCACAACCAAGGCCAAGCCTTGCTGCCCCTGGCTCCGCACCACCAAATGAATGGGTACGGCGGCAGCCATTTCTAGCACCACGACAAGCTCCACTTGCTGAGCACCATCCCGGGCTCTGATTCCAACCACGTCACCAGCCTCCCGGACACTGGCCGGCTTGCCCCTGGTCGTGCATTAAGCGGAAGGCCTGGACTTCAATACCTACAGGCCAGGCTGGGCCATAATTTTACTCTGCCTCCCTGACATCTGAATCAGCAAAGAGCAGCCCTTCTCCCTCCCGTCCGCCCAGCGCAGCAGCAGGTCTAACACCGCTCAGTGCAGACACCACCTCTGGACGGCTGGCCTGCCCTCTTGGATGAGCACATGAGCACAGAAGCTTCGGCCAACACTTCCACCTGCCCGGGGGCCCTGAAGTGAGTCCAGAAGCAGGCTTTTCCTTTTTTTAATGTTTATTTTTGAGACAGAGAGAGACAGACACAACAGAGGAGGGACAGAGAGAGGGAGACTGAAGACCTGAAGCAGTCTCTGTGTTTTAAATGTTTATTTTTGAGAGAGAAAGAAAGAGAGAGAGAACGTGAGAGAGAGAGAGCGCAAGCAAGAGCAGGGGAGATGTAGAGAGAAAGGGGGACAGAGGATCTGAAGGAGGCTCCAGGCTCTGCTCTGACAGCGACGAGCCCAATGGGGGGCTTGAACTCAGGAATGGTGAGATCATTACCTGAGCTGAAGTCAGATGCTCAACCAACTGAGCCACCCAGATGCCCCTTACAGAAGCAGGCTTTTAACGGCAGGACCTTGGAATACCCCCTTGGAATACTGGGCATAGTCCGTGGTAATAAACTTTATAAAATACACGCAACTAGATATAAAATCTTGCACGCAGGCCCCGTCTAGCACGCACGGCCTAACAGGGCAACAAGGACGTTAAAGAGCTCAAATACTGGCTCTGAAGTACCTGAGCACGAACCCCAGTTACTTACTCTTCACGGTCGGCTTCCTAGGATCACAGGAAGTGGCGCTGAGCATGGGGGCCGAGTGGGAACCGCTGGTGCTCGGACCATCGCGGGCTGGCCCCTCAGGGCTGGCGCTAAAGCCGTTGCCGCCACTGCCAGAGGGGCCGTGGCTGTTCCCGGCGGGGTACGGGGCTGGCTTGATCCTGCAACACATGCCAGCTGGTTAGTCCCGAGGGGGACAGATCTGCCCTGAGCACCGACGGCCTGGAGCTGGCCTGAGCAAGACCCAGTTCTGCGGCTCTGACCAGTGGACACGAGCACCCTGGAGCCTGGTGCGGACACAGAGAGGAGGGCGTTAGCCCTTCACAATGAATAATCTCAACTGGCTTTTCACCCTTTAGGTGCGAATCCGTATTTTTAAAATGTTAATGTGACTTCGCTTATATAGTCAGCACAGCAGCACAGTTTCTTTCTTTTGCTGATTTTTTTTTAAAAGAATAATCTCTACCCTCAACGTGGGGCTCAAACAACTCAAGGTCAAGAGTGGCATGCCCCACTGACTGACCCAGCCAGGTGCCCCAGCAGCATGGTTTAAGTGGGGGAAGGGGAAAGGGAAAGCACAAGGGAGGATCTCCCAGAGCCAGTCCTCTTCTCCGTTTAATCTCGACCCTCTGAGAGGTGGGAATAATTATCCACCTACACTGCAGTTAGGGAAGCGGAGGCCCAGGGAGGTCACGTGCTGAGCTGGTCAAGGCTGGCCTCCAGAATCCACTCTGCACGGCCATGCCCCCACCCCCAAGAGTGAACTGCTTCCTGCCCCCTGGGCTGCCCCTCGGGCTGAGCAACAAGCTCCTGGGGCTCCCTCCCCCGGGGACCAGAGGCCCTGGAGCTGCAGACAGCTCACCTAATTTTCTCAGGCACAGCTGCCCCTCCGGTTCCAAACTTCTCCTGTCTCCGCCGAACGTCACGAGGGGGCTTGGCCACAGAGTTGACAAAGGCCATCTTTGCCTGTCGGCCTGTAGAGAAATAATATGGAGATCAATACCTGCCTTTCTGGGCAGAGAGGCTACTGTTCTTTTAATAATCTGCACCGTTAAGAGACAAGACCTTTTCTGGTGCCCTCAAAGCTAGGAGATTATCAGCGCTGAAAACCCCTGGAGGTAGTCAGCGTACTGACAGAAGAAACACTCCATCCCTGCCCGCCTTCTGCAAAAGCCAGACAGACAGAGGAGCCAGAGGCTACACGAGCCCAGCCCACCAGGGCCCTGCTGTTCCCCAGAGCACAGGCTCACTGTTTTGCCGGGTCACCCCATCCTGCTGGGTTCCCCTCCGCCACCCCCTCGCCCTCCTTTACCTTTGGGCTTGTTGGCATGTGCGGATCGGATATTCTTCGTCAGTAGTCGTAGCCGCTGCTCCCGGGCATCCTGAAGCCGCAGGTACATCTCCCGCCATGACTCGTACTCTTCCGGCCTTTCTTCCTTAAAGTCTCGATGACAATGAACTTTCCATAATTGATCGGTTTCTTCGATTAATACCTAAAATCAGAACCAGGCCATCATTTACATGTAAGCACTCTGACAGATCTCTTTTCCATCCTTAATCACCTCAAGCTGACTACTTTCCTCCTAATGATTTTATGGTCCTCATCGTAGCCGTAGTATATTAAAATACCACAGTTCTAGAAAAAAAAAGTCACTATATCAAAAACACATTAAGGGGCATCTGGGTTAACCCAGGTTGGTTAGGCGTCCGACTCATGGTTTCGGCTCAGGTCATGATCTCGTGGTTCCTGGTGGCACGGAGCCCTGCGGTCAGGCTCTGTGCTGACAGCACAGATTCTTCAGCTGTCAGGATTCTCTCCCCCATCGTCTCTGCCCATCCCCCCCCCCCAAAATAAATAAACTTAAAAACGTTAAGTAAGAGGCACCGTACTCGCTACTTTTGTGGGGTTATGGGACCAGGAGAGAAGACAACACAGAAACTAGCTTAAGATCAGTCTTTTCCTGGAGCGCCTGGGTGGCCTGGGTGGCTCAGTCGGTTAAGCATCTGACTCTCTCTCCGGGCTCAGGTCAGAATCTCATGGTTCATGGGTTCAAGCCCTATGTCGGGCTCTGTGCTGACAGTGCAGAGCCTGATTGGAATTCTCTTTCTCCTTCTCTGCACACCGCCTCCCTTTCCCCCCTCACCCCGGCTCATGCTCAAGCTCGATCACTTGTGCTCTCTCTCAAAATAAATAAACTTTGAAAAGAAAAAAAAGATTAGTCTTTTCCTTTGAGGAAGCCAGTGACAGGGAGACCTGGAATGAAGTCACATTCCCCAGCACTACTTGCAACTGTGACAGGCAAGGGGTTCAGAATTAGAGACAGCCAGCTAATGTGACCAAATGACCCTTGTGTCCCAGCATTACAGAAAAGATATGCGGACAGACCTGGACATCGCTAGGACACACCTGGCCAATCTGTGCTACTTTATATTCACCAGACACCCGAGTGCAAACACAAAGCCCCCGTCTCTGCCCTGGGTCCCAGAGGCTGTGCTGCCAGAATTCTCCCTGACCTATGACCGGGCAAGCTCACGAGAAGGGTGGGCAGCATTTTCCTGGTCCTTTCGAAGCTCACCTTGATTTGATGACAGGGCAGGCACTAAAAATACATGTGATCAAAGGCCCACAGGCAATCTGACACGCCCAGAACAGTGAACCGACCAGGGCTACCTGCCCTTCACCCACTGCAGATGCAGAGACAAAGCTATTTCTGGAGATGCGAGCCAGAAAATGGCCCTCTTTGCACCCAAACAGGATACTCACGTGATTGTATTCCTCTATGCGGTACAGCTGATCAGGTGTACACCTCTCCAAAACGGGTTCGAGAACAGAATACGGGACGCCACCCACTTCAAAGATTGCTGCGGAGAATCAAAGATGAAAGTGTTGAACACCGGCCAGGCCCCCCAATGCCACAACGGGCTTAAGAGCAAGAGAAAAGCGTGTGACTTACAATCGATGTTGTTTTTAAGTACCCGGATGCACTGCTGGTGCAAGGTCATCATTTTGGGGAGATAGGCACACTTGGAGCCAGAGTACACCTGCATCTTAGAATTCATTCTTCGCCCAGTGAAGCCAGTTTCTTCCTCTTCCTGAGGTGAAGAGAGAGCTGGAGGGCAAGGAAAACAGAACTGCGCATTACAGGGGGCACCCGGCTGTGTAGTGAAAGCTCTCCTCCTCTCCCACTTCCTCACCCTCCCCGTGCCTTTTCTCAAAGGCAACCAATGCTCCCAGTTTTGTGTGTGTATTCTTCCAGAGAGCCTATGCCAAAATAAGTAAATATGTATTTTATTCCCTTTTCCACCCATTAAGAACATCCCCACTATCAACTGTTTTCATTTACCACATTTCAGAAATCATCCTATGTCAGACAGAGACTTTCCCACAGTTCTTACAGCCGCCTAGGACGCCGCTGTGGGGATGACCATGGTCCGTGTGGTCGTCTCCTGCCAAGGGGCACTTATGTGGCTTCTAATTCTTTTGCTCTTAAAACTAGACCTTCTTTTTTTTTTTAAGATACAAAGCTCATGTAGAACATAAGCATAGCTAGTAACAGCAGTAGCTAAGATTTACTGAACACTCAACCATGAGAAAAACCCAGAGCTAAGAGCTTTACCAGCATGATCACTTTTTAATCCACTTAATAAGACAGATACAATTATCATGCCCACTTACAAAGCACAGACACTGAAAGCCAAGGAAATTATTACCCAGGTTCATAGAACCTGAAGCCAGAGCTGGGATTCACACCCAAGCCATCAAACTCCAGGCCTAAGAGGCTAGGAAGTTCACCAAAGTCTCAGGACACCATGAGTAAAATTTTTCAAATTTTTTCCATTCAGAAGGGAACACAGAAAATTACCTTTTCGCTTCGGTGCGAAGGAGGACATCAATTCCAGGGTAGGAAGCGGCCGGTAATTGGCCTGGATCATGGGTAGCGGGAGGTCTGGCAACACCGGCAAAGCATCAGTGGGGACCTGTGGCGAGGAGACCCGTAACTGGACAGCCCCGTGTACCAAGCTGCTCGCGGGCCTCCAGCCGACTGCCGGCAGTGCCGGCTACACACACAGCTCCCCCAGCGGACCCAGGCTGGAGGAGGGCCGCTGTCAGCTCTGACACCACCCAAGGCACGGCGCACACCTAGACGGGCCCGGCACAACGGGACAGCCCAGAAAACACTCATCTCGGGTACTGGCTGCCCTGGCAGCACTTCCGGAGGCCTGGACGCGGTTACTTCAAACTCAAATTCAACAGGCCACGTGAAGGCCAGCCAAGCCCGACAGCAGCGGCCAGGTAAGTGCCGGGAGCTCCAGGGCCCGGGTGCTCCGCCCGGAAGCCGCCCAGGGGCTGAAGGGCTTACCTTCTTCAGCTTGGCTGAATCGGCTCCGGCTGCCTGCAGCTTCTCGGACTTGTTTTCATTTACCTTCGGTAATTTCTGAATCGAGTCCGAGTTTTTATTAGTGCTTTTCGAATCGTTTTTTTTCAGTCCTTTTTCTCCAGGAGTCGTGGTCGAAGCTTTCACGATCTTTTTCTTTTTCTTGCGGGGCTGGTCGTAGCTGAGGTAGGACTCAAAGGACATGGTGGGCTGCTCAAACTCATCGTCCCCATCTGCCTCCTCCACCTTAGCGAGGGAGGGCTTTCTGTCCGAACGGGAAGCTTTTACTTTCCCTTCTGGGGTTTTCAGGTTGTTAGAAACCCTCTCTTTCACCTTGGGCAGCGGGTCTCCCTTTCCTACGTCGCAGCTGTCTGGACTCTGCTTATTTTTGTCCGATTTGGTTTTCTCTGGGTCTCTGTGCTTTGGCTTGTTTTTAAGGTGGTTGTCTGAAGCAACTTCCAAGGGGGGTAAGGACTTCTTCTTGGTGCTGCCCTCCTTCTCCTTCTCTTTCTTGACACCAGAGGGCGGCTTCTCCTTCGCGCTATCCCCGGAGAGCGGCCTTCGGTTTTCCTCTTTGGAGACGGACTTGTGGGATTTCTCTCTGCTCAACGACGACTTCCCATCTCCCCTGGCATCCGCGGGACGTTTTTCCTTATAAGGTCTGTGCTCCTTATTCTGACTCACAACAAGCCCTTTCCCCTGGGGGTCCCCCAGGTGCCGGTCCTGGCTGACCCCCAGTCTGTCCTGAAAGGCATTACTGTGGCCTTTCCCAGACTTCTGATGTGAGACAAAGGGCTCGTGATCTTCCTCTGGGGATCTGTAATGGTCCATGGACATTTGATGGGGACTGGCAGACGACGGAGGGGACTGGACGTGGCCGTAATCAGAAGATTCGTGATCCGAAGAGTAAACGGGGGAAACTCTATGGCACCTCTTCCTCTCGTCCCTCCTCTCTTGAACATGAGACACTTTGGGAGTTCTCTCAGGTTCCGACAGTTTCCTATGTTTTTTCTGCCTGTGATCAGGACTATAGGATTGGCTACTGGAGGCTTTCCAGTTTTCCTGGTAGTCCCCCTCCATCTCCTCCTCCTTCTGAACAGCATCCCTGGGGCGCTTTCGGGAATTGCTCTTGTCAAAGTCCTGTTCATCAGGCTCAGAGTTTCTAAAATAAAAGAAAAAACAAGGCAGATATACATCTCAGTGTAATCCTTGTCATAGGACAAAATCACAGAACCTGAACTCACAAAAAGAGGTGAAACAGATGCAGAGTTAGAAACAAGGTCTTGGGAAGTGGGTGAATGGATTCTGCTCTATGATCCTCAACTAGGTTTTGAGATCGGGAAAACACAAATATTCAACAGACGGAAAATGATGCGTTTACCTACAGGATACAAAGATCAAATACGTTGAGGACATGAAAAATAATTTAAAGTTTATCAATATGGTGACATATTTAACTTGTTATGTTAAAAAGGGAGCTGGCACGCCTGGGTAGCTCAGTAGGTTAAGGGTCTGACCCTTGATTTTGGCACAGATCAGGATCTTGCGCTTCATGGACTCAAGCCCCATGTCAGGCTCTGGGCTGACAGTGCAGAGCCTGCTTGGGATTCTCTCTCCCTCTCTCTCTCCCCCTCCCCTGCGCAGGAGTGCACTCTGTCAAAATATATAAACAAACCTTTAAAAAAAAAAAGGTGGGGGGCTATTGGGGCAGCTGACTGACTGGAACATGCAACTCTTGATCTCAGGGTTTGGGAGTTCGGGCTTCACATAGGTGTAGAGATTTAAAACTAAAATCTAAAAAAAGAAGGGGGGGAGCAGGCCATTATTTATATAGTTTACTCACAATCATATAAAAATATCTTTTAAAAAGAGGGTAGAGGAGTATCTGACTGTTAATTTCAGCTCAGGTCATGATCTCACAGTTGTGAGATCGAGCCCTGTGTTGGGCTCCCGCATGGAACATGGAGCCTGCTTCAGATTCTCTTCCTCCCTTTCACTCGGCCCCCACTCTGTGTGCATCCCACACTCTCTAAAAATAAAATAAAACAAAATAGGGTAGAAAGAAACATATCAAAATATTAATAGTGCTTCTGATTGGATGGTAGAATTACAAGAAATTTTTATTCTCATATCTATTTTTAAATATTTTTAAAAATCCTCTAATAATCACAATTTTTATGATCAAGGCAAAATAAATGTTTTAAATAGAAGGCAGGGAAGGAATAATGAAGAAAACGTATCTGTCTGTAAACATTCCAAGTACCAGATTTGATCCTGAGGTGTAGTAAACCTACAGAGTGACGAATGTTCTTACCGCTCCAGAGGAACCAGCTTCTTCCACTGGGCCACCAGGTCCCTGGCAAAGCTTCCGACATGCTCGTGTTTTCGCAAGCTATTCACGGTTTTCCCAACGCCGGTCTCCTACAAGTTTGACAGAAGAATTGTTAGAGGGTCATGGTAGTGGGCTCACAACTTTCTGAAGAAATAAGGCCTCTTGCTTTGAGAAACTCCTTCCTTAAACATGTGTTGCAAGCCTCAATACAAAATTACTTTGTGTCTATGCCTCCAACCTCTAATGACACACAGTAGCAAGGCACGCTAGACTCCTAAGAGGAAAACAACATATTAAAATACTTCTAGGGGGTGCCTGAGTGGCTTAGTCCGTTAAGGGTCCAACTTCGCCTCAGGTCATGATCTCACGGTTCGTGGGTTCGAGCCCCGCATCGGGCTCCGTACTGACAGCTAGCTCAGAGCCTGGAGCCTGCTTTGGATTCTGTGTCTCCCTCTCTCTCTCTCTTTTTTTTTTTAATTTATTTTTGAGAGAGAGAGAGAAGGGAAGGGTCAGGGAGAGAGGGAGACACAGAATCTGAAGCAGGCTCCAGGCTCTGAGCTAGGGGTCAGCACGGAGCCCGATGCGGGGCTCGAACCCACGAACCGTGAGATCATGACCTGACCTGAAGTCGGACGCTTAACCAACTGAGCCACCCAGGCGCCCCTCTCCCTCTCTCTCTGACCCTCCCCTGCTTACACTCTCTCTCTCTCTCTCTCAGAAATAAAACATTGAAAAAAAATACTTTAGAACTTTAACAATAAATAACAAGAGTGGTTATAGCAGATGACAGGCATTGAGCTAAGAGCTTTGCATGCAGTGTCTCAATGAGTCCTTCAAACAACTCGGCGAGGCAGGAATCTGTCCAGTTATTAGCCTAAAGTCAGAGAACTTGGATTTGAATCCAGGACTAACTGAGGCCAAAGACCTTTTAACTTTTTTTTTTTTTAATTCTAAGATAAAATTCACTATTTTAACCACATTATTTTTTTCAATTAGCAATAATCGTACCTCAGATAAACCTCATGGGCTATGATAACGCCACACTGTGCAAAGCTCATTTTAACCATTTCAAAGTGTGTGGTCTATTGGTTTCCAGAACACTCACAATACTGCGCGACCATCCCCACTGATTCCAGCGCATTTCCACAAACCTAAAAAAGAAACCCCATTCCTCCCAATTTCCTCCACCTCCCTACTTTCGGTCTGTGGATCTGCCTACTCTGGACATTTCATATAAATAGAACCATACACTATGTGGCCTTGTGTCTGGTTTCACTTTCAAAGCCCATGCTTTTAACCTTACTGTACAATCTCTCCCAGTGGGAAGGGGATGGAATATAGTTCTATAACATCTAACAGTTCTTACCGCAAGAATGTCTACTGTAATAGGCAAGGTAGAGAGTTTCTTCAAATATTTCAAGAGCTGTAGAGAGAATAAAATAAACATTAATTTCTGTAAAATCATAATCACTCACTGGAACATAATAATAAATATCTGACCGTTAAGTGCTTATTGTGTTCTAAGTGTTGTACAGTAATAAGTGTGGTTATTATCTCTATTTTACAAGTGTGAAAACAGGCTCGGAAAAGAGAAGTTACTTGCCCCAGGATGCAACAAGGGCCAGACACACGCAAGTCTGTGGCTTTAGATTCCCTGCTTTCGATTGCACCACCAAGGGGAGAGAGAAGGCTTAGAGAGAACCAAACCTACCAACGCTTAACAAAAGTCATCAACAACTATCACTGCCCCAGTTTTGAGAGAGAATTTCTGAGAAAGGTACCAGTTTAGGGAAATCACCCATGAACCCAGCACAAAGGAAAGTAAAAAGAAGAGGTTTCTCCAGGAAAAGGGTATCGTGTTTCCAGGAAGAGTCGCCGTTTAACAGAATTGTTTTTTTTGATACAAATGGGAATTTCAAGACTTGCTTCAAGTTGCCGGAATCAGAGCTTTGCTGGTGCAAATGGTGAGCACAAAATGTCTGGGGAGATTAGAAAAGCGATCTTTTGGGTTTGGCCACATTTCCTTTTTGTAGTCCGAAAACTAGGTCAAAATCAGGAAAGCAGAGCTGCTGAGACAGAGTTCTGGAGCTGGAGACACGCTTCGGTTTGGCCCTGTCATCTCCCCGCTGGGAGATCTTGTGCAACTCATTAGCCTTGCTGAACCTCAGTGACTTCATCTGCAAAATAGGAACTGATCCTGTCTCTTTACAACATGACAAGCTGTGAGGACTTGCGGAGACAAACCACGTGCAGTCCTGGGCCATGGTGCCCGGGACACCACAAAAGCTCCATAAATGCTTTTTTTTTTTTTTTAAATAAATGCTTATTATTAATCATTTCATTCATCAACTGACAGCTCTTTAAATGTCTCCCCTTGATTGTCAACCAGATAGTCCCCAGCTAATTCCTACTCACTCCATTTCCATCCTAAGTCATTATCGGCTATGCCTCTTTTTAGGAAACAGTTCTGTGTATCTAAACATACTTAGCATTCAAGGAGAGCTGCAAGGTACAAACAGTTCAAAATAGTAACTGACTACCTTTACGGTTCAGCATCAGATAACCAGATCTGTGCCTTTTCCGTGTGCACCCGGTCTGTAATTAGTATGCCACAGTGCTATTAGGTGGAGCAGCAAGTATGTTTTTCTGGTCATTCTACTTCAATAATTACTCAACTTGGTCTCTAGGCAGAGCAACTGGATCACAAATGATAATCCTGTTTGGCTGGAAACAAAGGAGAAGCCAAGTGATGTACCTACAGTTTCACCTTCATAGCTGAATGAAAATGATCCTCCACTTCAAATCTGATTACCACTATCATCCATCCAACTCAAGATAAAGTTGATGTGTGTTTCCTGTCACCCAAGCTATGGGTGCAAAGATTAATGCTAACTCCACTTCTTAAAGGAAAATTTAGGATCATCGTAGAGGTTAAAAACGGGTTGTCTCCCCTATTGCCACTCCCTGGAAGGTATTTATATACCATCGTTTGTGTGTCAGCCACTATGCTAATAAGTTCTTACATGCGTTATGGCATTTCATCTTCATTAACCAATTCTATAAAGTGGATATTTTTCTCCCCATTTTAGATACTGAAACAGTCTGGTAAGGTTAGGTAACTTGCCTAATAAGCCAGCAAGTCAAATGTGTCTACAATAGCACAAACTACAAAGACTGGAGAAACATCTAACACAAGAACATGGTCCTTAGACAACAGGAAAAGAGGGGCACCAGGGTGGCTCAGTCGGTTGAGCGTCTGACTTCGGCTCAGGTCATGATCTCACGGTTCGTGGGTTCGAACCCCGCGTCCGGCTCTGTGCTGACAGCTAGCTCAGAGTCTGGAGCCTGCTTCAGATTCTGTGTCTCCCTCTCTCTCTGACCCTCCCCTGCTCGGGCGCGCGCTTGCTCGCTCTCTCTCTCTCAGAAATAAATAAATGAACGGGGGGGGGGGGGGGGGAAAGAAAATAGGAAAAGAAAACAGAACAGGCACTTATGTGCCTGGAAACAAAGTAGAAGAGTTCTTCCTCAGCATTACGCTGTTAGACAGTTCAGAGTTCACAGAGCAAAGGAGGTCACCACAGAGAGCCCCAGGACGCCTACAAAGCCAACATACAAGGATGGGGCCAGAAGGCTCCGGGGGAATGTTCATCTCAAAGCCTAACACTAATTGGTAGTGTAAATGCTGCCTTTCTGCTCTGCTTTGGGTTAGCAGGTGTGACTCAAGAGCAGAGGAATCTAAAACCCTGGAGATTTTCAAAGTTACTTAGTGCAACATAAGAGCAAAAGGGCTCCAGTGCCCCTCTATTTTCAATGAGGTTCAAGAAAAAACAAAGCAACAAGGTAAAAGCACTTTGGGCATCCTCAGGTAGGTGGAAACTTGCGGTTATCAAACCAAGGGACCACCTGCAGAGTTTGCAAAACCTGATAATAGCTCCTTGAGAAACGCCAAACATTTGCACAGCACACGCTTAGGAATCTCAGCTGTCCTGTGCACACTCCTTCAACCCAAAGAGCAAAAAGATGTTCACCATGTTGACCCCTTGCTCTCCACTTGCTATCTGTGTTCTTGGGTTTCCACATTCAAAATGTAACACGGGACAAGTAACTTTACCACTCCTGAAAACTTGTTTCCAATTAAATAGTAGGAGCCAAGTAACTCCAGTGTGATACCATTTCCTCAGGAAACCCCAGATCAGGGATAGACTTAAAGTGGAAAACAAAGTTACAGTTTAACACAGATGTTTAATAGGAGTAAATCTATGAACGTATGTCTGGAATCAACCTTTTGGCTAATAATGGTTTGAAAATGCAAGTTAGCTGCAAATCACTACTGCTATATAATCATGGTGCAATTTCAAGAACAACCTGTGGGAGCTTGTTGGGTTAACAGAAGGTTGAGAAGGCCAGCGTGCCAGCTTGCAGTTTTCCCCTCTGCAGTTAGCTCATTTCTGAGCCAACTATTGTGCCCTTTGCAGAAAGAATCTCCCAACATTTTCTCTTCTTCATAATGCAAAACCAGAAGTTGTGCAGGATCTGCTATCTGGGAAGTGAAAGCCCAAATACTCACAATAATCACCAATAACTCAAGTAGGATGAGAGAACCAAGAAACCTTTTCCTAATAGGAACTTTCATGCACATCAACTATTAGAAAAACTACTTCAAAATTTAAATGCCATTGGGAAAAGGACTATGGATACTACCTGGCACTTTTTTATTTTTTTTTTAACCTTATAGTAATAAAGACCACACTGGCAGGGAGGGGACAGAACAGAATACTGCTCTAAGGTTTTAAAAATCAGTCACATAAACCTACAGTGTTCAGGAAAACCAGTTAGTGCTCAGAAATAATGACCACTTATTAGATGTCCACAAAGGGTTATTGTAAAAAGAAAGTTGTAAATATGTCTGGTCACTAGGTACTGAAGCTGCAACAGAATATGTAACACAAACCACTGAAAGCATTTGTTTTCACAGATTTAAAATGAAAATGGCTTCCTGAGCCATACCTCTTGGAGCTAGGTATGCATGAGAAATTAAAAAGTGGCCGGGTCAGTGAGCTACTGTGTACAGCTTTTAGAAGTGGAGACAAAAAGTCACCTATGACAGGCTCAGAACGAGGTGAAGAGAAAGGAGCCCTTCAAAAACGAAAAAATCTGTAGAATGGTGATTAATATCTACTTCCTACAAGGCTGGCCTTCCCCCTCTGAGTTGAGTCCCAGGAAGAAGCAGGTGAGCAACAGATTCAGAAAAAAAAAAAAAAAAAAAAGTCCCCACTGTCCGCTGCTGGTAAATGGATCAGAACTCAAATCTTACCACCACTGCATCTCCACTACCTTTCTCCATTACTCAGTCTTCAAAGGGCACTCTGGGGCTCAGAGACCCAACTCAGAAACAGCACACTCCAGCCAGAGTGCTCAGGGGGACTGTTTGACACCTAAGTGTTTTCATCAGTGTAGGTCAGTTTTGAAGAATTCTAACATCCAGACACTGTCCCAGACACTGAGAAGCCGGATAAAACAAAGTTCGGAGAGCGGGAGGAATGCATTTAACTTAAGAAAGCAGTTAAAAAAAACAAAACAAACCCCAACACACTGGCTGAGGACAATTAAAAATGGTTGCCCGTCGTTCACAGCAACGAGGAAAGGTGGCTCTTACCTTCCCATCAAGGCCAGAAGGAAACGAGCCGCAACTCCTAACCTTTTTTTTTTTTTTTCCCTTGGTTTGTTCCCATTGCAACCTAAGTTTTCAGGCGAACCTACAGCTAGGGGACGCGACGTTTATTTTGTTTTGTTCTGAAAGGGCTTCCCTGAGAAAGCGAAAAGGTCCACGTTCTCCTATCAAGCCCGAGAGCCATAAAAACGTCTTAGAGACGCAGGACCACACACCGAGCCTAGACCCATCAGAGCCCAGGCAGAGCCCGGTCCTTCTCCCTCCGCACACACACCCGAAGACACAGCAACCGGACGCATCTCCCAGCGAGAGGATCAGCCCCCGCGAGCTCGCCCCGCGGGGAAAGCTGGCCCGGGACGCCGCCGGAGCGNCCCCGCTCCCCTCTGCCCACTCGCTCACCTTCTTCGGGTCCGGGTTCGCGGCCAGGCGCGCCTGCAGCTTCTCCACAACTTGGAGCGCCGACTCCGCCGCCATCGCTGTCACTGGCGCGGCCTCCTCGCCGGAACTGGGCTCGCGTCGCGTCCTCGGGCCGCAGCTCCGCCCTCCGTGCATCNTCTCCGCTGTCCAGCCACGGCGGAATGCAGCCCCCGCGCCGGACCCTGGCTTTAAGGCTCACCCTCGCCACGCCCCCGGGCGGGGTGTGGGCGCTGTGAGCCACGCCCTGATCCACACCTGTCACCGGTTCCGGGCGGGTCCACAGGGAGTCGGCAGAGCCAAACTGCCACTCTGGATTGAGCGCAGAACCACTCTGGGTTGAGCGCGCTAGGGGCCGATGGTTGGCCGGGCTACCTTAATTTCACCCTCCTGCGCAACCCCATTTTACAGATGAGGAAGCAGGGTCGGGGAAACCAAATTAACTTGCATGTGGTCACACAACGGGAAAGAGATGAAACTGGAATTTAATCTAAATGGTTTGAGGTCAACTATGAGGACACATCTCTGAACAGATGGAGGAATTGAGGGCTAGAGGGAGAAAGGGATTTGTGAGAAGTCAGACAACTTGGCTACAGGAGGTACTGTAGGTACCAAATAAATACATCTTGGATGAACATCTTGAAAGGTTGTTTCCTCTGAAGCAGTAGGGCCTGAATCAGACCAGCCCAAGACACCATCCTATAAGCACTAAATTATACTATAAGCGCTAACAAAAAAACAAGCAAACAGCTAAAAACTAAAAACATCAGCATTTATTACATCTTGTTCAATTAGATCAGATTAGATCCTAATCCAATCTCCAGCAGCAATTTGGCAATGTACTTAGTCTGACCTTTCACCCAATATGGGAAAGCCCAGAGATCCTTCCAGATCTCTCAGCTCTGGACAAAGGGGGGAAAATTATATATGTATACGTGTGTGTGGGTGGGTGTATACATATATATTTTTTTTCTTTTCATTCTAAGTTCTATTTTTTTCTTTTCATTCACTCACTATGCTGGGAAGCCCTCCCTACTGTGTTCTCACCCCTCAGCTTGGTGTCCCTCTCTACAACTGACCCGTTTCAGGGTGTAGATAGATTGTCAATTTATTCTTCTATCTTGCCACTGGGACATTTGTCAAGTACAGTAACCGACCTGTCCAACTTTAAATCTCTGCTACCCAGCACAATACAGATGATATAATCAGCACTATATAAAAAGTCCATACAAGTGGTGCCTGGGTGGCTCAGTCGGTTATGCGTTCGACTTCAGCTCAGGTCATGATCTCACAGTTCGTGAGTTTGACCCTGTAACCGGCTCTCTGCTGACAAGCTTGGGGCCTGGAGCCTGCTTTGGATTCTGTGTCTCCCTCTCTCTCTACCCCTCCCTCCCTCACATCCTGTCTCTGTCTCTCTCAAAAATAAACATTAAAAAAAAATTTTTAAGTCCATATAAGATTAATGGCCACCCACTTGGTGCCCTAAGACTGAACTGTGGGGTGTAACAGAAAGGGCATCAAACTGGTCGTGAGGGGACTTGGGTTCTGGTCCTGGCCCTAGAGTTTCCCTCCTCTCCACAGCAAATGCTTTAACATTTTAAATTCCTTCCATTTTGAAATTGCATCACTGGTGTAATGGAAAACGGGCCGATTCTTGAAGCAGAATTGCTGACTAACCGACCTGGCATATACTCGGGGCACACGGAACATATTGTGCATGTTACCTAGGGAGAGCTCAACAGCCACACAGAAAAGGAACTATCCACGCTGCTGAGGATTGCTGGAGAGGCTGCATCCCACTCCTCTGCCCCCTCAATGTCAGCCCGAGTCAGACTTACCTGCAAAGTAAAGAACTCTTACACGTGGCTATATAAATACTTCTCTGGTCAGTAAATTATGTGTCATTCTGATCTAAAAGAAAGTTTTTTAACCGGTTCCAAAAATGGTATTCTCTATATGCTCATGAAGGATTACCATTGTAATCCTTGGTTTACACATGGGTGTTTAACACCAGCATGAGTTCCCTAAGGTCAGAGGCTATTTTGTCCATCTTGGATCAACAACACCTAGCACACAGGTAACACCCCATAAAGGTCTGCTGAAAATCAAACTACTTATTATTAAACTTGAGGCCAGCCCAGATTATCATCTGACAATTTGAGGGGAAGTCCCTAACTCTCTTATCTGCTCCTCTGTGCGAGGACTTAAAAAAGGTCCATCTTATTCTCATCAGAAGGTAATTTTAAGGCTCTACTGGGAGAGAAAGATGGGAATCTTCTGCTAGGCACACTTTTGAGCTTTTGCAACATGCATGGTCTATTTTTATAATGAAGATAACTTTTTCTTTTAAAGATTTTATTATTTTTAAGTAACCTCTACACCCAACGTGGGGCTTGAACTTACAACCCCGAGATCAAGAGTCGCACACTCTGCTGACTGAGCCAGGCAAGTGCCCCTCTAATGAAAATAGCCTCAAGATATTTTAATTTTGGAAAAGAGCAATCTCAGGCGGATTGGTACTACAGTCATTTAACACACTGAAAAACAAGCGAAAGAATAAAAGACGACCAATCATCTTGTCCTCAACAGCAGAAAAGAGTCCTGGCCTTTCGAGGAACGGTCAGGTGAAGCTCCACGGGCTGAACAGGGTGTTGAGTGAGGAATATTGGTGGAGGTAGGGCCCCCCTCTGGGACCTCTCCAGCCCTGTGCTCTGCCATTCCTCTATCTCACTTGAGTAGGCGACGTTTGAGGTGGGTTGGATGGTGGGTGTAAAGGATGCAGGGTTGAGGCTCAGTGACCACCTGAGTCGCCCCCGAACTGTACCAATGCTAACAGTGGCTTCTGGTCCAGTTACTTACACTGGCTGAAATGGTTTCCTCCTACTTTAGAGATTTCTTGTGAAGCTTATTAATATGTCATGTTAAGCAACTGGTATATAGTAGGATTTTTTTTTCTTTCTTTTTTTTTAAGCAGCAATTATTAGGGAAAATTCATTGCCTTGGTAAAGAGAATATTGTGCTCTGCTGTAAAGGAGAATATAAAACCCTCCATCTGGGCAGTTTCATTCTGCACAGCTGTAGCCACTGTTCTCTTCCCCAGTGGGCTCATTTTTTCTGAATTGACTACATTCATCTTTGTTTTACATCCTTCCAACATGCTCAGTTGCTTATTTGCTTAGGGATGGCATCTTGCTTGGTTTCGCCAGCTGGATTCACCCTCCTCAAATACAGCAATGCAGGCAGAGACTGCTAAAGACAGGGAACGGGGGCGCCTGGGTAGCTCAGTCGGTTAAGCCTCCGACTTTGGCTCAGGTCATGATCTCACGGTTGTGGGTTCGAGCCCCGCATTGGGCTCTGTGCTGACAGCTCAGAGTCTGGAGCCTGTTTCAGATTCTGTGTCTCCCTCTCTCTCTGACCCTCCCCTGCTCATGCTGTGTCTCTTTCTCAGAAATAAATTTAAAAAAAAATTTTTTTTTAATTTAAAAAAATAAAGACAGGGAATGGTCTGAGATTCGAAATCCACACTTCTCATAGACTGCCGTGAAGGTGGATTAAACGTTTCCCTAACAACTTTAAAATATCAGGCCTAGAAAATCTGAGGCCCTTTGTCTAAGGAGGGCTGACTGCAGCATTCTCTAATGCCCATGGACAGTGGTCCACTGGGAATCTGTATTTACCAGGAAAAGAAGCTATCATCAACATTTTTTAAGTAATAGGTAAATACTCTGGTATTTTTATACTGTATGAATTTATATAAATTGTATCTAGGTAGTAACCTAAATGCCTTCTCTTTGCTCTTTATTTTATTTTTGTTGTAGCGTTATCACAATTTGAAATCACCTTCTGTAGTGAATCATGTTTTTATCATCTCTTCCCATTATGTGAGCTCCATGAGGCATCACTGTGGATAAAACGGTATCTAGAACATAGCAGGCACTCAATAAATACTGACGGATTTGAATAAAAGATCTGCCTCACAACACCGCTGAGATGGTGGGTGAACACACCTGGCAGAGTGCTGTCAACCAATAATGTTACCTTAATTAATCCTCATTATACATTTCGCAGATGAGGACATTGGTACCCTATGCCCCCAGTCCCCAAAACTTAGACTGTGGTTGTGGTTTTGGCCGAGAATGCCCTTCGAAGGAAGTTGTCCAAAAACATGTGGAGAAGTGACCAGTGCTGGGTATTTAGGCATGAGTGCAGGCTGGAAGAAGTGCCACCTGCCTTCTCGGGGGGTGATCCAGCTCTGCCACTCCTCTGTGTCACCTCTCCCCCGTCAACAATCTCATGAGGCTTCTTAAGGAATGAGAACCCAAGGCTCAAAGAGGCTGATCAACTAGCTCAAATGTGGTTAAGTGATAAACCCAAAATGTGCTCTGCTCAGCTCCAAAGCCCACCCTGGCCTGCGCCCATGTCTATATGCCTATTGCTGGTCACTTCGCCTCCATCCATGACTCACTACCTGACCCTGTCCAGCCCTGTTACCCCGTCTATTAACTGAGGAGGGCTGATCAAAGTAATAGTGGTTATAACAATCCCAATTCCAGGCACTTCCAATATGCCAGGCATTTTGCTAAGCGATTTGCATTAACTGTCAACTTTACCCTTAATCCTGCAAAACAGATCTCATGTAATCTCCATTCCACAGATGAGGAAACTAAGGATTTGGACCTAACAGAATGTGGAAGCAGCACAGTCAAAGCCACGTCTGTCTGGCACCAAAGCTCAAGATTTCTTGATTCCACCTTCTCCTTGAAATCCCTACTGCCATGGACATATTTGGGCTCTTAAATGATGTCCACTCTCTCAGACTTTCCAGCTGCAAACTCCTCAAACAATCCCTTTTATTTAGGCAGAACATGGTGGGCAACAGGATCTAGTTTTGTTTTCAGAAGCTCTTTTTACGTCAAATGATTTTTTTCCATTTCAATATAAATAAATTTATCTAAGTAAAAAAGTGAGTCTCTATATAATATCAGTAGGAGGGGCGCCTGGGTGGCCCAGTCAGCTAAGCGTCCAACTCTTGCTTGGTTTTGGCTCAGGTCATGATCTCACGGTCGAGCCCCGCTTTGGGTGAGCATGAGCCCCGCTTTGGGTGAGCTCAGGCACTGGTTCAGGTGAGCTAAAGCCCCACTTCAGGTAAAATACAAGCCCCAGGTGAGCCCCACTTCTCTCTTTCTCTCCCTCTCTACCCCTTATGGGATTCTCTCTCCTCTCTCTTTCTGCACCTCGCTCATTTGTGCCCTCTCTCTTGAAAAAAAAAAAAAAAAAAGACAGAAGTTTGAGAAACATTAAGATCGAAGACCCTTAGGATAACATATTTAGTTGAACCATACGAAATTGATGATATCTGACTATTTTTGTTTTGACCTACATAAATGACAATTTCATATGTTTCTAGAAAGTCCTATGTTTTCTAGCCCCTGACTCTGTTCCCGCAAAACCAACTGCTTGCCTTTGTCCTGCACACACCACATTATTTCTTTCCTCTGTGCCTTTGCCTGGGCCGGTCCCTCCACTTGTACATTCACACACTCTTAAGACTCGGGTCACCACCTTCATGAAACTTCTGTGTCATCTGTCCCCAAGGCTGGTGTGGTGCTCCCCTTCAGTGCTTCCCTAATAGCCAGCTTGTCTGTCTGCATGTTTGCCTGTGAACTCCTTTAGGAGAAAGACTTCTTAAAAAAGTTTTCTTTGGGGTGGGCGCCTGGGTGGCTCAGCCAGTTGAGCGTCCGACTTCAGCTCAGGTCATGATCTCACAGTTCATGAGTTCAAGCCCTGCGTTGGGCACTGTGTTGACAGCTCAGAGCCTGGAGCCTGCTTCAGATTCTGTGTCTCCCTCTCTCTCTGCTCCTTCCCTGCTCACACTCTGTCTCTCTCTCAAAAATAAATAAAGATTTAAAAAAATTTTTAATAGTTATAAACAGAGAGGAAGTGAGGCAAACCACAAGAGATTCTTAAATACAGAAAACTGAGGGTGGATGGGAGGGTGGGGGAGAAGGGAAAATGGTTGATGGGCATTGAGGAGGGCACTTGTTGGGATGAGCAACGGGTGTTGTATGTAAGCCAATTTGACAAATTATTTTATCATTTTTTTAATGTTTATTTTTGAGAGAGACAGAGACAGAGAGTGTGCAGGGGAGGGTCAGAGAGAGAGGGAGACACAGAATCTGAAGTAGGCTCCAGGCTCTGAGCTGTCAGCACAGAGCCTAACACAGGGCTTGAACCCACGAGCTGTGAGATCATGACCTGAGCCGAAATCAGATGCCTAACTGACTGAGTCCCCAGGCGCCCCTAGGACATTTTTTTTTTTCTAACGACTCCAATAGCCTCTGCCTGGTACACAACAGACCTTCAATCAAGCTGTACCTAACCGAGTGAGTGAATATGTACCACGAAGAGGTCTAACTTCCTGGAAGGCCAGAGAAGGCTTCAGAGAGGGATCATTTGATCCAGCTCTTGAAGGATGAGAAGGAAGGAATTTGCCGGGGAAGAGTGAGCGGCAGAACACTCCAGGTGAGGCGAGAGCAGGAGGGAGGGACTGGACGTCTGACAGGATCTGCGGTATTAGAGGAATGGAAACTGCCTTGAGCGGAGGGTAAATGTAGGAGAGCGGAGGGAAAAGGCACCGCTCACAGCCTATTTCCCCCTTTCCCTCAATCTTAGTCAAGACAGCCTGAAACTGATCAACATATCCGCAAATACTCCCAGTGGGTATTGATTGAAAGGGCTGTGAGACTGGCCTGTTCTGCCTTGAAAACTAAAAGCAGGTAATCTGAGCACAGGTGCAACATCAGTCATACGGAACCACCGTGTGCAAACCGGCGTGACCTCCAGCCACACAGAACCACTGTGTTCACACCAGCGTGACCGCCCTGCAGCCCTCAAGGAACTTACTCTCTAGAGAAGGTGCTGTGTAACCAAGAACCGGAGAAACTGTCACCACAGGCAAAGACCAAGACCAGGCTCGACCAGCAAATCCACTGGGAGACCACTCCTGGGAGCAGAGTGGCCTAAGACAGGCATAGTGATTCGAAGTCAAATATGGTGTCAGATCCCTCCCCACCAGGTAAGAGACCCCTCTGACCTGTACGAAAGAATGCTAGTTATGGTAACAATAAGAGCAAAACTCAAACAGGAGACCTGATATTGAAGGATGAGAAGGATTATTAACAGAAGTGGGTACTTTCTATGTTTTCTTATTTAAAAAACAGTCTTATGAGATAGGTTACTATTGTCCCCATTTTACAGAAAAAGAAACTGAGGCTGGGTGGGTTAACAGAAACCACTGGTACTGGATCCCAGGTCTCTGGCTGTGAAAACAATGTTCTTTCTACTTCACCAAGGAAGAAGCTTCACTCTGTGACTGAGCGGTGAAGGAGGGAGGACCCTCTGTGTCATGGGGGAAAAGGCACATTCAATGATAGGTACGTATGTGATGCACCAACTGCCAAGGGAGCACTCGCCTCGCAGGCTTTTTTATCCTCAGCCTCATGTTGAGATAATTTCTATGCTGATGATTACCAGAGTTCCAATCTTGCCCTCTCTCTCTAATCACCTAAAAGAATCACACACCGGTCCCTGAAGGCCAGCCAATTCCTCTTTTTACTTTTTGGTTTTAGTGGGGCAAGACACAGACAAGTCTCTCTCAGTCTGTTTTCTCATCAAAGTGGGGGAGCTTTGCTTGTTGGATAAGTTGATAGCTAAATCAATAATACTTGTGCCAAGAACTGCAAAATAAATAAAGAAATATCATGCCCTTGGGGCGCCTGGGTGGCTCAGTCAGTTAAGCCTCGGACTTCGGCTCAGGTCATGATCTTACAGTTCGTGAGTTCGAGCCCCGCGTTGGGCTCAGTGCTGACAGCTCAGAGCCTGGAGCCTGCTTCGGATTCTGTGTGTGTGTCTGTCTCTCTGTCTCTGTTACTCATGCTCTCTCTCTTTCTCTCAAGAATAAATAAACATTAAAAAAAAAAGAAATATCATGCCCTTGAAGTAACACTTGATTCATTCAACTCTCTACTGAGCCCCTATTTGGCGGGAGGGCACCGTATTTGGTGCTGGGGCGCCTAACAAGTGCTGACAGTCCCAAGCCTAAACAAGAAGGCCAGTCTGGTGGGTGTGATGTTATTCAAAAGAAAAATTCCATTCGGGAAACCTTAAATCTATCAACAACTAGAGGATGATCCAAAGGCTTGAAACAAAAACTCTACTGAGGAAGAGGAAACATCACAAAAAGACGATCAACTGTAGTAGTAATCCGGGAAATGCAAATTAAAGCCACAATGAAATACCAATTTAGACCCAGCTGACTGAATTAGATCCTGCTGGGAATACTGGGCCAGCAGGCCTGAGGTGACGGGACAGTAAACATGACCAGGCACTGAAGGAACACGGGTACAGCAGGCACTTGGTAAATATTTGCTAACCCAAACGCAGAAAAGCCGGAGTGGAGATAGCAAGCTGGCAGCCAGCGGGCTACTTATAACTGGCTTCCACGTTCTGTTTGCCCTCACAGTGTTTACAAAATTGAACTTTGCCAAGAGCAAAAATCTGGAGATTTCACAACTTCTGTTGAAAAGTGGTAGGCTCCAGCAGCTCTTGGCCCCGTCTCCACCGGACACCATGTGTTGTGCTCCTCTCGGTCGGAGATTTATTGGGACCCGCTCTCAGGGACAGACTCCAGAGATCGGTTTACCGGCTCTGCTGCAAGGCCAGGAACGAGCTCTTCAGCCAGATATTCACATACTATTCTCCTAAATCCTTACCACCCTGCAGGAAACCCAGGCTCGGAGGAGTGAAGACACTGGCTCAATGAATGGCAAAGATGTAAGGCAACTCAGGGATCTGACGCAGCTAATACTGGCGATTAAGCACTGTTAAGTGTCGTGCGTGAATTAAATAATCAGCACGTAAGCCCTGTGAGATGGGAACAATCATGAGCTCCCTTTCACTCGTGAGAAAACGAAGGCACACAAAGGCAGTGACTTGTCAAAGGTCACACGGCTTATAAGAGGCAGCACTGGGACTGAACCCCATGGCCTCGCAGAAGAGCCTGAATCTCAGGGCGACGCTGGCAGGCCTCTGGACCTTCCGGGGGTCGGGTCCCCGCCTTCCGAATCTCACCAGTTTACTCTTCGTGGCCACCACTGTTCACAGGTTAGTGGCTCCCTCTCAAAACATAAACATTTTGTGTTCGCCTTTAATATGAAGGTGGAACAGCACACACCATCCTGCAACGTGCTGTCCACCCCCTAACAACACACCACGGAGCACTTTCCTTATCAGCGTGGTGGTCCATTTCTATGGACATACTGTAATTTATTTAATTTAGCTCCTTATGAACATTTTGGTTGTCTCCAGTTTCTCCTTGTTTTATTAAAAATGGATGTATTAAACACCTTGGTCACCTAAATGTGTGCCGTTAAACATTTATTTCTGTAGGATAATTATTTTTTTATTAAAAATTTTTAAAAAAATATTTGTTTATTTTTGAGAGACAGAGAGAGAGAGCACGAGTCGGGGAGGGGCAGAGAGAGAGGGAGACACAGAATCCAAAGCAGGCTCCAGGCTCTGAGTTGTCAGCACAGAGCCCGATGCGGGGCTCGAACTCACAGACTGTGAGATCATGACCCAAGCCAAAGTAGGATGCTCAACCGACTGAGCCACCCAGGCACCCCATTTCTGTAGGATAATTCTAAATAGAATTCTGGAGTAAAGGTCATGTATATATAAGTTTTTGGCAGATGTTGTCGAGTTGCCCCCTCAGAAAGGCTCAGAGCATACCCAGAATGTACCCACGTACGTTCATTCCCATGAACGTTGTATGAGAGCCTGCCTGCATGTCCTTGTCTGCACTGGGTATAGTTTCCCACTGCTTTCTCTGCACCACCCTGAAGCTGCTTCCCTGAAGCTGCCTCCTCCTTTTTATAATCAGTTCAGTTTCACCAGTACGATTACAGCTATAAAAGAAACAAAACAGAATCACCTATGTCTAGTAAAATGGGGAAGCCAGGAAACACACCAGAATGATGGTGGCGACTGGATATATGTGGGCATGAACTGATTAAACCTTTTTTTTCAGCAGTTTCCAAATGTGCTTACATGAGTGTTGCTTAGATAACAATAGGGGAAAACTCCCTGATGCCCCTGATTCCTGTACGCCTTTTATTTTATTTATTTATTTATTTTTAAGAAAATGGGCTCAGAGTGTGTCTTTGGGACAGCATGGAGGAGAGGAGCTACAGATTGCTACTTGTGAGCCAGACTGTGTGGAAGAAGGGTTGTCTCCCCGCCCCGAGTGGACAGAACAGGGAAGACCGCGAAGAAGAAAGGAAGTTAGCTGGAGCTATACTCAGGGCCTGACGCACAGTGAAGGAGATTAGGGAGAGCCCAGAGCTTAACAGCCACTCAACTAATGTTAAGTTAAACTTAACATACACCTACATTGCCCAAGCCTGATGTCAGGGGGCCCATCCTAGATTCTTATCCATCCACCCCCAGCCACTAGAACCTCCTGACTCTATCTTCCTAAACCCTTTCCAAATCCACTTGCTTCTCCATCTCCTTGGATTGAGGTTCTCACCCTCTCTCACTCGGGTCACAAAAATAATCTCTAAACAGCCAGCACACCGGCACCCAGCCCCATTCATTTCCTGTAGAGTTGTCACTTCAGAGCGTTTCGAACATGCAAATCTGGTTTTGGGTAAAACCCTTCCATGGCTTCCTGTGGCCCGCAGCCCTGATTCTCAGTCCTGGCTGCCCAGGAGAATCACCTAGGGGGGTTTTAAGATGATCCCAAGAAACCAAGTCCCCATAGGCTGAGATTCAGACTAACCTGGTTTGGGGTGCGCCCAGACTGTTAGTTTTTAAAACCTCCGCTAGGTGATTCTAAGGTGCAGCCAGGGTTGAGAACCACTGGGCTCCAGGATACAGAGTGCAGCTTCCTCTGTATGGTGCTGGGAAACTCCAGGTCACTCAATCTTTCAGTAAATCTTTATGAACTACCTGCTATATACCCGACACCTTGCTGGCACGGAGGTTAAGTGAGTAACTTAAGCCCTTCATGAAGCCTATGTCTATCAGGGTCAATCCAGCTCTTAGTATTTTAAGTCTTTATTTCTGCCTCCTCCTACCTCCCACTCTGTCCTATTATCATGACCTGAAACTTGCCCCTTTGTGGCCTATGGACATGCCACTCTCTCAACCCAAATTCCAGACCTCAGACTTCTGGCCTAGTTAAGACTCAGCTTGAGAACCTCTTTCTCTGAAAAGGCTCGCCCTGACCCCAACCCTGGATCTGCCCTGATAATCATCGCACCTGCCACGGTAGCTACTGTTGTCACTGTCCATTTCGTTGTCTGGCGCCCTCACTGGACTGTGAGCCCCTTGAGGGCAGGAATGGTGCCTAAACCATCTCCATCTCCCCAGCGGGGATGCCAGTTGTTTGGTGAATCCATAAGTGAACAAACTTGAATGCCCCGGTGGAGGGTCTGTGTAAGAGGTATTCACACAGAGTGATAAATGGTATGAGCAAGGTATGAGCAGACTGGGAGCCTGTTAGAGGAGAACTGCAGCTTTGGAAACTTCATAAAGCTGGGAAGCTTCATGCTTCATGATGGGAGATTAAAAAACAGGCAGAGAGATAAACACAGTATCAAAACGGAGTAAAATGGTGGCGGGGGGCCTGTTGCCTTCCTACTCTCTGTGCATGGAAGTAACTGAGGATCTGTGTTCTGACTCGTACACTTATTTGTCACGTGACCTGGGGTCAGGTCTCCCCTGATATATGCAGGGCTGGTGGCAGAAGTGCAAACGCAGGCCAATACACTACATATCCAAAGAGCTGAAAGTTATAAACTAACAAAACATTACATATAGTTTCTATTCCATTCTCCTACGTTATTAAATACACCTTCGTAAGGGCCTGGAAGGCTAGGTTTGGATTTGGAATTGGGGAGTTGTTGGGATTATGGCAGCACAAGGAAAATCAGCCCCTGAACTACCCACTTCTCTTCCTGCCCATTCACCCAAGACATCCACAGCCAGATCCCTGCAGCCTGTGAATGTTACTTCACACAGCAATGGGGAATTAGGGTTGCTAATCACCTGACCTTGCGATAGGAGGATTATCCTAGATTATCTGGGCGGGCCCAACGCAGTCACAAGGACCCTAACAAGTGAAAGAGGCAGAAGAATCAGAGAAGATGTGACACAGGCAGAGGCTGGAGTGACAGGACTACTGACTTTGAGGAAAGAGCCACAGGCCAAGGAAGGTGGCCTCTAGACCCCGGAGAAGGCAAGGAAGTGGGTCCTCCTGCAGAGCTTCCAGAAAGGAGCTTGGCACTGCCAACACCTGGATTATAGCCCGCTGGGCCCCCTTCTGACCTCCAGGAATGTAAGAGAGTTAAGTCGGTGATAGTTTTTTACAATTGCACTAGGAAACTAGGCTCTGCCCTGCCCAAGGGCCTCTGGTTCAGCTGTGGGGCCACGTGAGCCACAAATCCACAGTCGCACGCCCACAAACAACTGTCCCTTTGCCACCCCTTGGGCCTGAGGGTACACATACCAGGGTTCTTAGGGGGGACCCATGGAAGAGGCTCTTTGAGCAAGGAAATGTGGGCATTTTAGCACTTATTGTGTATGGTCTGGAAGAGATGCAGGCTCTGGGTTGGCACAATTTCTAGACCCCATGGCCTTCTCACCCTGTGAGGTGCACAGCTCCTAGGAGGAGGTCCAGGGAAGGACCCTTTAATGCATAGAGCCCACACAGGCCCTGTGGACCCTCAGCTGTACCAGGGGCTTTTCCTGCCCCTGGCCTTGCCTTGCTCTTGCTTCTGTCTGCAGTGTTGGGTCCTCCACACTTACCCACCCACTTTCACCAAGCTAACTCTTTCAGGGCTTATTTTATTTTGATTTTTTTCGCGTTTATTTTTTTGAGAGAGAGAGACAGACAGACAGAAAGCGCAAGCAGGGGGGGAGAAGAGAGACAGTGAGGGAGACACAGGATCTGAAGCAGGCTCCAGGCTCCAAGCTGTCAGCACAAAGTCCAACGTGGGACTCGAACAGACCTGAGCCAAAGTCAGACACTCAACTGAGCCAACCAGACACCCCCTTTAGGGCTTAGTTTATTTATTTATTTTTTAATGTTTATTTATTTTTGAGAGAGAGAGAGACACAGCATGAGTGGGGTAGGGCAGAGAGGGAGACACAGAATCCGAAGGAGACTCCAGGCTCTGAGCTCTCTGCACAGAGCCCGATGCAGGGCTCGAACTCAGGACTTAGTTTAAATGTCCCTCTCTTAGGGTGCCTGGGTGGCTCAGTCGGTTAAGTGTCCGACTTCGGCTCAGGTCATGATCTCACAGTTCGTGGGTTCGAATCCCTTGCCAGGCTCTGCAGAGCCTGGAGCCTGCTTCAAATTCTGTCTCTCTCTCTCTCTGCCCCTCCCCCACTCACACTCTCTGTCTCTCAAAAATGAATAAGTGTTAAAAATATTTTTTAATTAAAAACAAATAAATAAATGTCCTCTTGAGGAAGCCCTCCAGTTCCCCCATGCCACTAACCAGAGCAGGTTTACCGGCTATCTTCTCTTACAGCTCCAGGGAGCACTCTCTGCGGCCCTTACCATGATGGCTATCATATGATGACATGGGTTACTTTTTTTGGTAAAGATGTAGAAGATGAATTTATTTTTGTAACTTTCCAGAAAATTTCATTTTTTCCAAGACAGAGCCCCTAACATATTACTTTTTTTATTGGGGCAAAATAGACACAACATAAAATTTACCATTTCAACCATTTTTAAAAAACATTTATTTATTTATTTTGAGAGAGAGTAAGCAGGGAAGGGGCAGAGAGAGAGGGAGAGAGAATCCCAAGTAGGTTCTGTGCTGCCAGCATAGAGCCCAATGTGAGGCCCGATCTCCCAAACTGTGAGATTGTGACCTGAGCCAAAACCAAGAGTCAGATGCTTAACTGACCGTGCCCCTATTTTAACCATTTTTAAGTGCCCAGTTCAATGTCGTTAAGTACACTCATTGCCATGCAACCAGCACCACTAGTATCCAAACTTTTGTCGTCCCAAACTGACACTCGATAGCCATTAAACAGTAACTCCCCGTTCTCCCTTCCCCTCAGCTCCTGGGAACCACTGTTCTATTTTCTGTCTCTATGAATCTGACTATTCTAGGAACCTCACAGAAGTGGAATCAGACAGTATGTGTCCTTTCACGGCTAGCTTATTTCACTTAGCGTAATGTCCTCAAGGTTCCTCCAACTTGTAACATGTGTCAGAACTTCACTCCTTTTCAAGGCTGAATCACATTCTGTCGTTAGGGATGTACCACATTTTGTTTACACACCATCCATCCATGGACACTTGGGTTAGCTTCCACCTTCTGCCTACTGTGGACAGCGCTGCTATGAACATGCGTGGACGAGTATCTGCTCCCCAGCTTTCAATTCTTTCGTGTATATGCCTGCAAGCGGAATTGCTGAATCAAATGGTAATTCTAGGATTAATATATATTGTTTTTTATCTATTCTTTTACACTCTCCCTGGTCCCTTCCTGCCCTACAGCCTTTACCCCATGAGGGGAGGAACCATGTCCGTCTTAATTCCGGGACCAGCAAGAGCTGGAGCTTCAATGTTTGTTAAGTGAATGAACAAATGGCCACGATTCGGGTGACGGGGAAGCCTGAAGCAGATGGAAACAGAAAAAAAAGTGGCAGCAGTCCCAGACAGATTTTCCAGCTCAGGGGTCCCTGGGAGAATGCCCACAAGGGTATCGTGTTTGCCCCAGTTTTTTAAAGTTTTCATGCCTTTTTGTGGGGCTCACCCTTCCTCTGGTCTTACACTCGAAGCTTTCAGGAGGAATTGTGTAAAAGGGAGCCCAAGTATCTTTGTTCCTCTTCTTGAGGCAACAGGACACAATGTGAAAGCTGCTTTGAGTCAGAAGGAACAGGGTTAGAATTCAAGCTCCCCTCCTTCCTGGTGGTGACTCTGAGCCTGGCTTTCCTCATTTATAAAAAGGGAATATTATATAACTCCTAGGGCAACTGTAAAGATTATCTCAAATATGCTAAGGGCCTGGAACAAAGGAGGTGCTGTCAATAAAATGTTGGTTCTCCCTTACCTCCTTCTTGAAGTGCCGCCACACACCCCACGTGTGCTCAGCTGATGGGCGTGATAAGCCGTCTTTGAAAGCCTTTATAGTTTTGATCACCATGGGGCAATTTCTAAAACAGAGACCAAAGGAACGTATTCTGGGGCACAGAGGAATTCATTATACACCACACTTTCTCTCCACGGAGGCTCAGTCCGCAATTAGAACTGAAAGAAACCTTACTATTCCCAGATCGAAACCGTTAAGCACGTTCACACTGAACGCATCTAAATGACGAGGACGAGAACACCTCTCAAGGATATACTGTGCTGGGGTTCACACAGCACTTTCACATATGTTCTCTCTTTGGGGCCTGGCAGGAAACAGATGGAGAGCTTGAGGATCTGTCTAAGGATACACACCCTGCATACGGCAGGAGGGTATAATGCAAAGCATTCAAGAGATCTTGGGTTCAAATTCTTGTCTGCCATTGATTCGTGTTGCGATTTTAGGCAAGATAAAGTAAATGAGACTCAGGTCAGAAATAATTATTACTGAGGCGTATGACTTTCAGTTGCTTGTATTCCAAAGTATGGTATTTTGCCCTTTTTTTTTTTTTTTTTTTAGAGACAGGAAGGAAAAACTGAATACACAGGGGAAACCGCCAGCATCAAGTTCTACTCAAAGCATGTTTGCACTTGATCTTAGCCAAGGCCAAGGAGTGTAATACTCAAAGCATGTTTGCACTTGATCTTATTAGCCAAAGGCCAAGGATTGATACTCAAAGCATGTTTGGAAGACCAGCAGCAGCAGCATCACCTGTGAAATGCAAATTCTCAACATTACTCCACCTCTACTCTATTTCCTCCACTTATCTGTTTACCTGACATCTTCATTTAGATATCTCAAATATAATGTGTCTAAAATCAAACTCTTGGTTTCTCTCTTTGCACCTCCTCCTTTTTCAATCTTTCTCAATGGGAAATCTAGGGTGAACCCACCAGTCTATACAATTATATGTTTCTAGTTTAGACAGATGAGGTGTATTTAAGATTTCGGACAGCATGGACATCTTTTGTAATGTATACCTGGAGGTTTTCCTTTGACCTTACTTTAATACGTCAACTTCTCTCTTAAAATATAAATCTTCAGGGGCGTCTGGGTGGCTCGCTCGGTCAAGCGTCTGACTCTTGATTTCAGCTCAGGTCATAATTTCACAGTTGTGAGATAGAGCCCCATGTTGGGCTCTGTGCTGGGGCATGGATCCTGCTTAAAATATTCTCATTCTCTCTCTCTTTCTCTCTCTCTCTCTCCCCCCCCACCCCCCACGCTCATGTGCTCTCTTTCATAAATAAATAAATAAACAAATAAGTAATGCTTTCCAACTGACCAGTCCTCCAGATATTCTCTAATCAGTAGCAAATACTTTGAAAGACTGGGCCAGGGTACTAGATTAATGTGTTTCAGGCTAAACTCCTTGGCCTGTAATTGCTTTTTCAGATCTACACTTGATGACTTCACTTGTTGTTGCTATCTGTGAAAACATGAGAAGAGTACAGCTTTAAAAATTATAGACCAAAGCCTATCAATTCTATAGAGAACACTTGCTATTCTGGAGGTACAGGTGACTTCTGAGAATTCTCCAAATTTATACTTCTATATAATTGCCCCCAAATTATGAAATAAAGCACAGCTGGGAAAAAAGACTCTCAGATAACCACTGGTCATATAAACCCACGGCTGCCTTTTTAAAAAATATTTATTTATTTTTGAGAGAGAGAGAGCCAGCACAAGAAAGGAAGGGGCAGAGAGAGAGACACACACACACAGAATCTTAAGCAGGCTCCAGGATCTGGGCTGTCAGCTCAGAGCCCAACGCGGGGCTCAAACCCATGAACTGTGAGATTATGACCTGAGCTGAGGTTGGACGTTGAACTGACTGAGCCACCAGGTGCCCCTGTTGTTGTTTTAAAAAATTTTTTTTAGTCTCTTTATTTTGAGAGAGAGAGAGAGAGAGAAAGTGGGGTAGGGGCAGAGAGGGAGAGAGAGAATCCCAAGCAGGCTCTGCACTGTCAGCACGGAGCCCGGTGCAGGGCTTGAACTCATGAACCACGAGATCATGACCTGAGCCGAAAGCAAGAGTGGAGTGCTTAACCAACTGAGCCACACAGACACCCCCAGGACTATAGTGCTTTGTAAAGCTGTTAAACTCTTTCTAACTTTTACCTGACCTGTTCTATCTCCTCAGATGTGTAATTTTTACACTGGATGAAAACAATGAAAACAAAAAGCTGTTCCTCTTTGCTGCAGAGGACACAATACTCTGCCCACACAGAGGCCCACGCCACACCACGGATCCAAGTGGCTTCCTCTCTCACTCTTCATCCTTAATTGCTTTCTGTCTCAGAAACCATTTTCCTTAGACTTATCATTCTTCTCTTCACTTCCATCACCCTCGGCAGCCAACGACTTTCATGAAAAATACCTCTTAGAGTGTCTCAGCAAAATTACATATTAAAATCTGCTATGGACTTTCAGGGTTACTTGCAACCAGCAGTAATTGTAGCTAAACGTTGCCAGCATCAGGTATTGGTCAGCTATCCCCAACTGTCATTCCCTCTCTAACTGCCTCAATTCAGGCTTCCTCGTCTTCTAGCAGGCGTATGACAAAATATCCTGCTTTTGTCCAGTCTCGATGGCCCCTGTGCACTGCTGCCAGCATGAGCTCTCTAAGCACAGAGGTAACGGATAATCATGATCATTCATGTCACAATAGTTACGTTATTTCTATTCCTCACAGTAACCAAATCAGATAAGAATAGTTATTCCTGTTCACCAGACAAAGATGGCACTGAATTCAGAGAAATGAAGAAATGCACCAAGATTACGAGATTAGGAAGATTAGATTTCATCCCAGATCTCTGTGGCCCCAGGGCCCTCGTCCTCCCCATTCCGACTGTCTTCCCAAAGCTTACCTGTCAAGCCCCCAGAACCTCTATCAGCTTTGTCTTGCATCCTTAGGGATCACTACTGTCTTGCCTGAAAAGATCTTCCTCAACCCTCTTCTTTGCCTGGTTCACTCCTGATACTGAGTTACTCCCACTGAGCTTGTCGTCATCAGCCCTCCCTGCCCACCCTCCTACGTGCGGTGTTCCCAGAACAGCCTAAGCAAAGCTCTGGCCTGCCACACGCCAGTCTTCTAAACCGCTGTATCTGAGAGCGTGGGGGGGTGGGGGGGGGTACGGTGGCACGCGGGATCTCCGAAGGCACACAGACACAATGCTAATACTGACTCACAAGGCGAGGGCATCATCCTAATTCTCTTTCAATCTCAGATTGCAAGGAGTAGGTTTTGGGGGGAGGGGGTGGTGATTAGGTGGTGGTTAAGAGCACGGCCTCTGGAGCTAGACTGCCCAGGTTCAACCCCTGCTCTGCCACATAGTGGCCGACTGACTTCTCTGTGCCTCAGCTTCCTTGCCTGTGCTATACAGAGAACTAGTATACATGGGGTCACTCGAAGGATCAAGAGAGCTGCGAAGAGCCTGCCTGCACCTAGGAGTGCTCGGGGGCACGGCCCAGTTCTCTTCAGCAGCTCTAGCCACCGCGCCTTCCGCTTGAGCAGAGCAAGCCTCAGGCCCAGAGCCTTGGGCACGCAGCTAGTGATGCTGGTGTTCCATTTACAGTAGAATGTGGAGATATAAACTTAACAAGGTCCATCCCCAGTAAACATTAGGTAATAATACACGTCATACCTGGATATGGCAAAAATAAAAATGCTAAAAGCAATACTGGAACAAACAAAAGTAGAGAAGTACACTCAAGTGTTCTCATAAAAATAACTGTGAGGGAATGGCTGTTAATTCATTTGATTAACATAACGGCTGTTGACTTGACTGTAGGAACCATTTCAGGATATATACACAGACCAGATCATCACACTGTATATTTTAATTATAGACAATGTGACTTGTCAATTATACATCAGGAAAGCTGGAGGGCGGGGACTAAAGCATACTGTTGATTTATTCATTTGTCTCCCTCACTAAAATGCCAGTTCCTTGGGGACAGAGACAGTCTTCCACTGCTGTATCCCCCAGATCCCAACACATAGCCACTGGGTATTCAATATAAATGTGATGAATGAACGAGTTCAGCAAACGCTCTTAGCACACAGTCAGCAGAGGTTTTCCTAAGACCCGACAGAGGACAGATGCTTTCCAAGCTCACAAACTTCAACCCAACAGAGAAATGTAGTCTAGCTCTGTGGTTCTCAAAGCATAGTTCTTGAATCAGTAGCTTCAGCACCACCTGGGAATGTGTTGAAAATGCAAATACTTAGGCCAGATCGACTGGATCAGAGGCTCTGAGGGTGAGGTCCCAGAAATCCAGGTTTTACACATCTGACAGGAGACTCTGATGCCTTATGTTTGATCATCACTGATCCAGAGGACAGAAATACAGAGCACGGCTAGAAGACGGCCCAGACAGAATCCAGACACCAAGAGCAGAGATGAGAGCGAGCTGCTCACAGGGCGGCTCTGTCTCTATTATCAGAATAGTCCTGCAGGTTGAGATGCTACCAGCAAGAGCCAAGAGCATCCTATCTTGGAACAGATTAGTTCCACGTGGATCTATCAAGTACCAGGCCAGGGGACTAGGCAATTTGGGTTAGGCCTGGCTCTGCCCTTAACCAGCTGCGTGGTCTCAAACACGGCCCTTTACCTCAAGCCTGTTTCTTGGCCTGTGGGCGCCGTTGCGGGGCTCCTGTCCTTCAGTAATGCCCTGCCCCCCATACCCAGTGCAGGACTCTGCCACGTGGCCTTTCCCTCCTTCTCTAATCTCCAACACCTCCTCCCCTATTCTTTCTCTCCCCCTTCACACAGAAGGGAACTTCCATACATCTCCATCACCCACGCATGCACCTGCACCCACATGTGCGGCTCCCAGCTTATGACCACACCCCAGCCACACTGCCATCCAAATCTAAACCCTCACACTGACTCAAGGCTGTTGCTACAGCAAGTGTCCCCCTGTCCCACATCACTGTTCTCTTTACTGGATTTTCTCAATCACTGGAAAAAGTTGTTTCTCCCACCTCTGTCCCCTTGGGCAACAAAACTTGTCAGAGTTGTTTCTAGGTGTCTCAAGTCACTGGCCCCCTGTTCTCCCTCAGCCCACTCTCCTGTCCCCCTCCAGCACCACTCCCGTCCTGGTCACTAAGGAAACCCAATGGCCACTTCGCGGGCCTTGTTTTACCTGATGGGTCAGCAGTACCTCGGCTTGGCCTGCCCTCCTCCACCGCACACTCCCACCTGACTGCCAGAAACCAAACACTTGCCTTTTCTCCAACTTCCCCGGTCCCTCCTCTTTGGTCTCCTTTGCCAATTCCCTTTCTTTTCCCAGCCATCGGGTTCAGTCTGGGACTCTTCATCACACTCACTCTTCTATGATTTCACCCAGTCTTGAGACTGTAAATCCGGGCATCTCTACACTGAAGCCCCCCACAGATCTGTAGCCCGAACTCCAGACTCCAGGCTGCTTACTCAACATCTCCCCTTAGATGATTAATAGCCATCTTGATTAAACATGTTCAAAATGGAACTCCTGCTTTTCTGTCAAATCTGATTTACATACTGCCTCGTCTGAATTAACAGTGGCTTTGTATTTCCTTATGCTTAGGCCAGAAATTTTAGTCATTCTTATCTTTCTCTCATATCCCTTCAACATTCACTCAAAGAAATCCTAATGGTTTACCTTTAAAAGGTATCCATTACCCGACCATTTCTCATCACTGCTAATGCCGCCACCCTGTCAGGGCCATGACTGTTTGGATTATTACGTTACTCTCTAAGTTTTCCTGCTTCTACCCATGCCCCCCAAATTCCAGTCTCAATGTAGCAGTTAGTTGCTTTTTGTTGCCATTGTTCTTTTTAACGTTTAGAAACAGGCTCCAGGCACAGAGCCCGACGCGGGGCTCAAACTCACGAACTGCGAGATCATGACCCAAGCCATGAAGTCCAATGCTTAACCGACTGAGCCACCCAGGCGCCACAGCAGTTAAAATAGAAGTCAGATCAAGTGACGCCTCTGGTCACAACCCTGAGAAGAGCGATTCACTTCATTTCCAATAAAGGCCAGGGTCCTTCTAACGGCCCACAAAGCCCTACACAAACTGGTGCCCAGTGCCCCCTTACCTCTCTGACCGCACCCCCCCTCACTCCGCCACAGCCATACCGGTCCCCGTGCCGCATGCTCCTCTGGCTGATCCCTCTCTCTCTGGAAAGCTCTTCCTCAAGGATCCCTATGGCCAACTGTGATCTCCAAGTCTTCTCAATCTCACTTTCTCAGCGAGGCCTGCCACAACCAGCCCTCCCTACCCCATACCCTGCTCCTTCTCATCTTACGACGTAGGCTTCCCTCATCATTGTTTATTGTCCGTCTCCCTCCATTAGTCGGGACGCTCCATGAGGGCAGGGAACTTTGTCTCTGTTCACTGATACACCCCAGGAAATTTAACAGTGCTAGGCATAGAGTGGGCACTCAGAAATTACTGAATAAATGACTTTAGCAGGACACATGTTTTGAGACAGTTAACAGGTTTATTTTAGCACATTAAAAAGTAATATAATAAACATGTCAAGCTTCTAAGTTCAGTAGCAACAGGTTCTTTTAGGACTTTTAAAGAAAACATCTGGGGGCACCTGGGTGGCTCAGTCGGTTAAGTGTCCGACTTCAGCCCAGGTCATGATCTCACATTCCTGGGTTTGAGCCCCGCATCGAGCTCTGTGCTGACAGCTTAGAGTCTGGAGCCTGCCTCAGATTCTGTGTGTGTCTCTCTCTCTCAGAAATGCACAAACGTTTAAAATCTTTTTTTAGGGGCGCCTGGGTGGCTTAGTCGGTTAAGCGTCCGACTTTCGCTTAGGTCATGATCTCGCGGTTCATGGGTTTGAGCCCCGTGTCGGGCTCTGTGTTGACTGCCAGCTCAGAGCCTGGAGCCTATTTCAGAGTCTGTATCTCCCTCTCTCTCTGACCCTCCCCTGCTCACGCTGTCTCTCTCTCTCCTAGAAATAAAAAATATTAAAAATCTTTAAAAAATTTTTTTAATAAAAAATAAAGAAAACATCTGATGAATAATAGTATTTCATAAGTAATCTGAAAGTGATATACAAATTGAGAAACTCTGCCCTCTAAACAGCAGAAATTCAAATCTGTTGCCACTCTAGAGGGACTTCACAGAGCAAGGGTTGTATCCTAGGATCTTCAAATCTGGCTGTGCATACAAATCATCTAGGAAGCTGACTGAAAATATATTCCTGTGTTCTTTTCTAAGGTTTCTGGGGTTGGGGCCCAGAGTCTATATTTTAAATAAGTATCTCAGGTGATCTCCTTCTAACAGTCCAGCACTGGGCCAGGATTAGGTCTCAGGGGCTGCTGGGTCAGATGACCACTGAGGGCTCTTCTAGCTCAGAAGTGCTGCCTTTGTTATTGAGACATGATTGACTATACTGGAGAGCAACATTTCTCGAAGTGCAGATTCAATGCGTTAGAACCAGAATTAGGAAATAAACACATAAAAGACTATAAAATGCAAATGTGTGGCCTATAGTAAAGAAATCATTTCATGAACCAATTTTCAATAGTGAAATGGCAACATGCATTTGGTATGCATAATGTAACATAAGTTTTTATATGGACTGTGGTTAAAACTTTGAAAGCCACTGCTGTTGAGAGAACAATGAACCTTAACCTTCCCTGTCATAACAATGCAAATTTATTAGCTTCTCTAAGTTCAAGTCTGAATGGAGCTCAGCAATCTAACTTTTTAACAAAAACTGACGCAAACAGCCCTAGACCACACATAGACTACTGTGCTCTGTGAACTTATCCAGTGCTTTTCAACACTGGGGGGTAGAATTCCCTTGGGGGGAACAAATCTCAGCCTCTCATTTCTGTGGTGGCAGTAAGAGATGGCTGGGAAAAGCAGTTAATATCACTCTACTGTCACAATGAGCAGGAATCCTATTTTCCTATTTATAACATTAGAGGGGGCACTGGATTTTTCTTCTACCTGAAAAGTGGAGGAAGGAGAAGGAACATGCACTTTTTGACCACTTAGCAGCAAAGACCGTACCTGTTTGGTTCAAGGCCGTGTTTATCTAGGTTGAGCGCTCAGGCATATGTTGAATGAATGACGAGAGAAATCCTGAACTGAGCAGACAGGACACTGTAGGGGGCCCTCTCCACGTTGCTGTCACTTGCAAACCCTGTTTGTTTGTTTTTTCTTTTTTTAAAGATTTTCCTTCTTAAAGTAATCTCTACACCCAATGTGGGGCTCAAACCCACAATCTGGAAATCAAGAGTCACCCGCTCTACTGATAGAGCCAGCCAGCCAGCCAGCCAGCCCCTCAGAGCCCGGAGTCCAGCAAACAATCCCCTGAATCCAAGCTTACTCAGTACTCCTCTTTTTTTTGTACCAGGAAAGAGTGGCACTCACACCCGAGTAAAAGTTCTTACACTCAAGCCTACCAGAGAACAGAAATGGTTCTATACAGGACATTTACCTACTCACAACAGCTCCTACTATGTGCCAACTGATTTACACATACTACCTTTAACTCTTGAAAATAACCCTGCAAGACAGGTATTGACCTATTTTACACAAGACCTGAGGCCCAGAAATATTGGCTGACTTGCCTAAGGTCTCACCCATGTATAAGTGGCAGTGTTGCTATCTGTGCCCAACGTGAACAACCAGCTGGTCTTCAAAATGTCAGACACTGCAAACAGTAAGACAGTCTCCTGAGAGATTACAGAACATCAGCTACAACATATCCACGCTTCCCATTTTGAGGAACTGTCTTCCTTTACGTAATTCAGGGGCTACTTGGGTGTTTGTTCCTATAGACTCAGCTGCTGACAAGTAGAGACCAACTCCAATTTTGAGTGCAGACCCTCCTTGGGGCCCTGGGGAACACAAGCTAGAATGATGAATGGCATTTTGTAGTCGGTAACCCAAATTTCAGGAAAAAACTCATGGAGGTACATTTGAAGGGGCAGATTGTGGTTTAGCCTTATTACTTAAGAGCTATAAACTGTACCAAAAGATATGCCTGGAGGTGCTGGAATCTGGACAATGTGTTTGACGACTGGCTCCACCACCACTACTGTGACTTTGGGCAATTCATTTCCCTGTGCTTTTCTCCATAATCACTGTAACAACTCACAGAATTATGAAAATGAATTGAGCTGAGAGGTGCTTGTCAGGGAAGAATCTTGACCAACCACCAGGAAAGCATGCGCCTCCCCTAGAGTTTGCCTGGACGACCACTCCTAGAGCAATAACCAGTGCATGACTACCTGCTATCAGTAGAGTTGGAAGAGGGGCCAGTTGGTAGCTGGTGGGACTCTCCATGGAAACGAAGCCTATGCTATCTGCAGGGACCTGCAAGATACTCGAGATGCTTAAATTCTAAATTCTGTTTTTTAAAATGCTTAATAGAGAGAGAAGGAGAGCGAGCGAGAAAGAATCCCAAGCAGACTCCTTGCTGTCTACAGAGCCTGATGTGGGGCTCGACCTCATGAACAATGAGATGGTGACCTGAGCTGCAGTCAAGAGTTAGATGCTTGGGGTGCCTGGGTGGCTTAGCCGGTTAGGACTCCGACTTCAGCTCAGGTCATGATCTCACGTTTGTGAGTTCAAGCCCCACATCGGGTTTTGTGCTGACAGCTCAGAGCCTGGAGCCTGCTTCGGATTCTGTGTCTCCCTGTCTCTCTGCCCCTCCCCCTCTCATGCTCTCTCTGTCTCAAAAATAAATAAAACATTTAAAAAAAGTTAGATGCTTAACTGACTGAGACAACCAGTAATCTCCCCACGCCCCCAAATTTGTGCTCTTATCCACTAAGATATACCATGTAATGTTTAAGCAGAACCAATCTTTAAAAGCAAAAAATAGAGATTCATCTTAGGAAAACACTTTCAGGGGCAGTTACCAGGGCATTAAAAGGGTCAGAATTCTTGCTACCAGAGCAGTACATTCAGCAGGGTAATTGAGGGGAATCAAGAATAGCATTTCTCCTTAAAGCTGCCGAATGCCTTTGCCTTCCAAGCTACTTTCAAACTGTAGGTAACTACTGATATATTAATAATTAAATAAGTAACAATAAATAAAATACCCTAACACCTTAAACTTAAGTTATATAAGGTCCTCAGTCTGATACAATCACAACTCATCATTTTTGTCCAGGTTTGTGAAAACCATCCGCCTTTGTTTCGCAGCCTTCCTGCACCCTGAGCCGCGAAGCTGTCCTGGTGCCCCCGGGTGCCTTAGCTGGAGTCCCCTCTGACAACCACACTGTGGTTTCCATAACAAGCTGCTCTGCAGGTGGTTCTGCGCCCCCAGGCACCAGTTAGGTCCCTAGTGACTGGCAGCTTCAACTATTTGTGGGTGGTTCCAAGGCCCTGAACTTGCCACTCACCTAGAGAGCCTGGACTGTAACACTTCAGGACCCAGCACTGGCGGCCTACTCACTGTGGTCTTTACCTACCAGTTGTCTAGAGCACAACCTATAAGGGAAGTCCAACAGTTTGGGACTGGCCGGTGGTTAGACTGTACTAGAAAAGCACAAAACGAGAAGATCAAGGGTCATACACAAAATCTAGGAGGCCAGCCTGCTCTAGAGGGCCAGAGAGTTTGCAATTTGCCTTGTGGCACCTGCCTATGGTCACGATGCTAGCAGGGGAAGCAGAGCAGAAAACACAGATGACATCTCTCAACACCACACCATCAGATAACTTTAAGATGCTATGCAAAGACCTTACAGATACTACGCAGTCAGCAAGAGTGCACCTGTACCGAGGCCGGGGGCAGTCTTACAGAATTAATATTATATTATTAAATAAACATTAAAAAATTGTTTTAAATAAAAAGATGGCATGTTACAAAGCCACATAATCACAGAATACACTTACAGTAAGAAGAAAGAGCACAAATTAAAATTATATTATTAAATAAACATTAAAAAATTGTTTTAAATAAAAAGATAGCATGTTACAAAGCCACATAATCACAGGAGAATACACTTACAGTAAGAAGAAAGAGCACAAATTAAAATTATACCTCATTTCCCCTCAATTATGTTAAAAAACAAACCTAGAAAGTAACATACTATGTTTGCCAACTAGTGTTTCCAATGAGGGAAGAAAACCTACTGCCTAGTCCTGTGATTATCATGTCTTTCCATTATTTGGCATAAACACAGTCCTGTGGGGATATTTCTACCAACCAGCTCAAGACCAGTATATCCTTGTACATACACAATTCTGAAAAATTCTGATCACATCTTTAAACAGAACCCTAGACTTCTCTTTGTCTGGATTTTGATCTCTCCCCTCTGGTCATCCTACATGGATGGAAATGCCAAGCAATGTGGTACAAGCTAAGCAGTTTCCCCATTTCTGCCCCAATTCCTTTTAGAGGTCTTGCTGCAGCAGCTATCATCTCCACTGGCCCCTCCTGGCCTGGCCTGATCTACTACTCCCTCCACCTTCGCTCTCTGGTTACCAGTTCCCTTGCTGCTTCTCAACCAGACTTGTGCCTCCAAGCCTTTGCACAGCTGGCTGGCCCCATCATGTCACCTGCTCAAATATTGGGGACCACCTTGTATCTATCCACATAGCTACCTGTATCATTATCCTGAATGGTAAAATGCTGGACACCCCTGACCTATAGGTACTACTACCAAGAGCAGCCCTATTTACAGGGTAACTGAAAGGCCTCCCAAATAAATTTTCAAATACTCCAGGATGGGGACAGATTATTGTCCTGGATTGAGAACTCTATCGCAGAGAATAGTTGTAGGACTAGAACATTCAGTCAGCAAAGTAGCATCCAGTATTTCTTGGCCGGGTACTGGGATACAGTTGCCTGCTGTAATACGACCTTATTCTGAAGACAACCACGATGTGACGCGGGGCAGAGGGCAACCTAACACTGATCCAAGTTTTCATGGACAGCAGCTGTGAAGAAACGAGAACAACAACCAAACAGCAAGAACTTCACAAAACTAAATTTATTAACGAAATCTCCTTAGGTATAAGTCCTCCCTCCTTGTTTTGGCATTAGCATGTGGGTAGTTTCTAGGCTTTAGTGTGTACGTACAAATCACCTATGGATCTTGTTAAAAGGCAGATTCTAATTCAGTAGGTCTGAGGTGAGACCCAAGAGTTTTAACAACCCCCAAGGGAACAGATCCACTTAATAACAAGTGAATGGATGTCAACTCAAACTGTTGTGACTTTGACAACAGTCTGACATCTGCCTGGAATCCAAGTTTCTAACTGGGAAAGGGGCAAGCTTTCTTGACACTGTCGCTCTCAACTGCTCAGCAAAATCTACCCACTTGCTCCAGAACTCACCCAGAATACCACTGAGAGCTGGGAGTAAAATCCCATCAGATCACTGAACTCCCAAGAGCCCTTTTTCTACTGGAGGCCAGGAACCCAGGCAGTTTTTTTTTTCTTTAAAAAAAACGCTTAAAACATTTATTTTTGTGAGAGAGAGAGAGAGACAAAGCTTGAGCAGGGGAGGGGCAGAGGGGGGAGGGAGAGAGAGAGAGAGAGAGAGAGAGAGAGAGAGAGCGAGAGAGAGAGAGAGAGAGAGAGAATCCGAAGCAGGCTCCAGGCTTTGGGCTGTCAGCACAGAACATGACGCGGAGCTCAAACTCACGGACCGCGAGATCATGACCTGAGCTGAAGTTGGCCATTTAATCGACTGAGCCACCCAGGCACCCCTTTTTCTTTAAAATTTGCAGTTTCATTTTAAAATGGGAAGTCACAGAGCACCTGGATGGCTTAGTTGGTTAAGCATGCAACTTCAGCTCACGTCATGATCTTACAGTTGGTGAGCTTGAGCACTGCTTTGGTGAGCTCAGGCTCCGCACTCTGACAGCCCCTCAGGGGATTCTCTCTCTCTCAGAAAAGTAAAAATAATAATAATAATAAAAAAACAGGGTTTCAACTCAACTAAATACACAACATGGCAGGGCCAAATCAAGGCTAGGCAGGTTTATTCTGTTAAATATGAACATAAACATAAAAACATAGATACATGGCAAATGGCTCACAGTAAAGCGCACAAGGACGGTGGCAGCATTAGAGGGCCTTTCATTTTCTACATTTTGTATTCCTGAAATGATTTTTAAGGGTTGGATGCTCTATGACAGAGTCAGCCAGGTACCCCTCTGAACTTGTTTTATTTAAATGTGCATACGCTCTCCATCCCTGTACCTTATACTGACTTCCCACAGCAGCTAGCACCCACCAGCACTGGTTAGCGATATATTCACCAACACTTGGTTCTCACATGTGCATTCCAGTCGTAGTTGTAACTGTAATTAAAGTCAGGACAAATCAAGTCCTCCCCATAAAAATGAAGCTGAACCACAAGAATCACACTTACACAAGTTTCACTCCCTTTACAAGGTGATAGCCCTGGCCCTAGAGTCAGACTGAAAAGTGAAAGCACACTGATAAATTTTAAGTGAAACAAAAAGTATACGGTAACACATTTCATGATTCTCTACTTTAACCAACTGTATCTGATCTCATTGGATAAGCCTTTATTATCAGAATACAAAAATAATATTTTCATAACAACTCAAGTACAGTAAATAATCTCTGGCTTTTAAAATAACTACAAACACAGCTAACAAATTAGAACCATTTAATGGCAGTGAAAAGGTGGCCTGAGAACTGAATTCTTTAGTCACAAGTAAGTCATTGAACTAAATTAACACACGCTCAAAATGTAAACCCCAAACTGAAAATTATGAACCATCAGCCAAGTACTGTGTCTAATGGTCAGAGAAATGGTGGCTTTTGAAGGCCACTGCTTCAGTGACGTGGAAAAGACAAGGAGGCTCTACTTTCACACGAAAGGAAGAGCAAACTTTGATCAAGGGTAACATTTCTCATATGCCAACAAAACACAAAAGTTAACCCTTTTTGTGCACTACGTGCTTGGCTCAAGTCTAAGTATTCTAGAGATATCACACTGTTTAATGTTTAATCCTCTGAGGGCTATTACTCGCCTCCATGATGTAAGTGAGAAACTGAGGCAGAGATTAACTAGTCTAAGGTAACACAGTGGATAAAAGGCAGGACAGGGAATCAAATCCAATTTGGCTGAAAGACCATTTTCTCCTCTGCTTATATTGCCTCAACAACCCTATACATTTTCATTTTAAAGGAAAACTGAACCTGTAATAGTTAAAATTTAATCCCAAGCATCACACACTAAAACCTGTGATTTCCTTCTGCAGATACAAGTGCTGGTATAATCTCTAGAGAAGAACAAATTACTGGATAGAGGGAACTTCCTGAAACATGGAAGCACAGCACCCCACCTTTAACCAAGGCTCTATATTCAACCCCCAGCCCCAACCATCCCCTCCCCTCCCCTCTAAAATCAGTTTCCATGTGACTACTGTCCCACCACAGCCTAACAACAAGGGGATCGTGAGCCCAGGCAATGCTGCGAAACTCAGGCTTCGGTCTACCAGGAAAACACTGGCATCCAGAGGACGACAGGGCTGTTACCAGCTATTCCCATTGAAGCTTTAAGTGGCTTGAGGTCCAGGGACTTGAATATGGCCAGGCTCCTTTCACAGAACACACAACAGTAATATACATTTCACTGAAAAGTTTTTATTGGGCTTTTGGATAGAAACTGGAATTTATTTGCCAGGAAGGATGATCCCATCATACTGAAAGAGAAGAGATTTTATTTTTTCACAACAGGAGGCAATAGCAAAGATTGCAGCAATGGCTAATGTTTGAGAATTCAAAATCTGACACATGAATTCATCTCTGAATCCCACATCCCTTCTAGACTGAACAGGAAGCTGGCCAGTTCTAACAACTGCTACACTGTGCTCAAACTGCACTCGACTATGAGAAAAGGGGCTCGTATTAAAGCCCCTTTTATTCCTCCCCTTCCAGCGACCTCCGATTATGGGGATGGGGAGAAAGCCTGATTATGGGTTTTCAAACCACCAACCCTGGAAGCCCACATTTGCCAAGTTGCCCAAATATTCTACCTGTATAAAGAAACTACCCACCAAATGGTGCTGGATTTTGCACCCCCAAATCCCAACTCCATTCACCAACACCACATTCCACCACTTCACCTGAGATAAATCAGCTTTACCTTCTGCTGGAACCAGCGCATGGCCTCCTCTTTGCTGATTCTGTGTTTGGCCCCAATGCAGCCTGTCCTGCGCTTCTTGTCTGCGATGCTGAAACCTGGCCTACCCAGCACCTGTCCCAGGAATAACCAACAGTCACCTAGCCAGCTCAGAGTCAAGAGTACACGGACAAGACTCACACATTTGAGACTGATCAAGAGTCATTTGGTGGCCCAATGAATTCTGGAGCAAAAGATCCATGATCTCGGGTTCCGATAAAACTGTTAGCGGCATCCAGGACAATATACCACACTGTTAAGTCTGCTTTGGAGGCTGGAACTTACAGCACCTCCCCCCACCCACATAACTTCCAATGGCAGCTAAAGATTCTCCACCATCGCCTCCCAGTCTCCAAAGCACATTTTAAAAATAACATTAAAAAAAAAATCTTACTATAACATATGCATTGTAGAAAACTTCAGATTCTGAGAAGCACAAAGAAATAATTATTCTTTTCTTTAGCTTCAGTTCAAAAATGCTTCTTAAAGTCTCCCAAACTCCCTGTGATCACCTGATTCTCCTTAGCGTTTGGATATTCTAAATCCAACGAGGATGCTGCCATTACTCGGGTGCCACACTAGTCAGGACTTCTGGTTTTTGCTTTTTAGTTTTATGGTTGGACAAACACACAAATGGTCATTTGTACATTGAAATCCCTATCCTGACTGAGCAAACAGCCACATCACCAAACATGTATCCATGTCCTCTGATGCAAGCCACCCTATCTTCCCTAAGGGAAGGAGCTGGGAAAGAGCGGCCTTAGCACAGCCAACCCACAGGCCCAGTACAGCACCAAACTCACTCAGCTTTCCAGTTCAGTGGGTGGAATAGTTCCTTTATCAACCTCTCAGCCATAATGGTGCTTGCTAGATCCCACATTGTACGCTTCACGACAGCAGCATCTTGTCTATCTAGTTCAGTGCTGTATCCCTACCTCTGCCACAAATGAGGCCCATCTTCCCAAGGGGGAGAACACAAGGCAGACAACACTCAAAGCTCCAATCCAACATCAGAACATCAAGATAGCACATACAAAATAAAGGAGTAGCAGATTCCACTCTCCTCACAGACCAGGAGTGGAAAAGATTAAATATCCATACCACATAGAAGTCCAGGCCATAGATACCAATGCTTGGGTCATATTTAATTCCCAGATCGATGTGCTCCTGGATCCCAAAACCAAAGTTTCCAGTATCGGAGAAGTTATTTTTTCTTAACTCATACTCTCGCACCTAGGAAAAAAATGCAGCAATTACGCTCCTTGTCAACTCAAATTCTCCCAAAATTACTAGCTTAGTCCACAACACTCAGCGCCCCAGAAGTACAACTCAACTAATTTGATCATGGACAAAAATCTTATTTCCCCCCAATACCAAATCACACAACTGTGGATGTCGTAGAACTTTCCCCAATATGTAAAGGACACAGGAAAACCCAGAGAAATCATTCATAGGGATCAGCCTCACCTTTAGACCTTTCTCTAGGATTTCTTCGGCCTTGGCCCCACGGACCGTGCAGTGGACAGCAATCTTTTCATTTCTCCTGATACCGAAGGATCTAACAGTGTATCTAGCTGCAGGCAGGGAGAAACAAGGAAACAGGTATCACAGGTCCATCCCACTCACCTCTTTTCCAGAACATCATCTCCAAGTCTAAAAGACATTAAATATCCATCCACAGCTTAAGTGGCAGCATTCTAACCAGTGTCACCTGCATCTGCTAATAGTTTCATCTGTAATACAGAAAGCAGATTTTTCAACTTCCAAGTCACTCAATCATAACTTAAGCAATTAGGAGCCCCAAATAATCCATCATGGCTGTGTCAGGAAGGGCCAAGAATACAGCCAGAATAGGCCACTAGAAAGGAGTATGATCATTGTGTTCTAAAGAAAACATTATTGATAATAACATTCTCTAAAGCCTTATTGTAATGTTATCTATTGCAGATGAAGTTCTGGGAGGTTAACTTGTCCCAAGTAAGAGGTAGGACCTGGACCTATGAACTTGCCATATTCCACTATCCTAAAGCAATGGAACTTCAAAAATAAACAAGAAAAAAAAAAAAATAAACAAGAAAAAAGTCAACACAATGGTAATGTCTATACTGGGCTCGGTATGCAGCAGGGATTCCACACAATTCATTCTATCCCTCAAACCTCGTTAACATCTCCTTCAGGCAAATGAGGAAGCCGACACCCAGAAAGGCCACAGTCAGACCTCCAAGTGTTGGAGCCAGGATTTGAACCCAGTTAGTCTAGGTACACAACTCTGTTTTACATTATTTTTTAAAAAGTTTGTTTTCAGAGGCATCTGGGTGGCTCGGTGGGTTAAGCGTCCAACTTCAGCTCAGGTCATGATCTCACAGTCGGTGAATTCCAGCCCCACGTGAGGCTCTGTGCTGACAGCTTGGAGCCTGGAGCCTGCTTTGGATTCTGTGTCTCCCTCTCTCTGTCCCCCCGCCCCCCCATTTATAAAGACTAAAAACAAAAAAAAAGTTTATTTTGAGAGAGTGTGAGTGAGCATGCGCATGAGCAGGTGAAGGGCGGAGAGAATCCCAAGCGGCACATGGAACTCAACGCAGGGCTTGATTCCATGAGATCATGCCCTGAGCAGAAATCAAGGGTCCACCTCCTAACTGAGCAACCCAGGCACCCCACAAAACTGCTCTTAATGTAGCTCATAAATTCTAAACGTGAATCAAGCCAAAGATCATTTACTGAATTCCCAACATTTCCACTCGCTCTGGAAAACCTCTCCCTGAACGGGTCGTGGCTTAATCCCTGCTAACTTCAAAACCTGGTATTCCAACACCAAACCCAATCTTGATAGGAGAATACGTCTGGGGTAGTTTAGGAAGGTAGTTTTATGGGATACCAACTGTCACTTACAAAACCGGCACTAAACAGGCTTGACACCAGGCCAATTAGGAAACATCCAGGGAGCCAGCAACCGGTCCTCCCCCAACTGCCTGCACTGCTCACCTTTGGAGAACACAGGGGTCTGGCCTGTGAGCTGCTCCAGCACCTTGGCTGCCCGGGTCAGTCTGTCTCCACTCTCCCCTACGCAGATGTTGAGGCAGAGCTTGCGGATGCGAAGTTCCCGCATGGGGTTCTCCTTTTCACCTTGATCCTGCCGCAACAACGGAAGCGCAGCAGTCAACACACAACCCACGCCAGCAGCGACTCCAGCATTTGGAGACACATTAACCCATTTCTGCTCATCCCGATTCCTAACGAAAGCCCCAAGGGTTTAAAAAAAAGTCCGTCAAGTACCCAACAGCTCGGGATACTGTTTCTTCTTCTACGCACGGAATGGGTGTATAGAAACTCAGGACGGGTACCGGGAGTTAAAATGACAGGCAAAGGATGAAGCCCCAAGGGCGCAACGCGTAAGGTGCGGGAGCGCGTCCCCATCATAAAGCCAATGCGGGGGAAAATATAATTTAAAAGCTGGGGAAACAGGAAACACGTGGTTGTGCGACGTCCCCCATTCCGTTCCGAAGCAGCCTGGGGGCCGCGGCAGAAGACTAGCGCCTTCCCCCAACGGAGGGACAGGCTGAGGTTCCCTGGCGCCGGACAGGTCTCAAGTCCCCGGAACGGGCAACAGGTCCTGACACCGCGTGCCAGCCCCGCCGTTCGCTCTGCTCGCCCTCCCTGCAGCCTACGGCTATGCTTCTGAGCCCTCCCGGCGCCTACTCCGAACCCGCTCCTAGGAGGGCGAAGGGGGAGGCGCCAGGGTTCAGTTCCGCGCCCTCCGCCTGCATGGCTCCGCCAGTTTTGGCACGGCCAGCACTGCGGGCTCCCTTCTCCTCCAGCCGCGGACGACGCAGCTCCCGCGGGCTCGGCCGGCCGTGGATGAAGGCGGATGAAGGGAGGCAAACCGAGAGCTCAGCTACTCACCGCCATGGTGGAGAACAGGAAGAGAAAGTGGGACTTCCGGCCCAAGGCCTTATGGGTCAGGAGGCGGGCTCTTTTCCCAGGCTAACCCGAGAGCTGAGGAGGAGCTGGAGGAGCCTGAGGGACGCCAGGGGCGCGGTGCGGCGCTCGGCTGGGCCTGGTGTGCGCTGCCGGCAGCTGCAGGGGGCGCCGGGCGACCCCCGGGACCCGGGTTTTCCAAAAATGGTCTTAAAAACTCCCTGAACCGGCTTTTTATTGAACTTCCGGTCTCCATTGACGCTCTTCCCTCCCCCAGTCTCCAGAGCCAGTGGTTCTTGCGTGATGAGACTTCCAGAACTACATGAAACCCATTGTGCGAACTATGAAGGAAACCATTTATTCGGTAAATATGTAAACACATGGAATGTATACAGTTAGAACAGTGGTGGCAGCTGTGTTCCTATCTTGGCTAGCTCATCGCTACACGACCATGGCCAGATTACCAACTAGACCTCTTTCCGCCTCAGTTTTCCTGGGCTTTAAAATGGGTACCTGGATCATAGGCGGTTGTTGTGAAACTGAAAGGTGATTGTGTAAGGAAGGCAGTAAGCTTCCAATTCAGGGTTACTCCTAATATAAAACCACTGTATCCAAGCAAATCTACACCCCCCAAAATGTGTTAAACACAGGGTATAGTCGAGTCAACCTGTAGTCACAAAAAGGGCTTGTCTCTGACAAACGCTCCAATCGCAAACAGTAATAGGGCTTCCTGGTTTACGCTAAATCCTCAGCAGCAGGACTCAAGGGGCTGCCAGGATCCACATCCGAGGAGAAATCTCAAATCAGTTTCTTTAACGGGAATAAGTGTGCAAATGGCTTTGGTGGTAAAGGAGACCAGCGTCGTCTTTCTGCTGCCATAATTCCTTACTCCCATTGCTACAGCGAAGGCAAAAGCCCCCAGGCTCTCCTTGTTTCATCCAGTAGGGGAACAAAGGGGACTTCTGGGAAGCTGGGTTGATGGAGAGTAAAAAGACCCCTCGGCCCCCTTCCCCCTCAGTCACCCCTGCACCCTTGAGCTTCCTCCATCAAACACCCACTAGTTAGTTCAGAGCAGAGGCCTCAAACCTCTAGGAGAAACAAAACCAAGGGTGGGGTGACTCCAAAACTTGGAATAAAGAAACAAGATCGCTTAATGCAACACATGATCCTGGATTTTCTTTTGCTATAAAGCATGTTTTTGGAGTAACCTGTGAAATCTGAATTAAGCCTGCAGATTTCAGAAGTGTACCCATATTAAACACCCTCATTTTGATTACTTTACCTTGGTTATATCAGAATATCCTCTTGGATTTAAGAAATACCCTTGCGGTATTCGCTGTAAATGGCCGTCATGTCTGCAGATCACCCTCAAATAATACATGGGGAAAAATGTGGTAAATATGATTTGGGGATTCTGGGTGAAAGAAACCAGGGGTTTCTTGCAGCTTTGGAACTCTGAAATTGTCAAACTGAAGTTAAAATAACCTGAGGGAGACATGTACCTAGCAGATCTAAAACAGCTCACCCGGGGCGCCTGGGTAGCTCAGTCGGTTAAGCGTCTGACTTCGGCTCAGGTCATGATCTCCCTGTTCGTGGGTTTGAGCCCCGCCTTAGGCTGTGCTGACAGCTTAGAGCCTGGAGCCTGTCTTCAGATTCTGTGTCTCCCTCTCTCTGACCCTCCCCTGCTGTGCTGTCTCTATCTCTCTATCAAAAATAAATAAAACATTAAAAAATAAAACAGAGCTCACCCTATAAATCTCAAGCTTGCTCTCTGCCCTCCCCCCCCCCCACTTTTTTCCAACAGAACTTCCCCAGGATAGTGCTCACTTGCCTCCAGTTGCCCACACCCTGTTGAGGAGATTAGCTAATTACCACACCTAGCAGGTATTAGCTCACTCAAACCTCAGCATCCCTGTGGAGGCAGATAGTATTGTTTTCCCATTTTACAGATGAGCAAGGCACACAGAAGTTTAGTAACTTTTATAGACACAATATTTAAGTCAGGCTATTTAACACCAGAGTCCTGTTCTAGGATCTGATGAACTTGGCTGGGGCCAAAAGCTGTCCTAGACTTTTCCCTTTACACCTTTTCCTCCCTGTGACCCCAGCTCTCTGGTTCTTGCACGAGTCAGGCACCAGAAGGAAGGTGAGGGGTAGAATTAGACCGAGCACTCCACCTGCTTCCTTTATGCTTGCAACATCAAGGTCAGTAGAGGCGGGGGCAAAAAGACTTGGTGTGCTTTACTCCCTCAAACTCATCAGCAAAAAGGTGACTGCATTAGCAGGGGGCAGGGTTAAGATAATTAAGGCAAGAGGAGAGTAAGTCCAAGGCTTCTCCTGGAGCCGTTCTTTTCCAGCTGTGGCTGCTCCTGGCCCAGAAAGGCCTGAAGTAGCTGTCACCACTCACTTCCTGGCCGCTTTCATGGCAGACTTGGTGACTTTGCCACCAGTCGCTGCTTTTTTCTCCACAGCCTTGATGACCCCAACAGCCACCGTCTGTCTCATGTCACGCACAGCGAAGCGACCTAGAACACAGGACATGAAACAAATGGGGAATGTTACAAGGGCACGAGCTAGGACACTTGCTCAGGAGGTCAAGTAAGTAATACTCTAAATTATACATATGAGTGCATTTAATTCTCCAAGCTCATAGATCTCAGATCTACTTTATAGTTGGGAAAGCTGGGGCAAAGGTCGCTTTGCTGTGATGGTTGAAAACCCAGAAAGTCTCACACCAACACTTAAGTTCTTAGCCACTGGATTGTCCCATTTCCCTAAGTAGAGGTCACTGGAAAACTTTGCTTTTGGTGCAACTCACCAGCCTACCATACTGATGCTCCCAGCCTCCAATCAGCTAGCACTCTCTCCGTGCCCGCCACAACTACCCACAGGGTGGCTTTCCTTTACATCCAACTGTGAATCTGGCAGATGCTTCTCCTGGGGGAGGGGAGTTCTTGAATGTTCCTCTGACTTCAGGTCATGGAGAGAAAGGCTTTGGCATCTGGCTTCAACCTCATAGTATTTTTGGCTGAGACAGGAAGTACTAAACCAGTTTGTAAGATTTCATGTGGCAGCCTCTGTGGCTCACCTCTAAAATTAGCCTTTTCAAATTCACACCCTGGGAGACCCTGAAGGCTGGGACTTGTTTGTTTATAAGTCTCTGTCATCTAGCACAGACTAGGCACTATATAAAAGTGCCTTCCCTCCCCCCCCCATATATTTGAGATCAGAACATTCTAGGTTAATGTTCAAACCTAGCCATGCATACTATACTTGGGGAATCTAAGAAACAGACAGCTAGGCTGCAGCTTTGACCAGGTGAATCTATCACCTGAGTCTCTGGGTTTAGTGGGGTCCATCAGTGGTTCTGATTATCTACCAGGTTTGAAAACCACTGCACTGGAGAAGAAGATGGAAAAAGAAAATCCCTAATAATCTCTGCTTTATTCACCTTGTCTGGATCACAGGGTCTTAAATTGATATGCATCTCGATTACCCGGGGATATTGTTAAACTGCAAACTTGAGTTCAGCAGGTCTGGGTGGGGCCTGAGGCTCTGCATGTCTAACTACCTCCTAGGGGATGCCCGTGCTACTAGTGCACGGACCATACTTTGAGTAGCAGGGCTCTAAAGTGGCCCCTGTTGAGGCGCCTGGGTGGCTCAGTCAGTTAAGCGTCTGACTTTGGCTCAGGTCATGATTTCATGGTTCGTGGGTTCGAGCCCCGTGTCAGGCTCTGTGCTGACAGCTCAGAGCCTGGAGCCTGTTTTTAGACTCTGTGTCTCCCTGTCTCTCTGACCTTCCCCTGCTCATGCTGTCTCTCTCAGAAGTAAATAAAACATTAAAAGAAATAATTTAAAGTGGCCCCTGCCTTGCTGTATGACACTGGACAAAAACCATTTTCCTTTTTTCTGAGCCCCTCTAACCTGGAACTCAGGTCCTTCTAACCAGGTTTTGTAACCTGGCTTGGGTGTGACACATTGGCTAACTGGCTCCCTGGAGCCAGGAGGAGGACAGGGCAGCCCCAGTAGCCAGGACTTACCAAGGGGTGGGTACTCTGAGAAGCTTTCCACGCACATGGGCTTTCGTGGAATCATCTGAACAATGGCTGAGTCCCCAGACTTTAGGGATTTGGGATTATCTTCCAGCTTCTTGCCTGAGCGCCTGTCGATCTTCTCCCTGAGCTCTGCAAACTTACAAGCGATGTGGGCCGTGTGGCAGTCCAGAACTGGGGAGTAGCCAGCTGCAATGTTGCCAGGGTGGTTGAGAATGATCACCTGGAACCCAGGGTGGGATGGGAGGGGATTAGCCAAGCATCCTCCAAAGGAGGTGGCCCTAACCGGCCAAGGGGTCAGGCACCTTGAACACATTTTAAGTTACAGTAAGCATTTGAACATTATATAGAGTATACCAAGTTCTGTGCTAAGTAGATCGCATGCATTCAGATCCAATTCTCACAGCACAGAACCTGAGTAATTTGCTCACAATGAAATAGCAGGGAAGTGGCAGAGCTGGGGATGAGTGCCACTAAAACCTACACGTGTGTATGTTATTTATGTACTACTTTCCCCACCATTTAGAAAATGCATTGTGATAGCAGCTAATGTGTTAGGTGACCTATTGGCCTCAGGTGAGCTGTTTTACATATAACCCCCTCCTTTAATGTTCCCAAGCTGACTGCAAGGTAGCACCAGCTTCCACGTGCACAAGAATGTGCCAGACATTGCGGCCAGAACACCCTTCACATTCTAACTCTGGGCCAAGGAGACCCCTGAGAGCTCTAACATACAGATTCCCAGGTTCCACCCGTCTACTGAATCACTCCCCAGAGCCACTGAGAAGAGTGTTAGGAATCTGCATTAAAAAATTTTTTTAGTGAGGGGTGCGCCTGGGTGGCTCAGTTAAGCTTCTGACTTCGGCTCAAGTCATGATCTCATGATCTCACGGTTTGGGAGTTTGAGCCTCGCATCAGGCTCAGTGTTGACAGCTCGGGGCCTGGAGCCTGCTTCAGATTCTCTGTGCCCCTCTCTCTCTGCCCCTTCCCTCACTCATGCTCTGTCTCTGTGTATCTCTCAAAAATAAATAAAAACATTAAAAAAATTTTTTAATGTTTATTTTTGAGAGAGAGTGCACACGAGTGCGCATGTCAACTCAAGCAAGAGAAGGGCAGGCAGAGAGGACAGAGGGTCTGTAGTGGGCCCTGTGCTCATAGCAGTGAGCCAGTGGATATCGTGACCTGAACTTGAATCCTCAGCTCAACTGACCAAGCCACCCAGGTGCCCCAGGAGTCTACATTTTTGAAACACCTGCCAGTTGATTCTAATCTACCTGGTTTGAAAACAACTGCTTTGAGACATCAAGACCATACTGGGGAAGCTAAGAGCAGCAAAGTGCATTGTTTTGTTCAAGGTCAAAGTAGCAAATAAGCTGCAGTCAGGATCCTAACCTGGACAGTTGGACTGTACCTACACTGCAGGCCAAGAGCCCAGTATGGAGCATATGCTCAGTGACCACTTCCTGAACAACCCAGTGGGCCATTCTGCTCATAGGACAATGTAGCTGTTTCAGGAGGATACCCCTTAAATGGTCCTCCTCACCTGGGAGACGAAGTTCTCCACCTCTGCAGGTGGGTCATTCTTGCTGTCTCCTGCCACGTAGCCCCTCCTGATGTCCTTCACCGACACATTCTTCACATTGAAGCCCACGTTGTCTCCGGGCAGGGCCTCAGCCAGGGGCTCATGGTGCATCTCTACAGACTTGACCTCCGTGGTGATGTTGCAGGGGGCAAAGGTCACCACCATGCCTGGCCTAAGGAAGCCTGTTTCCACCCGGCCCACGGGCACAGTGCCGATGCCTGGGGAACAAAGCAGCCACAGCTGTCAGCAGCCAGACTTCCATGAGCCCCCACCCCCAACACAGCATGTGCTCACCCCCAATCTTATATACGTCCTGCAGGGGTAGCCGCAGGGGCTTGTTCACAGGCCGGGCAGGGGGCATGATGGAGTCCAGTGCTTCTAGCAGGGTCATGCCCACCATGTTTCCTTCCTTCCTGGTGATCTTCCAGCCTCTGAACCAGGACATCTGGGAAAGCCACCAAATGTGCAGCTCACTTAGCTTGAGGGAGCCTGTCCCAGGTGCCAAACTGGTTTTAACATAGGACTTCAAGCAATTTTTTTTAATGCATTCTGAGCCTCAGCTTCTTCATCTATGAAACCTATCACCACCTACCTTGCAGGTTCAAGTAAAGACACAAAAGACCACATGCAATCCACCAAGCACAATGTTTGACATGTACTACACACATACTAAATGGTGGCAGTTGCTCTAAATCTTGCAGTTGTTGCCCGACTTGAGCCAGTATTTTTAGGAAGTAGAGATTCCTAGAGCCTGATTAGTTCTTGGGTCTCATTCCATCTGCTCATTCCACTGATGGGGAAACAAAGGAGCAGAGAAACACAGCAGAGTTAACTAAACATCAGCAGTGCGAATGAAGGTAAGACTCAAATACTCTAACACTTACAGTTTCTGAAGACTACACTTTCCCCAACATTAGGTCAGGGCAGCGTTATTGAGTGTGAAGCCTTCTAAGAGGATAACCATAAGTATAACAGTACCTTGTATGCATGCCTTTTAAGCAGACACTTTATTTACTTCTCTAAAAACCCTGGCCAAAGCACATCAGAAACATCATCTTTGCCTTCAGAAATGTATCAGTTAACTGGAAATCCAGGACAGAAGAGGTACAGAGCCAAGAAGGTTGACGAGAGGGCCCGAGTGACCAGTCATCAAGTGACAGAGCTGGTCAGTGTGTGACCTTAGGTCAGACAAAGTGTTGGAATCCCAGTCACATTTCTCCTTTCCAGCCATAGACCCTTGAGAAAATCTCTAGGCTTTGGAATCTCAGTCTACCATCAGTGTCAAAGCAATAGCAGCCTCTACCTATTGGTTAAAGTCAGGACATGGGTGAGGTGCCCTGGCCCTGAGGTCACACACAACAAGAGATCAGTCCTTAGTGAGAGTCTCGAAAGAGAGAGGAATAGGGACTACCATGGGTAAAAGGGTTGGTAAGGGGGATCGGGGATGGCTTTGGTGCGTAGGGAAGAGGGCTCTAGTAAAGTAAGTCCTCTTCCCTGAAGAAGTATAGCTGTGGAGCACAGAAGCCACACACAGCACATCTTGCCTAATGGACACAAAAATTGGTGACCCAAGGAAGAAAGCTACAATTTCAATTAATACTCAACTCTAGTAAGCAGGGGGATGGGGTGGAAGGGAAGCAGGAGGCTTTGAAGAACTGTAATATGCATTTTTATATAAATAATTCAAACATAAAAAAAGGAACACTCCCTCTTTTTACAGAGGGGATAAATGAGGGTCAAAAGTAGGTTGCCCAATGCCCAAAGGAGAAGTTGATAATGGGGCCAACTCCTCATTCAAACAGAGCCACATCAGTTAGGATAATCTCTTCTATTAGTTTGATGAATTTGGCAACTAACTTGGCTCTGTGCCAACTCAGCGGCCCACATAAGCTTAGGAGGGGAGCATCATCCCTATCTTAAAAGTGGGGAAACTGAGGTCTCCATGTCACAGGTATTTAAGAGTGGAGGCTAAATCCTAAATCTACTATTCAGTCCACTGACTGCACTTTATTCTTTTAGCGCCTAGAACATACTAGATGCCTAATAAATGCCCAAAGGGACAGGAGGATAAAATCCCCTTATTTCACAAGCTGAACTATGTGCTAATTACTTGGGAAACGGGCATCAAAGCTTCTGGTTTCTGTTCTGGAGTTATTTTAGAAGCGCCCCCCTTCACCACCCAACAGAGAGGAGCTCTCTCATACCATGCTCCCTCACCCTTAAGTNCAGCATGCAAATGTTGAAGTACCATCCAAGTGGACACACTGCCAAGGGTGGTTCTAATCTTTCCTAAGGACAATTGGGCAATAGGTGTCAGAAGACTCTAAAATGCCTCCCCTTTGTTGCAGTAGGAACTTATTCTGATTAAATTATCGAGGACACATGCAAAGATTTATCAAGATGCTTATGGAGGTATTCAATAAAACCAAAAACCATATTCTTGGAAGCTGGTGACCTTGGGCTATTATTTAACTACACTGTGTCCCAGTTTTCTTATTTTTCATGGGAATAAAATGCCTTCTTTGTGGGGTTGTGTACAGGTAAAGTGTTTAGTCTGGGGTCTGGCACATAGTAATTTCTCTACCATTTTCATTTAATAATGAATATGGCTAAACTACTGTACCTCTGATCTGCAATATAAAACACCCACTAAGTATTTAACAGGTTTAAATGGCAAAGAAAATTATAAAAATAAAGAGTTTCTAGAAAATTACATACAGTTTGAATCCAGATGTGAATACCTGGAAAGAATTGCACGAAAATTAGGTTATCTATAAGCCATGGGATTGCAGCTAATACTTCATGTCTGCATGAAAGGCTCATTGTAAAAATGTTAGACATCACTTTTATAATCAGAAAAAGGTTATGCTATGTACATGTGGAGGAAAAGGCTAAGAATCCTCAAGTCAATTATAGAAAAGGTAGGCTTTAGATAGTAAAGTAGCTAGTGATAGATAGCAGTTAGCATTTGAGCACCAACTGTATGCATGAACTCATGTGGAGTCTCTTAGTTTTTACAGTCTCTGGAAAGGAGTCCTTAGGCCAAGAGTATTAATTCCTCCCTAACCCCTTTACTGTGGGCAAGGGAGAAAGCTGGGGCTTGAACCCAGGTCTGATACCAGAGTTAGACTTCCTTTGTAGGGAGACACTTATTTAAGAATTTTAAACTTGGGGCGCCTGGATGGCTCAGTTGGTTAAGCCTCCGACTTTGGCTCAGGTCATGATCTCACAGTTTGTGGGTTCATGCCCCACATCAGGCTCTGTGCTGACAGCTAGCTCAGAGCCTGGAGCCTGCTTCAGATGCTGTGTCTCCCTCTCTCTGCCCCTTCCCTTCTCATGCTTTGTCTGTCTCAGTCTCTCAAAAATGAATAAACATTAAAAAAAAAAAAAGAATTTTAAACCCTGTTAGGTCCCAGGATCCATGAGCACAGTGACTGTATCTTAAACACATTTATATTGCCCCCACACTTCCTAACCTGCCTCGAGAGGTAGCTTAGATGCTGTGAGCATGGGCTAGAATTCTAGACTCTGCTGGCACTGCTCAACAGAACTTTCTACAATGATGGAAATATTCTGTCCTAACTTCTAACTTCACTGTCCAATATGGTAGCCCCGTGTTTCTTGGGCACTTGAAATGTAGCTAATACAACTAGGCAACTGAAATGATTTTGTTTGGCTTAACTTTAATAATTTAATAGCCACACGTAACTACTACATTATACAACGCAACTCTGTGCTTACTAGTTGTATAGTCTTGAGTAATCTCCTTTTTATCTGTATCACATTATGTAACCGATGGGGAAGGAGACCCTGTACAGTGATTGGCCCATAAGCGTGCTAAAAATCCTGGGTATTCTAGGAGAAGCACAAAGATTTGAGTGGGAATGTTGCATTTAATTGGCCCTGTCCCAGTCAGCTCTCACCTTGTTGCTGGGTTCTATCATGTTGTCCCCATGCCAGCCCGAGATGGGCACAAAGGCGACAGCCTCAGAGTTGTAACCGATCTTCTTGATATAGGCCTTCACCTCCTTGCTGATCTCCTCAAAGCGTGCACTACTGTAAGGAGGCTCTGTGATGTCCATCTTGTTGATGGCCACGATGAGCTGCTTCACACCCAGCGTGTAGGCCAGCAGTACATGCTCCCGGGTCTGCCCATTCTTGGAGATGCCAGACTCAAACTCACCTACACCACTTGCCACAATCAGCACAGCACAGTCTGCCTAGCCCAGGTGACAGAGGGAAGAAGGCTCAGCTCAGACTTAGCCTGGGACACCCATGCCCACCCCCAAAGCAGAGCCAAGGCAACTCTGGGGATACCTGTGAGGTGCCTGTGATCATGTTCTTGATGAAGTCACGGTGACCTGGGGCATCAATGATGGTGATGTAGTATTTCTTGGTCTCAAACTTCCACAGGGAGATGTCAATGGTGATGCCACGTTCGCGCTCTGCCTTCAGCTTGTCCAGTACCCAGGCATACTTGAAGGAGCCTTTGCCCACCTAGCCCAGGAATTGGAGGAAGACCCCAGGGTCACCCCTATATCCAAAGCAGCCCATCAACCCAGAAGGAAGTTCCCAAATGAGTTGAGAGTCAGAGGGATGGGAACAGGGCAGTCAGTGTATGGAGATGCCTTTGAATTTTTCAAAACAATAGAATTTTATTACTTATATAGTTAATGTTTTTCTTTCAGAGCAGGCTTTTAAAGTCAGAGTGACCCAGGACCAAATGATAGAGTGCCTCGGCAGGCGTGTGGACCACTGGCACACAGTCAGCAAGCCCTCAGTCATAGCAAACACAGAACTAATGCTGATCATGGACGTGGTGCTGTTTTAAGCACTTGGCATGGGTTATCTCATTTAATCTCCCAACAACTTAGTGATGTTTTATTATCTTCATCTTGCTGATAAAGTAATAGAGAAATTAACTGACTGGCCCAAGATCATATAATGAATACACGGTAGAGTCAGGATTTGAACCAAAGCATCAGACCCAAGTTCAGACTCTCAACCACTATCTTCTGTTAAATGTTGAATCAGTATCTATGACTGATAATTACTCATGGCACCTGGAGAAGTTGAGCTTCTTTCAGCACTGGTAAAAATGAGACTTCCTAAAGGTGGCAGCATATTCAAGTTAGCATGCTTGTTCAGGGAGTACTCTACCACTTGCCAGCTCAGGGGACCTGGGCATCTGTTCATTTCAGCTCTAATTAGAGGGTAGAGTAGAGAACAAGAAAGACCAGAGACCAAGTGGCTTCCCCCAAGAAAACTAATTAGATTATTAAAAGATAGAAATAGAACCCAGGTGTCTTAACCTTTGCCACTGTAGGAACTTCTGTTCAATAAAGTCTGTTATAGTTTAGAATATTCATTAGATAAGCAGCTATCAAGGGGTGGTCTAGAGACCCCAATATCTTTTAGAGTTTGCAAGGTCAAAACTGGTATTTATAATACGAAGGTATTATTTGCCTCCTCCCAACTCCTCCCCCCCAATTCTCACACCAGTGTGTAGTGTTTTCTAGAGGTTACAGGACAACAGACTGATTGCAGAAGATGAGAATCCAGGTGCCTTCTATTAAACCAGACATTAAAGATATCAGCAGAAATGTAAAACAATGCCACCCTCAAGACTTTTTGTTTTGGAAAAAGTTATTTTTCATACACAAAAAGTGTGAACTTATGTTAATATATAAGGAGTTTATTACTATTATTTTTAAGTGACTTAAGTGGGGGTTTTTTTGTTTTTTGTTTTTTGTTTTTTGAGAGAGAGAGCACATGCACACAAATGGGAGAGAGAGAATCCCAACCAGGCTCCATACTCAGCTTGGAGCCCGACACAGGGCTCGATCCCATAACCCTGGGATCACGACTTGAGTGGAAATTAAGAGTCAGACACTCAACCGACTGAGCCACCCAGGCGCCCCAATGAATTAAGGATTTTTAAAACCTTAGTTTTAAATTTGAATATCATAAATATGTAATTTACGTAAGTAAACTCTTTGTGGTGACTTTAAAAATGTAAAGGTTTTTTTTAAAATATTTCTACAATGTTCATTTATTATTGGGAGACCGAGCATGAGCATGGGAGGGGCAGAGAGAGGGGGAGACATAGAATGTGAAGCCAGCTCCAGGCTCTGAGCTGTCAGCACAGAGCCCTACGAGGGGCTCAAACTCACAAACTGANACTTATGTTAATATATAAGGAGTTTATTACTATTATTTTTAAGTGACTTAAGTGGGGGTTTTTTTGTTTTTTGTTTTTTGTTTTTTGAGAGAGAGAGCACATGCACACAAATGGGAGAGAGAGAATCCCAACCAGGCTCCATACTCAGCTTGGAGCCCGACACAGGGCTCGATCCCATAACCCTGGGATCACGACTTGAGTGGAAATTAAGAGTCAGACACTCAACCGACTGAGCCACCCAGGCGCCCCAATGAATTAAGGATTTTTAAAACCTTAGTTTTAAATTTGAATATCATAAATATGTAATTTACATAAGTAAACTCTTTGTGGTGCCTTTAAAAATGTAAAGGTTTTTTTTTAAATATTTCTACAATGTTCATTTATTATTGAGAGACCGAGCATGAGCATGGGAGGGGCAGAGAGAGGGGGAGACATAGAATGTGAAGCCAGCTCCAGGCTCTGAGCTGTCAGCACAGAGCCCTACGAGGGGCTCAAACTCACAAACTGAGATCATGACCTGAGCTGAAGTTGGGTGGTCAACAAACTGAGCCAGCCAGGTGCCCTATAAAGGGTTCTTGAGACCAGAAAGTTTGAAAACCACCGCATTAGATCATTTGTTTTTTCCATAACCTTGGTAATGCTTTTGCCATATTGGCTGTGGACCAGTCTCCTTTTCAAAACTCTGAAGCTTTTCATAGCAGCCCCTGCCACATAAGCACCCCCACAACAATTCCAACTATACCCGAGGAAGCCAAGATGAGGAAAATAGCTGATGGCACTGATTTATGACCTGTTGGTTTCTCTTTTCCATCTATTTATACCTTTGCAGCAGCTGGTTCTAGACTGTTCCCATCTTGTTTGATGCTTCTTCAACTCTAAGGTTTTCCACCCACCTCCCTGGGTCTCCCTTCTCATTCCCCTGCATGGGCTATTCCTCCCCTCATTCCAGGACTCCATCACTTCACTCTTTCCCAAAGCGTGTACCCAGCTCACCCCCGTGGTTTAGTCTTCAACCTGGGTTTCCATCTTGAGCTCCAGACTCCACTATTCAGCTGCCCTCCTGGACATCACCGTAGAAAGCCTGTGGACACCTCAAATCTCACACATCTAGACCAGCTCTGCTCCTGGTATTCACTGATCTTCCAGTTTCCAAAGCCAGAAACTTGGGGTCACTCTCAACACATCTTACTCCCTTCCCCCCTCCCCTCCAGCAAACTCCTAAGTTCTGTGGATTCCCCAACTCTCTAAGTCCCCCGGACTCCATCCATTACTCTCCATGCCCACTGCTGCCACCTGAGCCCAGGCCACTATCCTTGCTTCTGTGGTCAGGAGCGACAGCCTCCCATCTGGCTTCCTAGCCCCCAGCGTCATTCGCCCCACGCTGCAGCCAGTGTGCTCTTTCTAAAAAGATCTTGTCTGATTCTGGTCACTCCCATCCTTGAAATCCTTTCTTGGCTGCAGGGAAAGTGGCCAGGCTCTTTCACAGGGCACCCAAGGCCTGCATCCCCTGTCCTACTAGGCAACGACTCTCCATCTCAGGGTTCTACACCTGCTGTTCAATCTCCTGGTGGCTCACGACACCCGCCCCATTTCCTCCACGCTCAGAGGAGGTCCCTTCCTCGGGGACGCCTTCGGGGGCCTCTCAGGACGTGCTCATTGTTCCTGACCTGGGCTCCTACAGCACCCGTGTGACAAGAAGGTGTGTGACCAGCGGTTTCTGGGGCGCAAGGCTTGCTATGTTCACCATTGTATTCAAGGCTCTAAAGTTCATGCCAGATGCAGGGCAAATAAATCCTTTCTCCTCTTTTAAGTGGCAGCTTTATCTCCTTAGATACAGCGTGATGGCATCTGTGTCACACGAAGTTTTAAACCTTGGCACCATCCTCAGGAACGTCCTTTAACCCTTTTGAGCCTCCTTTGTCTCACCTGGAAGATGGCAGCCACACCACCTCCCTGACACGATTGAGCAGGAAAGCACCTAGCAGCCCAGCAGGTGCTCAGCAGAGGTGAGTGGTCTCCTCCCCCTCAAGGAGGCACCCCTCCCAGGGAAACCAAGGCTGGGAAGCGGAGCAGGGAGGCTAGACGGAGCAGCCTTACCTCTGCGGCCTCCTTCTCAAACCTTTCGATGGTCCTCTTGTCGATGCCCCCACATTTGTAGATGAGGTGCCCTGTCGTGGTGGACTTGCCCGAGTCCACATGGCCGATGACCACGATGTTGATGTGGGTCTTCTCTTTGCCCATGCTGGGAGCTGCTCAGAGAGGACGGGCGTGCTCAGTGCCTGAACTGACCGCCGCCTGCCCCAGACTCACCTTCCTTGGGACTGGGCCAGCTCTGCTGGCAGAGGGTGAGGCAGAAGAGCAAATCAGCTGGCCAAGAGGGCAAAGAGGGGGGCCTTCCCAGCACCTCTCACCTGAGGGTGCTCCGGTCTCTCCGCCAGCCCCAAGGAGGACGTGCCTACCTCCAGAGCCAGGAGGAGCCCCTTGTACCTCCTCACACCCAGAACAGACCAACCAGGGCACTGGGGCCCCACCTTCTTTTACAGAGGACATCTCCGGCCCGCCCCTCAAGTCCCTTGTCCCTATTGGCTTCCGCCACTGTCTGGGATGCATGGAAAACCACACACCCATCTCACAGGGGGTGGGTTCTCCCTCTCCAGCTGGGAGGAGGATGAGCCTGCTGCCTACCAAAAGGAAGCTTCTCTGGGCTTTGACATGCTGATTGATACCCCCTTCCTACCACCTCCAGGGCCAGGCTGGGCACTAGGAAGTGGGCCAGGGGTCAAAGGCAGGCCTGGGATGGGAGGTGGTCCCCAGATTTGCTGCCCCTGGGTAATCAGGTCTATGTGTTTGGGCGGTGGGGGAGGGTGTACAGGAAAGGGTGGGGAAGAGAAGGAGCAAGTGGCTGGAGTGCTAGTGTTTTACATACCGGCCTCCTGAATCTTCCTGGGCCACAAGAACCACGTGGATTTTTCAAAAATTTTTAAATTTTAAGTAGGCTCCCAACGTGGGGCCTGAACTCATGATCCTGAGATTAAGAGTTACATGTTTGGGACACCTGAGTGGTTCAGCGGGTTAAGTGTCCGACTTTGGCTCAGGTCACAATCTCACAGTTTGTGAGTTTGAGCCCCGCATCAGGCTCTGCGCTGATGGTGTGGAGCCTACTTGGGGTTCTCTCTCTTCCTCTCTCTCTCTACCCCTCCCCTCACACACACTTTCTCTCAAATAATCAAATAAACTTTAAAAAATTTTTTAAAAAGAGTCACATATTCTACCAACTGAGCAGCCAGGAGCCCCTTTTAATACGAACCACATGGATTTATCCCTGCCTCCGGCAGCCTGCACACAGCCCCACCTGTGGCAAATTCTGAGTTTGGGGAGTGAATGCAGAAAGACCACTACCTTTAGGCCCTGAGCTCTGTACGCACCATCACTTTTATGCTACTGCTAATTCTACCTGAGACACAAGGAAAATGAGGCTCAGGAGCCGGACCCCTGGGGAGAAAGTAGCAGAACTCAAGTCGTCTGGCCCTAGGATCTCAGCGCTGCCTCTCACTGAACTCGTGCCTGAATCACCCCTGCTCACTTCTGTGGTCCCAGAACTGGGTTGCTGAATGAGTACTTAGGGTAGGGCATGGGAAGAAGATGAGCGAGAGGGGCCAGTCTCCCACACGGAAGGGCTGGCCTCAGAATTGAAGATCAAGCTACTGGACTGTGGTCTGAGGCCAGTGCAGTGCTGGCCTCCCCCAGGGGCTCTGGAACATTAGTTCCTGAGCAGCAGGCTCTGTGCCTGGAGACCAGTGAGATGCAGGGAGTGGTAGCAGGAAGAAGGGGCTCCTGAGAAGTGGGACCTACTCGGATTAGAGTCTTGGCTTTGCCACTCTCCCTCAATGGTCCCTTAGCCCCTCTGAGCCTGGGTATCCACTTACCTCTTACTGTTGTGGAGTTTCAAGGAGATCAGCCCCCTCACTCATAAATCTTGATGATGCTGATAATTGGTCCTTTAAAAAAACGTAGGACAAAGTAGAAACACGTGGGGACGCTCTAAGCACAAGCCACAGATTAACCTGTTCTTAGGACCAGGGCAGCTGGGAGCCTAGGAACGGCTGGAGAGCAATTATTACTGGCCCTTCCTCTTCAGATACAGGTGGTCGTAGAGAAATAATGTGTGAGTGGTGGGTGTGTAGCTAATTTTGCCTCCATCTAAGATTGGTTTTTCACTAGTTATTTAGCAGCTTGGTGTGTTAGCAGTTTCTTAGCTGGAAGTCCCATGAGTTCATAAAAGACAAAGTGAGGCCCTTGGGATGGTTGTATCACCCACTCCAGGACCCTCAGTTCCTGCTCCTGAGGATCTGTGGAGCGTTGGGTAGGAAACTGGTTTTGGAATCCAAAGACCAGGCAAGTCTCAGCTCTGCCACTTTGCGGCCTGCTCACTCTCCACCTCCCCTTCATTTTCACTGGGCCAACCTTACTCTCCCTCTCTTCCTGCGGGATGGAGGGCAGCTTCCTCCCCGTGGGCAGCAGCAGGACACGCGGCTGGTCCCTCAGCATCCCCACCAGAGTATAGCCCTGGCAGTTCCCAATGTGTGGAGGGGCGCTCGGGAGCCGGGTCTGGGGGACAATCCAGAGTCTAGAGGCCACACAGAGTCACCAGGGCTCTAGAGGCAAAGGTATAAGGAGGGAGGGAGTGGGGGGAGAAGGGAGAGCTCTAGGGCACCCTGAGCCATGTAAAGGTGCAGCTCAGAAGAAGGCTTTGGAGCCAGAGAGACCTGAGTGGGAATTCTGACTCCAACCCTTACTCAGTGAGCGATTTGGAGCAAGTCAGTTGCCTCCTTGAGCCTCATGTGAAATGCAGGTAATAGTCCCAGCTCACATATATTGAGCACCTATAACATGCCAGGTATTGTGCTGAGCCCTTTATGTGCACTTTTCCACTTGCCCCTAGAAAACCCCTCTGAGGTAAGTAGTAATATTAATAACAGATCAGGGAACGAAGGCCCAGTTATTTTTCCAAGAACACACAGGTCATAAAGGGTGGAAACATGATTGGCCCAGGCATTCTGAGAACACTTGAAATTATTCTTTCACAAGGTTGTTGGGAGATTAAATGGTATAATTTAAATTTGTTAATTATTTTCACCAATTAGATAGGCAAAAAGGAGAGGGCTTAAAGCAATTTTGTTTTACATTTCCATAATTACCAAATACTTTTACAAAGTAGTAGTTTTCTCTCTATATCTGCTTGTATGGATAATCTATTTTTATCTTCTGATTCTTCATCTACTGGGGATTCGATGTCTACTCCTTTCCTGAGTGATCAGAAGGTTTCAAGCATAGGAGTATCCTGTCCAATATGGTAGTCACTACCCACGTGTGGTGACTTATATTTAGATTAATTAAAATTAGGTAAAATTTAAAATCCAGTTCCTCAACTACAACATATGTGACATGCTCAAGAGCCTCCATATTGAACAGCATGGATGTGAAACATTTCCATCATCACAGAAAGTTCTATCAGACAGCACTGCCCTCGGGGAAATCAGGTCCGGCCTTCTGAAACCTTGAGATTGAACCATATGTAGCCAGGAGCTCTGGTCCCAGTGCTGTCACCAATTGGCTGGAGTGCCTCAGACAAACAGATCTCTGGACCCCATTCCTTCCCTATAAAATGTGGGCAGAGGTTAGACTAAGTAATACATGAATGTCTTTTTTTTTTTGAGAGAGAGAAAGAGGGAGAATCCTAAGCAGGCTCCACACTCAGCATGGAGCTTGACATGGGGCTCAACCTCATGACCCTGGGATTGTGACCTGAGTCTAAATCAAGAGTTGGATGCTCAACTGACTGAGCCCCCCAGGTTCCCCTGCGTGAATGTCTTTTAAGCTCTGACCTGGGCTCAACTCTGGGAGCTCTGGATTCAATTTCTGGTCACCTCTATACTAATCCCTCTGAGGACTCAAACTTCTCAGCTGGCCCAGTTTTTCCCTGCTACAGAAGAGCTGTGATGAACTCATTGGCCCTCTGGCAATTACTTACTGTGTATTTTTTGGATGTGGCCAAATCTGGGCCGATCAAAATCTCTCTATTCGGATCCTGGCTTGGGGATTTAGGGTCGTTTAGTGAGTCTCTGCACATGGTAGAGACTGTAACTGGTGGTGGCTACATTGGTGGAGAAAGCCAGCTTAGAGGGAGACGGGGAGACAGGTGGCGAGAAACACGGCACACCTTCAGGGAGAAACAGGGAGAAGAATCCCTATTCTAAGCTCTTAGAATCTTTTTTTTATTTTTTTTTTTTTTATTTATTTCTAGGAGAGAGAGAGAGCGTGAGCAGGGGAGGGTCAGAGAGAGAGGGAGTCACAGACTGAAACAGGCTCCAGGCTCTGAGCTGGCAGTCAGCACAGAGCCCGACGCGGGGCTCAAACCCACGAACCGCGAGATCATGACCTAAGCGAAAGTCGGACGCTTAACCAACTAAGCCACCCAGGCGCCCCTAAGCTCTTAGAATCTTTGAAACACTCCTGGGTCTTTGTAATAAATCCTCCCCACTTCCTTCTTTGCTAATTAAGCTCCAGTTAATTTCTATTGTTTGTTACCAAAGATCCTATCTCATGTAGGTGAAGGCAAAGGGGTTTGGTATATTGTTGTTCTGAAAAGTTGAGTGAGTTTTCAGCTGGAAAAAAAAAGGGAAAGCAATGACAAAAATACACCCATACACTGGCCAACAACAAACTGAAAGGAAATCACTCATCAGTTATTAGTTTGACAGGTGTTTCTTGAGCACCTACACTGTGTCCAGAGCCTTATATACTTTATCTAATCTTCACAAAAACCCTTGAGAGGTAATGCTTTCCCCATTTCAGAAGGAGTTGAAGCACAGAGAGGTTAAGGGACTCATGCAAGGACACACAGCTGGTGAATGGCAGAGACATCAGGGCTTGGTGAAATGACAGTAGTTGGCTGGGCTCCTGCATAAGCCCAGCTTGTGAACTGACGAGGTTTCCTGGGCGGGGACGCACTTGGCCCAGAGGGTACAGCAAGCCAGAAAGATCACACAGATATGACTCAGTTTTTCTGGCTATAAAGAACACAGTAACCTTTCCACTGTCTGGAAGTGGGGAAGGGTAGATGGGAGAGCAAAATCCTCTAACACTAAAAGGACTTGTAGTCTCAGTATCTCTTATTTTCCATCTTCTTAAGATTTCTTTTATAAAAACCTTTCCCAGATTAAGTAAAATTATTCTTAATTCTGTGGAAGATGTTAGAGGAGGTAGTAGAGGGAGAATCAATCCCCAAATCCATTCTGGAATCAAGAGTTTTCTTTGCAATTCCATCCCATTCATATAAAAAGATCTGTTACAAAGCCATAAGAAGAGACCCTACCAACACACAAATAGGCAAATTGCCAATAAACCAAGAAATAATATTAAACATTTTGAGGAATCAAAGAAAATGAAATTGAGGTAACATACCATTTTTTACCTTCAAGGTTTTCAAGCATGGAAACACTATAAAAAACATTTTTGGGGAAGATGTGGGAAAATGGGCACTTTTTTTTAAGTTTTATTTTTAAAATAATTTTAATACATTTTAAATTGAGAAAATTTTTTAAAAATTTTAATAATTTTGGGGCGCCTGGGTGGCTTAGTCGGTTAAGCGTCCGACTTTTGCTTAGGTCATGATCTCGCGGTTCGTGGNTAAAATTTTTAAAAAAATTAATAATTTTAAAATCTCTACCCCCAACGTGGGGCATGAAACCATGTTGCCGAGATCAAGAGTTGCATGCTCCACCAGCTGAGCCAGCCAGGGGCTCCTAAAAATGTGTGGTTTTTTTAATCTAATAATTTATTTATTTTTTTATAATTTACACCTAAGTTAGCACATGGTGCAAGAATGATTTCAGGAGTAGATTCCTTAATGCCCCTTCCCCATGTAGCCCATCCCCCCCACAACCCCTTCAGTAAGCCTCTGTTTGTTCTCTATATTTAAGAGTCTCTTATGATTTGTCCTCCTCCCTGTTTTTATATTATTTTTGCTTCCCTTCCCTTATGTTCGTCTGTTTTGTACCTGAAAGTCCTCATATGAGTGAAGTCATAAGATGATAGTCTTTCTCTGGCTGACTGATTTCACTTAGCATAATACCTTCTAGTTCCAGCCACGTAGTTGCAAATGGCAAGATTTCACTTTTTTTAAATTTTTTTTTAATGTTTTATTTATTTCTAGGAGAGAGAGAGAGAGACAGCGTGATCAGGGGAGGGTCAGAGAGAGAGGGAGACACAGACTGAAACAGGCTCCAGGCTCTGAGCTGGCAGTCAGCACAGAGCCCAATGCGGGGCTCGAACCCACAAACCGCGAGATCATGACCTAAGTGAAAGTCGGACGCTCAACCGACTAAGCCACCCAGGCGCCCCAAGATTTCACTTTTTTGATTGCCGAGTAATACTCATTGCGTATATACACCACAGCTTCTTCATCCATTCATCTGTCGGTGGACATTTGGGCTCTCTCCATACTTTGGCTGTTGTTGATAGTGCTGCTATAAACATCGGTGTGCATGTGCCCCTTTGAAACAGCACACCTGTATCCCTTGGATAAATACCTAGTAGTGCAATTGCTGGGTCGTAGGCTAGTTGTATTTTTTATTTTTTGAGGAACCTCCGTGCTGTTTTCCAGAGTGGCTGCACCAGTTTGCATACCCACCAGCAGTGCAAAAGAGATCCTCTTTCTCTGCATCCTCGCCAGCATCTGTTGTTGCCTGAGTTGTTAACCTAAAAAATTGTTTTTAAAGGTGGTTTCTGCTTCCTCTTAAAGTTGGAGCTGGGAGCTGGGGTTTTGTTGCTCACTTTTCTGGTTGAGCACAGGTCTTGGGGCAAGTTTATGTCATTAATGGGAAATTGAATCTATAGTGTGTTCTTGGGTTTTAAGAATTTCTCAATTTTAGTTTCCAACATGGTACATAGTGAAAGAAGTAACTCACATAAAAAAAAAATCTGTAGGGTCTTCAAGAGTGATTAAGAGTATACAAGGTTCTAGGCGTGCCTGGGTGGCTGTCAGCTGAACATCTGACTCTTGATTTCCACTCAGGTCATGATCTCACGGTTCATGAGTTTGAGTCCAACATTGAGCTCTGTGCTGACGGCATGGAGTCCTCTCTTTTCCTCTCTCTCTGTGCTTGTTCTGCCTCTCAAAATAAATAAATCAAGAAGGAAAGAAAAAAAGGAAGGAAGGAAGAAGGAAGGAAGGAAAGAAAGGAGGGAGGGAAGGAAAGGAAAAACTGGAAGGAAGGAAGGAAGGAAGGAAGGGAAAAAGAGCGTACAGGGTTCCTGAGACTGAAAAGTGTGAGAACTGCTAATCCAAACAGATGGACATCAAGGCCATTTTCAAGATAAAACAAGTGGGGCCTGTGGATCGCCCAGGATCACCAGCTAATGGGGAGTGAAGCTGGACTTGCATCCAGGTGTGTCTGATCGGAGTCCTCCGTTTCCCGCTGCCTGCCAGGGAGACACTCTCTCAGTACAGTGTGATGGCTGGTGTCTGTGTGTCTCCTGGCGGGGACCCAGACACTCTCTCTGCGGCGTCCTAGCTCCTGGCCTGGGCCCCTCCCTAACTGGGAGAGCAACAGATGTCTGTTGACTGAGTAAATGAATGACCCATTCCCAAAAGACACAATTGAAATTCTCCTTGGGCGGGAGGTGAGTGCAGAGTTAACCTCTCCTTGCACCCTTGGCCCTGCTCTTTGGCCTCGAGCCTCCTGGCAGGGCTTCCAGGGACAAGAAGCCGGGGACAGGGGAGAAGATGTTCTCCAGTAGCTGGAGGGGTACGTCCCAACCACACAGGGCCACAAAGCCCACGAACGGAAGAGCCTCGGCAGTGGGGAGCTGTGTTAGGCAGCTCAGGCTACCGTAACAGAGCACCACAGGCCCCACGGCTTAAACAGCAGAAATCTATTTTCTGTTCTGTTCTGGAGGCCAGCAGTCCAAGATCAAGATCAAGGCGGCAACAGATTCCGTTTCTGGTGATGGTCTCTTCCTGGCTTGCGGATGGCCACTTTCTTCCGGGTCTTCACGTGGCACTGCTTCCTCTGTGCTCGAGCTGGGCAGGGGCTGGGGGCAAACTCACTGGTGTCTCTCCTCATAAGAACACCAGTCCAGTCAGATCCGGGCCCCACCCTATGACCTCATTCCATCTCCATTACCTCTGAGAGGCCCTATTTCCAAATACAGTCACATTGGGGCTTAGGGTTTTACCACGTGAATTTGAGGGGAACACAGTTCATTCCACTGCAGGTGCCATTGGGAGGTGGCCGGGAGGTGCTAGGGTCGAGTTGGCCTGTAGGGAGCACTCTCTTGCTGCAGAGGGGAGGATGGGGCAGAGCAGGCAAGATCGGGAGCTATTTAATGGCTGCTTTTGTTCAGGAGTGAGAAATGCTGCCTCGACCAAAGGGATGGCATTTGGGGCAGAGAACGGGCGGCCGTTTAATGAGCTTGAAGCCACAGGACACGATGTAGGCAGCTGGGGGGAGGGAGAGGTGCAGGAAGGCAGCCAGGCTTCCAGCATGGTGGTTGCAAGGCTGACCTAGGCCATCTCACACTCGGAGGGGCCCATTTCTTATTTAAGCCCCTGCTGTCACTGTCCTGAAGTTATTAACACTTTTTAAAGAAAGGAGCCCTCTGTGCTGACAACTAGCTCAGAGCCTGGAGCCTGCTTCAGATTCTGTCTCCCTCTCTCTCTGACCCTCCCCTGCTCAGGCTGTCTCCCTTTCTCTCTCTTAGAAATTTAAAAAAAAAATTTTTTTAATCATTAAAAAAAAAAGGAGCCCTGCATTTTTATTTTGCCCTGGGCCCTGGGAATTATGTAGCCAGTCTGTGTGGTTGAGAGTTCATGGATCCAGATTGGGAATCTGGAAAAGGAAGAGGTTTGAAGAGGAAGATGCAGGGTTCAGAGTGAGCCCCTTGTTGTGCCAATGTTCAGAAGCTTTCCAGTCTTTTCTACAGGCCTCTTTTTCTTGGGCAGCAGGGAAAAGGAGCAAGGTCCCCTGGGGGGCTTTCTCCCTCAGAGACCTTTCTCCTGAGGGGTTTCCTGGCCAGGAGGGGCCCCTCTTCTCATCCTCCATCTCTGAGGCCTTTGTTATCCTCCAAACCAGGGCCTCCAGGCTCTCCCTTCTTTCTCACGAGCCACCTCTTCTCCTGCACAGATCACTGGACCAGAGCAGGGGGGAGAGCTGGGTCTGGCAGCCCCAGGAAGATGCCCAGCCTGTAACCTCTCTCTTGAGATGGTTGGATGACACCAGCTTATCCCTGCCAAGAAACCTCGCCCAATTCACACCACCATACTAGCAGTCGAGGGCAAGGGCTTTAGAACCTCAGGTGGGTGCAAGTCAGGTGCTGAATGTATTTCCTTCAGGACTTTTTAAAGCCTCAGCTGCCTTAAAAATACTTTATTGACCCTTCTAAGAACGAAAGGGGAGAGAAAGCATGACATACACACTCATTATACTGGGACAATGGGCACAAACAGACCATCCTAGATAAATCGGGACACACAGTTCCCCGACTTCTCCATGAGGTGGGATTAAATGGTACCACACACAGAGAGCAGGGGGCACAAAGGAAGTGCTCGAGGGACAGCACCGTTTACCCTTTCTGCCCTCTGTGTTCACCCTCAACCCATGTCTGAATCTCAGTCACTCATCAGTCACTGACACCCACTGCGTGTCAGGCGCACGGCATTGGTGCCCCTGATAAAGATGGACTGCTGCTCCTCTATTCAGCCAACATGTCGTGAGCAGCTCCCCTATGCCAAGCCCTGGGCCAGGTTCCAGGGACCTACAGACGAGTGGCACTACTTCCTTTCTGGAGCCTGTGGTCATGTAGGGTGTGGTGGGTTGCATAGTGTCCTCCCCAAAATTCATATCCACTCAGAATATGACCTCGTTTGGGTCTTTGCAGTTGTAATTAAGGATGGAGATGAGATCATACTGGGTGACGGTGGGTCCTGAGAGCGTCCTCATAGGAGACAGAGAGGACACAGAGGGGCACCGAGGGAAAGGCCTTGTGGAGACCAAAGAAACTGGAAGGCTGTCAGACTCCAAGAGTGCCAAGGATTTTGCCCGTGGCCACCGGAATATAGGAGAAAGGCATGGCATGGATTCTCCCTCTGAGCCTTCAGAAAGAACCAACCCATGCTGGCATTTTGTTTTCAGACTTCTGGCCTCCAGAACTGCGAGAATATAAATTTGTTGTTTTAAAGCCACCAAGTTTGTAGCAATTTGTTACAGCAGCCCCAAAGAAAGTAACACATAGGGATACAGGTGCCGTCTACACTGATAAACAGAGAATTCTCAAATAGCAGCTACCTCTGGGAGAGAAGGTGACTGGGAGACCAGAGAAGGGGGTGTCTGGGGACTAGTCACATTCTTTTCTCCATCCGGGTAGGCAGGTATGTTCACTTCGTGACAACATATTGAGCTGTACACTTAGGATTTGTGGATTTTTTTCCCGTTAAAAAAATTTTTATATATTTTGAGAGAGAGAGCACACCGAAGGGGCAGAGGGAGAGGGAGAGAGCGAGAAGCCCCCTTGAACTCTCAAACGGTGAGATTATGACCTGAGCTAAAATCAAGAGTCGGACACTGACCGAGCCACCCAGGCGCCCCTGGATTTGTGTGCTTTCATGAGTGTTATATTTTGAGAAAAGGTTAAGAGGATAAATAGCACAGATACATAATGATAGATTATAATAAGTGCTTTGAAACACTTTGGAACAAATCCCAGGGCTGTTGGAGACATTGGGTCTCTTCCCATGTTTCCTGCTTCTGGATGCTCCTGGGGGTTACTTTTTTTTTTTAAAATATTTTTATTTATTTCTAGGAGAGAGGGAGAGAGAGAGACAGCGTGAGCAGGGGAGGGTCAGAGAGAGAGGGAGATACAGACTCTGAAATAGGCTCCAGGCTCTGAGCTGGCAGTCAGCACAGAGCCCGACGCGGGGCTCGAACCCACAAACCGTGAGATCATGACCTAAGCGAAAGTCGGACACTTAACCGACTAAGCCACCCAGGTGCCCCTCCTGGGGGTTAATATAAAACGTTACCTTTACGTTTGAGGGAGGGAGGTTCTGTGTAAATAATTCAACTTCATTAATTCAGCATGTGTTGGCTGATGCATTAAATTCCTTGTCCACTTCTGGGAGTCCACCTAAAAAAAGGAAATTTGCTTGTTCCTTTTTTTTTTNGCCGTGCCCCAGACTCTCTGTCTTTGCTGTAAAACAAGCACATGGGCGTGGTAAGGATTAAGTGACTGGGCACAGGTAGAGTCCTAGGAATGGTAGCTGGCATATAGTAAGTGCTCAGTAAATGTAAGATAGTAATGTTAGCAAGGGACGAAATGTGAAGGGCGATGCCTCACGATTTAGTACCAGTACGGGTGGCATCTAGTGTTTATTGGACACCTAACTATGGTCCAGAACTTTGTGTAATCTTCACAGCAAACTCTGAAATTGGAACTATTATTAACCCCTTTGCGTATGAGGAGGCTGAGGCTCACATGCCTCTCAGAGGTAAACATCAGGATCTGTCTAACACCCTCCCACGCCCTCTTCCCCCCCCTCACCCCCCACCCCCGCCCGTCANCCTCCTTGTTTCCTGGAGGAGGCTGTGGACAAAGAGGGGCCTAGCACCTGCTGCGGTGGTTGGGGAGGGTAGGGGACACGCTGCCTGTCTTCTCCAGCCTTCTCCTCCTTCCTTCCTGTCCCCTGGGCCTGGCCTCAGTTCCCACCTCGCCGGACAACCGGGAGAAAGGGTCAGAGAACCAGACTTATCTGACTCCTGGCTGGGCCACAGCAGCTGGGGGAGGGAGAGGCCGCCTTAACCGGCGTCTCCAGGGTCGGCTTCCCAGGGCAGGTGACTTCTCAGGTGAGTAGCGAAGGATGACTAGGAGTCAACCCAGAAATGTGGGAGCCAAGGAACCTGTCAGGGCCCTCACCAACCCCAGCTTGCTCAGCTGCAGTCCGACAACCCATGTCATGGCTGTCACAGCCGTGGTGACACAAGAGACTCTCAGACCCTCTCCCTCCCTGTGACACATACACACCCATACACTCGGTGACAAGGCCTCCAGAGCAGGACCCCTTGCTTCCTCCGCACACCCAGCCTGATCTCTGTCCCCAGAACTTGCTGCCCCCCCTTCTCTCTGCTTTGCATCGTTCCCTTTCTCCTGGGAGTCTTGCTTCCTGGGTTTAGGCTCCAGCTTCATATCCACTTGTGTGTGACCTTGAGCACATTATTAAAACCCCCTGAAACTGCCCCTCAATTGTACATGAGGGGTCATTGAGGGGGAGGAGGGAAGGGAAGGGTCATCTCCCCATAAAGCAGCTACCTCAGTGTCTGTCCCTCACTAGTGGTAGCTCAGCTTAGGATCCTGGCTGTCGTTATCACCCATCTTGGGCTTGCTCTGGCCCCACCCGCTGCAGGCGCCTTGCCTCTCCCTCTCCCAGCTCATTGTCCCCCCTTCTAACTAATCCTCCTTTCTTTCCCTTCTCTCCCTCCTTCCTGAACCTGAGACTTCAGAATATCTGAGCGGCTAGGGAAGGAGAAAGCACAGTCATTTATCCAGAGAGATCTAAGCCTTGGCCTCCTGGCTGGTAAATTGAGGCAAGGCAATAATCCCTGCCTACCAGCCTCTCAGGGCTGGTGGAAGGAAACCGTGTTGAGGAGAGAATTGTGCCAAGTCGGCGACTGAGCACCTGCCCACCTGGGCCAGCAGATGGCGCCATTGTAGCGCCAGTGCCTCGGCCCCAGGTCTCCCCTACCATTCGTTCCCAGGTACCAGCCTGACTTCTTGAACGGCCACATTCGTTTTACGTGGCAAAACTTGGTCCAGAGTGTTAATTAAAAGCCCCAGTTTTGGAACCAACAGACCTGGACTGAACTGATTCTACCCCTTTAACGAAGGCAATGTCTCTTTGGGTAACTTTGCTTCACTGCTCAGAACCTCAGTTTCCCCAAATGTAAAATGGGGATGGCATCTTGCTTCTGGAGTTGTCAGGAGGATTGAGTCAATCTCGGGTGCAGAGGCCCCCACAGCGCCTGCAGGGGGTCGGTGCTCAGTAGCTTGGCTGTTAGAACAAGTGGCCTGTGAGTGAGCCATACGTCCTTCTGTTCCCTCCCAAGCTGCCCAAATCCAGCCACACCGAGCTACGCCCTCCACACCCCGCCATGCAGTCTTGTCACCAGACTCCTGTCCTCTACCTTCTCCCTGGAATGGTCGCCGCCTCCCTGGTTCATGAATTTTAGAGACTTTTTTTTTTTTCTGATTGCATTTTCTAACTTTATTGAGACATAATTTATGTCAAAAAAAGGTACTCATTTTAAGTGTACAAGTCAATGATTTTCAGTAAATTTATGAAGTTTTGCTCAAGACTCGATGTTCCTCTCTCCTGAGTCCCAGGCCCTTTATCCAGTGCCCCTTGGACATTGCCACAACGCTATCCCCCACCCCACCCACTCAGCACATCCCCGACCAAACTCATCCTTGTCTCCCCTCCCTTCTCTCTTGCTGCGTTTTGCACCTCACTCCTTGGCTTCCTCAGGCTCCCCGTTTCATTTTTTCCCCTGTGTTCTCAGCACTTTGCTCAGAACCTGGCACTTAGTAGGTACTCAGTAAAAGTTTGTTCTGTGCGTGGATGAAATAAACAGCATCATCCTGTTACCCAAGTTCGATGGCTCAGCCCTCACACCCCACCTGCCAACCACCCTGTTGACTCTTAGAGCTGTCTGGAAGTCAGTGCCCTGAGGCTCCAAGTCTCTCCAGCTCCGGACTCCTCCTCCCCGTCGGTTCCCCTTATCTGGTCACAGTGATTTCTCCAAAAAGCACATCTGACCTCATCACCTCCTCGCTAAGAACATGCTACCCATCCAGCCACAGCCACGTCCAGATCCCCTAACCTGACACGTGCGGTGCTTCAGTGTTTGTGAGCCCATCTCTCCAGCCTCAGTCTCATCCCTCCCCCTTCTCTGACTCTCCCAGGCGCTAGTCACCGCAAACCGCAAGAGCAATAATGACACCGTGGGGAAAAGGTGGGACTGGAGTCAGTCTAGCTGGAGTTCACATGCCAGCGGCAATGCCTCTTTGAGCCTCAGCTTTCTCCTCTGTAAAATGGGAGTTGTAACAGCACCGACGTCCTAAGGTTGTTGTGGGGGATTAAATGAGGTGATGAAGGTAAAGCACTTGGAATAGGGCTTGGCACAGGGCCAGGACTCAACATACCTAGTTTCATTTCTCTGAGAGCTCCCCAAGCGCACGGAAACTCCCAGAGTTCCGCGGCCGAGACTCTTTCCCCTTCATCTCCACCAGGGGGTGCTGCAACCCACTCCACAGCCCCGCAGAGCCGGGCTCCATCTGGGAGGACGGCCCCAATGCCCTTCAAGTCGGCTCTAGGCAGACCTTCCTCACAGAGCTTATCACACAAGGACCCCTTCTGCCACCTCCTCTTGGGCGAATGCAACGCCACGTCTCCAGAGAGCTCCCAAATCTCTCCCCGTCTCCGCGTCCCGCTGCCACCCCCCTTCCATCGGCCACATTACGCCCACCCCACTTCCACTCCGCCCCTGCGTCATTCATTCCAGAATGGACGACTGTTCTCACTGCCCCTCCCCTGCAACCCGTCCCTGTTTCCATGGTCCCGCAGACTCAGCGGGCTCTGCCCCTCCCCCAGCCGTGTAACAGACCCCACCCCTTCCACGGGCCGGGTTGCAGCCACCCTGGCCTTAGGAGCACTCTCCTCCCTCCACTCCTTGGGCCCTCTGTCCCCGCCCCAGCACCCTTCATTCAACCCCTTCAGATCCTGCTCTCGTCAGAGACATCATCCCTGGCCCTCCCACCACCGTTCTATTAAGATCTCCCATGACATGTCTCCACAGCACTCCGCCGCCTCCTCTTAACCCTTACCACAGTTTGTCATTACATATTTGAGTGGCTATTGGATGAACATCTGCCTCCCCGCTTCCTCTGGAAGCTTCCTGAGAGCAGAGGCTGTCTTGTTCCATGGTGTCCCTAGTGGCCCTGCACACACAGGGCGAGGAGGGTGTTGCTGAATGGAGTTTGCCTGTGTCCTGGTGTCCCTTCTGCTCCCTTGGCAGTTTCAGGGTGGGGGGTAAGATGGTAATCCAGGTCTATATTTTCAGACACACCTCTCACTCCCCCTTGGCCTGGAGCATCATAGGGGATCAACAGATCACATGCGTGACCAGTTACATCTTCTGGTCTTCCTAAGGTTGATATTTTAACTCTGCTTAAAGAGGCTATGATGCATTGTGATAAAATATTAATATCTACAGTGGGCATCGGAACTGGCTGTCACTGCCTAATCATTCCCCCGGGGGAGGGCGGGAGCACATTCTCTGACTGTGAGCATCTCCGCAGGCCTTTGTAATGCGCTTTCCCAGCCCTGGTCAACCCCGTGCTTCCACTTCCACAGGGCAGGGCACTCTCTTCAGGCTTTTACAGAAGAGAAGGTGGAGGTTTAGGGAGATTAAGGGGCGTGCCCAGAGGAGGCTGAGCTGGGGGTTCAGACCCAGGCCTCCAGTTGCCAGCCCTGTTAATTTCCATTCAGTAACTCCCTAGCCTGTCCCGACCCCATCTCCACGTGGGCACTCCTTGTCCCGCTGTCCCCTGTGCTGGTGTAGTGCCTGGCCAGGAGGGGGAGGGCTCGCAATGGCTGTTCAATGAATGAATGAGCAAAGGAATGCTTCCTTAGCTACGGGGACCAGACCCCAGAACACCCTCCCCACTCCCAGAGATCACACAGGGATGCTTTCTCTGGTCGGAGCTCTATCTCAGAGCCCAGGAGGGAAGGGTGCAAACGGGCCTGGATAAGAGAAAGAAGGGTCACATACAGCAGCACCTCCTGAGTACAGCACCTCACAGTTTGCAAAAAGCCCTCATGCTCGCTGCCTCTTACTGAGATCTCAAAGGAACTGTGCAAGTAGCAGAACAAATAAACAAACAAGAAAAAGAGAAAGAAAAGCTTTCTTTTTCCCTTTTTGCAAAGCCAGTGTGCGTTCCCTATAAACAATTTAGAACAATGCCGCCCAGTGCAGTAAGGAGCCGCTTTGTACACATGCCCGTTCAAATTTATATTAAATACAATTAAGTAAAATGTAAAATTAAATTCCTCAGCCTCAATAACCACATTTATTTTATTTTTAAAATTTTATTAATGTTTATTTTTGAGAGAGAGAGACAGTGCCAGTGGGGGAGGGGCAGAGAGAGAGGCAGACACAGAATGTGAAGCAGGCTCCAGGCTCTGAGCTGTCANATCCAGAACATTTCCATCACTGCAGAACGTTCTATGGGACAAAACTGATTTATGACATACAAATAAGCAAAAGGAAGGGAGGAAAAACACCTGCAATTCCATTTCCCAGAGAAAACTACTGCTAACATTTTGACGTGGATGTTTCCAGTTTTTCCTAGGGGTGGGCATTATATATTGGGGGTTTTTTTGTTGCTGTTTTTCAAAAAGGGGCTAATATTGTACAAACTGTTTTATGGCCTGTTTTTTTTTTTAACTTATCAAAGTACTACAAACATCTTTTCTATAACACCTTTTTATTTTATTTTTAAATATTTATTTACTTTTGAGACAGAGGGAGACAGAGCATGAGTGGGGGGAGGGCAGAGAGAGAGACACACACAGAATCCAAAGCAGGCTCCAGGCTCCGAGCTGTCAGCACAGAGCCCGACGCGGGGCTCTAATCCACGAACCATGAGATCATGACCCCAGCCAAAGTCAGACACTCAACTGACTGAGCCACCCAAGTGCCCTTATAACACCTTTTTAAACAGTAGTACAGTATTTGTATGAGCAGCACAATCAATTTACCCAAATCTCAATTCCCAGATGCACAGTCTCTACTGTCTTTTTTGTTTGTTTTTAATCTATCAGGACAACTATTCTTTTTTTAAAAAAAGAAAAGTTATTTAGGGACACCTGAGTGGCTCAGTCTGAAGAGTGTGCAATTCTTGACATCGAGATTGTAAGTTTGAGCCCCACGTTGGGGAGAAAGATTACTAAAACAACAACTACTACTTACTTACTTAAACATTTTGTGTAACAAGAGCTATATTTTATTTTGAAATCACTTAATTATTTTTGTAAAAGTGGTAGAGGTTCATTATAGAAAATTAAATTAAATACATAATATACAAAGAAGGAAAAAAAATCCCCAAATCACTCTACTCAAAATAACCACATTTTCTTTCAACTTGATATTGTAAGATTTTTTTTCAAACACACAGAAAGGTTGAAAGAGCAGCATAGCAAACACCCATACACCCATCACCTCAATTCAGCAATTGAAACCACCACCACCACACTTTAAACATGTTGGGGCCCTATTTCTGAACATCTTTCTGGGTCTAAACACATACACATGTGTATCTATAAGAACAACATTGCACATTGGCCTGCATTCTGGTTTTTAAAAAAGGTTTTCACTTTTAATAATATATTGAAGTATCTTGTCAAGTTCAAGTTAGTTGCAAGAATATATTGCAAACGTCCTTGCACAACATCATGTTTAATGGCCCCTTAGTATCAGTCATATGGATCTATCATACTTTTCATACCAACCTCCTCGGTTGGGCGTTGGGGTTTCCAATTTTTCACTATCATGAAAAAAAAAAAGTTCATTGAGTATCCCTGTGTCTTTTTGCCTTTGGGTGGTAATCTCCTGAGGGTAAGTTCCTAGAATGGAGATTCAGTAGCAAATGGACTAACCTTCCAGAAAGATTGTGCCAGTTTACACCTCCCACTAATAATGCACAAGTCTCTCCGGTAACCACATCCTCACCAATACTTTTACTCTTAGGGCAGATGTGTATTTAAGTTATTTATTTCATCTCTGTCTCTCTCCAGAAATGATCTTTTTTTTTTTTAATGTTTATTTTTGAGAGAGAAAGAGACAGAGCACAAGTGGGGGAGGAGCAGAGAGGGAGGGAGACACAGAATCTGAAGGAAGCTCTGGGCTCTGAGCTGTCAGCACAGAGCCCAACATGTGGCTTGAACTCATGAACCTCAAGATCATGACCTAAGCCGAAATCAGACACTTAACCGACTGAGCCACCCAGGCGCCCCTGAGATGATCTTATTTGCTGCTTTTTTTTTTTAATGTTTTATTTTATTTCTGAGAGAGAGAGACAGCGTGAGCGGGGGGCGGGGTTCAGAGAGAGAGGGAGACACAGAATCTGAAACAGGCTCCAGGCTCTGAGCTGGCAGTCAGCACAGAGCCCGACGCGGGGCTCAAACCCACGAACCGTGAGATCATGACCTAAGCGAAAGTCGGACGCTTAACCGACTAAGCCACCCAGGCGCCCCATTATTTGCTGCTTTTTTAATTTTAGGCCCTAGCACAATAGTTGGCACATAATAGATGCTCAGGAAATAAATGTTGAATGTATAATTGCTCCTCCTCACGGCTGATCCTATGGGAAGGGCATGAGACAGAGATTACAGTGGAAAGACATCTGACCAGGGCAGGTGGGTTTTAAAGTTGGCACGTAAATAAAATACCCCATAAAATATTTTCTAAAAATTTTTAAAATATTTATTTATTTTTGATAGAGAGAGGAGACAGATTATTTTTGATAGAGAGGGAGACACAGAATGTAAAGCAGGCTCCAGGCTCTGAGCTGTCAGCACAGAGCCCAATGCAGGGCTCAAACTCACAAACAGCAAGATCATGACCTGAGTGGAAGTTGGACTCTTAACCAACTGAGCCACCTGGGCGCCCTCCCCCCTTTTTTAATTTTTAAAATATTTATTTTTAATATATATAGAGAGACAGAGTGTGAGCAGGGGAGGGGCAGAGAGAGGGGAAGACAGAAAAATACTCCATAAAATGTTTGTTGAATGAGCAAATGTTGAAAATCCTTAGGGAAGATGCCACAGTGGGTACCAACAGATAACTTCTCAGTTATTCAAACATGTTCATGCATTTAGTGTATAATTCCTTCATTCAGCAGCTACTATGAACCAGGCACTATTCTGGATAATACAGCCAAGAATGAAATCAAGTCCCTGCCTTTGTGGAGCTGACATTCTAGTGGGGGAGATGTACAATAAACAAATAAATAATATGCTTGGAACGTCTCTTCGGTGGTGATGAGGGTCGCGAAGAAAAGTAAAGCCGGAGAGGGGGCTAGCAAGTAGCAGAGGTGAGGGAGTGAGGAGGGGGTGCAATTTTATGTGGGGTGGCCAGGGGAAGCCTCCTTAATGATGAGCAGAAGAGAACCCTGTAGATGGATGCAGAGTAGATTCCTTGAGACAGAAGGGACCGCAAGTGCAAAAGCCCTGGGGTATGATTGTGCGTGGCTACTCCAAGATGAGCAGGGAAGCCAGAGTAGCTGAAGTGAGGGAGGGGACGGCAGGTGGAGACCAGGTGAGCGCATGGAAAGGTGCTAAGATGTGCTTCCAGTGACAAGAGAGTCACTGGACTATTTGAAAAGAGGAAGGAAGTGATTTGACTCATGTTGTTTTTTTAAAATAATGTGTATTTATTTTTTTATTTTTTAATTTACAGCCAAGTTAATTGGCATATAATGCAACAATGATTTCCAGTGTTTTANGTTTGAAAAGAGGAAGGAAGTGATTTGGCTCATGTTGTTTTTTTAAAATAATGTGTATTTATTTTTTTAATTTACAGCCAAGTTAATTGGCATATAATGCAACAATGATTTCCAGTGTTTTATCCCCTATGTATAACACCCAGTGCTCATCCCAACAAGTGTCTTCTTTTTTTAAAAATATTTTTATTTATTTCTAGGAGAGAGAGAGACAGTGTGAGCAGGGGAGGGTCAGAGAGAGAGGGAGATACAGACTCTGAAACAGGCTCCAGGCTCCGAGCTGGCAGTCAGCACAGAGCCCGACAGGGGGCTCGAACCCACGAACCATGAGATCATGACCTAAGCGAAAGTCGGACGCTTAACCGACTAAGCCACCCAGGCGCCCCAACAAGTGTCTTCCTTAAAGCCCTTTACCCATGAAGCCCATTTCCCCTCCCACAATCCCTCCAGCCACCCCTCTGTTTGTCCTCTATAGATTAACTCTGTTGAATCTTGTTAAGATTAGCTACTATATGGAGAATAAAAGGTGGAGGGAGGAGCAAGGGCAGAAGAAGGGAGTCCCGCCAAGAGGTTTCTATGCAAATCCAGGCAAGAAAAGATGGTACCTCAGAGCAAGTAGTAGCATGGAGATGGTGAGGGTCAGATTCTGGACATCTTTTGAAAGTAGGGCTGGAGGTATCTGTGCTGTGTCAAGTGTGAGCAAGAAAGAGGAGTCAGATAAGACCCCAGTTGTAGCCTGAGCAATGGGAAGGATGGAGTTGCCATTCACTGAGATGGGAAGACCAAGAGAGGATCAGATTTGGGGATAAAAATTAAGCCTTCAATTGAGTTTCTTGTTGAATAGCTGAGCAGAGATGTTTGATTCTAGAGTTGAGTGGGAAGGTCTAGGTTGGAGAAGCAAATCTATGGTCAGCAGCATGTAGGATGTATGTAAAGCCTTGGGACCAGAGGGGAGCACCCTGGAGTGAGCTGGGGAAGCAGAGAGGTCAGAGGGCTGACTTCCAGGGAGCTTCAGCATGTGAACATGGGGAAGATGAGGGAGAAGGAACTGAAAGGGGGTCCCTTGGGTACCTGGGTGGCTCAGTCAGTTAAGCACCCAACTCTTGATCTCAACTCAGGTCTTGATCTCAGGGTTGTGAGTTCAAGCCCCGCATTGGGTGTGGAGCCTACTTAAGAAAAGAGGGATCCCTTGAGGTGTGAGGAGAACCGAAAGAGTAAGGTCCAGGAAGATTCAGGGAGGATATAGTCAAGTAGGAGTGCTCAGTCACCTGATCAGACGCTGGTGAGGAGGACCAGCCATTGACCATTGCATTGGGCAGCGTGAGGTCATTGATGGCCTTGACAACAGCACTTTGAGTGGATCAGACGGAGTGAAAGCCTAACTAAAACGTGCTGTAGAAAATGAGAATAAGCAATTAAGACTGTCAATCAGAAAACTCTTGGAGAACTTTTACTGTAGAGGGAAGCAAAAGTGCCCGTGTGTGTGTGTGTGTGTGTGTGTGTGTGTGTGTTAGGACTGGGAGAGTGACAGCATGATTGTGTGCTGATGGGGAAAAGCCAGTAGGAGAGGAGGAAACCTGTTGTTGCAGGAGACGCGGGAGGAATTGCTGGATGTGCCCTGGAGGCAGGAGAGGATGCTATAGAGTGCCCACGTGGAGGGCGTGGCCTTGGAAGGACACACGATGGCCCCGTGTGACGGGGAGAGACAGAGAACTGGGTACAGATGCGGGCAGGGGAGCAGAGGGCGAGGTGAGAGCCAGGGGAAGCTTCCTTCTAAGTGCTTCTGTTTTCCCAGTGAAGCAGGAAGCAAGGTCATCCATCAGTGGACAGTGGATAGTGCAGGCTCTTTGTCTGGTATTGTTACAGATAGCTGCGGCTTCCGCTGACCACCAGATGGAAAGGTTGGCTTATATTTAGGGCCACATGGCGTAAACTACCCTTGAATGCCAGGATCACACTAGGCATGGCGAGAGCCCACACTCTGCTGGGTGTGGGGGAACTGCGATCATTTGGGGGCAGTTAGGACCCATTAGGTCAAGGTGTGAGTGCGCACGGTGGAGGGGGGAGAGTGTAACTCTCGTGCGATTCGTGGATATGGTGCTCTCTCTTCTCTCCTTCTGTGTGTGTGTTTAAATGGAAGTTAAATGCACTGCAATGAGGACTCCGCTGAAAATGTCACAGCTGGACCCTCAGGCCTTCTGGCTCCAGGCCACTTTTCTGTCCCCCGTGTTACTCATCATGTGTAAGTAGGGAACAACAAAATTGCAGGGAAGAGAGTAACCGCGGCTGACAGGAGGAAGAGAGAGTCTAAATCGCAGAATTCCAGGACCCAGAGCCTGGCAGTTCTCCACAGGTCATCTGATGCGATACCCTTATTTTACAAGTTTATTTTACAACACTACTATTTTATTTTATGTATTATTATTTTTTATTATTAAAAAAGTTTTAATGTTTATTTTTGAGAGTGAGACAGGCAGACAGACAGAGCCAGAGAACGAGTGGGGGAGGGGCAGAGAGAGAGGGAGACACAGAATCCGAGCAGGCTCCAGGCTCTGAGCTGTCAGCACGGAGCCCGACGCGGGGCTCGAACTCACAAACCGTGAGATCCTGACCTGAGCCAAAGTTGGATGCTTAACCTACTGAGCCACCCAGGTGCCCCTTGTTTTATTTACTAGTAGTTTATTTATGTTATTTCATTTTATTTCTCAGCTCAGAGTAGAGACGTTCAGTGACTTGCCCAAGGTCACACAGCAGAATCCCCGTCGTCCTCATCACTGTCTTCATCTTCATAGCAGCTGCCCCACACTGGCCACTCGGTGCCGCCCAGCTGCCTCTCTCCCCAGCCTCCCAGCCACTCTGAGGTGTCCCCTCTCATTTTACAGGTGGGGAAACATCACAGAGCAAGTAAGCCTCCTGCCGTCTCTGTAAAAATCTTGGCCAGAGACCTGACTGGGGCTGCTAACCCCATGATACAAGGCAGAAGTGGGCTCCCCTTGAAACCTGAGAGCAGTAAATTTAAGACCAGTAAAAGGAAGTTTTGCTTTGCACACAGGGGATGCTGGCTAAAAATACTAGTGGCTACAAGAAGTATTTAGATGAATTCATAGATAGTTGATCTTCACACAGCAGTTGGAGTGATCTTTGAAAAACATAAGTCCTATCACAACACTTTGCTGTTCAAAGCCTCCGGCTATGCACGGAGCAAAATCCAGACTCTTGCCCCAGGCGGCTTCCCCACCCTCCTCTCCTGCCCCCAGCTCCCTGCTTACTTGGCTCTGGACAAGCTGTTCTCCTCGTGGTCTCTCGGGCTTGCCAAGTGCATCCTGCGTCCAGGCGCTTGCTCGCAGGTGCCCTCCCCTCCCTGGACTACTCTCCTCTAGGCTCTTTGCCTGGGCGGCTCCTTCTCATCCTCCAGACCGCAGGTGTCACCTCCGACAGGGGGCTTTCCCTGAATGACCACCCCGCTGAGTCAGTGCCTGGTCACTCTGTCTCTTCACCTTGTGGTCTTCCTCCTTGGCCTCATCACAAGACACTTTCTAGTATTTCTTCATTTACTTGTTTTGTGCCCAATTCCTTCTACGGAACAATGAGTTCCGTGAGGGCACTATCCCCATGTCTCCAGAACAAGCACCTTGCCTGCATGGTGCTTGGCATGTGCTGGTTATTATTCGGGACTGACTGCATGGGACACAGTCCTGAACCTTTTATTTAAATGAACTCACTCAGCCCCCACACATCAACCCTGTAGGAGAGGCACTGTTAGCATCGTCCTTATTTTATAGATGACGAAACTAAGGAACAGACTGGTTTGAAATTTACCCAAGGTCACAGCTAGTGAGTGGCAGAGAAAAGACTAAGATTCAGGCAGAGGGGCTCCAGAGTCTATACTCTTCACCACGGCTCTCTGTTCCCTCTCCAGTATTTATTGAGAAGATCATCAGTAGACATTTCAGGAATGAATGAATGAACAAGAGGCAAAGGGATTGGTACAAAGGGCCCTGGAATCAGGGAGATCTGGGTTTGGGACCCAGCTCTGTCCTCTGTGAACTTGGGTCCCAGACCCTAACTCTATTAAGAAACAAAACCACGGGTGCCTGGCTGGCTCAGTCGGTAGAGCATGCAACTCTTGATCTCAGGGTTGTGAATTTGAGCCCCACATTAGGCATGGAGATTACTTTAAAAAAAAAGAGAAAGAGAGAAAGAAATAGAAACAAAAAATCTCCCTGAGAATGCCTCAAAGTAATAAGAAAAAACTAACAATCTAACAGAAAAATGGATAAAAGCTTGAGTGAGCAATTTCCTGAAAAAGAAATCAGAATACAAAATGAACAAATAAAAAAGTGCTTCATCTGATCAGGGAAATGCAAATGAAGACTGAGATATTAGGAGCAATGAAGGAGTCTGATAATACTAAGTATTGGTGAGGTTGCGGAGCACCTGGAACTCTCCTTCACTGTGGTAGATGAAGGGGAAAGTGATCGTAGTACCAGACTTTGGAGAACAATTTGACAGCAGTCGTAAAGTTGGCTATGTGCATACTTGATGATCCATGATTTATTTATTCACTTATTTATTTTTTATTTGAGAGAGAGCGCACATAAGCAATGAAGAGAGGCACAGAGAGAGAATCTCAAGCAGGCTCCCTGCTCAGTGTGGAGCCTGATGTGGGGCTTGATCCCACAACACTGGGATCACAACCTGAGCTGAAATCACGAGTCAGACGCTCAACCAGCTGAGCCACCCAGGAGCCCTGATGACCTGTGATTTAAATCTTAGATATGTCGCTTACAGAAACTCATGTGTGTCTACACCAAGAGACATGTAGAAGAACAATCATGGCAGCAAAATATGACTGCACCCCCATTGACTAGAGAATGGGTACAGTCGCTGAGGTCTATGTAGACAATGGAGTGTTAGACAGCTGAGAAAATGAATGAATGATGGCTACAATATATTTAGAAACACAGTGATACATGAAAAAACCAAGCCAAAGAGAAATGCCTACCCATTATACTATTTACATAAAGGCCTAAAGGCAAACAAAACAATATGTCCTTCCAGATCCATCTCTATATGGTGACACTATTTATTTTTTCCAAAGCAAATGAGTGGGGACCACAAAATTCCACACTGTGTCGACTTCTGGAGGGAGGCAGGGAACAGAATTAGGAAGCCCGCAGGTGGCTTCCTTGGTGCTGGTGAAGTTCTAGTTCGTAAGTTGGGGCACTGGGTCCACAGATGCTTGTAGTCGTAAACCAGACACTCATCGCACATTCTTTGTATTCATCAAATATTATATCATTTAAAAAGTTGAGAACTTCTGTAGTTCTCAGGGTTGTTCTAAGGATCAACTGGGAGTGTGGATAGAGTTGTTCATTCATTCACCAAGCATCCACCATATGCCAGGTACCCTCTTAGACACGAGGGGAAGATAGAAAAAATGAGACCGTGATCCATTCGGGAGGAGGTGGCTCAAGACAGAGTAGTGAAGAGCACTGGCTCTTTGGACCAAGGGAGACCTGGATATGGATCCCAGCTCTGTTACTACTTGTTGTGTGACCTCTGGCAAGCTACCCAACCTCTTTCTTCCTCGATTTTCTCCACAGTGAAAGGCTTTTCTTTCCCAAGTTACCCAGAGTGAGCTGTGGCCCTTCCGACATCTCCTCTCTAGCTCCCATTCACCCTGCATAGCCCCCTGGGTCCTAGTCATCATATTGGTTCAGTGTTTATTCCTGGTGGGACTGTAAACTTCTGTAAATCAGGAATGACACTCTTGGCAATGCTATCAGGTTGAGATAAAGCTCTAAAGATAGCTGAGCGGGGCGCGTGGGTGGGTCAGTCAGTTGAGTATCTGACTTTGGCTCAGGTCATGATCTCAAGGTTCATGAGTTCGAGCCCTGCATCATGGGGCTCGTTGCTGTCAGTGCAGAGCCTGCTTCAGATCCGTTGACCCCCTCTCTCTCTGCCTCTCACACACTCATGCGTGTGTGCACTCTCTCTCAAAAATAAGCATTTACAAAATAACAAAAAATAAAGATAACTAGGTCACCATGGTACTAAGCATTTAGCAAGAGCTCCGTAAATGTCGCTGTTTGTACAAAGTGCTGAGGAGGTGGGGTGGAGAGGAGGGTGTTGCTCTGCTCAGGTGAGTGTTGAATGGGAGAAGTTTGGATTGTATATTGAGGGCTCCGAGGGGTCACTGAAGGTTTGAAGGTTTGAAGACCGGATTTGTGTCTCAGAAAGATCCATCTAGCTAAAGTTAGGGGCAAGACCAGAGCCAGGAAGTCTGTTTAAGAGGCTATTTAAATAATCCAGGTAAGAGATAATGGAGTCCTGGACTAGCAGATCTGGAGTGCACAGGGACGGGGGAGTGGAAAAGACAGATTCTAGAACAATTGGGAAGATAAAACTGATTGGACTGCAAGACCATACCTGGACGCAGAGGAGCAGAAATCACCTGGGACAATATCCAGGTGTGCTACCCTGAGACAGGAACCCGGGAAAAGCAGGTTCCAGGAGGGCGGGGTGGTGGTGGTGCAAGATGATAAGTTCAGGTTGGTTGAGTTGATTTGGGGCGCACAGGGGTCACTAAGATATGCTAGGAAGTGCTGCATTTATACCTTGGGAGCTCAGGCAGAGCTCGGCTTGGAGATGGTAACTGGGAGGGGGTGAAGTTGTCCGGGAAGGTAACAGAAGGCGTGCAGTGGTGCAAGGTGCCCATGATCCCAGGGGCAGGGGGAGGAGGAGCTGGGGAGGGAGCTGCAGGAGACGCTGAGGTGGAAGCACAAGAGGAAGGTGGGATCTTCCTGAAGTTGAGGGACATGAGAGCTTGAAGGAGAAGGGTGTGGCGCACCCCAAAGTCAGAAGTCAGAGGGAGGCACAGAAGAAGCCACCGCCACCAGATCTAGCCAGGAGGGGTGTTCGGTGCCCTGGGCAGGATCATTTTCCTGGTGTGGTAGGACTCGACTGTGGAGAAGCTATACAGTGAAGGGCTTTTCTTTCCCAAGTTACCCAGAGTGAACTGTGGCCTTTCCGATGTCCCCTCTCTAGCTCCCATTCACCCTGCACAGCCCCTGGGTCCTAGTCATCATATTGGTTCAGTGTTTATTCCTGGTGGGACTGTAAACTTCAGGAACAGCCACCAAAAATCTACTATGCTAAGCATAGTATTGCATTTGAACCTGCTTCAGTCCAAGAGGTCTATTATTTTCTTTGAAAAAAAAAAATTTAAGTTTATTTACTATTTTGAGAGAGAGAGAGAACATGCATGCACATGAGCTGAGCTGGGGAGGGGCAGAGAGAGAGGGAGAGTCAGAGAATCCTAAGCAGTGGTTAAGAGCCCATTAGCCTTGAGATCGTGATCTGAGCCGAAATCAGGAGTCGGGCACTTAACCAACTGAGCCATCCAGTCAACCGGTCTATATTATTTTCATACCCACTCAACAGATGAGCAGAGGCCCTGAGGTCAGGGACTTGCTTGGCACGTACGGGGGATAGGATCCATCCCTAACTTGTGGGCGGTAGTCAAGACAAACAAATCCGCATCATGTGAAACTGCAACATCTGAACTCTGTGGTTCTCAAACTTTAGCCTACATACAAATCACCAGAGATGGGTATGCATTCACAGACTCTTGGGTCCTAACTGTAGAGATTCTAATTCAGCAGGTGCAAAGCGGTGTCTGGGGACCTGGTTGGTTAACCAGCACCCCAGGTGATTCTCATGCAGGTGATGGAGTCACATGAACCCAATCGTGGGTCCTGGACCCTGCAGCTACTGGTTTCTGGCCATCAGTTAGGGCCCCGGCTGCAGCTGGGAGCTGGGCCCGGGCTGGGGGAGGCAGAGGGTGGTAATAAAGAAACAACAGGAAGCTCAGCTTTTATTAGCGCTGGGTAGTCGCAGCTGCAGGTGAGTAATCTGATTTCTGCGGCGTCCTGTTTTCTCCGCTGCCTGGCGGTTCCTCGACACCCACTCACCTGCCACCAGCCACGGGAGAAAGGGCGGGCGGGAGGATGGGCGTGGGGGNGCCCCCTCCCGGCTCCGCCGCTGGCTTCTCGGCGGCGGCGTCGGGCTGGTGAGACGGGGAAAGAGATGTGAACGGTATAAACTCGAAAGCCCGGGGTCACTACGGAGGCATCAGGAGGACCTAAGAGAGGCAAGTCTCTCAACTCGTCTGTGCCTCAGTTTCCTCATTTATAAAATGAGAATGATTAACTCTTCCTCGTGAGCCCGTAATGCTAGCGAAGTGCCTAGAACGCTCGTGCACAGTAAGGGCAGTGGCTGTCATTGGGGTCATTATTGTTGCTCTTAGCCCACAAGGAAGCGCATTCTCTCTTTTTATCCAGGTATGCTGGCCTTCTGTGCTTCGCAGCAGCCCCCGTCTGGAAAATGGGGAGGTTGGGGGGAGCTTGGATCAGGAAAGTCTGAGGGTCTGAGAGAGTCAGGGGCTTTCCCAGGACTGGGGATTGGTTCCATCCCTAAGTGAAGCGAGTTTTCCACTTGTGATAAGGGGTGGATAACACCTTCCCAGACAATCCACAGAGCTGTAAAGACCAAATGAAAAGCCCAGAAACACTTTGTCAACTATAATAAAGTGCTGTCCCAGTGCAAAGAACTGAAATTATGAATTTTTTTCCTCTTTGTCCTAAAGGGTCAAGGATTAGTCCGGATCCAAACTAGATTTAGCCCGTGAGCTCCCAGCCCCATGAGAAGGGCCACTTGGCATTCACCTCCTCTGGGGAGCCTGCCACATCCTGCCTCATTGGCATAAGGGTGGAGAGGAAGATCCTAGCCTCAGGGGTTCGTGGTCCAATTAGCCAGGAGGCAAAGTTTCCTGGGAGCACTGAGGGGTGGGGAGTGCACTCCCTAGGGGTAGGGTGGGGGATACAGGGAGGAGGACTTCTCAGAGGGACTTCCCTGAGAAGTCAGTCTTTTTTTTTTTTTTAATCTTTATTTATTTTCAAGAGTGAGACAGAGAGAGACAGAGTGTGAGCAGGGGAGAGGCAGACACAGAATCTGAAACAGGCTCCAGGCTCCGAGCTGTCAGCACAGAGCCCGACACAGGGCTCGAACCCACAACCTGTGAGATCATGACCTGAGCCAATGTCGGACGCTTAATGGACTGAGCCACCCAGGCGCCCCCTGAGGGGTCAGTCTTGAGAAGACTCTTTGAGGAATGGTTGTAGTTCAGGTGGGGAGAAGGGGAGGCACACCCTGGGCAGAGAGAGTCCGAGCAGAAAAGTCTGGGGATAAGGAAGTATGTAGTGTGTTTAGGGAAAGGGCATGAAATGTGTCTGAAATGCAGGGTGGGAGGAGGGAGGAAACTGAACAGGACCTCAGTGCTACCACAGGGAACTTGACTTTGCCCTGAGGTTGACAGGGGGCCTTGCAGGGTTCGAAGCAGGGGAGCGATGTCATCAGGCGTGGGTTCTAGAGAGATCGCTGTGGCAGTAGGTAGAGAGGATGGATAAGAAGAAGGAAAAAAAGAGGATCACTTGAAGTTGTTTCAGTGAGTTGAAGGTGGTCTAAACTGATGGCGAGGGGACAGGAGAGGGGGACAGATGGGAGAGAGCTTCCTGAAACTGAACAGCAGTACTTACAATAGAACAATTCGAGGGAGAGAAGGTAAGGAGAATTGAATTTTCTGGCTCTAGAACCTGAGATAAATGACGACAGCATTAATTATGATGGGGGACCCAGGAAAGGAGCAGGGTGAGGTCACCTTCGGGGTACCTGTCAGACATCCATTTCTTCAAGAGCTCTCTGTGCTAGGCCCCCAGATGTGGGAATAGATAAGATCCAACATCATCCACGGGAGGAGAGAGAGAGAGAAGAGAGAATATTGTATTAGGAAGCTTTGGTTGTAAGTGACAGAAACTCAGTTCGAACCAGGTTAAGGAGAGGGGAATTAAAAAGGAAAAGGAGAGGTTGAGAATTTAGTGGCTCCTTTACCTTGGAATTTCGAGGGTGTGTCAATGTCAGGCATTGCTGGATCCAGGGTTCCTAAAAGTGTCTTTGTGTTATCTCCCCACCACCCCACCAGCCAGTCCTGTTTGTTTCTGCCTGTCCTTAAGAATGGGCCTAGGGGCGCCTGGGTGGCTCAGTCGGTTGAGCGTCAGACTTCGGCTCAGGTCAGGATCTCACGGTTTGTGGGTTCGAGCCCCGCGTCGGGCTCTGTGCTGACAGCTCAGAGCCTGGAGCCTGTCTTCAGATTCTGTGTCTCCCTCTCTCTCTGACCCTCCTCTGCTCATGCTCTCTGTCTCTCTCTCAAAAGTAAATAAAACATTAAAAAAAAAAAAAGAACAGGCCTGTATCTCTCCCACGGCAGACAGGCCCTCTCTAGCCCCAGGAAGGACGTTCACATGTTCACACTCTGTCAGTTCGCACCCCAGAAGGAGAGGCCAGTGGCCCTACTGGCTGCATGGACAGTCCCAGGAAGGGCTCTGATTGACCCAGTCGGCATCACCTGTCCAGCCCCAGCCCAGTCACTGTACCAAGGAGAACCTAACACTGTGGTTGGCCTCTTGGCCCTTCCCAGCGTGAGGGGCCCTGTGATGGACACCCCACCAGCCCCCATGGACAGGAAATGAGAAGGATTGGAAATATGCCAGATGGGAACAATGAACTATACCCCTGCCTCCAGTCAGCCTGAGGCTTGGGGGTAGAACCCTGGGGAACTGACGTTGAACAGAACTTGAGAAGGAGGCTGAGGAGTATGAGAAAGGTTCTGGGTCTTCAAGGGAGGGATCGGGCAGAGGCAAATTCTCGAAGGGGTGTCAGGCTCCTACCGTTCTGGGCTCCACTCACCCACCCTCACCTGAGCAGAAAGGCTGTGGTGGGCCCCGGTTCAGCCCATATAAGTGCTGACCCCTACCCCCAGCAAAACCCGTTTCCTTATCTGTGAAAGGGTGATGCCAACAGAACACTCCCCCCAGAGGGTGACTGAGGGACATGAGTAAGATGGCACAGAGAAATGCTTACCTCAATGCCTGGCACGTAGTAAGTGCTCAATAAATAGGAGCTATGTGCGGTGCTGGTGGAAGAAAGAGTGGTAGTAGTAGCACTCAGATTCCTGCTGTCCGGATAGGGAAAGTACAGCCAATAAATTCAGCACCACTGAGACATCATTCATTCAGCCAGTCTTTAATGGAACACCTGCTGTATACCATAGGGACCTATGCCAGACATGGCAGATGTCAAGAAGGCTAGAACGCAAGAGTCTGAGGTAGTGTGGGATAGACACGTGATGGCTAATCATTATGATATAAGGTCATAAGCACCATAGGGACTGGGCTGTGGGAGCCCAGAGAAACTTGGGCCAATGGAGCTACCAGGGCAGCACCCTAAGAAGGCAGAATTTGACCTGGGTCTGAAGAACACTGGTGAAGACAAAAACAGCTGTCATTTCGTGAGTGGTCATAGTGGGTCAGGAACTAGGTGTGCCAAACAGTTATTTCCACATAGGAGGTAGGAAGTGTTGTCCTTGTTACATGGATGGTGGGAGGGGGGCCCAGAGAGAGTAGGCGACTTGCTCCGAGTCACCGTGCTTGTAAGTGGGGGCACCGGATGAGTTTAGCAGGTGAAGGAGAGAGGAGAGGGTGTCAGGCAGAGGGGAAAAGACAGTGTGACCCAGCCATCTGCGAGGGGAAGGGGGAGCCGGGATTCCCACACAGGGACTGTCACACCTCTAAGAGTGCAGGGCAGGGACAGCAGGAGGCATGAGATGGGAGCCGTGACCTCCAGCAAGTGTAGTGCCTCCTGGAACCTAACCCTCCTTATTTGCAAAACGGGGATAAGGAAGTCTGTCTTCATCCCCATTTTACAGATGAGGAAACTGATTAGGTCAAGGCCATCTGGCTTCAGGGCCCATATGCTGAGCCACAACACTATGGTTCTGTTGCAGCAGATGAGATGTGAGAGTTCACTGCAAACCCTCCTCTCTGTCTCAAGGGTAGCCATGAAGAACACCCCAAGGGAAGTGGGGAGCCCCCACAGGAGGAGCCCTCAGAGGGCCCCAGATGACAGTCTTGTGCTCGTCTACAGAAATCCGATCTCTTAAGGCCCTTCGAGACCATTTCATTCATGCACTGGGGAGATGATGCATGTAACTTGCAAATAGAGACACAGCCCAGAAAGAGGGAAGTGACTTGTCCAAGGCCACACAACGAGCTGGTAGTGGAGATCCCTCTAGAATGCAGGTTGCCTGATGCCTGGTCCTGTGCTCTTTCTCCACTCCAGAATCCACTCCTCACAAATGACCTCTCCTCTGCCTTCAAAATCTCAGCCAGTCCTGAACATTTCGCATGGACCAGGCACTTCCTGTCTCCTGTCCTCCAAACTACCCTAAGAAGTATTACCCACGGCAGCCAGAGGGTCTAGGAATATGCAGAGATAAGACATGCTTTGCTGATAGTACATTACAAAATACATTATCGTCCATGCAGACTCTGCCACCCTATAAATTATACAATCCTATTGTACAGAAGAGGGAACTGAGGTTCAGAGATGTGAAAAGTCTGCCTCAGGGGCTCCCAGCTAGGAAGCAACAGGGTGAGGATTAGTGTGTGGACATTTCTGACTCCAGAGCCGGGGTGTCTTGTCCCGGTCCCCCGGTTGCAGGTCAGAGGTGAGAGGACTTGCCAAGGGAGGTGAAAGGTGACGCCTGGAGGGGCTCCCAATGACGAGGGAGGTAACAGTTCTTATAGTGGCTTAACAAAGAGACCTTGAAGTCAGGCTGCCTGGGTTCGAGTCTTGTTCTGCCCCTTCTTGGTTCTGTGCCCTCAGGCAAGCCACTGGTCCTCTCTGAGCCTCAATTTCCTCATCTGTAAAATGGGGATGGTAATGATGTTGCCCACCTCGCTGTGTTGTTGGAGGTTAAGGTAGAAGCGTGTGGCACAGAGCAAGCACGGTGGAGGTCTTACCTTACTTGCCGGCACCTCGTGTGGCATTTGGTAGTGGCCTTCTGTCTACTGTGAACACTGCTTTTACAGCACTGTGTGTTCTGGAGCTGGCCACCTGGGCTCTGCCGCTTGCTAGCTGTGTGGTCTAGAGCTTAACGGGAGATTGAAGGTCAGGCTCATGAAGTTTAAGCCTTAGGTCGCTCACTTGCATGGCCTTGCACATCATTTTGTATTCATAATTTCCTTTTATTTTTTCTTAAAGGGGTTCTCCAATATGGTATACACTCTGCTCACATCCTGCAAAATGTGAATCCACCCCTGTGTGTGTAACACACTTGGCCTTTCCGGTGCCTCAGTTTTCTCATCTGTTAAGTGGTAAGCGTGTTATCATGCTGATTAAATGAATTCATATGTGTAGGATGCTTTAAAAGTGCCTGGCACCTTGTAAATGCCCCATAGCTGTCAGCCCCTCAGGTAAATCTCCAGCTACTAAATATGCTAAGTGCTAGTAGATGTGCTATTTAATTATGTTTAATTGTTGTAACAGCCCCTCCCATTTTACAGGTGAGAAAACAGAGGCTCAGAGAGGTGAGGTCACACAGCTTGGAAGCCAAGTAGGTCTGATGCCAGAGCCATGCCCCTTAACTATTGCCCTGGTGCCTCGCTGTTTATGAGGGGCCCCTGGCAACCGACCCCGATGACTCAGATCACACAGTAGCCAGCCGGGCACTGCCTGCCAGGCCCCAGCCACTTACAGGGAGTCCATGAGGCCCCTGCCGGGGAAGAGCCCCCCCACCCCAAGTCCAGCTGGGCCCCAGGCTCTGCCACACCTAGTACCCTCGTCCCTCCTGCCCCCTAGAGCTTCCTCTTAAGCCCCTGTCACCAGAGGCCCTGGCCCAGGTGGGGCGGGGGCCAACGGGTGACAATGACCGATTTAGAAAGTAAAGTTGCTTCTCAAACAAATAAGAAAGAAGAGGAAAGAAAGAAATGGCCTGCCCGCTTCCTGCCCCACTCTCTCTCCCAGCACCTGGGGCCCAGCTGTGAGCTTTTCACTGCCTGTTTGTTCATCCTGCCTCGAGGAGCCTCTTCTTAAAGCTCCAGGCCCCCTCCACAGGGGCGGAGGGATGACTGCGGAGCCCATGGAAATAAGCACCCTCCATGATTGTCATATTGTCGCTGTCTAGAGTATTGTTTTGGACAACAATGCCAATAATCATAACAATCTGAGTTTCCTGCAGTTGGCAGAGAGGGGGGTTATCGGCTTCGACTTGGGTGTGGCCGTCCTGGCTGTGATTTCTGAGGTGTGAAGGCCTGGGCAGGTCAATTCACAGCTCTCTCTGGGCCTCCCTTTCCTCGCCTGCAAAGTGGGAATGGGGGTATGGTGGGGGCTGGGGGAGGCAAGCACAAGCCTGTAACACACAGGGCACGGCCCCGTGGCAGCTGCTCAATCGGTTACTAAAGCTGGGGTCACCCAAAAGCACAATTTGAAGAGCCCCCCAAGCGTGGGGGGATTAGGAGGGGATGCTAACGCCTGGTGTGTTCTAGCCTCTGTTGTGAGGGCTTTACGTACAACAACTCACTTAGTCCTCACATGTACGGCCATCCCTGTGTTACAGATGAGGAGACGAAGACATGGAAAAGTGACTTCCCAGAGTTCAATGCATCCGGTAAGTGCAGAGCCAGGATGAACCTAATCTGTCCGGGTCCAAAACCAGTGCTCTTCTGAACTGCGTACACGGCCCTAGGGGCGGGGCTGGCTGTACAGGGTCTGCTCTGCTGTGTCACCGTGGACAAGCCCGTTCCTTCTCAGCCTCAGCTCTTGGTCTGCAAGCTGAGCATCCCACAATACCTGCCTGCGGACATCCCCTAAGGGAGAGTCATGGTCAGATTTGGTGACAAATGAGAAAAGACAATGAATGAACATATCAGGGTCTCTGGACGCCATGGCTGTCGCTGCCACGATTATTATTAGTTTTAGAGTCACAGGCGAGAGCCAGCCCAGAGGATGCGGAGGGCCCTGCCCAGCTCTGCAAATCTCAATCCTGTGGTTGCAGCTGGGGAGTGACTCTAGGAGACACCTGGTGAGAGGTGGCTCTACCCGTTGGGGCTAAAATAATCCCTGAGGCTCTCACCATGCAATCTGCCATTCACCTGCCCTAATTAATGGCAAACTCACCAACCCTGCCTCTCTGCGTCACTCCCAGCCCCCATGAGCTGTGTGGCCCTGGAGAAATCACTCAACCTCTCTGAGGCAGGAAAAGGACATGACCTTGCAGAGTTCTGATGGATTAGAGATAACGTAGACAGAGTGCTCAGCACAGTGCCTGATGCATAGTTGAGAAGAGGTGATGAGAACCTGACTTTGCGGACCGACCTGCGTTCCATTCCTGGCTATACCTTTTCCTATTGTGTACCCTGGGGCAAGCCCCCGGACTCTCTGAGCCTGCAAAATGGGTTAGCACAGTACCTGGCATACAGTAGTTGTTTACCTACTGTGTGTGGTTGGCGGTGACCATGACTTGCCCTTTATAAGGATGTCCAGAGGCCTTCAAAGATCCCGGGGGTATAATGTTCTCCGCAGTGCTGGATTTCTCTCTTTGCCTCTCTAAAACTCCCTTCTGCCCTTCTCCCTCCTGTTCTGTGCCCTGGTAGGTGAACTCTGGGGTGACATCAATGGCTTCCTTTGCCCTCTGGTCCTGGTCGGGTGGGGCAGGAGGGCAGAGGGCAGCTGGAGAATGGGGCATAGTGAGTCCCCCAGGGTTGCACGGGTTGGCTGCGTGCCTCTCCCAAAGGCCCTGGCTCCTGGTAGACGGCCCCGTGCATACATCTCTGGCCCTGAGTCTGGGTAGCTTCTCCCTTTTCACCCTTCAGGCCATGGGCGGTCACGGCTCCCCATTGTTGTGAGTCCCGGGGTCCCACACCATCCCTCCTGGTCTCCCTAAATCCTACCCGCGTCTTTGTTAATAGTCCCTTGATGAAAACGCTCTTCAAACTACTCAACTTGAGTATACCACCTGCTTCCTGCCCAGGCCGTGGTCACGGTTTTAGTGTAACGTGTATCCTGTTGTATTCGCCAAGGACTCCAGGTAGAAGAGCAAAACCACACACTGCTTTCACGTATACGTATTTGTCCACTCGAGTACTTCTGCTGTGCATCTGCTGTGTGCCAGGCCCTGTACGGGCAGCTGGGAGCAGAGATCACCAAGGCAGAGCTCCTGACTGCAAGGAGCTCATGGTCTAGGTGGGGAGACAGACACCTAAATAGACAGCCACAGTATTTGCTAAGAAGCCGTTATAGGAGTGCGTACAAACCCTCACACTCTGAGGGAGGCTGGGAAGGCTGCATAGCAGAGGGACCTTTGGTAGCATCGATAAAAAAATTCTTAATAATGTATTTTATTTAACCCAATACTTCCAGGTGTTGTCATTGTATCATATCATCAATGAAAAGTGATAGGAAGTTTCTTAAGAATTTTTACATTTTTTTTCCTAAGTCTGAAAAAATCCAGTGTGTCTTCTACATGCACGGCACATCTCCACTTGGCCAGGCCCCGGTTCAGGAGCTCAGGACCCACGGGGGGGCGGGGGGGCTGGCATTGAGCAGTGACTCATGTGATCGTTACAACAGTTCCCCCCCACTTGACAGATGAGGACGCAGAGACTCAGGAGTTAAGTCAGTTGCCGGCGGTCACACTCCCCGACGGGGCACGATGTGAACCCACGCCTCTGTGGCTCCAAAGCCTCTCTTCCTGCCGCCCCGTTCTGTCTTCGGGCGATCCCTGCTCCCTAGAGGGAAGACGCTGCCGAGGACTAAAAAGTTAAAACTTTACCTGAGGTGAACTTCACCTCTGACCCCAAATCTTGTCACGTTTCCCCATCGGTCTAGTCTGTGGGATGGGGTGGGAGAAGGTAACAACCCTCCAAGGTGGGGTTTTTTTTTTCTAATTTTTAGCATGTACTCAGTTTTGAGAGACAGAGAATGAGTGGAGAAGGGGCAGAAAGAGAGGGAGACACAGAATCTGAAACAGGCTCTGAGCCATCAGCACAGAGCCTGATGTGGGGCTCGAACCCACAAACTGTGAGATCATGACCTGAGCTGAAGTCGGATGCTTAACCGACTGAGCCACCCAGGCGCCCCTCCAAGGTGGGTTCTGACCCCTGTTTGGCCGAGGGTCCCTGAGATGGCGTGAAGATAGGCTGGTGGGAGAGAGCTGGGGGCTGCCGGTGGGTTGTAAGAGCCTGTCTTGCGGGGAGGGTCGTTAATGGGCGGAAGGTGTGGCCTGTGCTGGACAGGAGGTCTGCAGTGTACCAGGCCGAACGGTAGCCAGTGGGTCAGCATGGCAGCCTCACCTCTACCACACTCCGCGGTTCCTCCCCAGCCACACGCCAGATTGGCCAGAGACACCCGCTCCTGAGCCTCGTGAGGCACGGTGGGTCCCCAACAGTGAGTTAGTCACTGTCATTTTCACACTGACGCAGGGGAAGTTCAGATGGGATGATAAAGGTAAGGCCTTCTTTTCTTTTTTTTTTAAGGTTTATTTATTTTTGAGGGAAAGAGAGAGACAGAGCGTGAGCAGAGGGAAGGGCAGGGAGAGGGGGGACACAGAATCCGAAGCAGGCTCCAGGCTCTGAGCTGTCAGCACAGAGCCCGACGCGGGGCTCGAACCCACGAACTGTGAGATCATGACCGGAGCCGAAGTCAGACGCTGAACTGACTGAGGCCCCCAGGTGCCCCAGCAAGGCCTTTGATGGGCAGCTTATCCAGGCTCTCAGGTGGAGAGAGTCCTGGGAGGATTTCTTAGACCCGGGTCCGTGCTTTGGAGGAGAACCCAAAGCCATGAGGTGTTGGCTGGAAGCAGGGGAGTTCCCTGGCAAGCCCAGGGTATGTGGGGACTCCAGAGATGTGTGTGATGCTAAAAACCATGACCAGTCGCTGAGTATTCACCCACCAATTCACTTTTGTCAACTGTCCGCCTGCCGGTAGAGTTTTCTATCCAACCATCCATCCATCCCCTGTCCATTCTGCAGCATCCATCTCTCAGGTCGGTCATTCCTCTCTCCCCATTCCCTCACTTCCCCCCAGTCCTGTCACCCCCACACCCCCCATCCCTCACCCCTGACTCTGCCCCTGGTCCTGGGCTGGACGTTCAGTGTGCAACAGTGCGTAAGACTGCGATCTTCCTTCAAACTCAGTGAGGGAGGCGGACACTTCATCTACGCCAGGGAGGTGAATGTAGTGATGGAGGCGCGGCGGCAGCTCTGAGGAAGAGCCGCCCAAGGTGGCTGAGAGTGTCAGAAAAGGCTTCCAAGGAAGGAACGCTCAGGCTGGTCTTGAAAGAGGAACAGGGGCCTGTGAAGCTCGAAGAAGGAAGCCTGGCTGGTGAGACGGGCAGTGATGCGGGCTGGCCGGTGACACAGAGGAACCTGCCAACCACACAAACAGGTAGGAGGAAATGAAGGAAGCCTATNCCGTGGAGCATGTGAGTCTTGATCTCAGGTTTGTAAGTCCGAGCCCCAAGCTGAGTGCAGAGATTACTTAAAAATAAAATCTTCAAAAAACAAAAAAATGATGATGACTCAGAAGTCCGCACCAGCCTTCCCTGGCCTTCCTGCACTTAGCACGGCACAGGGTCTGAGATTTCAGACCTGGAAGACTTAGACAGCTTCAGAGTTAGTCCCGCGATGGTAAGTCTGGGAAACTGAGGTCTAGAGAGGAGAAAAGATTTGCCAAGTCACAAAGCCGTGGAGGGTGGGTGAGCTCCTGTCTCTAACTCCCTCCCATTTCCCTCTCTTTCTGCGAGACTCTGGGCCCCACTTCCCCACACTCAGCAACACTGGAGGCCAAATGCTTTCAACCCCTTGGTGCCTGACACGGTTCTGGGCCTGGAGAAGGGGACCTTCCCTATTGCCTGCACTCCTGCCCTGTCCCCACAGACAATCAGATTGGTAGAGCTTTTTAAGGCTCTCCCCATTGTCCCGTGTCATCCCCACCACAGTCCCAGAGGACTGGCATCACTGCTCCTTTTTACAGAAAAGGAGGCTCAGAGGGGGAAAGGGGCTTGCCCAGAGTCACACAGCTCAAGTTCACCATCCTGAGCCTGATCCGAGACACCAGGTGATACCTCACATGGCCTTGAATGTTCTGGCCCCAGACTGCTGCTGTGCCGTCCAAGTCAGGGGCTGTGGACAGGTAGGAGAGGCAGGGACAGGAACGGGGGGGGGGGGGGGAAGGACCCTGAAAAGGAAACCCCGGAGATTGTTTTCACCTGGAACTCGCTCTGCCCCGCCCAGCAATGGAAAATGTGTGTCAGAGGAAGCTGCTGGGGATGGGGTAGGTGTGCGTGGGTGAGCATTTGGAGGGGCATGGCGGGGGAGGGGCAGGATGTGCCGGGGCTGGTGGGCAAGGTCGGGGTGCCGGAGCAGGGCGCAGGCTCTGCCTTCTGCCCACTGCTTTTTTCTCTCTGGTTCTCGCTTTCTTTCTCATGCTCTCAGAACTAACAACACAACTTTCGCTTCCAGACAGACGGGCAGACTGTCCTGTGAAAGCTGTCCCCATGCCCTACCTCCCAGATCTCCTTGGCCAATTCTCTGCTCGGTAGTTAATGCAACAAGCATTTATTGAGCACCTGCTGCATGCTCAGATGCAGGGACGCAGGATGGCCTCCTCCCCACCCGGAGGAATGCACAATCTGGTGAAGACAGAAATGTGAGGAGACAGGTACAATACCTGGGTGACACACTTCCCGGGGGGGTGGGGGAGGACGGGGGTGGGAGCAGAGAGGCCTGGGAAACAGCACACCAAGCATAAGGAAGGTAATAGTAGCCACTCTTCCATGTGCCAGATCAAAAGACTAAGCCCTTTAAAGGCTTTTATACCTTTCCCTTCTCTGTCAGATAGGCACTGCTGGTATTTCCATTTTACATGTGAGAAAGTTGAGGCATTGGATTAAAAGTTGCCCAAGGTATCACTGCTGGATGCTAGGAAATGGGGGAGGAGGGATTCAAAACCAGGCATTCTTACCCACTCTGCCAACGACAGGGAAGGGGGAACAGGTGTGGGGGGGCAATCGTAGGAAGGGCCCGAGGACAGGGTGCGTCAGTGCTGATAGCGGAGGGGCCAGGGCAGAGTGAGAGGCTGGGGAGCATGCCGGACCCAGGCAAGGAGTCCTTCCAAGCATTGCCCGGGCACCGGGGAGCTGTAGACATGTTTTGAACAAAGGAGTGACATGGGCGTGTCTGTTCTAGAAGGGTCCCCCGTTTCAAGTGGTGACCAGTGGGGGCAAGGGACAAAAGTTAAATGGGATTGATATCAGTGTGTCATTCGTTTCCTAGGGTTACTCTAACAGGGTACCACAAGGCCGGGGTTAAGATAACACACTTATTGGGGCGCCTGGGTGGCTCAGTTGGTTGGGCATCTGACTTCAGCTCAGGTCGTGATCTCACAGGTTGTGGGTTTGAGCCCCTCATCAGGCTCTGTGCTGACAGCTCAGAGNAAAATAAATAAGGTCACATTCTGAGGTGCTGAGACTCAAGACTTCAACATAGCTTTTTGGGGGACATAACCCCACCTATATCAGATGTCCTTCAAGTACGTGTCATATAGATAAATATCAAATCTGAAAAAAGAATCCTATGCACATCTCACCGTCATGGTTTGAGATTTAGGAAATCTGACCTCGGCATATCTGTCCCCCACACTAATACTTTGCCCTAGTGAGCACTAAATAAATGTTTGAGAAATACTTGACTTGTGGTTCCCTAAGCCTCCCAGGTCTTTCCATAGCAAGTTAGAGAAACAGAATAAAAGTCCCCAGAGAACCAAGTACAGCTGCCCTCTGTCCTAGATTCCTGGCGGGCAGCTGTCCCACGGACCTCGGCACCCCCTTCCCTGCCTGCCTGGGCACCAGCTTGGGGAAATAGCCAGTCATGAGAAGGATGGAAAGGAGAGGTCCCGCCCCCTTACTCTGCTTCCCTACGTAGACAGGCTCAGGCTACTACATTCCGACAAATGTCTATGCCTTACCCTGGCTTCCCTGACCTGCTTCAGGCCTTTCCCTTTCCACTGAGACTATTGCTCCCAGTCTTCGAACTGATTTCTCTGCTGCCAGCACCGATCGGGTCATCCCAATTCATGAATCTGATGGCTTCTCTCACTGCTCTAAAACCTTCGGTGGCTCCCTATTGCTCTCAGAATAAAATCCAGATGATTCCCTAGCTTACCATTTCAGGCTTTGGAGATGTGAGTCCCCAGGTAGTTTTTCAGGCTTGTTCTTTGCTATTTCCCTATGTGTGTACTAGCCTACAGGCAGGGGAGGTTCCAGAATTTCCATTTAAAAGAGACTGGCGGGGGTGGGGGGGCGCATTCTGGTTGGCAGGGGACACCATGGGATTTGCCTCAAAGTTGTCTTTATAAGCAGGAACGCCTGAGCATGACGGCACTTTCCTGTTTTCGGCATCTGCTCCTTGGGGTACACTGTCCCCTCTACATGGAATGATCTCCCCACATCCCAAGTCTCCAACATGTGACTCACAGGGCCTCCTCAACCTGATCACATAACCAAAAGGACCTCTCCCGGATTCGCATACAAGGTATTTGGGTGGAACTTCATTATGAAGTTTATTCCAGCCCACCTTGCACTCACCAAAGGCTGCACCTCCCTTCCCTTAGAGCTAGGTTCTAGCCCCAGGCCTGTGGCTGAATAGCCAGAAGGGCAGGTAAGGAAAATGCCAGAGTAGAGACCTGGCTGCTAATAGACTTTGTCACCTGCATGACGGTAGTAGACGGTCACTTGGCATCTGTGGGCCTCAGATTCTTCTCTGTAGGGCAGGGTGTCAGGGGAGATCTTCAAGGAGGTTGAAAGCATGAGCTCCCTCCACCCCAGGCCTGACCAGACCTTGGTTCTATAAACAGGAGCTTTGGGGGGGTGGGGGGGAGGTGTCCTTTATTTTGTATTAATTTACATATATTTGCATACACGCTATAAGAGGCACCGACTACATTTCATTCATAGAAAGAACTGATGTCACCTAATTGATGTCCAGGGATGGAAAAAACCCCACTGGCTCGTGGTTCTATCCAAATCTTAGCAGTCAGAGGTCTTTAGTGATCAACCCTCCCACACCCTCCTTTCACAGAGGAGTAACTGAAGTTCAGAAAGGGAAAGTGACGAGACCAGTGACACACAGTGAGTGTCAGGCTTCCTCCAGGCTTCCCAGCGTCGTGGTCTGCCAGGGGACTGCACCAGGCACCGGTTCCTCTCTCCGTGCAGGGTCGAGGGTGCGCGGGTTTTTCTCTGCAGGCCCTTCTCTACGCCCCAGAATGACAAAGCCTGCTAGCTTGACGACATCTGCAACTACCACAGGAAACCAACTTGTAGTAGAAAGTCAGATGGGAGTGGAAAATCCTCTCAGAGATGTGAGATCGTTCCTGTCACCTGTTCTAAAAATAACTCGGTTTATTAGAGATTGATAGATGACAAGATAACCCACAAGCTATTCCACTGAGGCAGGGGAGGGGAGAGAGTTCCACCTGTTTGAACAAAAGGGGAGTCTGGGAGGGGTTGCTGCGGGGGGGTTGGCGAGATGGCTGGACCGTTCGCACTCAGTGTTCAGTGCAAGTCAGTAGGGGGGTGGCAGGTACCCCTCAGGCCTGTAGGGACACCAGGGCCAAGATGGTGGGCGCTGCCTTCAAGGATCCTAGTCTGAGGAGCAGGGAGACACATAACAGAAGTTGACAAAATGATTGCAAACTGGGAGAAGTGCTCCAAGGGAAACAAACAGTACGGAGATGAAGAGGAACAGGGGAGACTGGGGGTCAGGGAGGCCTCCGGAAGGAGGGGACGCTGAAGCTGGGACTGGACAGTGGGAAGGAATGAGCGCAGCAAAGAATGGGGGGAGGGGCATCTCCAGGAGAGAGACCAGCAGGTACAAAGGCCCAGGGGTATGAAGGAGCTTGGTGGCTCTGGATGCTGGAAGACCAGTGCTGGGCAGAGAGACCAGAGACTTCCAGGAAGGGCTGGGAAGAAGGTGGGGCCAAGCCTGTGCTGCCCTGGGGAGCCTCTTAGGCTTATGGCTTTGATTCCAGGTCAGTGGGAAGCTACTAAAGCAAAGTTTTCAGCAGTGGCATCAGGAGATGTGGTTTGCCTCTTAAGAAGCTTGTACTTGGGGCCCCCCGGTACAAGTTCAAGGCCCACACTGGGCGTGGAGGTTACTGTAAAAAGAAAGAAGCTTGCGCTTGCCTGTTGTATAGGGTAATGAGGGGAGGCTCAAGCAGCAAGGAGACCGGCTGTGTGTGCAGTGGCAGTAGCATCCCGGGGGAGTCCCGGTGGCCTGGACGAAGATGGGGAGAGAACTCAAGGGACTCAAAGTGGGTTTTGTTTTGTTTTTGTTTTTTATTAAAAAATTTTTTTAAATGTTTTATTTATTTCTGAGAGAGAGAGAGACAGCATGAGCAGAGGAGGGTCAGAGAGAGAGGGAGACACAGAATCTGAAACAGTCTCCAGGCTCTGAGCTGTCAGCACAGAGTCCAATGCAGGGCTTGAACCCACGAACCATGAGATCATGACCTCAGCTGAAGTCGGACATTTAACCGACTGAACCACCCAGGCGCCCCTCAAATTGGGTTTTGGAAATAAACTTCACAGGAGCTGCAGATGGATTGGATTGGAGGTTGGGTAGAGGGTGGAGAGAAAGAAGCCACTAGAAGGGACATCCGGGCATCTGGCCTGAGCACCTGGTGGGTGGCAGTGTCATTTCCTGGAGTGGGGAAACGCGCAGGTGGGAGGGGCAGGCATGGGACTCTGGTTTGGGGGATGTGAGGTTTGAGAAGCCTGGAGATCACCAAGAGATTCTTCCAGAAAGCAGCTCCAGAGGCCTTAGAGGTCTTGGGTCCTTGCACTGTTAAGGATATCTTATCAGTGAGCTCCAGGGGACCAGGGGCCAGCTCTGCTTTGTTTATAGCATCAGCACCTAGGAAGGTGCCTTGTACATAGTAGGTGCTCTGCAGGCATGGTGGGTGCTTCATAAATATTGAAGGAATTCTTGGACTCCTCTTCTCTCACCCCCACATCCAGTCAGCCCATGAGTCCTGCAGATTTGCCTTTCTCGGTGTTTCTCGAGTCAGTCCCCTACTCCATTCCCACCACCACTGCCCTAGTCCAGACCCTCAGCATTTAGCTATGTTTACTGGAAGCTGTGAGCACCTACTACATGCCAGGCACTGTGCTAGGCCCTTTATGAGTATTATTCTTACTTAACACCAAGCGGTGGGAAGCCTTTCCTCCCTTTTACTACCCACAGCACCACCGTAACAGCCTCTGGTGTGATCTCCTGTCTCCAGGTTACACCCTTCCAACCCATCAGCCATACTTCACCCAGGGCGTTTGCAAAACTCAACATCTGCTCTGTCCCTCCACTGCCTACAACCCTCGTTGTCTATGGCATTGGGACCTGACAGCTTAACATGGCTGACGGGACCTGAGCTCTGTCTCTGCCTCGTCTACCACCGTGCCTCGTCTGAATCTTCCCTTGCAGGTCCCTGGAGCACCCAGTCTGCTCCTCACCCCCGGCCCTTGCTCATGCTGCACCCTGTCCTTGGGGAGGGGGGCTTCCTATTGCTGCTTCGTTCAGAGTCACCACTTAAGGCTCAGCTCTTCGAGTCTTCCTAGGCTGGAGGCCCTCAGGCCACCTCCTCCCCACTCTGCTGACTTCGGCAGCACCCATAATAACAACAACTCTTTTTTTTAATATGATAATTTGTCTTTTAATTAATGTATAAGATTATTTCCAACTCATGAGGTCTGGCTGTTCCTTAGTCATGACCGAACAAGAGACCCTGGGTGGCATTTCCTGATAGGGCAAGAGCAGTGGTCAGCGAGCCTGTTCTTCCCTGGGCTAGCTGTGATCTGAAATGAGTTGCTATCTCCAGAGACTGCATAGGTGTCAGTAGAATAGGGCCGAGGGGTCTTTGTCCCTTACAAATCCTAGACTAAACTAAGGGGATATTGTCAGAATATATTGCGTTTATTCTCACGCAATGCATTCTGATCCTGGCCTTCTCTCTCTTTCGGGGCTCACCGGGTTCCTTGAGTTTTCTTGTTCCCATCTAGGCAGAGGGGGAGCTGGTGTCCAGTTGGGGATTCTTCCTCCACTAGGCAGGGGTCTACACCTGCAGGCCAGCGCATGACCCGCCCAGCCAGCCCCTCCGACAGCGTGGTGCGGACCAGCCGATGCCCTTGGCAGTGGCCTAGCCCCTAGGAGTGAAAGCTCACCGCTGCCTCGTTCCCACATGTTGCTGCCTGTGGACCACATGGCCACCGCCCTCCTTGTGATTCCCCTGACCTTGTGGTTCAGGACGTGCTCCAGCTTCATGCACATGGCAGCGTGGCTGGACTGATGGTGCATGATGCCACACTGCCACAGGACAGACAGACACAGCCAGCCACGGAGACCCAGTGCCCACTCAGCATCAGCTGCCTTCAGCCTCAGCTACCAGCGGTCCAGCTCAGGGACCAGACTCCCGTCGTTCTGGGTAAGATGCAGATCCTATCATAATAACAACTTTTATTTATTGAGGCATATTATATAATGTGTACTATATTGAGTGCTTTACAAGTCAAGTATCAGATAATTTAATCCTGACAACAGTCTTATGAGGCGGGTGATTTATTGGCCCCCATTTTGCATGTTTAGGAAATTGAGGTCTGGAGAGGTTAAGTGACTTGCCTACGGCCGCACAGCCAGTAAATGACAGAAGTGGGATATAGACCCAAGCAGGCTGGTCCAGAGCCACACTCTTGGCTGGGGGCTTAACCGCTTCAGCCAGTCACGTGATGCATGTCTGTTTGCTCGCCTGTCTCCCTTGAGAACAAGGACTGAGTCTTGTTGTTCCTTATCTTCGACACTGGCATAGCAGCTGGCATACAGTAGGTGCTCGGTCAAGCCCCCCCCCCCCTTAACAGGAGCCCATTTGCAACCTCCTACTTCGGGTAAGAGAGCCCGGAGGAGAAACTGTTTTTCATTTTATGGCTTTTTGCAACCATCTACCCTACAAGATCACGCTCATTTTCCCGGTACTGCTGGGCATGGATTATTAGACCCACCTATCAAATGAGGAAACTGAGGCCCAAGGAGGCTAAGAAATCTGTCTAAGTCACCCAGCTAAGAGTTGTGAACATGGAACACAAACCCGGGCCTCCTGACTCCAAGTCCAGTGCTCATTCTGCACATCAGGAACAGGGTCAGGGAAGATGCTGCTGAACCTGAACCCAGTCCAAGGGGCATGGAGGCCCTGCCTGGGGGGGGGGGGGGGGGNAGCCTTTGGGGACCAGGCTTGCTCCCCTTCCTCCCAGCCCTCAGGGTCTAACACCTCTTCAGGGCAGGAAACTCTTCCTTGTCACAAAGCTCTGGCCCTCCCTCCCCCCATGTTCCCTCTCACCCCAGGCCACTCCCCTCCCTGTCCCCCTCGAGGGTCTTGGTAAAAGCATCCGCTTGTCAGTGTAAATCTGCAGGGTTCAGACCAGCAGCTGGAGATGGATGGGCAGGAAGCAGTAACAATGGATGAAAGGCCCTCTGTGCCCAGGTGGGTGGGGGAGGGGGAGGCAGGAAACAGAAGCCTCTCTCCCCTGGAGGCCTGGAGCCGCTGGCTGGCTGGAGGCCTGGGATGCCTGAACCTGCGGGGTTTATTTGGATTCCCCAAGGATCCGAGCCTGGAGCCCTTCGCAAACATCAGACCAGCTCATCTCCGTGGGGTGCCAGGTCCAGGATGTGCGCGACAAGAATGTCGCTTTCCTGCGTCTCTGTTTGTCCCTAGGGCCCAGCACAGGGCCGGCTACACGGTAGGGGCTTGTCTGTTGAAGGAAGAAATCAATCTGGCATTAATAATAACTAAAGACTTGGGGCGCCTGGGTGGCTCAGTCGGTTGAGCGTCTGACTTCGGCTCAGGTCATGATCTCACAGTTCGTGGGTTTGAGCTCCACATCGGGTTCTGTGCTGACAGCTCAGAGCCTGGAGCCTGTTTGGGATTCTGTGTCTCCCTCTCTCTCTGACCCTCCCCTGTTCATGCTGTCTCTCTCTCTCTCTCTCTCACAGAAATAAATAAAACATTAAAATAATAATAATAATAATAACTAAGGACTTGCAGGGGTTTTTTTGGTTTTGTTATTATTTTAAAGTACTCTCCACGTCCAACGTGGGGCTCGAACTTACAATCCTGAGATCAAGAGTCCGACTGAGCCAACCCCTGATCTTTTTTAAAAATATTTTAAAAATCCGCAATTTCCCCTTCAAACTTTTTGCACATACCGCTCTTTCTGCCTGGCATGCTCTTTCCTCTGCTTTTTGCAAGGTCAGCGCCTTTTTAGCCTCCAGGTGCAGCTCAAATAAAGCTCTTCCGTGAGGCTTTGAGGGCCCACCTTGACCTCACCCCTTGCTAAGGGTACCCTCTTCCCTTGCCCCTCTAACTCAGCACCCTGTTAATGTCCTTGGTGGCATTTATCACACTACAACATCTTCTCACTTACTGTGTGTATCTGTATTTTTTTATTATTATTATTCCCTGTCTCTCCCACCAGAATGTAAGTTCCCAAAGAACTTCTCATTCATTGTTGTGTCCCCGAGAGGCAGGTACTTAGACTCCATAAATGGTTGTTAAATAGATCAAGAGATGAACGACCCAGTCCTGTAATGAAGTCATTCACACCCTGTGAGCTGCAATTTGCTTCCGAGAAGAGAACAAAAGGAGTCTTGCTCCTGAGCTGAGGGTTGTAAAGCTTCAGGCCCCAGTGAATGGCTAGTTCCCAGGGCAGTAATTGTGATGATCACAGATCACGTGAGAACTTTGCTTGCCCCCCGCCCCCACACAATGATTTTTGAGGTTCATCAAAATCTGGGTGTGCACGGAGGGAAGGCAGTGGACACTGGGGTGGACAGGGGTGGCTGCATCAAACCTATCCATTTCAAAGATGGGAAAACAGAGGCCCAGAAATGCCCAGGTCACACACATCAATCCAGAGTTTTACCAGCAGAGTTCAACAGACCTGCAGATTCATTGAAGACTTAGTCATTCTATTGTGTGTCTGGTACCTGCTAGAAGCTGGCACATTGCAACAACTGAAAGCTCAGAGGCTTGGGGACCTGGGGGGCTCAGTCGGTTAAGCGGCTGACTTAGGCTCAGGTCATGATCTCGTGATGTGTGAGTTTGAGCTCCGCATCAGGCTCTGTGCTGTCAGTGCAGAGCCCACTTCAGATCCTCCGTCCCTTCTCTCCCTCTCTCTCTCAAAAATAAATAAGCTTTAAAAAAAAAAAAAAAAGGCACAGAGACTCAAAGCAATTATGTAAAAGGCCCAGCCTACCTGACCCAGAGCCGCTTCAGTGACCTCAAAAGCAAGTCCCCGCTTGGCCAGGTGTGGGAGCAGCGGGGCCTGGGGCGAGGAGAGGAGCTCCAGAGTCCCGGGAGGCAGAGGCAGGGAGAGCCGGCCTGAGGCTGCACAAAGAGACTCTGAGATGGAGGACAGTACTGAGTCTAAGAGGCCAGCTTAGCTGGGGGTGGTGACCCGCTCGTGGGCCTGCTGTTGGCAGCTGGTGTTGGACTGGTGCCTGGACATTCAGTGCCTTTGCGTGCAGTGGTTTATGCCATCTGCAAAGACCACTCATTTGCCCAGAAAGCTCCCATTAAGCACCTGCTGTATGCCGTAGCCTGTGCTGAGCCCTGGAGTCCCCAAAGGGTGGGAGACACAGTCCCACTTCTAAGAGTCCCCAGCACTGGTGGGGGCACACAGACACACAGACCATTGGAGTCCTAAGATTCAGGCCACCTCGAGGCAGCGCAGACCAGCAAAGAAATCCACTGGCAGTGCCCTTGCAACCCCCTCTTCTGAGACCATTAGGAACATCGTGAGGCCAGGCAGACCTGTATCTGGTCTCAGCTCCACCTCCAGGTCAACATGACCATAAGCAAGTGACTTAACACGTCCAAACCTCAGTTTCCTTATCTGTAAATTGGGGGTAATATTAGTATGGTTCCTGCTTATGGAGCGCTGAGAGCATTTGATGAAATAAGCCACCAAAGCTCTTGGCATGCGGGTGCAGAAGGAACAGCGAGCCCTCAGAGAGCTGGTTTGGCCTACCGTTACCACCACTCAGTCTCACAAGTTCCTGCCTTGGATGGAGTCACTCAGTCATACAACAAACGTGGATGGGTCACTGGCTCTGTGCTGGCCCAGGGCCTGACGTGGGGGAGCGAAAATGAGCGTGTCGCTCACCGTCCAGGGAGAAGCAGACACGGGACACTTGCAACAAAATGTGACCACCATTCTTGTCGATGAGGTACAAGGTGTCGTCCTCTGAGGCCGGCCTCATTGACACCGCACAGCGGTCCTTGTAATTTACAAGGGACATATTACTGTCCTTCTTTCACTGATGAGCCGGCTGAGGCTCAGAGAGGCAAATCCGCCTGCCCAGGCACACATAAACTCTGTCTGTCTGTCTGTCTGTCTGTCACAGAACCTCTGCTCTGTCCTCACAAAAGCAAATCTCACTTCTCCAAAGTCTTGTACAAATGTGGGCTCATTTAGGCCACGAACGCTCACTACAACCCTGCCAAGTGCCAGGTCTGGACCTAAGTGCACCAGGAGTGGAGCTGAATGGGACATGCCCCGCCCCCTCTGCCCCCACCTCCCGCCAGGAGAGAGGTAGATCGGGGGCATGTTGGGGCTCTGTCCCTGCGTCTTCCTGGTTAACACTGACGAGGGACCTTTTGTCACTGGCCTAGCCCAGAGGGCTGCTGGGAAAGGCCAAGGGAGGGAGGCTGTGACAGCTTTAGGCCCCCAGGGCCAGCCTGGCTCTGACTCACCACCCACACCTGGCGTTGGCCTCAGGCAGCCAAGCAGCTGGAAATAGACCTGGGGTGGAGAGCAGGAGCAGGGGAGGGAAGGGAGGGGGGCAGGCAGGGAGGTGGCACCTGCATGCGTGGCTGCCATTCCCACCCTCCCCACCAGGAAGCAAAGGTCATCCAACAGAGCCCACCGGAAATAAGCCAGGCTCGGGAAGGGACGCTCCTGGGGGCTGAAGACCCCAGCCTCCCTGGGAGGCTGCCCCCAAGCAGTGGGGTTACAAAACGCTGGCGGTGCCTGCTTCGCTTGCCACAACGGCTCGGCTCGGTGGTTCTCGAGCACTTGTTGGGTGCCAGGCTGGCCCAAGTACATGCTTTGCATGTGTCGGTGATCTCACCGAGCTCCCACAGCTGCCCAGGAGGCTGTACTGTGATCGTGCCTTTTACAGATGAGGAACTTGAGATTCAGAGAACCAAAGTAAGTTGCCTAAGACAACACAGCCCCTTGCATTAAGCAACGGGAAATCGCCTCAAGCTCCCCGCTCAAGTTCAAATGGCTCATTCTAGGTCACAAAGGCCAGCTCCGTTCCCATCTGTGCTGCCTGCATCACCCTCCCTCTTTACCAGAGTAAAGCCTCCCTTCTTACCACTCTGGGAAGCAGAAATCAAACCATAATCCTCCTTTCCCCCCTACCTAGATTAACCCTGCCTGGCTTTCAGCCCATGTCGGATCATGTCTTCCTGTCTATAACCTGCAGTGGCTCCCCATTGCCCTCAAGATAAAACATATTCAAGGACCTTTGTCCACTGGGCCCTCCCCGCTTCTCCTGCCTTGGTGCTCCCTAATCTTTACTTGGGCAAGTCAGGACGCGTCCCGGAGATCGCTCTCCTGGTGGACATGGTAACGCCTCTGCAGCGTATGAAGATGCATGTGAGGCACCTGCCAAGGCCGTTGGTGCCTAGTTGGTGTTTGGTAGACCTTCCTCTGAGCCAGAGGCTGGGGCGGAGTTGTGGCGTGTGAAGCGGTCTCTGCTTTCAGCCAGGCTGGGGTCAAAGGGCTTTCGAGTGGTCTAGCCCAGGGACTGGTGAGTGCTACTGGAATTGATCATGTTGAGATATTTTGAAAGACTTCAGGGCAGCAGTAGTTGGAACTAGGGGAGGGGAAAAGGGCAAAGGAACTGCTGGTAAAAATGTAAAGTGGTACAGCCGCTGTGTTGGCAGGTCTTCAAAAAAATTAAAAATTCAACTACCCCTTGATCCGGCGATTCCATTTCTGGGTGGATGCCTAAAAGAATTGCAAGCAGGGTCCCCAAGAAATATTTTTATACCAGTGTTTATAGCAGCCCTAGTCACAATAGCTAAAATGTGGAAGCAACCCAAACGTCTGCTGACAAATGAATGGATAAGCAAAATGTGATATAGGCACACAAAGAAATATCGTTCAGCCTTTAAAAGGAGGGAGATTCTGATACATGTTTCACGATGGGTGGATCTTGAGGACATAGTGCTGAGTGAAACAAGCCAGTCACAGAACGGCAAAGACCATGAGATTCTACTTCTAGAGTAGTGAGATTCAGAGAGCTAATAGAATGGAGGGGTGCCTGGTTAACTCAGTCAGTGGAGAATGTAACTCTGGATTTCGGGGTTGTGGGTTCGAGCCCCATGTAGGGTGTGGAGATTACTTAAATCTTTAAAAAAAAAAAAAAAAGGAAAGAAAAAGAAAGTGAAATGGAAGTTGCCAGGGGCTGTGGGGAGACTTTCAGTTTCACAGATGAAAAGGTTTGGAGATGGATTGTGCTAAGTGCTGCCCACTATGAATGTATCGAATGCCACTGGGCTGTACGCTTAAAAATAGTTAAGATGGTGCATTTTGTTTGCGTATTTTGCTGCAAGAAGAAAAATTGGAAAAATGGGGCAAAAGAAACCAACTTTCATAATCGGCTTTTTTTAAAATCTTCATCACAATCTAGAAGGTAGATATATCCACTCTATAGTTGATCTTAGGCAAAAGGCAGAGAAGCAATAGATATACCCACTCTACAGGAAGGGAAGCTGAGCTCAGAAAAGTGAAGATTCAGCAGGGGATCAGGGACAGCTGGATCCAGGAGCAGCTCTGTTAGGCTCCAAAGCCCATGCTGTTGTTCTGCCCGCAGCCAGCACCCTAAACCTGGAGGATGGAGAGCACAAGCTTAGGAGAGGAGGGCAGGGCCTTGTGTGTGTGTGTGTGTGTGTGTGTGTGTGTGTGTGTGGTGTAGGGGGAGTGGACAAAGAGCTCAAATGGAGGCCTTAAGGCAGGATGGGTTCCAGACCTGCAGGCACATGAGGTGAGTAGCTGGGGGAGGTCAGCTGTGGCATGGGAGAAGCCTGGACTTCATCTTTCCTCCCTTCCTCCCACTTCCCAGATGAGGAAACTGAGGACCTGAATCTTACCCAGGCCTCCGTAACGCAGTGGGCAAGTGCACCAGAGGGCTGAGGAAAGAAAGAAGGGGGGCCCAGGCTGGGCAGCAGTTTCCACCCCTCCCTGCCCCCAGACTCCCCCAGGACTCCCCTCCCACCCCNNNTCCCCGGGGCCTCCACCCCCAGAAAACCCCAGCAGGGTCCCCCGGTTGCTGAAGCCCACCCTACCTGCTTTTCATTTAATAAACAGTTTCCTGTGTATCTACTGCATGCCAAGCACTGTCCTGGGCCCCCAGGGAAAGATCGCTGCCCCCACCCCCACCCCCGGAGCCTTACGTTCTAACAGAGGCAAACAGACAACAAATAAAGAAGTCAACAAATATAGTAACAAGATCATTTCTAAACACGACCAGTGCTGTACAGAAAACAAACCAGGCAAGATGATAGTGGCCAAGGGGCTACCGTACGTGAGTGGTCAAGGAAAGCTTCTTGGAGGAGGTGAAAAAGATCCAAGGGAGAGCATCCCAAGGAGAGGAAACAGCAGGTGCAAAGGCCTTAAGGTGAGAATGGAAAGGTTTGTTAGAGAGCAGTTTTCAAAGTGGGGTCCCCCAACCGGCAACATCACCTGGGAACTAGTTAAAAATGTGAATTCTGGGGCTCCTGCCTGTCTCAGTTGGAAGAGCATGTGACTCTTGATCTTGGGGTTGTGAGTTTAACCCCATGTTGGTTGGGTGATTACTTAAACATGAACAACTAAACCGCTGACTAGAGAAATAAGGTGTAAATTCTTGGGACCCACCACAGATCTACCAGACCCTTCTAGGGGTAGAACCTAGCAAGTTGGGTTTTTTTTTAATAAATAAATAAGTTTATTTATTTATTATTTTATTTATTTATGAGAGAGAGAGAGAGACAGCATGAGCAGGGGAGGGTCACAGAGAGAGGGAGGCACAGAATCTGAAGCAGGTTCCAGGCTCTGAGCTAGCTGTCAGCACAGAGCCCAACACGGGGCTCGAAGCCATGAACCATGAGATCATGACCTGAGCCAAAGTCGGATGCTCAACTGACTGAGCCACCCAGGAGCCCCAAGTTAGGTTTTAAACAAGTCCTCCAGGTGGTTCTGATGAACCTTCAATTTTGAGGGCCTCTGTGGTAGAGCTCAGGAAGAAAGCCGTGTGTAGCTGTAGCGTGGTGACGGGGACAGGGGCGGCCCTGACCCTTAGCCTCATTCTTGCCCATCCATTTACTGCCCTGGCCCCCTCTAGCTGGAAGCCCTTCCAAGGCTCCTCATTGGCCTCTGGGAGGAAATCACACCTCTCAGCTGGGCTTTCGATGCTCCTGAAGATCTGCTCCCACCCACTTCTCCAGCCTCACCCCTCGACTTTCTTCCTCTAAAATCTTACACTCCCAAATACAGCTGTTCCTCTCCTCCTCTCTACTGTTCCCTTTATTGGTATATTCGTTAGACTACTCATGCTTCACATGCACCCACCACCTCGCGTAGTTACAAGGTTTTTTCCTTAATGAGGGCTTTTAAGATCTAGTCTCTTAGCAACTTGCTAGTATACAATAGAGTTTTATAAACTAGAGTCACCATGCTTGTGTTACATCTTCAGAACTTGACCCCCTTCACTCAGTTGCCCCCCACCCCCAGGTTGTTTTTTGAAATGAGTTCTTTCCTACTTAATTACACAGATAATACGTAAATATGTACTTACTTAAAATTTTCCGTACATACAGATAACAGTAAAAGACCTCCTTCTCATTGATGCTAGTTTAGTGTCGATTCTATTTTTCTATGCCCCACACACATACATGTACACATATAGAAGCTTAAGGTTCACTTTGTGCTTAGTTTTTCCACGTGTCAGTGGGATCTTACGGGTAAGTATTGTTCCAAAACTTGTTTTCTTTACTTAACAATTATCTTGGAGGCCATCTGTGTCAGAACATGGAGACCTACCTATTTAACTCCTGTTTAATATTCCAAAGTATGACTGTACTGTCGTTTTTAGTCATTCCCTGAATGCATTAATCCTGCTTTCTGTTATCTTTATGAGGCTTTGACACCCCAGGATCTTTCCAATCCTGGAGAAACTGCCTCTCCTGAGGCTGGCTAATTCCTAGAGATAGTAGACAATTTGCCTCAGAACACATACCATGTACCAATCCAGAGCCCACACCCCCAACCACCTTAGCTGCCTCTCACATACCGAGTCAGCATTCCCCTGCCCTAAATCACCCCGGGGCCGGGTGCTGGACAAGTAGGTGCCACCTGATAGCTCGAAGCCTGCCGACAGTATTCAAGCTCAAACTTGCCTACCCCAGCTCGCCCGTTCCTTAGGAATCCACAGCCACGGTTCGTTCCTTCTGCCTCCTGACCAGCGCGGGTGCTTCCGCACGTGGCCTTGTGCGGTGTGGTGTGCCCCTCCTCTTTGGAATTATGAGTAATAAAACATCATTCGATGGCTGTGACTTCACTGTGCGGGCACTCGGTCACCTCTATAAATTAAGCCTCAGGTACAATCAAAACACTGAATGATAGACATTTAGATGTTTTCAGTCTTTCACAGTTACAGAAAAAGCTGCAATGACCATCTTACTAGATACTGCTGTGTACAGACGTGGGAGATTTCTGCAGGAGGTGGAACTGCCCGGTAATGATGACCTAACTCCTCACTGATCGCCGTGGGCAGTGTCCCTCCAAACCCAGCTCCTGGTTCCCCTGCCCTTGCCCCTTTCATGGCTATTGAGTCACAGAATAAGGAGACTCAACCACAGGGTGGCCCCTGGAGTAGTTTGAGCACCAAAGATGCTCCACAGTATAAAACATCTCCCTCCTCCACCAGTCCTCCCTGACCCTTGAATTTCCTTCTGTTTGAAACTTAGCATCACCTGGCCCAGAGAGATTTCCCCTGGAAGGTAGAACATATCAGCCAGAAAGTCAGTGTCAGCTCTGTCAGAATCATGCCACATGGACAGAACATGGCGGAACTTCCGGGCCGGTCAATGCCTGGAGATCTGGGGAGAGTGGCTGCCTGGAGAGGACACAGAAGCTCCGTGCTCCTTCTCACACACTTGCCCCACGCAGCTCTTCCATTGGGCTGTTCCTGAATTATATCAAAGCAGTAATCTACTGACAATGTTGACCCTGCCCACTGGAAAGCAGTGGGCTTCCTGAAGCTTTGCTGCTGGGCCTCCGGTGGCTGCGGGGCCTCCCCTCCTCCCAGCCTGCACGGGGCTGCACCGTGGAGACATGCCTGGCTACCAAGCTCTGGAGATACTGGCCCATCTAGGTGAGGCCGTGCTATGCATCGCTTTGGCTTTTAAGATATTTAAATATCTCCCTGTCTCCCATTTCACTCCAAAGTCTCCATTAGAACATGGAGAAGGAAGAAGAGAAGGATGGGAGGGAAGAAGGAAAGAAGAGAGGGGGTGAGGAAGAAGGGAGGAAAGGAAGAAAGGTAGGAAGAAAGGAGGGAGGGAAGGAAGGAAGGGAGGGAAGGAAGGAGGGAGGAAGGGAAGGAAGGAAAGAAAGATCCTGGTTTTTGGTCAGAAGACCAGGACAAGTCACCTCATGTCTCTGAGTCTTGGTTTCCTCACTTCCCAGAGCAACTATCAGAACACATGTCGTACACATAAGAATCAAATAATGTGTGTAAATCCCCTCATGCACAGATATGCTAAAAACAAAAGTAAAACAAAAACAAGGTATGCTGTGTGTTCTCCACGTGCCTGCCCAGGAAAGACCCTTCTCTGTTCTCGGGCTTCCACTTGGGTTTGGCCAATGGAAGTACCAGCAAAAGCCTGGTGTCAAAAGGAAGAGAGGGGCTGGGTGTTTATTGCCCTGTCTCCTTCCTCCCCACTGGCTGGCTCGACTGTGCAGAGTTCTTCTACCCAAGGCCACACTTCCTTGCCTGCAGCTGCCTTCACCCCTCCGGCTACCAGAGGCCAGGGCTCCCTGCTCTGGTCCTGGGTACCCCTCCAACCAACCCCTTTAGAGATTAAGGCCCCTGTCTCCAATGGCCCTTCAGCCTGCTGGAAAGTTGGCTCATGCAACGAGCCAGTTTCCCTATTTTTATCAAGGTGCTCTCTCTGTCTGTCCCTCCCCCAGCTGCAGAAAGAAGTTCCTGTATCCTGAAGGATAGACCAATCTTAGAGAAGTCTCTGGAAGTGTGGAGTGAGACCATCATTGGGAAGAGGAGCCTGGGAGAGGATTCTTGGCAGAGCTGCCTACCCAGCTGGACCCCACAGGCAGTAGCCGTTGGAGATACCTCAGTGCCCCAATCTTCTTCCTGAATTTTGCAAGATCAGGGTCTTGTCCCCGCAGCCCCTTCTTACCAGCCCAGGTGTCCGGGCTCTGGAACCCTGACTCACACTAGTAAAATGAGCCAGGACCAATGGCCACATCAGCTTGCTCAGTGATCCTGAGAAAGATAAGGGCTGAGCAGAAGGACTCTGAGGTCAGCGGTCAGTAGGTTCTGCTTCAGGAATTAGTAGTAATAAAAACAGTCACCAGATACTGAGCACCTACCAGATGTCCAGGCACTGTGCTAGAACTTTCATTCATTCAGCAACTATTTAGTAATTGGTGTCGGGTACCATTCCAAGCTCTGGGGATATAGCAATGAACACATACACACACACACACACACACACACACACATACACACACACACAGTGAGACGCTGACCTCTTGGTGCCCTTAGGAGATGGGCATCTGTCATCCTAGCCAGTCCCTGAGTAAGGATATTGAGGTCAGAAACTTGCTAAAGGCACTCAGTGGTAAGTGGTTGAGTCGGGATTTGAACCCAGGCCTCCCCACAGGAAATGCCATCTTTGAAAAGTCCAGGAGGATCAGGGAGTAGCGTGGGAGGCGCAAAACCCAACTCTCAGAGAGAGGAGACCTGGGAGGAGGATCCGTCGATCTTGGGGGAGGGGACCCCGGGGCTCCCATCTGGATTCCAGCCGCCTGTGGTGACTAAAACACAGGGTCAGGGGCCCCGGTGACACAGCCAGGGAAGGACGCTCTGTGAAACGGTGCTCCTGGCTCCTGCTGGTTTGTAATTTCCTTCTTGACGTAAAATTTGTGAGTCATGGTCTCAGAAGTTGTCTAGTTTCACAATCCACAGAGATGATTGCGGACACTGTCGTGACTCCGGCCGGCACATTCGTTTTTTCCCCGTTTGGGACATCGGGGATTTATCTTGGAAGGCTGGTGGAGCAAGACAGGGAAAGGTAAGCACAAGACCTGTGTGCCACTCAAGGGCAGTGTCGTGCCGAGGCTCTGGGAATGGCTGACCGGTTGGCCAGAGCTCCGTCTCCCCGAAGGCGAGCAGGCATCCACTTAGTTGAACACCTACTGTGGGCAGTCGGTGGATTAGGCAGAGCTGGGCAATAGTTAAAACTATAGACCATGCTCCCAGCTGACAGTGGGGAACCTGCTTGGGATCCTGTCTCTCCCCCTCTCTCTCTCTGCCCCTCCCCTCCCCCACAATAAATAAATAAACCTAAAAAAAAGAACCCATAGACCCTGATTGACTGGATTCAAGTTCCAACTCTACCACTTTCTGGTTGTGTGACTTCAGGCAAGTCCGTTCACCTCTCTGAGCCTCAGTTTCCTTTTTGGTAAAATAGTGGAAGTAGTAGTGCCTACTTGGCAGGGCTGCTATGAGGATTAATGAAGCAACACACCGAAATGCCTGGAAGAAGACAGAGCGTGTCGCGAGCGGGCACACAATGTGAAGGGTCAGTCCCGTCGGCGGACACAAGTCAGGAGACAAACACGCGAATATGTGCACACCACATTTGTATGCTTGTAGTAATAACCGAATCGTAACACGGGCGGAGGCTCAGGTGATCCGTTCTGCCCCTCCCTGCTGATGCCTGGCGTTTACACAGACTCACTTAGAATCAGTCCCCTGGGTCCTCACCTCTTTGAGGTCTCTGTTCAAATACTGCCTCTTTTCTTTTTTAATTTTTGTAAATGTTTATTTTTTGAGAGAGAGAGACAGAGCATGAGTGTTGGAGGAACAGAGAGAGGGGGAAGCACGGGATCTAAAGCAGGCTCCAGGCGCCTAGCTGTCAGCACAGAGCCCGATGTGGGGCTCCAACTCACAAACTGAGAGATCATGACCTGAGCCGAAGTTGGATGCTTAACCGACTGAGCCACCCAGCTGTCCCCAAATACTGCCTCTTTAGAGGATCCTCTCCAACTGCCCAATCTAATAGAGATGTGCTCTGTCTCTACCTCACCACCCCTCTTATTTCCATCATAGAACTTACGCTGACATTTTCCCATTGACTTACTTGCCTCTCCCATACAAATGTAAGTTTCTAGAAGGCTGGAGCCTGACATCCCGCTTCCTCCTCGATTCTCAAAGCCAAGTACAATGCCCGGCACATAGTAGATGCTTAACAAATACTAGTTGAAAGAACAACGAATACATTCCATCTTCCAGGAGTTGTCTTCCGGTGCCTGGGGCTGCTCTCCTGGAAGAGGGTGATGGACAGGCAAGTTGTTAACGTGTTTAGCCGCAGCGTGCCTGCGTGAGCCCCTGAGGGACCCCCTATGCACCTGAGCCGGGCCCCGGAGAGTGAAGAGATGAGGTGGTGACGGTGACTGTCAGATGTCGCGGTCAGGGCGGTCTGCCCCACCCACTCCCGGTACCACTTGGCATGGAGACAGCATCTGCATGTGGCCTGGTTCCCAATTCGATCCCTGATTCACAGGGAACCCGTGGAAGGGCTGCTGCACTCACTTGGCCCATCTAGAAAACAAAAGGGCTAGAAGATATTGGAGGGTGTGCTTTTTGGTTTCTTTTTAATATCTTTTTTTTTTTTTTTGAGAGCGAGAAAGAGGCAGAGGGTGAGAGAGAGAGAGAGAGAGAGAGAGAGAAAACCCCAAGCAGGCTCCATGCTTAATGGGGAGCCCAACCCAGGGATTGATTCCAATCCTCGATCATGACCCCAGCCAAAATCAAGTGTCAGATGCTTAACCAACTGAGCCACCCAGGCCCCCTCCCTTTTTTTAAATATCTTTTTTTTTTTTTTTTTAGCTTTTTGGTTTCTTTTAAACTGAGATCTAGTTCACATGCCATTAAGAATTAAACGGTCTTTTTTTTAACTTTCTTTTGTCAGAGAATCTTTTTTTCAGAAATTATATTTTAGGGATGCCTGGGCAGCTCAGTTGGGTGGGCGTCCGACTCCAGCTCAGGTCACGATCTCACAGTCTGTGGGTTCAAGCCCCACATCGGGTCCTGTGCCGACAGCTCAGAGCTAGGAGCCTGCTTCAGATTCTGTGTCTTCCTCTCTCTGCCCTTCCCTGCTCAATTTCTGTCTCTCTGTCTCTGTCTCTCAAAAATAATAAACATTAACAAGAAATTCAATTTTATATTTAAAATGGGTCCCTCCAAGGTGCAGGAGCCCTGGGAAGGGTGGTGGCGAGGGGTCCCTGCTCTCCCAATTTGCAGATGAGAGTTGTTCCTTGAGCCTCAGTCCAGCTGCCTCCCAAGGGTCATGAGAAAGAAGGCAAGGGCAAGCTCAGGGCGCAGGAAGCGGAGCCGGCCAGCTGGGAGGCAGTGACAGGCACTGGTACCGTGGCCTCCTGGATGGGCTGGTGACATCACAACCCCAGGAAGCAGCTGCCCGAGAGGCCCTCGCTGTCCCTCAGTCCCCCTCTGGGAAAATCAGCCGCCAGCTGTTGTCGTCCTTTCTCACTGGCTTGCTGTTCTGGATTGTCCCCTCCCGAATCATCATCTCAGCAGCAGTCCCCTTCCTCCCGCTAAACGGTCTGAACCAGGACCCCACTGCCCTTGCAGCGTGGCTCGGGAGCACACGAATCCCCTCACAGCATTTAATCCAGTCGTCACATCCGTGTTACGGAGTAGCAACCGGCACCATCCCTGTTTTACAGATGCTGAAACTGAGGCTCGGAGGGGGAGGCCAGGTGGGACGAGGTGAATCCCAGAGTTAAGATTTGAATCAGTTCTGTCTGAGCCCGCCTATGCTCTTTCCATGAATTATCACATCATCAGATTCGAAGCACAGTGATGCCGGGTGGAAAATTCTTCACACACAGCAAGGGGAGATCACAAATTTCAAACCCAGTTTCTTTTATTAATGATTATTCCTGGCCTATTACCCAGGGCTTCTTAGGAAGCCTGGAAAGGGCTTACCACACTGCCTGGCAGGCTAAGGTGTTAGCTATATATTAAAGAGTACACGTGGGGTGCCTGGGTGGCTCAGTCGGTTAAGTGTCCGACTTCGGCTCAGGTCATGATCTCACGGTTTGGAGGTTCGAGCCCCGTGTTGGGCTCTGTGCTGACAGCTCGCTCAGAGCCTGGAGCCAGTTTCAGAGTCTGTGACTCCCTCTCTCTCTGACCCTCCCCTGCTCACACTGTGTCTCTCTCTCAGAAATAAATAAAACATTAAAAAAATAAAAATAAAAACATTCTTAAAAAAAGAGTACACGTGGGGCGCCCGGGTGGCTTAGTCGGTTAAGCGTCCGACTTTTGCTTAGGTCATGATCTCATGGTTTGTGGGTTCGAGCCCCGCATCGGGCTCTGTGCTGACTGCCAGCTCAGAGCCTGGAGCCAGTTTCAGAGTCTGTGACTCCCTCTCTCTCTGACCCTCCCCTGCTCACGCTGTCTCTCTCTCTCTCTCTCCTAGAAATAAATAAAACATTAAAAAAATTTTAAAAAAAGTACACGTAAGCATGATCAAGAAATAAAATAAAATGAAATGAAATGGGAAAAAAGATGTTAGCTATAACTATGACTATCTCCATTTTGCACAGAAAGAAACAGAGGCTCAGAGGAGCAAAGTCATCCATCAAGCCCATAGAATAGGTAGGTGCCAAAGCCAGGTTGATGAGACCCCAAAGTTGAGGCTGCTTCCCTGAAGCCCTGAATTTCTTAGCCAGGATTATCCCCTTGCTCAAACCCTGTCTTCATCTCCTAGGGCTGCTGCCCCAAATGACCACGGAGCTGGGGGCTTCAGACAATAGACATGGATTTGCTCACAGTTGTGGAGGCCGAGAGCCCAAAAGCAAGGTATCAGCATTGCTTGTTTCCTCTGGGGGCTCTGAGGAGTCCTCGCTTCCACGCCTCACTTCTAGCTTGCGGTGGCTGCCAGCAAACCTGTGTCTCTCTATGTCTTGGTGTCTCAGATCTCTCTTTCCTGTCTCATAGAAGGATACCAGTCCTGGGGCTGAGGGCCCACCCTAAATATAGGATGATCTCATTTTGAGATCCTTACCTTAATTACATCTGCAAATACCCTATTTCCAAATAGGTTCACTTTCACTGGTGCTGGGGTTAGAACCTGGGCGTATCTTTCTGGGGAACATAATTCAACACACTACATCACCACCCCCTCCCCCTGGTTCAGCAAATCTTTGTTGAGCACAAGCAATGTGCCAGCCCTGGGCACAGCAGGCATGTTGCATTCATGCTGCCCATGGTCTTGTGGGACAGGCAGACAGGCGCAGGTCATAGTGGGGTGGTTGTTGTTTTTTTTTTTAATGTTTTTTATTTATTTCTAGGAGAGAGAGAGAGAGAGAGACAGCGTGAGCAGGGGAGGGTCAGAGAGAGAGGGAGTCACAGACTGAAACAGGCTCCAGGCTCTGAGCTGTCAGTCAGCACAGAGCCCAACGCGGGGCCCGAACCCACGAACCGCGAGATCATGACCTGAGCGAAAGTCGGACGCTTAACCGACTAAGCCACCCAGGCGCCCCAATAGTGGGGTGGTTTTTAAACCAAGCACAGAGGGGCCTCTGGGGGGCTCAGTCAGTTAAGTGTCCGACTTCAGCTCCGGCCATGATCTCATGGTTCATGGGTTCAAGGTCTGCATCGGGCTGTGTGCTGACAGCTCGGAGCCTGGAGCCTGTTTCGGATTCTGTGTCTCCCTCTCTCTCTGCCCCTCCCCTGCTCCTTCTCTGTCTCTCAAAAATAAACAACCATTATTGCACTACATGCTAACTAACTTGGATGTAAATTTAAACAAACAAACAAACATTAAAAAAATAAATAAATAAACCAAGCATAGAAATAAAGACTATGAACCACAAAAGAGACCAAGTAATAATGTTTGGTATGGATAAAGAAGGGAGCATAGTATGTGTCCGATCAATCAATGGATATTTATTAAACACCATGTACAAGATTTTTAGGGAAAAAAATATATATAGTTGAAGAAAAGCAACACAGAACTGAAGAATGAGCCTGAACTTGAGCTTCGGAGGCAGAAAGAACACAAATGCAGGCTTTCACCTGCCTGTGCCTCAGTTTCCTCATTTGTAAAATGGGAATCCTAACAGCATTTGCCTCCCGGCTCTTATTATATTTGAATGCAATCTCTGAAGCATCCGGTCAGCAAATATTTACTGAATGCTTTCTATGTGCCACAAGGGGCTGACAAGATGCCTGGCACCGAAATTGCTTAATGTCAGTTCTTATCCTCTTTGTCCCAGTTCACAAGTTAGGTGAAAGTTCAGGACAGAAATACAAGAGAGGTCACAAGGCAGGACCGGCTCCGAGCCAGGAAGAGAGCACGAGGTCTGTGTGTTTAGGAATAGTGGGGACGTGGCCAGGAGGTCTGCAGATGCTTTTCCTGGGGAAATGGGCTTGGAATCGGACCCTGGAGGACAGATAAGAGGGGGAGGAGGGAAGATTCCGTGGAGCAGTGGTGGCGTGGATGCAAGAGTGCGGGCTGAGGAAACCGGCTGGTAAGAAGCGTAGGTTCGGGCTAGATCCTTTCTGCAGCCTTCTGGGCTTTGGGGTGGGGGTCAGCTGAAGCACCAGTGAGAGAAATGTTCTAAATCCAAAAGAAGCAATCAAGGGTTAGCTCAGATAAGAAGGTGTTTAACCATATCGCAAGTGTTTGCATTTCTTTAAGTTTTGCTCCAGCGTTAGTGTCACTTTTTCTGCAGGGCATTTCCCGTAGGGAATAGTTCCGAACGTTCCTACTGTATTTCACTTGGGTGTATTTCACTTGGGTGTATTTCACTTGCCTTCCTGAAGGCAAGGGCTGCATCTTAGCCCAGTGCAACCCTGGGGCGTCACTCAGTAAGCACTCAATAAAAATTTCATTGAGTGAAGGAATGCTTCTATATTTCGATTTTACACAAGAGCACGAAACTTCAAGTGGCGTGCTAAAATTAATGTTTCCTGGCCTGGGGCAAGTATAATATCGATATGCACAGCCCCCAAGGCTGGCGGGATTATTTACTTGTGGACGGCTGCTGGAATGGCCAGCCGGGGATCTAGCAGGACAGAGCCATGCAGAGGCCTTGCTAAACCAAACTTGCAAACTCACCTAAGTTGAGGCAGTGTTGCTTTAAACTCAGCCAACCAAAGGTGGATGCAAAAGACTTTCTTTAAACAAGCCAGCAGCTTGACCCTTGAAATAGAGAGGGAATTCACAGGACCCAGCCTTGTCTTCTGGCTGGAGCCCTTGAGGTCTGGAGATGCTGGCGAGGCTAACTGTGCATTGAGATAAAAAACGGCAGCTTCTGTAAGGTTTATTTTGTTTCTGGAGCCACCAGATCCAGTGGGCGGATCATGCCTTGAAATAGAAGCGTCTCGAAAAGCCTGTGAATCATTTCTTAGTGCCGGCCTGCAAGGTTTCATATCCTGTTCTCAGTGTTACCTTGGGTGCTTGTGAGCGTGTGTGTGTATTGTTTTCAGGGTTGTTTGCTTAGGATTTGGTTTTGAAACTTTTACTTTCTTTTAATAGCTTTCTTTTTTTTTTTTTTAAGCTGGAAGAATTTTTCAAATGGTTTTTGCGAGAAAGTTCAAGCCGTGGAATGAGTAAGGCTCTGGAAGAATTTGGACTTTGTGAAGGGGAATTTGTTGGTATTTCGTATGAATCACCCAGTCGCTGCCTTCTGCAGTGAGAAGATCCTTTGGAAAGCTTTTAGGTCAACCCCTTCAGTGTACACATGGGGACACTGAGGCTCGGGGAGGGAAAGGGGTTCAGCCAAGACCACACAGCCTGTCAGTGGAAGAGGTGGGACTGGGATGTAGGTCTGACTCCTTGAACCGGCTCCGGGTTTGCCAACAAGCTGTCGTGGCAAACAAACAGTCTACATCGAGGTGGGCACAGCTTCAAGATCAGTAAAGGAACAGAAAGAGAAAGAGAGTTCTGAAGAGTCACAATTCAAAGCGTACAGGTTAAAAAAAACAACAAAGAGTATAGATTTAGAAGGTGCAGAGAAGCGAGTGTGTGAAGGGACTATACGTGCATCACCCCTGCTCAGTCCTCCCCAGATCCTAGAGCAGTGGGTCTCAACTTGGGTTGATTTCACCCCTCAGGGGACCTCGGGCAAGGTCTGAAGACACTTCTGTTTGTCACAACTTAGGAAGGAGGTTTGCTACTTCATCTCTCAGGAAGAGGCCAGGGATGCTGCTAAACCCCCACAATGCCCAGGATGGTCCTCACAGCAAATGTCAATAGTGCCAGGGCTGGGAAGAGCCCCAGGGAGAACACTCGGATGTGCATCTCGATTTAATAGCTCAGAAAGCTGAGGCTCAGAAAGCGCAGCCACTCATGTGCTCTCGGGCAAATTCCTTCACCTCCCCACGCCTCGTTTTCCACATTTATAAGGAGTCAGCAGCACTAATGTGAAGGATTATTATGATGATTAAACCAGTTAATATTTGTAAATCATTTAGAACAGTGCCTAGCACATATTAACTATTATATGAGTTTTTGCTAAAAAAATAATAATTAAAATAAATAAACCGGCCCAGCACACACAGAGAATAAGTGGAAGAATTGTAACGAAAGCCTAGGGATCATTTCAGGGCATGGGGGCTGGGAGATGGGGGACCTTCTGGGGGGCGGGGTTCTGTGAGCAGGTGAGGCCCATGCGTGGCTGTCCAGGTGACATCTTACATCCTCGCGGCCGTGAGGTTTTCCTTTTCAAAACTGCTGCCTTAAATGCAACTTCATCTTTTCACGTTAAAATGATATGCACTGTTAAACATGAACTTCTTAGGCAAGGCTGACACGGCGAGCCACTGAGAGCCATCAGCAATTGTTCGTGATAGATTGGTTGATGAGTTCCTTCTCGGCAACCCTGAACCACCAGTCATGCCCCACACCCATCGGCACCACCTGGACCAGCCCCGCATCCTCCCCTCCCCCCATCGCTTACACCCCACGTGAGGACCTGGTCCTGCTCTTCCCACCTTCGGCTCTGATGGCCTTCTTACCCGGTCTCTGCTTTTCCACTTTGCCCCTCTAATCGTGTCCTCAATCAAGGATCAGATTCCTCCACCAGGTGCTGACACCTGCCAGCTCTCTGCGCGGTGACCATGTGCAGGCCCCAAGGACTACTGGACCAGCCGCTCAGCCCACCTCTCTCAGCGAGTGCTGGGCTCTGGGATGGACACCAGGCACCCCTGTCTCCCCTTTGCCTGGGACCCACCTGATAGGCCCATTCCTTACATCAACCATTTACCGAGCATTTTAAGCTAAGTGTCTTATATCTGTATGATAGTTCTCTCCAGTGGTGCCCCACCCACTCTCCCCTCCGCAGACCTTAGTGGGCCAAAATCGCAGTGTGGGCAGGTGAGTGTTTCCTTCTGGAGGCTCTAGAAAAGGATATATTTCTTTGCCGTTTCCACTTGCTTTTTTTTTTTTAATATTTATTTACTTTTGAGAGAAAGATAGAGACAGAGGTATGAGCATGGGAGGGGCAGAGAGAGGGAGACATAGAATCCGAAGCAGGCTCCAGGCTCTGAGCTGTCAGCACAGAGCCCCATGCAGGGCTTGAACTCACAGACCATGAGATCATGACCTGAGCTGAAGTTGGACGCTTAACCAACTGAGCCACCCAGGCTCCCCTGCCTTTTTCACTTTCTAGAAGCTGCTGACATTCCGTGGATCATGGTCCCTTCCCCCATTTTCAGCCAGCAACAGGATACTTCTCTGATCCTGCTTCCATCATCATCTCTTTCTCTGCCTCTCTTTTCCACTTTAAAGGACCCTTGTGATTACATTGGACCCAACAAAATAAGCCAGGATACCCTTCCTATTTTAAGATCAGCCGATTAGAGAGGGCACCTGGATGGATCAGTCAGTTAAGCATCTGTCTTCAGCTCAGGTCATGATCTCACAGTTTGTGGGTTCAGGCCCCACATCAGGCTCTGTGCTGATAGCTTGGAGCCTGGAGCCTGCTTCAGATTCTGCATCTCTCTCTCTCTCTCTCTGCCCCTCCCCCATGCATGCTCTCTCTCTCTCTCTCTCTCTCAAAATAAACATTTTAAAAAAGATCAGCGTATTAGCAACCTTCTGCAACCTCTACTCCCACGTGTCATATAACATAACAGATGACCCGATCACTGGACACAGACTTCTTTGGAGAGGCCACTAATCTGCCAGCCACGTTACCCAGCAGGCAGTGGTAGGGACCACGACAGGCCACACAGCAGATACTCCTAACGCGGGCAGCTGCTGCTCAGCCCCCGCTGATCTCGTCACGCATGAATACAGCTTCAGGATGGCTACATCTACCAATATTTCCAACGAAGCTGGAAAATTAGAGTCTTGGGTGAAATTTCCCAATTTTGAAATCATTTGGCAAGGCCAAAAAAAAAAAGTTTTTCTCTTTAATGAGCTAGATTTGGCCTGAGGCCACCCAGGTGTGACCTCTGGATCCACCTTCACCCGATCAGCTGTGGTGAGGTGAGATGTTCTCTGGCGTTCACAGGCTCTGCGGGCTCTGGAGAAAGATCAACAAGCTGCCCCTGGAAGTGGGAGGGAATGTGGTCAGAAGCATTGTGGGCGCTGGTGGGGATTCCTCAGGGGAAAGTCTGGAGGGAGAAGGGACCCACCATTTCCCTAAGGGACCAACCATCACCTGCAGGAGGCAGCGGTGCATCACAGGGTACAGGAAATCGGGCAGAGACTGACCTGAAGAAATCAACCAGAGTAAGGTAGGCTTTATGCCTCATGACTTTGGAACAAATTAAGCACACGCTTTCTAATTTCAAAAGGTATCAGTTCTTCCCTTCCTCTTGAAAAAACTAGCAATACCGGCTGGCTGTGAGGAGACTGGCAGGCTGGGGGTTGATGGCAAGAATGGGGGTGAGAAGGAGGCTTTGCACCTTATGCCTTTTCATGCTTTTGGAGTTTTGAGGCAGGAGTGTTCCTATTTAAAATGTTGAATTGAAATCCTTTTATAAATTTTAAATGTTTCACCATATGATAGTTTATGTAAAAGGTAAATACATAAATGCAGTTGTCATGGTGACGCTACTGAACTTCCATGAAGATGGTATATGTGACCTCATGGCAGAAAGATTTAGAAATGGTGAAATGTTTTTTTAACGTTTTTTAATGTTTTTTATTTATTTCTGAGAGAGAGAGACAGCATGAGCAGGGGAGGGTCAGAGAGAGGGAGACACAGAATCTGAAACAGGCTCCAGACTCCAAGCTGTCAGCACAGAGCCCGACGCGGGGCTTGAACACACGAACAGTGAGATCATGACCTGAACTGAAGTGAGACGCTTAACCAACTGAGCCACCCAGGCACCCCTTTTTAAGTAATTTCTACACCCAATGTGGGGCTTGAACTCACAACCCCAAGATCAAGAGTCGCATGCTCCACCAAGTGAGCCAGCCAAGTGCCCCCAGGTCTTCTTTTTTTTTAATACTTTTTTAAAAAAATATTTTTATTTCTAGGAGAGAGAGAGAGAGAGAGAGAGTGAGCAGGGGAGGGTCAGAGAGAGAGGGAGATACAGACTCTGAAATAGGCTCCAGGCTCTGAGCTGGCAGTCAGCACAGAGCCCAACGCGGGGCTTGAACCCACGAACCGCGAGATCATGACCTAAGCGAATGTCAGATGCTTAACTGACTAAGCCACCCAGGCGCCCCCAGACTGGGGTCTTCTTGAGGTCTCTTCTATTCCATTCTAAATGGCAAAAAGCAGGGCACTTGGGTGGCTTAGTCAGTAAAGCATGCAACTCATGATCGTGGGGTTGTGAGTTCATGCCCCATGATGGGCCTAGAGCTCACTTAAAAAAATAAAATGGCAAGAAGCTAAGGCTTTGAAGTGAGTTGGCTTGCCTTTTCCACACTGGGTGACCTTGAGCAACATGCCTAACTTATCTGAGCCTCAGTTTCTGCATCTGTAAAGTGGTGGTAATAATAATACCAACTTCAAGGGTTGTGATGAAGATTAGTGAGTTAATGCATGTGGAGCACCTGAAACAGAACAAACTCAGCATCCATAAATGCTGACTCAAATTATTAACTGCTTTTACTGTTCTCTTTTAACCTTGGGCCTTTTGAGTGGAGAATTATTAAAACCATAGCAATAACAATGTAAGCAGTCTAAAATGAAGTGAATTTAACCCCTGGTTCCCCAAATCCTTTAGCCATCCAAGGGAGTATCATTGTCTCTATTTCATAGGTAAGAGAACTGATGTTTGGAATAGGTAAGCAAGTTGCTCAAGGACACTGCATGTAGAGATTGAGAAAACAGAGGCTTGAACCAGGTTTTGAAGATTCCAGATCCCATGACTTTCCATTCAAGTCCATTCTATGGTGTGATTATAAAATAACAGGGTTTGTTAGTTTGGTTTGGGGACAGCCCCTCCCCAACCATGGCCCCAGATCCAGTAGATTCCAAGGTGGAGGTCAGGTCAGGTCTCTGGCTCACATTCTGGCCTCAGCTTTGGAGCCAAGTTCCTTTCTCCCCTGGGGGGTAGGGGGAGAGACAGGGTTGGGGACGGGGTGTCAGAGCATGGGGGCTACCGCACATGACCCTGGCCCAGCTGCTGCTAGAGTTTTCTCATGGAAGAGGCTCTCTCAAGTGTCCCAAATCTGCAGCCTCCCCCTGACCCTTGCCATCTAAGAAGTAGTTGTTGCAGTTTGAATATATGTCTGGCACCAAACTGGTGAGTTAAATGTCTCTGAAAAGATGGAGGGCACAGCCCAAGCAACCTTTCTCAAGTGTGAGAGTCCGGAGGTCAGCAGCTAAGCTTTGCACATTTCAAACCTGGCTCCTTCACTTCTTAGCTGAGGCCTCTGCTTCACCTTCCTGGGATTTCCACAACTGTAAAATGAGGTAACAGTAGTATCTATCATAAACATTGTTGGGATACTTTCCTTTTTTAAAGGAGCTTTATTGAGGTGTATGTACATACCATAACACTCGGCTCAGGTCATGATCTCATGGGTTCGTGAGTTCGAGCCCCACATATGGCTCTGGGCTGACAGCTCAGAGCCTTAAGCCTGCTTCAGATTCTGTCTCTCCCTCTCTCTCTGCCCCTCCCCTGCTCATGCTGTGTCTCTCTCCCTCTCTCAAAAATAAATAAACATTAAAAAAAAATTTTTTTTTAAATCACTCCTCTTCCTCCTCACAGCCTTGTGCAGCCACTAGTCTACTTTCTATCTCTAAATTTATCTTTTCTGGAAATTGCACATAAATAAAATCATACACTATGTGCTCCCTTGTGACTTGCTCCTTTCACTTAGCATAAAGTTTTTTAATTCTACCTATGTGTTGCATGTATCAGTGCTCTATCCCTTTATTTATTGCTGAATAATATTCCATTGTATGGAGGTACATCTATCCATTCATCAGTTGATGGACATTTGGGTTGTTTCCACTTCTTGGCTACAGTGAACAACGTGACTATGAGTATCCCTATACAAGTCTTTGGGTAGACAAATTTTTTCATTTCTTGCCTACAAGAATTGCTGGGTTGGGGCACCTGGGGCTCAGTCATTTAAGCATCTGACTTTGGTTTCGGCTCAGGTCATGATCTCATGGTTTCGTGAGTCAAGCCCCATGTCAGGGTCTGGGCTGGTAGCATGAAGCCTGCTTGGGATTCTCTCTCTTCCCTTCTCTCTGCTTCGCCCCCTCCCCCCCCCCCCTCCCCCCCCCCCCCCAGCTATCCCTGTCCCTCTCAAAATAAACACATAAACTAGAAAAAAAGAATTGCTGGGTCATGTGGTCAATTTATGTTTAATTTTTTAAGAAACTGCCACAGTTTTCCAAAATTTTCCATTCCTATCAGCAATGTCTGAGGGTTTGTTGAGAGAATTAAATGAGATAATATAACACACTTAGCATAGTGCAGGGTCATAGTGAATGTTCGATAAATGGTAGCTGGTGCTAATCAAGCCTTAATATAATCAACTAGTTTCATTGCTGCTGCCTTCTTCCCTGAAAAGAAGGTAGACCTTAAAGAGACAGCCATTCTAAAGTATTAACGCCCACATTCTTGATGCTCTAAGTCTGGCACTCACGGCTCTGCATACACACTGCCTCTATCTACTTATCCAATCTTGGCCAGCATCCACTCACCTTCTAGCTTCTGTCCAAACAAGCTGGTCAGCACTTCTGCTCACACCATTCTCTGCTCACTTCCTCTGTCTTCCTTCTATCTGCTCTTCATGTATGAAAACCCCACCTGGCCTTCGATACTCAGCTCTAGTATTCTTTTCCTCTCTGAGGTCTATCTTGACTTTCTAACTAATTAGATCAGTACTGTCCAGTCGGTAACCATGAGCCATATGTGGCTATTGAGCACTTGAAATGCAGCCACTCTAAACTGAGATGTGCTGAATTATAAAATGCACACCAGATTTTGATGTGCATGAAGTCACATGTGTATGAATTTTGATGGGTGTGGGTTTTCACCAGTGTGAAAAATAATACAAAATGATTTTTTTTGGTATTCATTATATGTTCAAATGATAATAGTTTGGGTATTCAGGGTTAGGTAAAATACATTATTGAAATTAATTTCACCTGTTCTTACTTCTTTAAAATGTGGCTGCTAGAAAAATTTTTTAATGTTTATTTTTGAGAAAGTAAGACAGAGTGTTGGGGGGGCGTGCAGAGAGAGACACAGAATGTGAAACAGGTTCTAGGCTCTGAGCCATCAGCACAGAGCCTGACACGGGGCTTGAACTTGGGAATGGGGAGATCATGACCTAAGCCAAAGTTGGACACCCAATCGACTGAGCCACCCAGGCACCCCAAGAAAATGTTTAATTATATACCAGCTCCCATTTATTGGAAAGCATTGGTGGAGAGAATCAATATCCTCACAGTTGCTATTTATTGAGCACCTATTTCTTAATTTTTCTGTTATCTGATGTAATGTTCACCATGATCCTGTGGGGTAGATATTATGAATATCTCCTTTTTACAGATAAGGAAGCAGAGGGAGGGTGTGACCTTCCCAAGGTCACACAGCTGGACACTGGCAGATTCAGTATTCAAACCCAAGTTGTCTGACTCCAAAGCAGATAGTCTTCCATGGGATTTTGCTGCACAGATGACTAAATCACCAAGGGCTTTGGGGGTCTCCCTAGGGTGTCTTCGGCTGGAATTAGAACAGCTCTGCATGGCAATGAATCATGCTAATCAGAACCTCTGAATGCTTGTCTTTATAAATACAAAATGAGAAAGCAGATTAATTAATACAAGCAATGCATTTGGAATAATTTGGATCTTGGGATCTGTGGGCAGAATAAAAGGCTGACGACCACTGATCTAAACAAACATCTCATTTTGCAGGGGGGTAAACTGATGCCCAAGGACCAGAAAGGACCTGCCCAGGGTTGTCAGCTAGTGGCAGAGCCAAGTGCAAAAGCTGGGTTTCCAAGATTCTAGGCTGAGCTTTCCCGCACTTCCCTCCCCATCTTTGCAAGAACCGGGTCTGCCCCCAGCTACTTGGAAGGCTTTGTCTTGAGTCAGCCTCCTCCTCTTTCCCCTAAGCCCATCCCAAGGACAATAGGGGAGGGGGCCAGGAGACCCAACCTATTTCCCATCAGGGTCCCAAGGCCTCCTTCCGGTCCTGGGGTCAGGAATTCCTTTAAAGGACTGAACTAAACTGGGCAGAAAATAATGCTGAACCCCTGGGGGCCTCGAAGAGCCCCCGTTCCTACGAAACGCTGGTCTCTCTGGGCTCCCCCAGTCTTCCCCTTGCCGGCTCCGGTCTGCACACTCGTGTGTGTGTGTGTGTGTGTGTGTGTGTGTGCAGGGAGAGGAAGGTCTAAACAAACTGCCCACATCCCAGGTTCCCTCTTCCCAGCCCTCTCCAAACACTGTGCTAAATCCAGCACCGACCCTCTGAGCCAACCCAGGGGAGCCGTGGCCAGAGGCACAGACGAAAAGCCACCAAGAAACAGGGACACGGACACAAAGAGACACAGAACGTGTGTCCGAGACAAAGCGAGGAAATAAAGGATGGATGTTTCAATCCAGATAAAGGAAGACATGGAGTAAGAGACGAAGAGAATAGAAATGAGGAGAAAAGGGGACTCGCGAAAAAGGAAAAGTAGAAGAAAGGAAAATAGGAAGAAGACCCGAGAAAGTAGAACTTGAGGAAGTGACTGGGGGACAGGACA
>NW_027532008.1:5567360-5575317 GCF_008692635.1 Crocuta crocuta
CCAGGCGGGGCCGAGGAGGGGCAGCCGGGCGCAGGCGGGGAGGGCCAAGGTCGGACAGGGCCAGGATGGGGGCAGCCAGGGCGCGGGGTGAAGGCGGAGGGGGTCACAGTGGGTGAGGGAGTGGATGAAAAGGCCACCCGGGCGTGCAAGCTCATTGTCCTCTCGGCTCTGTCTGCACCTGGCCCCGAGATTGGGGGAAGATGGACACATACTGAAGCGGGCACGTTAGGGAGAAGACCGCTCGCCCTGAGAGGCTCGTATACTAGGCGGGGGCCACGCGCACTCTGGGAGACGCACAACTCATCTAAATAGGCTGCCGCACGGAGAGACACCCACAGGCTCACCGGGGGCCCAGACTCGCAACCCTCAAAGAGGGTCCCCAAACTCCCAAGAAGGGCCAACGACACACACTCAAGAGGGACACACACATTCAGAGAAGAACCCACTTACTCAGAGACGTACACACGTAGACCACCTGACATCATGAGGGTCTGTTGAGCAAAATGGATTTCAAATGTGAACTTCCTTCCCCCTTCCATCCTCAGTTCCTCCTTAAGGGTCTCCAACATTTGCTTCCTTTCTCCTTCCAATTGGTAGCCTGGCTCATGCTTCAGCCCTGCTCTGCCTCCCAAAGGCTGTGTGACCTTGGGCAAGTCACCTCACCTCTCTGAGCTCCAAATGATAGGAGGATTGAGAGAGATGAAATACATGTCAGATGCCTGGCTCATTGTTGCCCCTCAGCAAAGCTGTCCTTTAAAAGCCTGCTGATGCTTGAGCCACCGTGATGATTACACTCATGAGCAGTTCTTGCCTGTGCTTTCAGACACCCCTGCATTGCCAGCTCACTGCAGAGCTCTGGCCTGGTTGGGGATAGGGGAGCCCCTTCCTCTCTGGCAGGGTCACCTTTATCCCCCTGCCCTCCACCTCAGTACCTGTCCTTGGAACTGTGGCTGGGACCCAGGCCAACACAGGACAATATCTGGGCAGGGCGAACATTGCTTTTCAAGGCTTTTCTTTTTTTCTTTTTTTGGTCATATTTTTTTCTTTCTTTGGACTTCATCTTTCTAAAGTGTTTTCTGACTCCCTGTTAGTGGGAGCCCAAACCCAACTGTCAGCATCCATCTGTAGCAAAGACGTGATGCCGTAGAGTCACAGAAGCAGAGTCATCCAGTATAACTTGCATCTAAGTTTTAAATCTGCCTCCTGCAATGCTCTCCCCAAAGTGATGACTGGGGTGGAACTTAATTCGGTACATGGTTTTTCTTAAATTTTTTAATGTTTTATTTATTTCTGAGAGAGAGACACAGTGTGAGCAGGGGAGGGTCAGAGAGAGAGGGAGACACAGAATCTGAAACAGGCTCCAGGCTCTGAGCTGGCTGTCAGCACAGAGCCCGACGTGGGGCTCGAACCCATGAACTGTGAGATCATGACCTGAGCCGAAGTCGGATGCTTAACCGACTGAGCCACCCAGGTGCTCCAATTCGGTACATGTTTACTAAGTGCCCACTCTGTGCCAGGCACTCTGAGGTCTCCTGAAAACAGAGAGACAGAGTCCCCTGGCTACAAAGCAGGTGAGGTACATGACTCCTGTGGTGGGTGGGAATCTTCAATGAAACCCTGAACGAAAGTGCTTTGGAACTAGTAAGGCCTTCGCAATACATTCATTTCCTTTTATTGTTATTTAAGTCACAGTTGAACTTCCACATAACCGACAGATGCTTTCCAAATTCTAAAAGTTCCAAACTGTCCCTGCTTGATAGGTTATTGCTGGCCATACTCATTAGTCTAGAAATGCTAGGGCGAGGGCACCGTCCTTTGTACCTGCACACTGTGTGAAGTTTGAATGTGTGTCTCCATCCTTGTGTGTATCGATATTTGAGCCACAGGATTGGATTCAAATCTCTACTGGTAGAGTATTATTTCCTACCAGCTGGGTGACAAATCTCTTTTAACTTGAGTATCTTTGTCATAGTAATACCTACCCCCCAAGCCTCTAGAGCAAATTGTGTAAGATAGAGTTTATAAAGCACCCAACAAAGAATAGGTGCTCAGAAAATAAACTTCCTACCTGCTCCCCTGTGGGTGTCCACCCCTCCACCCCAGATGCCAAGCCAGCTCCTGGACATCTCAAGGTCATTACCTACCTGTTGAAGGGGTTAGTTAACTTCTGGGTGGTATAGCTGGACCAACCTAGACTGGATTTGGGTTGGAAAAAGGAGAAAGGGAGGAAAGTTAATTCCAAAGCTGACTCTTTAATTTTTTTAATGTTAATTTTATATTTGAGAGAGAGAGATAGTGCCAGCAGGGGAGGGGCAGAGAGAGAGGGAGACATAGAATCCTAAGCAGGCTCCAGGCTCTGGGCTGTCAGCACGGAGTCCGACATGGGGCTTGAACCTATGAACCTTGAGATCATGACTTGAGCCGAAGTCGGGCGCTTAACTAACTGAGCCACCCAGGTGCCCCCAAAGCTGATTCTTAAAACCAGGAGTAGTGGGACGCCTAGGTGGCTCAGTGGGTTAAGTGCCCAACTTCGGCTCAAGTCATGATCTCAAGGTTCATGGGTTCAAGCCCCATGTCGGGCTCCGTGCTGACAGCCCAGAGCCTGGAGCCTGCTTAGGATTCTGTGTCTCCCTCTCTCTCTCCCCCTCCCCTGCTAGCACTCTCTCTCTCTCTCTCTCTCAAAAATAAAAATAAACATTTAAAAAACACACACACAGGAGTAGTCATTCTGTACTTTAAGAATAAATGTCTGGTAGGGCACCTGGGTGGCTCAGTCAACTAAGTGTCTGGCTCTTGATTTCGGTTCCGGTCATGATCTTACAATTTGTGAAACTGAGCCCCACATCTGTCTCTGTGTTGATAGCATGGAGCCTGCTTGGGATTCTCTCTCTCCCTCTCTGCCTCCCCCCCCNTTCTATTAGAAAACAAAGGTTTTCCCTTGGGGCACCCGGGTGGCTCAGTCCATCAAGAATCTGACTTCAGGGGCACCTGGGTAGCTCAGTGGATTAAGTGTCCAACTTCTGCTCAGGTCATGATCTCACACTTCGTGGGTTCAAACCTCATGTCGGGCTCTGTGCTGACAGCTAGCTCAGAGCCTGGAGCCTGCTTCAGATTCTGTATCTCCCTCTCTCTCTGACCTCCCCTGCTCACTCTGTCTCTCTCCCTTTCTCAGAAATAAATAAAAACATTAAAAAAAAAAAGAATCTAACTTCAGCTCAGGTCATGATCTCATGGGTCATGAGTTCGAGCCCCGCATCGGGCTGGCTGCAGCTTTGGATACCCCTCTCTCTCTGCTCCTTCCCGGCGCCCACTCTCCCTCTCAAAAATAAACGCTAAAAAAAACTAAAGTGTTTTTTTAATAAAGAAAACAAAGGTTTTCCCTTAATGTCCCCAGTACCTTAGTGTCTGTTTTCCTATCAAATGCACCCCCCGCCCCAGCTTTTCTCTATCCAGTAGAATAAAACACTCTCAGGTCCAGCTGCCTTCTGAAGAGGTCCCTTGAAGGGACAGAAGGAACAGCTTAGGCACAGAAGGACACAAGCTTTGAGACAGGCAGACATGAGTGCAAATCTTGGATCTGCCACTTCCTGGCTATGTGACCTTGGGTAAGCATATTAACCTCTCTGAGCCTCAGTTTCCTTAGCCATAAAATGCGCCAGTGAGGTGATGTATTAGTAGGCACACAGTTAAGGTTCAATGAAGGAGGAGGATGATGATGATGATGATAGCACCAACAACTTCTGAACTATAGAGTAGCCTATCTTGGAGGGCCCTGGATCCTCACCCCTATAAGGACTCATGCCTTAGATCCCCAAGCTCACATTGCCCTTCTCAGTATTACCCACATTCCTGAGAACAGCCTCAGCAGGAGCTATTAAACTCACCTGGCACCACCCAGTCCGCACATCAGGGGCTATGGTGGCACAGAAAAATAACTAATTGGTTTCCACAGCACTTCCCATCCCTCCTCCCCTTTCATCCTCCCAGCTGTGAAGTAGGTGGATATTCTTCTCCTCCTCATTGTACAGAGGTGACAACTGAGGCAGAGTTAGAGGGGAGGTAGTCCATACAGGAATTTGAGCATCATCTTGATTCTGAATTCCCTGCGCTTTCCTTGTATCATAGGAGTCTCAAGCAGCACTTTGGGGTCTAGTCTTGCTAAGGGGAGAAAGAACATGTTTTTTGTTGAAACATGGTTTATGTGTATGGCTGTAAAGTCCTGAGCACACGGTTACAGGCTCTTTGGGAGCAGACAGGGACCTATAAGGAAATGCAGCATCTGGGGGTGTTCTGAGACCACAGCCAGCCACCCTAATGCTGATGGGAGGGGAGAGAAGTGAGGGGGAGGTCAGGGTCCTGGCCCCAGGTCCACGGCTGACATCCCAAGTAACCTTGGGCAAGTTTCTGAGGTTCCTTCCATTCCCACTTTCGAACACAACTTGAAAAAATAGATAGGTAGATAAATAGAGAGAAGCTCAGTTTAAGCAAAAAGACATCTGCGGTTCTCATCATCATTACTTTGGCTTTGAAAGCGACAGCTCAGAGACCCCCCACCATTTTTAAAAATTTTAGAGACAAAACAGTATAACTTAATAGTTCTGCCAACTCTTCAAAACACAGAGAACACAACACTGAATTTTTTTCTTTTCTTCTTCTTCTTCTTTTTTTTTTTTTCTTTCAATTTTGGCAAAGGAAGATTCAGTTCCTGGAAATGCTTACAAAATGATTCCTGACACTGGGAGGAGATAGATTAAAAAGGAAGAAGGAGACGACAAAGAAAAAACATATACTTATATAGATTAAGAAAGAAGGTGGAAAGAAAGGATAACCAAAAGGAAGAAAAGAAAGGACTGAAGGAGGGAGGAGAAAAAAAGGCTTTAAAGGGCCCCAATTCAAGGAACGTTATCAAGTTCCCAGCATCTGCAATTGACAAGCCGCTCGCCTGTCCGGGCGGCGCAGACCCCGCCCCTTTCTCGGGTGTCGGGCGCTCATTGGTGGGGGCGGCAGTCGCCGACCGGTGACTGCCCGAGGAAAGGTTGCCTGGGACACGCATCCCTGTGTGAACGCATGACGTCCCACCCTGGCGCCAGGCTGTCTGGGGCTGAGTCTTAGATCAACACAGCTGTGGGACCGGGACCCACAGCTGGGCAAAGGAGCGGATTCCTCAACAAAAAATAGGATTGTGAGAAAAGTTCTGAAACAAAAACAGCGCAGACAAAAGCCTTAATGACATCCTTTCATAAAAATAAAAAATGCAAGTGGGGGGAAAAAGCTGGTAAAAGGAGCAGAACTGGGAACAGAAAGTTCAGAGGCATTTGGAATAAGAGGCTGAGGCCCCGCCACCACTAAACTAGTTGCAGAAGGCCTGAGCTAGCCCTTCAGTCTGCTGTTGGAAAAAGAAGTCTCTAGGATTCAAACTTTATTCAGTATTCCCAACGGTACCCTAATTCTTTCAGAATTATTCTTAAATTGGANGGCCCAGGAAGGAAGGAAATTTGTCCAAGGCCACATTGCAAGTTGTTGGCATGGCCAAGACAGAATTCTGCTTGCTAATCCCACTGCATCCTTCTCCTGCCTTGTGTCACACAGCCCATGGGTATTTCAGTCTGAAAGCATCTTTGGGAAATTATAAATGTGAAGGTGCTTTGCAAACAGCTATACAAGCCTGAGGCATCGGTGGTAGTAACAGAGGGGGGAAAAGGAGTGAAGAGAACCTGTGTGGACCTGTGGACCGAGCACCTACCACACACCTGGCCCCATGCTGTGTCCCCAGGCACCCAGGAGACAACAGATCTGGTGGAGAGAGCATGTCAAGTGCCCTGCAGAGCAGAAGCATGCAATAAGTATTTGTTGAATAAGTGAGGTAGGTCTGATTAGCTTCATTTTATAAATTGGGGGACTGAGACGCAGAGAGTTGACTTAGTGCAACACCATTAGTAAAAGAGAAGAGCAGAGATTTGAACATAAATCTGCCTGGCCCCAAAGGCCATGATTTTTCCAGAACCCCCCCCCCCACTCCCGGTTTGACCATTTTGCACAAACCACGGAAGTCTGCATGATAGAAAAGGAAAAGGTTTTCTATTTGGTCATTCAGGAGTCCGCATAGCCACCATTTTCCCTTCCCGTGACCAAATAGCTGGAATTTTCTTCTTTTGATGTCTGTAGTTATAGACTGACTGGTGTACTCGCAAGTTATTTTCTTCCTCCTTCTTGTGCTAGAGTATGAGAAACCTAAAAACATTAATATTCTAGGAAGAAATCTTTAGAAGACCCCTTTCTTGGAAAACAGCCCTGTGGTACGATGGCAAACAATGGCACTTCAGGGTTAGTTCTGCCGTTAGCTGTGGTGTGACACTGGACATGTTTTATAGTCGCTCTCTGGGCCCTTTACCATCCCACACCTGCTTGTCCCAATTTCATAAAGCCTTAGATTTCTGGCATTGGGAAGGCTTTAAAATAATCATTTGGCGCCACCTCCCCATATTATTACCAAGGCAACCCAGGCCAGAGTACCTGGGCTTGTTCAGGATCCTGCGGCAAATTATTGCCAAGGCTGGGAATATCGATTCCAGTGTCCTTCATGCTATGACTATTTTGAGACTCTCTTAGCTCTGGGCTCCTTGTCCTGTTAATCAGTGCCACATACTCTAGAACTCTTAATTGTTTCCTGTGTTAATCTTGTCTCCCCAAATTGTGAGATTCTTAAGAGCAGGAGTCACTGTTTTATGTGAGGTGAGTCCATAAATATTTACCAACTGATTGATTTAGGAAGCAACCATTGGGGGATCCACCTGGTCAGTTCCAAGATGAAAACCCGCATTTTGAGGCTGCAAATTCCCCAGAGTTCTGGGAAGTTACAAGAAGACAAGGAAAGAATACTTGAGAGCAATGTCCTGTTGCAATAGAGGGCTTAGCTCTTTCCTGGGCTCTCAGAGCTGGAGCTATTTCAGCAAGGCTAAGAATAATCAAGTCCAGGTGGCCTATCCTTCCATAGCAGAAAGGGACAGACAATAGAGTGATGAAATTACCAAACTTGTTTTCTGCATAGAGGTGTGTGGAAAGGGCAAAGCAAGAATTAAGAGATTCACTGACCCAATGGGGGACTCCTAAAAAGACTTATACAGAAACCATCCTGTCACCCCATATTTAAAATCCGGTCCTGGGGCACCTGGGTCGCTCAGTCGGTTAAGCGTCCCACTTTGGCTCAGGTCACGATCTCACGGTTTGTGAGTTCCAGTCCCACATTGGGCTCTGTGCTGACAGCTCAGAACCTGTGCCTCCCTCTCTCTGCTCCTCCCCAGCTCGTGCTCTCTCTCAAAAATAAACATTTAAACATTTAAAAATAAAATAAAATAAAATCCGGTCCAAAAGTCTAATCAAACTCACTTCCAAAACACAATTGGGCATATATTTGGCTCCTTATGGAGTGCACAGAGCCAGAGGGTGGGACCTCCTTTCTTTCCCCATGCAAAAATCACGGATTCAGCCTGCTCTTTTTTTTTTTTTTTTTTCCCTTTTCCCCTGTTGCTCAAATAAATAGTGTTCTTTGCTCAACCCCCCTTCCCCTCCTCCTCCTGCAATCTCAGCGCCTAGCCCAAATCTGTTTTCTTCATTGTAACCTCAGCTTCACCGCAATTAATTTTTTTCCCCTCTGGTCACAAGATAATTCCTGACGCCAGTGAGTCTGGAGGTCAGACGAACAGCAAATTGGGGAACAAGGCGGCACTAATTCCTTACAAGTTTCCCTTGAAAAATCCTTTGCTTAAAAAAAAAAAAAAAAAGCTTCTTTGCTCTTCAGGGATTTATGACCTCAGAGGAGCTGTGGGTTCGAACTAGTGTTGGGCTGTGGGTGGACTGGCAGGGGGCAGGGGAGCTCAAAGGTCTGGGGCGCTGCCAGGAAAAGGCAAATTCTTAAAGTTAATAGTTTTAAGTGATTTTTAAAATCCTTGCTGGAAAA
>NW_027532008.1:5575460-5580136 GCF_008692635.1 Crocuta crocuta
AGGCCCGCCTCTCCCCAGTATCAGCGCTTCCTCATTCTTTGAATCCGCGGCTCCGCGGTATTCGGCGTCAGACCAGCCTGAGGAAGCCTGTTTGCAATTTAACCGGGATGTGAACGCCCAGGGCTGGCGGAGGCGGGGCCGAGGCCCACGTTTTGCATAAGGGGGCGTGCCTTCGAGGAGGGCTCTATAAGTACCGGCCGCGGCGAGCGTGCGCGCGTTGCCCGCTGCCTGAGGGGTCCCTCGGTTCTCTCGCTCCTTTCGGCTCCTCCAGTCTCATCCCTCAAGATGAAGGCGCTGAGCCCGGTGCGCGGCTGCTACGAGGCGGTGTGCTGCCTGTCTGAACGCAGCCTGGCCATCGCGCGGGGCCGCGGCAAGGGTCCGGCAGCCGAGGAGCCGCTGAGCCTGCTGGACGACATGAATCACTGCTACTCGCGCCTGCGAGAACTGGTACCCGGAGTCCCGCGAGGCACTCAGCTTAGCCAGGTGGAAATCCTGCAGCGCGTCATCGACTATATCCTCGACCTGCAGGTGGTTCTGGCCGAGCCTGCCCCTGGACCCCCAGACGGCCCGCATCTCCCCATCCAGGTGTGTGCGGGCGTGCGCGGGAGCCGGGGCGGGGCTGAGCTCCGGAGCCGGGATGCTGCTTAGACCCCGAGCGCTCGCTCCCAAATGCCACGCATAACTTTCCCCCTTTGCCTTCTCCCAGACAGCCGAGCTCGCTCCGGAACTTGTGATTTCCAACGACAAGAGGAGCTTCTGCCACTGACCTGGCAGTCCTGGCGCCTCCAGGTGAGTATCCCCGCCTTCTCCAGGGGCTGGAGGTGGGGCGGTGCTTAAACGGACGAATCTTGGAATTGGTAGGCCTTCTAAGGGATTACGGCCTCCTCAGTGTGGGGAAAACGAGGCGAGAGAGGGGCTAGTGACTTACCCGTGGTCACATCAAATGAATGACGGAACCAGTTCCCACCCCGTGTGCGTTTCAACCTTCAACGCACTTTGCCCTTGCCCTCTCCCGGGGGCCAAAGACTCGAGAAAGTAGGCGCAGGTTAATAGGCGTTCTGTTTGTAGCTTGGAGTGGTAAAGGAGGCTGTGTCTTCCTCAGCCCTCTTCCAACTAGTGTCAATTCCAAGAGGGCGGGGTGGTTGCGAGCTCCGCCTGTGGTCCTTTGGCGCCAACTGGGTGGGGGCAGCGCGGGGCGCGGAGTTATCAGCTGGAGGTAGAGACCAAGTTTCCTCCCTGGCGCCGGGCAGTCTGCGGACGGCCCCCGCCTCGGCGCGCGCGGCGGAAACTGATGGCTCCCTGGTCTTCTTTTCCTCCCCCGCCCAGAACGCAGGTGCTGGCGCCCGTTCCGCCTGGGACCCCAGGACCCTCCACGGCCGGAAGCCCGAGGGCATGGATGGGCCCCAACCTCGCCCTGCCCACTTGACTTCCCCGAACCCCTGCCTCGAGGCTGGACCTGGCGCCCGGGAGCGAAGGACTGTGAACTTGGGTGGCCTCGAGAGCCAGAGCTAGCTCTGGGCACCAGCTGGGCAACGTCTCCCAGCCCCCACCCCACCCCACCCNTGGTCTCCTTGGAGAAAGGCTCTGCTGCCCTGATTATGAACTCTATAATAGAGTATATAGCTTTTGTACCTTTTTTGCAGGAAGGTGACTTTCTGTAACCATGCAATGTATATTATTAAACTTTTTATAAAAGTTAACATTTTTCATAATAAACGGTTTTTAAACACTTGAGTATATAATTTGGTTCCTTAAGTTGCTAACACTTTCAGAAGACTGAATTTAGGGGAAATAATGCCCTTCTTGGACCTTGGGAAAAGCAAACTTGCTTATTTAAGGGAGATGGGAAAATGCCAGCTAAGACTGGAGGTGGGGAGGGGAGTGGAAAAGACTCCTGATGGGAGTCCCATATCCGTTGAGGTTTGCGTGCAGAGAAGATCCTGGCCCTGTCCCTTCAGTTTACAAATGAGGGACGATGTGAGGGGAAGTGACTAGCGCAGGCTCAGCAGGTTGGGAGCTCAGGATAGAAAGCAGATTTCCTGAGTCCCAGTTCTTAGGTCCCTTGAGCTGCTTTGCTGCATTACCATAGACGGTCGTCCTCTTCAATGTCATTAACATGATGTCTTTCTAGCAGGGGATGTGGAAGAGTAGTCTCACCTGGTGCCCAGACGGGTGGTGGTTGATAGACCCATTTCCGAGATGAATAAGCACATTGGGGCCTGGTTTCATTTCCCTCCTCATGCTCTCTGGTTTGGCTTCCCCTTGGGCTTCCAAATTTGGAAAAAGTAGGAGAAGGGACATTGCCCAGCTGGTCCCCAGCCACTGTGGTCAGAATGATTTGGGTGCTGGTTGGGAAATACTAGTACCAATCCCTCTGCTACTGCCAGGTGGTTGAAGGCTCTGAGACTAGACTTGGAATTTGAGGAAGCTGCCCTATATAGCCCCCATTCCTTCTAGTCTTTCCTTCCCGTAACACCTCCACTGGTAGTCTACTCGTAAAGCATCTTTATCCCTATCTTTTTCAGAAGTGGAGAAACTGAGGCTCAGTTGATAGTGGGTCTGAATCAGCTTCTCAGAGCCCTTTGAGAGGAAGCGATGGGATTTTAACCTAACTAGAGTGACTATAATTGTAGGGGACAGAAGCAGAGCCTAAGACTGGCCATCCCATGGGCCCAGGTCTGAGAGGAGGGCAGAAGGCAAGCCCCTCCCCCAACCACACCGTCCCCTTTTGCCCCCCCACCCGGCAGCTCCCCAGGTGGGCTCCACCAGGCTCCTGGCCTCACTAGATTCCTGTTTATGATATGATCTCATCTGTGTGTTGGCCCCTGGCATGAGTTACTTCAATATTTCATAACAAACAGGTCACGTCATCACCCTTCACGCCTTAACCTTGGTGAGCTTTCAGGGGTGAACAGGGGCATGTGGTGGGGAGGCAACCTCTGTCCTTGCCAACCGGCTGACCAGCGGTTTCTAACCTGTTTCCTGGTTTCTTCTGATGATCTGATGGAAGGTATGAACACTCTTCAGAAAACACCCCCCACACCCTCACACACACCTTTGCAGAGTAATAGCCGACCTCCAAGCCCCTGGGGAGTCCTCAGTTCCCGTGTGAGGAACTCGCCTCAAACCAGCTAGACCCAGATTGGGTCCACCTCGGTTTGTTTTGTCCGGTGTGCTTTGCCAGCTCTGGGGACAGCTGCATGGGTGCAGATCCTTGCTCTGTCACGTACTAGCTGTACAACTGCAGGCTAGAGTCTCCCTGTGTTGACCCTCAGGGTCCACCTCTAAGTAAGTGCTGCTCCTGAGTACCTGGCTCTACATTAGACCATGAATTAGGGTAGAATAGAACCAGGCACGGAACTTCTACCCTTTCTGCCACGGCACACTGCTGCTTCCTGCTCACTCGAAGCTGTGGAACTGGGGAAGGCCAGCAAGAGCTGCAGCCCTCATCTGCCAGTGACCTTGGGCAAGCCGCCTCACCTCTCCAAGCCGCTCTCCTCCTTTGCCCAGCAGCTGGCGGCCCTTGCACTGCTGCCTCCCTGGACTGAAGATAATGGTGGGAAAGTTCTTTGAAATGCATCACACACCTACAAGGTATTATTAAGCTAATTCCAAGGAAATTGCCTGTCAGGTCTGCTGAGACTGAGCTGTTCAGGTGGCCGGGACAAAAGCTGAAACCAGCATGCCAATTCATTAGTCATTAGAGAGTGAAAGCAATTTGGCCTTAGGGCGGAAAAGTCTCAGAGAGAGGATAGTGTCTTCTGTAATAATCACCTATTGAGTGCCTGCCAGGTGCCAGGCTCTATTTTATCTATTTTTTTTTTCTAATCCTCACCACAACGCAGCAAAGTGGGTATCGTTATCCCCATTTTACAGAAGAAACAGACTCAGAGAGGGTGAATAACTTGATGCAGGTCACACCATAAAGAAAAAGAAGCGGCACAGGAAGCCCAACTCCACATAACTTCGAACCCCACGTCTTCACGTCCACTCCAAGCCAGTTCTTCTTCCTCTCCATTCCTTGTGCACGGTACTGCTTTAGTCCCCAGTGGGTGCTTGCTGAAGGAAAGACCCAGGGCCACCTCGGGTCTCTCCCTCCTTTGTGAAAGGGGGTGGTGGTACTTCCCTTGCAGGTTTGGAATTCAGATGAAAGGCAACATACATAAAGCATATACCAGGCTCTCTGAAACACAAGATTCAGTAAAACTAGGTGTCTTACGTTCAGTATCGCATCAGCTCTGAAATATGGCCATTTGGGAGAGACTTTTACTTTGTAAATAAAAAACAAAACACAACACAACACACCAAACAGGCTCCGAACAGGCGAGGTAACTTGCCCGTGGCCACCCAGCTCTTAAGTAACAAAGCAGGGATTCAAATTCATGCCCGTGACTCCGGAGATGATGCCCTTTTTGAGGGGGCCTGTTATAGCTCTCCCCAGCTGTGGATGCACCCGACAACCTTCAATTAGCTGTCTTCCCGGCCCCAGCACCTCTCGTGTCCACCACTCTTCTCCATTCCTCAGGCTACACTCTAAACCCTCCTGTCGCTCTCTTTCGCGGGGAACTGATCCTCGGGTTCCCTCTGCCCGCTCCCCACCCTCGCAGCTAGGGAGCCGCTTTCCACCCTCCGCGGCTCAGAGCCGGGGCAGGGGTGGAGCCCCAGCCCACGTGGCC
>NW_027532008.1:5580449-5580822 GCF_008692635.1 Crocuta crocuta
GAGCCTCGCGGCGCCCCCGCCGCTCTGCCAGCAGCGCGGCCTCCCAGTTCCCAGCCTCCCGGCCTGGGGGGGCCCCCCACCCAGCGGAGTCGCTGACCCGACTGCTCTCCCGCTGCCCCCAGCTGCGCTCGGGCCGCTGCAGCCTCAGCGTGCCCCCACCCCGCTTCCTGCCTAGGCAGTTTTGCCCTGGCCGGGCGGCCGCCCTGGATCGCACCCCGTTCCTTCCTTCCTTCATTCTTTCAGGCTACTCGCATTCCTCGAGCGCCTGCGACGTGCCCCGCACAAGGCCAATCCGACCTTCCGAGTGTGGCCCCAGGCCCACCCGAGTTCTCCGGGAAGCCTCTGCCCTCCGCCCCGGTGTCCCTCCCCACCC
>NW_027532008.1:5582122-5583442 GCF_008692635.1 Crocuta crocuta
ACTGATGTCCTCGTTCACCCACAATTTAGCATTTAGTTGCTCTCTGGTTTTTCTCCTGTTAAGGGTCAGTCAGTGGCAAGGTCAAGGGGTCTCCTTGCGACCAAAATTAGGGTCGGTCTGAAAGTAGGGTAAGGGGTCAGAGTGTGGCCAGAGGTGGGATTCGGCCAGACTGTGGCAGGGTTTGGGGGAAAGTGTGGGCAGGAGCTGGCAGCAGTCTTCCCAGGGCCTGGCTTAAAAGACATGGTGGGAAGGTCAGTCTGAGTAGTAGCAGTGGTCAAGGTTAGTGAGTCAGTCTATGGGTAGGGTCAGCGGACAGTCCAGATCAGGGCAGTAGGTTACTTATGACAAGGATTTGAGGATTGCCTTTGACAAGCCAGATGCGGGGGGCGGGGGGTGCATTCTATAGCCCTCTGAACTCATTCATATTCCTCCAGGCTGGGGGCTGACTGTAGTCCCCCCCCCCCAAGCCACTGAAGCTATAGAAGTGACTTTCCACCGGGGGGAGGGAGGGAGGACCCTCCTTCTCCTCAACACCACCACCCTACTCCAACTTTGTGCCAGATGTAGGGGGCAGAGCTCTCACTGCGCCAGACCAGGCTCAAAGGGAGCCCAGGTAGGTAGTGACACTGGCTGTAGGCTTCCTATGAACCCCACTCTGGAGCCACCCTTGTTTGCAGGTAAGTCGATGTTCTTCCCTGTACCTTTTGCCATTTGTTCATAAATCTAAAGCTTGTCATGGTTAGAAGGGCCCTTCTGGGTCACAGATGTGGCCCAGAGAGGAGAAGAAACCTGCCCAGTGACACACAAAGAAAGTTCGTAGTCAAGACAGGACTCGAACCCAAGCCTCCTACCTGCCTATCTAGGGCTCTTTCTGTGATATGTGCTTATCCTCCGCGGGGATTGTTACTCCCACTTTAGATCAGGGGCAGCTGAGACCCTGAGAGGCTTGGGGCCTCACAAGGCTCCTATAGAGGGACTGTCAGGGGCTGGTCCACACCCCCGTGCCTCCAGAATCTGGAAATGTGAAGTCCGGGAGGGTGGTTCGCTGAAGCATTGCCTCCGTGTCGTGGCCACCCAGCCGCCTCCTTCCTGCTCTCATTAGGAGCAAATGAAACAAGGGTGGCCAAGCCTGAGCGGGGAAGCTGGGGAGGGGAGAGGACACTTTAAGAACGAACTGCTGGGGAAGAGCTTAGCTGGGTTCTTATGGAAACATATGGAACTCATTACCCTAAGTTGAGGTGGTCCCTGGCCAGCTGGCAGTAGGTTTGGGGCTAAGAGTGTGAGTTGTGTGGCAGTAAGGGCACCGAGGCATGGCAGACC
>NW_027532008.1:5583615-5598147 GCF_008692635.1 Crocuta crocuta
GGTCCAGGTTCTTCTTGACTCTGGTTTTGTGTCCAGTTCATGCCATTTTTTTAAGCATTAAACAAACAAACAGAAAGGTTTAAAAGTAAGGGTTTCAAGACCCTCCAGGCTACTGGGCCACTGTAGGTCATGCGAGGAGGAGATGGGGACTTGAGGACCATCAAGATAGAGGATCCCCCTTGGGGAGCCTGGGTGGCTCAGTCGGTTAAGTGTCCGACTTTGGCTCAGCTCACCATCTCACGGTTCGAGCCCCGTGTCAGGCGTCAGGCTCTGTGCTGATAGCTCAGAGCCTGGAGCCTGTTTTCAGATTCTGTGTCTCCCTCTCTCTCTGACCCTCCCCTGCTCACGCTGTCTCTCTCTCTCTCTCTCTCTCTCTCTCTCAGAAATAAATAAAACATTAAAAATAAAAAAGACAGAGGATCCCCCACCGCACACACACCCTGGTCACACACATCCCCTCCCCAGCGGGGCCCCTGGCAGGTCTTGCAGCGGGTCCAGATAGAGGAGGACTGAGCCCAGCTTCCATTCAGAGGGGCCGCAAGGAGCCTAACTGTTGGTCACACAGCTTGTTAACAGTGTTTTCTGCTGTAGATCTGACTCCTTATACAAAGAGAGCAGCAAGAAGGTGTTCAAAAGAGGCCACTCACTGGTGCACAGCATTTTCGTCTTCATGATATCAGGAGAGTTGAGGGGCTGCCTCTATTTCACCCCTGCAGGGCTCACAGGTATTAGGGGACCTGCTAAAGGTCACCCTGGAGTCAGTGTCAGAGCACAGGTCTCCAGTACAGCCTGCACATCTGGTGCTGTGGACGTCTGCAGCTCTTTCGAAACTCTGTACAAACCAATGGATCGTACAGAATTGGCCTCAGCCAGCCACTCAAGCCCTCCCGCACTTTCTGTGAGGCTGGGAATCAGACTGGTTGAAATCCTGACTTTGCTGTGTGTCGGCTATGCCGCTGCAGGTACATTATTTACCCTCTCAGAGCCTCACATGACTGCTTTAATGATTAAATCGGATGATGTATGTGAAGTGCCTGGCAATGGGTAGGCCCTGGGTGACCCGACCACAGAGCTTGCTGGGCATGGCTGTCACATCCCTCATATAATTCTTTGCCCATCTTTCCAGGGAGGCAGTGTCGTTGGCATAAGCAATCATGGCATCCCAGCACTGCCTGTCCAGCACGTGTGCCCTTCAGAGCCCTTTCACACGCACCCCGGAGCATCTGATCAGCAGCACAGCCAGGCGTCTTGAGGAATAGAGCAGGGACTCAAAGCAGGAATGCAGCCAGCCGCATAGTACCTCCATTCCGGGATGTGCCACGTTGGACAAGCCCCCTCCCCTCTCTGAGCCTCAGTTTTCTCACTAATACTTGCGGGATCCTGCACCCTGTCCACAGAGTCATGTGGGGAGGATTTATTTGGTGAGGAACTGAATGTAAAACATCTGGAAACCTACTAGCACGTGGCAGATACTCAGCAAGTTGCAGCTGGCTTTACTACTCCTATTTCACAGATGGGGAAACTGAGTCCCAGAGGGGGAAGTGACTCATCCAATGTCATGTGGAAAGGGCTCCCCTCAGAGCTGGGGCTTAAAAAACCCAGATCTTCACACTCCCACTTTGTGCCTGGCTAGTACTTTCTCATTATTGGGATTTGTAATTATTTCATGACAAATAAGCTTTCAGCTGGTGGAAGGATGGAGCTTCAGACCCTTTGAGCCCGTCCATTTTCTGCCTGATACAGAACCAGCTCACTTATGAAAGCATCCCTCTCTAGAAGAGAGTAGGGGTTGGGGGTGGGAGTAGGAAGGACATAGGACCCAGAGGCCAGAGCTGATATGATCACAAGTGTGAACAGCAGTTTTGTGGTCAGACAGAACCCCCCCCCCCCAAAATNGCTGACTTCATGCTGTCAGTACAGAGCCCAACGTGGGACTCGATCCCACAAACCGTGAAATCAGGACGTGAGCCGAAATCAAGAGTCAGATGCTTAACTGACTGAGCCACCCAGGCGCCCCCAGCCTCAGGTTTTCATCTGTAAAACTCCCAGCAGTACCTCTTTCAAAGGGTGGTCGTAGGAATGAAATAAGACAACAGAGGGAGAGTACGTGGTACGGGTGAGGGGCTCGCCGAGGGGCTCGCCGCAGGCAGCCTTCCTAATTTTATCAGGAGGAAATCAAGCAGCAGCCATCAGCTTGCTTCTTCCTCATCCTCATCTGCAAATCTTCTTGTCAATGTTGCATTGAACTGACAATGGATAATGCAGATGTTCTAATATTTGGGTATTGAAATGCTTATGGGTGCTCCTCCACTTACCTGAGGTGTGAACTTGAACCAATGACTTAATTTCTTTCATCCTTATTTTCTTCATCTTTCTGCACCTACAAAACGGGGTGAGAGGTAATAGTTCCTGCGACAGTGTGAGGATCAAACTAGTTAACACACAGAGCTCTCAGACTAGTGCTTGGTACATAAAATGAGCCCCCAAATACTCGTTGTCTTCTGTTATCTCAAAAGACCACGACAAGTTCATGTTCTCCTACATGCTATACCCATCTGTGCTTTGTGAAGTCATAATGTCTCCATTTGTTAAGTAAAGTTGACATTTCGGGAAGATGTACAGGTTTTCATCACATGGCTTTGTGAGACCCGGCCAACTTCACACGCAGTCACACGTGTGCACACACCCATGCACATGTAGACACACACACTTTGAGACAGCCGTGCCGCGCTGTGCTTCCCAAATGGGCTGAAACCAGACCTCTTGCCTAGGAGAGCTGCCGGCACGCTCCCTCCCGCTCATCATGCTCTGTGGAGTGAGACAGGAGAGGGTCACCTCCCAGCAGGAGGCAAACCTGACTTGGGAGCAAGTCCAGGCATCAGCTCTTAAGCTGAGTGTTAAGTGTGGGTCCCCGTCCTGACTCTATCCCTCTCTCCCAGTGCAACCCTTCACCTCTCTGAGCCTTGGCGTCTCCTCTGTGAAAGGGGGCCAACCGTTTCTACCTTCCAGGATTGTTGTAAGGATTAGAGAAACTTGTAGAAAGTGCCTGGCACACAGGGGCTCCTCCTTAAATGAGGGCTGTTAAGAGCTGGGCTGTTTTTTAAATTTAGTCAAAGCTATCTTTCATATATTCCTCAGTAAAATGCAGCCATTGTTTCTATGCCTTACATAATATATTTTATTGGTTTTAAGCCCAGTTGTTAATCCAACAAAGGTGTTTCTCCCCCCCTCCCACAAACATTATTTTATTTCCTATTTTATTCTATTTTACAAGGTCTGGGCAAGTCATGGAAGCCCCCCCAAAGGCTCAGTTTCCTTATCTCTAAAATGGGGAAAATGCCTTCCTCTCCAAGTTGTTTTGCGAATTTAATGAGGTGGTGTATGTAAAAGTGCTTGGTGAAGTCAAACAAGTGGAAGAGATTATTTTTTGCCCTTGCTGCCCTTCCCCTCACGCGAGGCTGAATTCCTTAAAGACAGGAGGGAGTTTTGTTTACCTTTGTATCCCCAGCACTGAAGGTGCAGTAATAAATCTAATACTAACAGTGCCGGCGGTAGGAACTTTCATTTCTTGAACACCCACTGTGCGCGGTGTACCAGACTAAGTGCATCGTCGTAGGGGAGGGAAAAGGGATAGACATTTAGACGTTTCTGGTTCCCTCTGCTGATTATTTAAAGGTGAAGGAATTGTTTCACTTTTCCCATGGGCAAGTTCTGTCTTCTGTCCTGCAGATAAATGAATCTCATTCTTGGGTCTTATACATTGCTTGGCCAACCCAGTCAAGTAACAGGAATAGTTCTTAGTTTCCTTATCCATTAAATGGGCTTGTGCGCAAATGGCCTCATATAAAGGTGTCCCACGGATGACAGCTTGCCTTCCCTTTTCTTTCCTCCCCGCCCCCCCACCTTTCCCTTGGAGAAGATGGTAATAGGTCAGGAAGAGTAAAATGGGCAGCAGAGAACTGAGTCCCTTCACCCCTCTGGGTTTTTGTTTCTTTTTGGCACAGGGTGGAAGATCTTTCTGGAATAATTCCCTGATTCTGAGACCCTCTGAGTCTTGCCTTCCTTCAGGAAATCTCCCTTATCGACTATAGTGCCAAAGAATCGACTCACCCAAATACCACATGCCTCCCGCCCCCCACGAGCATGTTGTGTGTTCCAAGTAGATTTAAATCCTAGGGGCGCCTGGGTGGTTCAGCAGGTTAAGCCTCCGACTTCAGCTCGGGTCATGATGTCACCGTTAGTGAGTCTAAGCCCTGCACTCTGAGCTATCCTGGAGCCTGCTTCAGATTCTGTGTCTCCCTCGCTCTCTGCTCCTCCCCCCCCAAAAAAACCTAAATAAACATTTAATTTTTTTTATAGTTTATTTATGAGACAGAGAGAGACAGAGCATGAGCCGGGTGGGGGCAGAGAGAAAGAGGGAGACACAGAATCTGAAGCAGGCTCCAGGCTCTGAGCTGTCAGCACAGAACCCAACACGGGGCTCGAACCCACAAACTGGGAGATCATGACCTGAGCTGAAGTCGGACCTTAACCAACTGAGCCACCCAAGTGCCCCTAAATAAACATTAAAAAATTTTTTGTTTAAGTCCTAGAAGGCAGAGTTGTGTGTTAGGGGGTTGATTTCTATTTCCCTAAGCATTTTCTTCATCATCTCACTTCATTCTTTATAAACCTTTCAAAGTTTCCAGGTCACAGATGAGGCAGTTAAGTCTGAGAGACAAGAAGAGCCTTGGTTCAGACCACAGAGCCAATCCTGTGACCCACACATACCAGGAGCCTGTGTGAGCTCTGGTACTCTCTAGTGCCTTCTTTCTCTTTAAAGATTTTATTTGGGGGACGTCTGGGTGGCTCAGTTGGTTAAGCGTCTGACTTCGGCTCAGGTCATGATCTCGCGGTTTGTAGGTTCAAGCCCCGCATCAGGCTCTGTGCTGACGGCTCAGAGCCCGGAGCCTGCTTCAGATTCTGTGTCCCCTTTGTTTTCTGCTCCTCCCCCACTCTCACTCTGTTTCCCTCTCTGTAAAAATAAACATTAAAAATTTAAAAAGATTTTATTTATTTTTATTAGGTAAACTCTGCACCCAACATAGGTCTTGAACTCCTGACCCTGAGATCAAGAGTCACATGCTCTACCGATTGAGCCAGCCAGGTGCCCCCTCGGAGTACCCTCTTGATACCAGGCTCTGTGCGTGGCTCATCCTCCCAGTAATTTGATAAAGCAGGTGTTGCCTCCACTTTCCAGATGGGTAAACTGGGATTTGGACAGGTGTAATGAGGCACCCCAGTCAGACAGCAGGAAGGGACAGAATCCTGATTTGATCAGGGCTGCCTCCAAAATGTGCAGTTTCTTATTTAATATTTTGAGGCGCTTTTGCTGTTTTGGGGCCTCGGAAGACGGCCTCGTCATGTCTCTGCATGGTAGTGTTGTGCCCCAAAGCAAGGAGTGATTTCCCGCGCTGACCCCACGCCCAGCGCTCTCAGCCCCGGCGGCAGGGTCAGGGGCTTCCTGGAGCAGAGCACACGCAGCTCCTGCTGCAGCAGTGGCGGGGATCAAGTGCTCCATCCCCAAAGCCCATTGTCTCCCAGGAGACAATACAGATAAAGGACCCAGCTTGGTGGGCCGCCTACATCAGTCTGTAACCATGGAAGCCCCTAGGGAGCTGATTCCAAAGCTCCCCCAGCCACCCTCCGCCCTGCAGCTGTGGCCCCAGGAACCCAGCCTCCAGCAGAAAGGGGTATTGCTGATAATCGCCACCTCCCACCCCTACCGCCACCAAAATGGGACACAGCTGGGCTCTCCTCCTCACACACCGTCCCTGCCTCTCAGTCCTCGAACTGGTGTTAGCAAAGGGGCCTTGGATGCAGGTAAGGCCTAAACTTTATTTCTTTGGCAAGAAGGTCAGTTCCGTGAGATTCTGGCACAGGCTGAGACAGGTCATTGATCCCAGGGTTGCGCACTGGGTGTGGAGGGTGAGGGATGGGGGGTGGAGGGGAGGGCTCAGCAGAGTCCTTAACCCTTGAGCAGTCAACCAGGCCCCTGGGAAGGGCTTAGGTCCTCAGCACATGACTTCCCTCTGGTGGTCAGTTGCTGTAATTGTCAGTTGAGGCTCTAGAGAGGAACCAAAATTACTTCTTCCTGGGCGGCTTCTGTGATCCCGTATTAGAGCTGATCCTCGCAACTACCCTGCGAGGTGGGTGTTCTTACCCTACGTACACGTACTGAAGCCAAGGCTTTCCCAGGAAATCCTGAAGTAAGGCCAGATGGCAGAGTGGTCTAAGAGAATGAGCCCCACGGCTCACAACCTGCCCCATCATCCATCACCAGCCCTGTGACCTTGGGCAAATTGCCTAAAGTTACTGAGCCTCAGTTTCTTCATCTGTAAAGCTGGAGTGACAATGATACGTATTTCATAGGGATGTTATGAGGATTATATGAGTTAAGATTTACAAGCAGTCAGAATGGTGACGGGCACCGAGTGCATAAATACAATTCTGGGCCCTCATACTCAAGCTGTGTGCCTTGAAGGCATATCATTGAACTACTCCTGGCCTCAGTTCTTTCAACCGTAAAATAGAGCTAATAGCGGCTTCCCCATAGGGCTTTTGTGATCATGTGGATTTGGGGTGTGAATGTATTTGCTTTGCTCCTATTAGCATTGTTGCTTTTGATCCACCTGTTGCGGGAAGAATGATCATGAGGGTGGGGGGTAAGTGGGATTAGAGAGAAAGGGGGCGCCTGGGGGGGCTCAGTCAGTTAAGTGTCTGACTCTTGATCTCGGCTCAGGTCATGATCTCACAGTTTATGGGATAGAGCCCCATGTTGGGCTCTGGGCTGACAGCATGCAGCCTGCTTGGGATTCTCTTTCCCTCCTCTCTCTGCCCCTCCCCCTGCTCTCTCTTTTTCAAAATAAATTAATAAACTAAAAAAAAAATAAGGCCAGGAGAAGGTGGTGCCTGAGAATACTGGCCTCTATGACTTCTTTGGCCCCACGAGGTCCCCAGTTTCCCTCGTGCAGAGTCACAAAGGGATTCTGACAGTGGCCAGAGGCTTTCCTGGGAAGAGACTGGGAGTAACCTTTCAACTATTCTAAAAAACTTTCATTGAGTTCAGTTCAGTAAGCAAGGCTCGCACCTCTGCTCTGTGATGAGCACTGGGCTGGATACTGGAGTGTAAAGATAAGACAAGGGACAGCTTACATCTGGAGAAGAAGACAGAACAGAAAAACAAATGTAATTACAGTGAGAAATGATGACAGCTTGAGATTCCTAATAGGAGGCAGGGAGCAGGCATCAGAGTCAGCTTCTGAGGCGGGGGTGGTAGAAGGTATCCCTGCCCAGATTCATGTGAACATCACCTGGACTCCAAGGCTGAATCTCTTGCGTATTTCAAAAGGATTCTGAGTCTTCTTTTCTTTTTTCAGTTTATTTATTTATTTATTTATTTATTTAGAGTGCAATAGCATGAGCAAGAGAGGGTCAGAGAGAGGGAGAGAGAGAGGGAGAGAGAATCCTAAGCAGGCCCCGCACTGCCAGTGCAGAGCCCCACTCGGGACTCAAACCCACAAACCTGTGAGATCATGACCTGAGCCGAAATCCAGAGTTGGATGCTTCACCGACTGAGCCACCCAGGTGCTCCGAGTCTTATTTTTCAATGTTACTAATTGATCTGGATTCTTGATTTTGCTGCCCCAGGTTCCAGTTCTGTTAATCTGAAGATTTCCAGAATACCCGTTTTTATTGAATGTTGTTTGAGATCACATGTGTATACAGGGTAAACAGCATTCTCAACGACTTGTGTATCTGAGAAACTTGTGTCTGAGAGCAGACCTTTTTTTTTTTTTAATGTTTTATTTATTTCTGAGAGAGAGGCATCATGAACAGGGGAGGGTCAGAGAGAGAGGGAGACACAGAATCTGAAACAGGCTCCAGGCTCTGAGCTAGCTGTCATCAACTCAAACCCACAAACCGTGTGATCATGACCTGAGCCAAAGTTGGACGCTTAACTGACTGAGCCACCCAGGTGCCCCCAGACCTTTTTTTCCTGGTGGAAGAGGAGACAGGACGCCTGGGTGGCTCAGTCGGTTGAGCTTCAGACTCTTGGTTTCGGCTCAGGTCCTGATCTCACAGCTTGTGAGTTCGAGCCCCACGTGGCTCTATGCCAACAGCATGTAGCCTGCTTGGTTTTTTTTTTTTCCTCTCTCTCTGCTCCTCCCCCCTCTGAAAATAATTTTTAAAACATTAAAAAAAAAAAAGAGGAGAATGGACATGGGTAAACAGGGAAAGCAGGGAGGCTAGAGGGGAGTCAGAAGAAGTGAATTTGATCAGAGCCTAAGGTCCCTGTGTGAAGGGGGCTGAAAATCAGCGGGGCTGTGGGCAAAGGGGTGGCCAGGCCGATGTGGGGAACTTCTTGCCAGACCTTATTAAGCTAGAGAGTGACAAGGTCAGGTGTGCATTTTAAAGAGTTCCTGTAGGAAGAGGAGAGAATCAGTTGATAATCACAGGAATTGTGGGTGGCGCTTGCCGACCCTACTAGTCTGGGCATCTCTGTTGGGACTTAAATTCGAGTGCCCTCCCACAACGTGGGACCACCCTCACAGGACCCAGCATCTGTGAAAAACATCTCCAGCCTTTGGAGACATCTGGAAAGAATCCAGCCAATTTGGTAGCCCTGGCCTTCCCAGCAGGGCTGCATCTTTCACATCTTTCACATCTTTTTTCTCCTCCCCCAGCCCGCAGGGGGCTAACTTGCTGACCAGAGCAGATAGCCTTGCAGATTTGGGGCAGTTGCCTGAGTTCACCTCTAGATGGCAGCCTTCACCCTTAAACCTCACCAGCTTCCCCCCCAAAGGCCAGAGAGAAGAGAACAGGAATAAACCCCAGGCTTGCCCAGCCACCTTGGGTGCACAGCATTCTCTCTGGTTTACAGTTGAGAGAACGAAGGCTCCAAGAGAGGCGCAGTCACGGGTCCAAAGTCACACAGATAGGCGGGTAGCTCAGCTTCTCTTGAGCTAGAATTTCCTCATCTGTAAAATGAAACTGATCCACCTTTGGCAACATGACTATTTTCTGTCGCCATAGATTTACCTGTTCTGGACATTTCACATTAACAGAATCATACCATAGATGGCCTTCCGTGTCCGGTTTCTTTTCACTTAGCATAACGTTTCCCAGGGTCTCCATGTTGTAGCCTGAATCAGTATTTCATCCCCTTTTATGACTGAATAATTTCCCATTGTATGGCTAACACATGAAATGTATCCATTCATTCACTGACAGAGATTTGGGTTGTTTCTACTTTTTGGTTATGCTGCCGTGAACACTCATTCTCAATTCTTTTGGGTCTGTATCTAGGAGCGATATTTCTGCGTTTTATGGTAACTCTGTATAAGTTTTTGAGGAACCGTCAAACTTTTTTCCAAAGCGCTGCACCAGTTTGCGCCCCTACTGCAGGGTATGAGAGTCCCAATTTCTCCACATCCTGGACACTCGTTCTTGTCAGTCTCATCAATTACAGCCATTCTAGTGGGTGTGAATCTCATTGTGGCTTTGATTTCCTTTCCCAACTGGGCAGATTTTTCTCCCTCCCTTCCCACAGCTCCCATTTGGCTTCTCTCTTGATTTTAGGTTCACTTGAACAGGTAACACACTGGGGAGCCCCCAAACAGGAGGTATGTACCTTCAGGGAGCTTCTATCAAGAATTTTGTATTTTGGGGGCACGTGGGTGGCTCAGTCAGTTAAGCCTCTGACTTTGCCTCAGGTTATGATCTCACAGATCATGGGTTCAAGCCCCACGTCGGGCTCTGTGCTGATAGCTCAGAGCCTAAAGCCTTCAGATTCTGTGTATGTCTCCTCTCTCTCTGCTCCTCTCCTGCTCACGCTCTGTCTCTCAAAAATAGATGAAATGTTAGAAAAAAGAATTTTGTATTTTGATAAGTAGGACTTTGAGCAGAGGGAATCTGAGGCACCTTTCAGGAGACGATCACCAGTTGGAATGGAAGTTTGCTTGGGTTTGGGGACTTTTCCAGAGTTTTGTGGTCTGTCTGAAATAGAGTTTTCCTCCCCTACCAGCTCTGTAGCCTTAAGCAAGTTCTTTAATGTCCCCTTTGCCTTGGCTTCCTCACCTGGAAAATGGGACTAAGCATCCCTAACTTTAAAAAAATTTTTTAATGTTTTTATTTATTTATGAGAGAGAGAGGGACAGCGTGAACAGGGGAGGGTCAGAGAGAGAGACACACACAGAATCTGAAGGAGGCTCCAGGCTCTGAGCTAGCAGCTGTCAGCACAGAGCCTGACGTGGGGCTCAAACCTCGAGATCATGACCTGAGCCAAAGTCGGACGCTTAACCAACTGAGCCACCCAGGCGCCCCTAAGCAACCCTAACTTATTTAGTTGAGTGGCGCACACTCTTTTCACCCCCAACAATGTCTGCAGCAACCCTGGGTCCAGCGGCAGAATGTACCCTCCCTCACCTGGGCGACTGGGGATAAGCTCTTTATTCAGAATGGCTCAGTGCCTTGGGAGCCAGAGGTCTGAGTTCAGTTCCCAGTTCCATCTCTAACCAGCCCTTAGTCAAATCCCTCTGCATGTCTGGGCCCCAGTTTTCTCATCTGTCCAAACTGTACCTGTGTTATAGGGTCGTTAGGAAATTTCAACGTGACCGTGCACGTCAAGTGCCTAGCTGGGTGCTTTACGCTGAGGAGGTGCTCAGGATACGTGATCTATCATTACCATCACCACTGACCACAGACAGGCCTACTATGTGCCTGGCATCCTCAGAAAAGAAGGCACACAGATGATAGCAAAGCCGCGTCCTGTTCCCAAGGACTCTAGAGTCGCCTTAAGTGTCTGACTTCAGACTCTTTGCTCCCGCCACTCCGCCATCTGAGTTGGGCCTGAAAGGTGGGTCAAAGTTGAGCATGAGGGGATGGAAGGGGGGAGGGGCCTGGGAGGCAGCCAAGCCTGGGGGATGGGAGCATGTAACACATGAATGGAAAACTGCAAGTATTTTAGTTTGGTTCCTTTGGGGCCTCTTCTGGTCCATCTCACACAGATCTTAGATAAAACATATTACGTGCCGGGGCGCCTGGCTGGTTCAGTTGGTGGAGCATGCACCTGTTGATCTGGGGGTTGTGAGTTCGAGCCCCACGTTGGGTGTAGAGATTACTTAAAAAAATAAATGTTAAAAAGAAATAACATAAAATATATTAAGTGCGCCTCTGAGGACTTTGAGGACAACTTACTGAATCGCGCAGTAAATAGGTCACTTTTGCCATCCCCATTTCAAAGATGAGGAAATTGAGGCTCAGGGAGATCCAGTAACCTGACTCAGAGCGCAAGCTAGGAATGGATGGGGCAGGTATTCATGTTTGGGGAGATAGACTACAGAGTGCTCCCACAGGAATTAGTCAGTTCCCAGGCGGTGAAACTAAAGCCAGCTGCCCGAAACTCAGCCACAGAGAGCTGGCTCTTGGGCCCCTTGCTGGCTCCCTTCTTTCGTCTCAGCCCCACCCTACCACCCCCATTTCCCTTCCTGGCCCTAGGGCTCTGCTCCTTCCCCAAACCTGCTCTGCCACAATTCCTTCCAGGATCCTTCATCTGTAAAATGGGGATAATGATAGTGCCCGTCTCAGAGGGGTGTTGTGAGGATCATCACCACCCCAATTTCAGTTGTGCCTCAGAGTCCTGTGAAATCCGCCGAAGAGAAGCACTGTCCGCACTTGATAGTTGAGGAAACGGAGGTTGAGGGGTGGAATAGCGGCCTGTCCAGGGTTGCTCAGCTAGGAAGCAGAGAATGAGACTTGAATCGGAGCCTCCTTGCCACTAAACAGAGCTTTGTTTATTGAGTCGAAACACGCTATGCATGGGAAGAGGGCAAGAAGCACTCTGGGAGAGGGGAGGCAGACAGGGAAGACTTCCTGGAGGAGGTGAGGTTAAAGCCGGGCCTTGAAGGATCAGTGAAATATGTAGACTGGAGTAAAAGGGTCTGTGGACTGGAGATAAGGCCAGAAATGTAACCACAGCTGCTATTTCTTGAAGTTCTTTATGAACTAGGTTCTGTGCCGACAGCTTTACATGCATTATCTCATGAGATTTCCCCACAACCCAGTGAGGTGGGTGTAAATAGGGATGGGAAAAGTGAGACTCGGGGGGTTTATAAAACTCACCTGGGATCACGTAGTAAAGTGACTGGGTTTGAAGCCTGTTCAGTCTGCTACAAAGTCTGGGCTCTTAATCACCGTGCATTAGTACCACCTCATCCTTGAGATCTAAGTTTGAGGACCAGGTATTAAGCTGGGAACTGACTCTGGAGGGGTTAAAAGCCAGGCTCAGACCTGCACAGAAACCACATAGCACAGACAGGAATCAGCAGACCAGAATTTAGCTTCTGAGGGCTCCACCACTCACTAGCCAAGGTCATGTCTTGGAGCCTCCGGGTCTCTATAAACTGAAGAGAGGGAATGTAAATGGATTATCAGCAAAAAAAGGTTTTGAATGAGAGAGGGAGGCTCTTGTGACAAAAGCATTGTTTAGGAGAAACACGGAGATGTTCAAATATTTACTGAGTATTGGGATCTGGGAATGTAACCGAACACAAGACAGACCCCCAGCCCCCACCCAGGCCTGCAAGGGGCAGGACACAGCTTGGGAGAGTGGGGGAGAAGTCTTGTATTGAAACAAACAAGGGCTCAGAAACAAACAAGGGTACCCCTCTCTGTACCTGCAGACTGTGCCTCCCACTGCGGCATCGGCACCTTGTGCAGATTGGACTGCCAGTTCTCAAATCAGTGAATGTCTCTGTGTGACCTTGGGCAAGCTACTTAGCGTCTCTGTTTCTCCATCTTTACTACTAAGACCATAATGCCTCTTCCCAGGATTGTTGGATTCAATTAAATAAAACCACTCATGTAATGATCTAGCAGGGCGCCTGGCATACTGTAGGCACTCAGCAGATGTTTGNCTGGGAGAGGGGAGGCAGACAGGGAAGACTTCCTGGAGGAGGTGAGGTTAAAGCCGGGCCTTGAAGGATCAGTGAAATATGTAGACTGGAGTAAAAGGGTCTGTGGACTGGAGATAAGGCCAGAAATGTAACCACAGCTGCTATTTCTTGAAGTTCTTTATGAACTAGGCTCTGTGCCGACAGCTTTACATGCATTATCTCATGAGATTTCCCCACAACCCAGTGAGGTGGGTGTAAATAGGGATGGGAAAAGTGAGACTCGGGGGGTTTATAAAACTCACCTGGGATCACGTAGTAAAGTGACTGGGTTTGAAGCCTGTTCAGTCTGCTACAAAGTCTGGGCTCTTAATCACCGTGCATTAGTACCACCTCATCCTTGAGATCTAAGTTTGAGGACCAGGTATTAAGCTGGGAACTGACTCTGGAGGGGTTAAAAGCCAGGCTCAGACCTGCACAGAAACCACATAGCACAGACAGGAATCAGCAGACCAGAATTTAGCTTCTGAGGGCTCCACCACTCACTAGCCAAGGTCATGTCTTGGAGCCTCCGGGTCTCTATAAACTGAAGAGAGGGAATGTAAATGGATTATCAGCAAAAAAAGGTTTTGAATGAGAGAGGGAGGCTCTTGTGACAAAAGCATTGTTTAGGAGAAACACGGAGATGTTCAAATATTTACTGAGTATTGGGATCTGGGAATGTAACCGAACACAAGACAGACCCCCAGCCCCCACCCAGGCCTGCAAGGGGCAGGACACAGCTTGGGAGAGTGGGGGAGAAGTCTTGTATTGAAACAAACAAGGGCTCAGAAACAAACAAGGGTACCCCTCTCTGTACCTGCAGACTGTGCCTCCCACTGCGGCATCGGCACCTTGTGCAGATTGGACTGCCAGTTCTCAAATCAGTGAATCTCTCTGTGTGACCTTGGGCAAGCTACTTAGCGTCTCTGTTTCTCCATCTTTACTACTAAGACCATAATGCCTCTTCCCAGGATTGTTGGATTCAATTAAATAAAACCACTCATGTAATGATCTAGCAGGGCGCCTGGCATACTGTAGGCACTCAGCAGATGTTTGCATGCTCCTATGAAGAGGTATAAATGTTAGGTTCCACCCATCGCCTCCTGCCGAGGAAGAAAAACGGGTTCCTGGCTTTCATTTTAGTGGGGAGGAAAAAGAATATAAAAGCATATATGCTAAGTAAGCAATCATGCAAACTAACAAAAGGCCTTTGGCCTGGGCAATGTGCTGCCGGGTCTGGGCTCAGGACAGGACTCTGCCCAAATCCGACCGCCGCCTTCTCCGGGCCCATTGCTCAGCGGGCCACCGCGCTGCTCCGGCTGCCTCTGCACTGTACGGGACCCACTCTCCCAACCTGTTTCGCGGGCTGCGAAGGCCAGCGGGCACCAGGCGACAGCAGGTGTGGCGGTCCCTTTAAGCAGAAAAGCTCGTGTTGCAATTGCAGTCTTGGGGACCGGTCCTTTCCGGGAGGTGGAGCCTGTGCATGATGCCGCGGCCAACCAAAGCGCGGCATTTTCCGCGGGAGATCCGAATTTCGCGGCACGCAGTTTGGCGCTAA
>NW_027532008.1:5598364-5640819 GCF_008692635.1 Crocuta crocuta
GGTCAGCCCCTGGCCGTGTCGCCGCCGCCGCCGCGGGGCGATCTCCAAGCGAGGATCTCCAAGCGCTGCTCGGCTCGGCCGCGGGCCAGGAGGGGAGGGTCCGGCCTTGCCCCACAGGCGTCCATTGGCGGCTTCCCCCGGCCTCCGCGCCATGCCTTTGGCNCTCCGGAGCCCGCAGGTGCCCGCGGGCGCGCCAGGCCCGGTTGGGGAGGGGGCGCTGCGCTCGCCATGCTGCGAGGGTCCCGGGCCCTAGCTCCAGCCGCCGGGCCGCCCTCGAAGGGACTGCCCGCGATGAGCCCTACAGAGCTGTGGCCGCCCGGTCTCAGCAGCCCCCAGCTCTGTCCGGCCACCACCACCTACTACACCTCGCTGTACCCGCAGACCGTGCCTCCCAGTGCGGCGCCCGGCACCTGCCTCGACGCCACCCCCCACGGACCGGAGGGCCAAGCTGTGCGATGCGTGCCGGCTGGCCGGCTGCCGGTAATGCTGGGGACCTCCCCACCGCCACCCACCGCTTCTCCCTGTGCTTTTGCGGGTGTGGGAAAGGAGGGAGGGGCGCCTGGGACCCAGTTTGAGCAAAGCAGGTCGCGTTGGGGAGGGAAATGAGAGCTTTCGGCTTCCAGAACAACCCATTGCCCTGCATACCTGAGTAGAAGAGCCCTTCATTTTCGGACTTGGGATGAAATAACCTCATCGAGTGGAGTGGAGTGGAATGAGCACTGGATTGGGACTGTGGAGACCCAACCCACCACCCCCAGTGCACTGTGTGACCTTGGGGAAGTCCACGGAGGCAGCACTGCCACCATTCATTCATTGTTGGATCCAGAAACTGGTACTGGGCATCGGGTATTGTTCAGATACAGGGCTTGGCCTAAAGACAGTGTGGACTTAAAAAAAAAAAAAAATCAGGGCAAGGGGGGGCGGGTTTCGCGTCCAGTCTGGCTTGGACAGACTCCAGATTTCCCATACAGCCAGCTCTTCCCCAGTTATCTGCCCTGGGTCTCCCCCTAGTCCCCATCTTCCCTCCCAGCCAGCCAGTAGCAGGTGCAAATTGAGGGCAGCTCTTGGGTTTCCTATTCAGATCGTCCCTTTCTCAAGCCCCCAGGGCACTGCCAGGGAGGGCCCAAAGTGTGGCACCCAGTACAGGGTGTGTTTTGTGGGAGTGGAATTCCTGGAGCCCTTGAGAATGGAAACAACCACAGGGTGGAGTGGGAAAAGCCCTGGGGGCTGGGGGGTGGGTGGGGGGCCTGGCTTCTGGCCTGACTGCCACTAATTCAGTGTAGCCTTGAATCAGTCTTGGCACCAGTTTGGGCTTACGTTTCCTTTGCTTGAAAATGCATGTGTATGTGGGGTAGTTGGGCTACCTTATCTCAGGTCATTTCCAGCTCCAGGTCCTGGCTTTCGGACATAGGCTCCAGGGAGGGGAGATGGGGTGCTGTAGGCGTACTTAGCTGTGAGTGGTGAACAAGTTCAGGTACAGAGCTGAACTTGCCCCGCCACTGCCATAGAGGCATCTGGTCAGACCTGTGCCAGGCACAGACCCCCAGCCCTCCCTGGCAGCAGCTACTACTCCCTGCTACTGGAATCATGCTTGGCCCATCCTCAAGGCTTTGAACTTTTCAGAGCCCCTTCCTGCGCATGATTCCTAACTAGGAGGAAGGAGGCAGGGGTGTTATTCCCATTTTGTACGTCAAGCAGCCAGAGATAACTGGGACTGACTATCTATCTTACGTTCAGTGTTACCCTGTGAAGTAGAAGGCATTAGTAGCTCCAGGGAGAAACTGAGGCACGGAGTGGGGATGTGATCTGCTCAAGGTCATGCAGGGGGATGTATGACCAAGGCTGGCGATCACTGGGCCTCTTCTCTGCAGCTGTAGCTTTCCCCAGTGCAGCCTGACCTAGGAGCTGGGAGCCCCCCGGGGAAGGGGCTCCGTGGCGGGTGCCGTCTCCTCTGGCCAGCTGCTTTCAGACACTCGGGCGGAGTTTCAGTGGCTGAGTTTCAGTAACAGCTGTGGTTTTGAACTGCTTCCCTCCCAGAGGAGCCTGAGTGCATCTGTCTGTAGCTCCCTCCCAGGGGGGCTCTGTGATCACAGCAAGAATGGCTCTCTGTTACTGGACGCCTCTCGTGTGCCAGGCACTGCTTGGCACTCTTCACGTTCATTATCTTGGCCAAGATGCCCGGGACGAGGCATCTCACAGATGAGGAAACTGAGCAGAGACGTGAAGTCACTTGTCCAAGTCACAAGCCAAGAAGTGGGAGAGTCTCCTTGCATCAGACTGCCCTAAAGGGCTGCCGGGCCCAGAGCCCCCTCTCCTGTCAGATGGCCTGTGGCCCCCAGCCTGTGGGCAGGCCTGGCCCCCTGCTTACTCATCTTACCAGGGTGTGACCTGGAGCCGCTCCAAACCCAGCCCTGGGTGTGGCTGCCTGTTTTGTGGCCAGGTTGCAAAGTGCAGGGTGAGCAAGATTTGTTGAGGAGCTCTGTTTAAAAGGACCTCAGGGGTGGCAACCAAGTTCAATGGCAGAACGAAGGCCTGAGCCCTGGTCTCCTCCCTCCCTGCTTAGGGCTCTTTCCAGCACCCTCTGGGGAAGGCTCGAGATGCTCCTCTGGCACCCCTCCTCCAGGCACATCGTGTTGTTGTGTCTCATTCCCGCAGGCATCGGGGAAGAAGGTGGGATTCTGCGCACAGTTCTTCCTTTTAATCTGTGTTTCCCAAATTCCCTCAGAGCCATGAAAGCCAACGGACGTTTTAAGGAACAACCATACAAGGCAGGTCAGATGAGGAAATACTGAGTGGCAGGGCTGGGATCTGGGATGCTTGTTCCTACCCCCCACTCCCACCCCATCTATATTAGAAGTTGGGGCTTGGAAGAAACCCAGTTCCGTTCCCTGTGTGACCTCGGGCAAGTGGGCTCCCCTCCTTCGAGCCCCAGCTTCCTCACCTTGCTGCCCACGGTGGGGTTGCGTCAGGCAGTCCCTGAACCTCTCACTTCTGGGGCTGCCTGAAAAGGAGCTTCGCTTTTGTCCTTTGGGCTTGGCAGGGGGGGGCCCGGATCCTAATCAGGCCTTTAGGAAACAACCAAAGGGGCTGCCTAAGAGGGTCCAGGTTAGAACCAGGCGGGTCTTTGCTCTTGGCACATCTCCGTCTCTTGTCAGCTTACCTCTGACCTTCCCTTACTGGCACCCCTCGTGCTTTAGTGATAGCAGCTTCCTTGTGCTAGAGCAGCATGGCTGCTGGGTCCCCAGCCGAGGGGAAGCAGATTACCCCCATTTTACAGGTGGGGCTCAAGAGGTCAACTGACTTGCTGAGCAAACCCAGCTGAGAAGGGTGGAGGCCTCGATGGGAACCCAGATAGGCCTGACTCCAAGGGCTGTGCTCAGGCCCCCCTTGGCCCTCGTTTTCCTGGGCTTGTCCTCTGCCACCTGTGTTCTGCAGGCTCAGGCCCATCTATGTGCGGACTTTCTCTGGGCAGTGCCCCAAGGTGTCAGGGAGATGTCCTTGAATGAGGGACCTTTTGCTGTTTAGGAACACTTGGAGTATAGGAGAAGGGTGAGGGAGAGTAAGAGAAGAGAGGAAACTGGTGTGGGTATATAAAATAATGGGGCAGGTGGGCACAGCCAGGGCCTTGGCTCAAGTTCCAGCAAATTCTGGGGGGATGTGCATGGGACAGAGCAGAGGCAGCCTGGTACATGGCTTTGGAGTCAGACAATGCCGGGTTCAGACTCTGGCTGTGCCTATGTCTGTGTGACCTTGGGCATGTGTCTTACCCTCTCTGAGCCTCCATTTCTCATCTGCCAAGAGAGATTGCCAATACTGATGCTGCAGAACTGATGAGCACGTGATAGGCCCAGTGCAGGCATTCTGTTCAAGGTCCTTCCTTGCTTTTCTCTGCCTTGTAGGTAGTGAGATTCTTCCTCGTGTGTTCTGTGAACTCAGCAGGGCCTGGCTCCTGTTGCTGGGGGAGGTGGATAGGGTTCAGGAGACTCTGGGCTGCCCCACCTCTGCCTTAGGTAGAGCTCAGCTTGGCTTCCCTTCCTCTCCCTGCTCCTGGTATTTCTTCTTGAGGGTCCTGGGATGGACAACCTCAATCAGGATCGACAATGACCTTGGAGCTCACCAGGTCTCCCTTACTTTAGCTGTTATAATGGGGGTTGGAGGTGCTGGAAGACTCAGTGAGGTGATGAATGTTGGGGTTCAGCCCAGGGCATGTGGGAGGTCTCAGTGAATGACCGGGCCTTTTTCTAGAGACCAGATGGGTTACCCTAGAATCTAGGATCTCACCAGCTGAGAGATTAGAAAAAAGAATATTCCAGTGAGACTTCAGGAGGAATGAGCAGGGAAGTGTTTGGATCGTGTCCGGGTCTGGGTAGGGGTGGAAGAGAGTGGCATCATATCCAGGCTCCTCAAACCCAGGAGCAGGTCTCCTGAAATCAGTCCAGGAAGACTTCCTGGAGGAGGCTGGAGTGGGGAGGGAAACTGATAGCAGGAAGAGGTGTCACCACCACCCACACCTGTCAGCCCAGCTGTGCTCAGCAGCAGTTAGTCTCAGCCCTGCTAAGCATGACCTCACTGTCGAAGGTTAAAATAGACTTCTCTGTCCCAACCAGCTTAGGGGTGTCTGGGTGGTTGGGGGAGAGGGAGAGGAAGGAAATGGGCTCAGCGGCCCCCAGAAGGGTGTGTCAAGGAAGCGGCCAAACCTGGATTTCAGAGAGGGGACTCTGCATTTTCTGAACACCTCCTGGGCCTGAGCCACAGGGTGGCTCCCTGATTCCTTACAATGATCCCTGAAGGTAGGTGATTTCTGCCTCATTTTACAGAGGAGGAAACTGAGGCTCCTAGATGCAGAGTACTTCCCCAAGTCACACGCATACATGGGGAGTCCGTGAAGGAGCTGGGAGGTTCAAGTCCAGGCTGGCTTATGCCCCAGTGCCCCAGTGCCCTAGCCCTGCCCCTCCCCAGCCCTAACCAGGAGAGAGGCCCCTTCCGGGCCAGTGCCGCTTCGGGGCCTAATTGGGGCCTGGTGGCAGTGGGGTGGAGAAGAGCAGATGGGTCTGTGGTTTGATTTCCCCAGCAGGTGTTTCCCAAGCTTGGCGGGAACAGGCAGGGGGAGCAGGCGGACCTCAGCTGTTTGTCCTTGAGAAGCAGGGGAAGGATTCATTGTCTGCCCCTCTCAGCAAAGAAAGAATGGCGAATGGAGTCTATTCAGGAGGCCCTGGGGCCCTTGAGCTGGAGCCCAAGCATGGGGGTGGGGAGTGTTTGCTCTGCTTCCCGAAGTGGGCACCTCCCTGGGGTGTGGCACTGAGCCAGGAAGTCCCCTGGGCCTGGGCGGATGCCCAGCCCCACCCTGATAAGGGCCAGCTGTGGGGCTGTGATGGGCACCAGGGCAGGCTGGGTCAGCTGCATTTGCACTTGGTGAGGCGGGAGGCTCTCCCCAGCCTGGTGTGGTTTAGCTCCTACCCACTCCTTCCTCCCTGCATCATCCTCTGGGCATGGGGGCTGGAGGATGGTGCCCACAGAAGTGACCTTGGGAACCCCGAGCTCTCAGCTCGACTGGCTTCGGTAGTCAGGAGCACGGACCTCAGGACGGGAGTGTCGTGTGCTCTTCAGAAAACAGGATTCCCTGCGGCACCTGGCTGCCTTGGGCTGTGGAGCATGTGGTGTGACTCCTGATCTCAGAGTTTGGGTTCGAGCCCCATGCTGGGTATAGAGATTACTTAAAAAATAAAATCTTAAGAAAAAACAAAGTAAAGAAAAAAATGGGATATCTGTCCTGTAAAAGCTTGCTTTTCGAGTCACTGCTGTTTCCTTACCAAGTGCAATGATGTTTCACCAGGACTGGTGGTAAACTGAGGCACAGAAAGTAGCTGCTGGTGACCCCCATGCTTTGGCCCCAACTAAGGGAAAGGCTGAAGGAAGAATGATTCTCAAACTCTGTCTCTCTCTCTCTCCTTTCTCCAAGGCCAAAAGGAAGCTGGACCTGGAGGGGATCGGGAGGCCAGCAGCTCCTGAATTCCGGACCCCCAAGGGGAAGTGCATTAGACTGGACGGCCTCCCCAGCCCCAGAAGTAAGCCTTGCCGGTGGGGCATCTGAGGGCGGGCCCAGGATGGGGGATGGGTAAGGGCAGAGGGCAGCAGTCCTGCCCAAACCGTGAGTGATATTGGTAGCACACTTCCCGGTTTACAAAGTAGTTTCCTCTCTGTTCTGTCACGGGACCCTGCCAGGAGGTAGCTCTGTCCCCCTTTCAACAATGAGGTGGCTTGAGACTCCGAGCTTGAGTGACTTGCCCAAGGTCCCATTGCTGGTAAGGGGGGTCAGGACTCACACCCAAGCCAGCACGGCTTCTCCCACACCATACGCCCACTCTCGTGACCTGAACGCGACGAGTGTTTTACTTGGGAGCTTACTATTTTAAAAAAAAAATTACATTTTGTTTAGTCCGACCTTTTCTAAAAGAGAGAATCCAGGGTCTTTCTCCCACATGCAGAGGGCTAATGAGTGACTCAAAGGGAAGTGACACTTAGCTTACTCTAACCCGTGTGGCCTCAGGTTTTTCAGGTCCAGGGGCTGCCCAGGTGGTGCCTTCCTAAAGTGAAGCTACAGGGAATCTCTGCCTCTGCCTGCTGGTATTTTCAGTCAATATCCTGGTTCCAGCCGGAGATTTAGAAGCTATGTCAGTGAGGAACAGTGATGGGGGCGGGGGGGAGGTCAGAGACCTAATGAAGAAGGTAGGTGACTGGGTGGGAAACAGGGTCAGGAATTTGGGGATCCGGGGGCGCCTGGGTGGCTCAATCTGTTAAGTGTCAAGTGTCCAACTTCAGCTCAGGTCATGATCTCATGGTTCATGGGTTCGAGCCCCCTCTTGGCCTCTGTGCTGACAGCTCAGAGCCTGGAGCTGCTTCAGAGTCTGTGTTTCCCTCTCTCTCTCTGCCCCTCTCCCGCTCGCACTCTCTGTCTCTCAAAAAAATTAATAAACATTAAAAAAATTTTTTAATAAAAAAAAGGATCTGGTGGTCTGGACAGGGCTCTGCCCTGACCTGACTAGTCACTCCTCTTATGAGCTTCAGTTGCCTCTTCTGTAAAATGAAATACAGATCGGGAATCGCAAGACAGTCTGTCCTCCTTTGATTGGTAGAGGCTGCTGGGGTCATTTTATTGAAACGTACTAAGTGCACTGGTCAATTAGTGATGTCTGTCGGGTGCAAAACCTGACAAAACCAGCCCGTGTGTCAAATGCTGGCCCTCCGTATGTTAGGGGATTTTACAGTCCCCTTCCGGAGGAATCTGAGATTCTCCAAAACTCAGTTTCCAGAACTAGTTTGGCCACTAGCTTGCTATAAGACTTGCAAGTCACTTGATTGCAGAAGTCTTCTTGTGGTTTCAGACGCTGCCACTGAGATGTGGCCTTGGGACACCAGCCCCATGAAGAAAGAATCTTTGCTCACAAACCTGCCCCATTCGATACTATAGGGCTGGTTCCTTTCAGATAATCATTGGGCTGCACATGGGGAAAAGAAAAAAAGCAAATCCTTAAAAATGTTCTCGAGTCCCAGCCCATTATTCTCTCCCTACCATGATTCTGAATTCCTGACGTAGCTGTCAGGACAGGGGAATGGTTAAGAGGGAAGACTCCGGAGCCGGACCGCCCGGATTTAAATCAGCTTTGTGAATTTTTATTTTTATTTTTTATTTTTTTAATGTTTTATTTATTTCTAGGAGAGAGAGAGAGAGACAGGGTGAGCAGGGGAGGGTCAGAGAGAGAAGGAGGCACAGACTCTGAAACAGGCTCCAGACTCTGAGCTGGCAGTCAGCACAGAGCTCGACGCGGGGCTCGAACCCGCGCACCGCGAGATCATGACCTAAGCGAAAGTCGGACGCTTAACCGACTAAGCCACCCAGGCGCCCCATGCTTTGTGAATTTTTAGCTGACTGAGCTGAGCAAGCCTCTTCACCTGTCTGTTCTTAAGTATTCTCATCCATAAAATGGGATGGTTGTACACCACTCTTAGACGGTATTGTAAGGATTGGATTTGTTGCACATGGAAAGTTGTTTAGAACAGTGAGCAACACGCGGTAACTATTTGGTGGTGGTGGTGGTGGTGGTGGTGGTGGTATGGCTGTCCCCAGCTGGCATGGATAGGTGCTCTGGACTAGGAATTAGGATGCCTGGTTTCCAGCCGTGCTCCTGCCCCTGACTGTGAGACCTTAAACAAGTCACATGCCCTCTCTAGGCATCAGGTTCCCTGCCCAGACAGTGGCGCCAATGATGCCCTGCGTCACAGTGCTTTGTAAACTGGAAAGTGGGTGCTCCTGCGTCCATGTGAAGGGTGGTACTTATGGGGTCCAGATCAATGGATGAAGTTCCTCTGAGCAGTGACTGGGCCCCTTTCCTCTTAGCCCCCAAGTCCCCCGGGGAGAAGACTCGGTACGACACATCGCTGGGGCTCCTCACCAAGAAGTTCATTTACCTCTTGAGCGAATCCAAGGACGGCGTGCTGGACCTGAACTGGGCTGCAGAGGTGCTGGCCGTGCAGAAGCGGCGCATCTATGACATCACCAACGTGCTGGAGGGCATTCAGCTCATCCGGAAGAAGGCCAAGAACAACATCCAGTGGGTGTGAGTGCCTGGGCTGGGGCCGGTGGGTGCACGTGTGCGGGTGAAGGTGCGGGGTGCCCAGCATCCAGTGGGTGTGTCGGGGCCGGAGCTCGGGACAGCGTCTGATAGGCTTGCTTAGCTGCTGGGAGCAGAGCCAATGTATTTAAGGGGGAGGCGGGAGGGCGGATGTATATGCCGGAAATATATTGGGAAAGCATGTTAGGGGCAGGGTGGGAACGACTTCTAGGACACCTAAAGGCCTGAGAGGACCCACATCCTCTTGCATTGGGATCCCAAAGATTCCCCTCTTCCAGCTTCGGAAAGTCCCCTGGGGGCTGGGCCGTAGCACCCCACAGTCCTTGCAGCCCTGAAATAGGGCTGCTCCAGGCTCCTTTCCTCCTACAAATTGCAGAGCAGACCTGCAGCCCCTGGCATGACCCTAAGAGAACCCAGGCGAGGCATGTGGGCGAGGCGGGGGCATAGGCATTGAGAGCCCCCCAAAGTGGGCCAGGCTTGGTTTCTTTTCCCTAGCCCAACCCTCGAACCACAAGTTCCAGTCCTAGCAGCCCTCCGGCAGTGGCAGCGAGGCAGGGCCCCTGATTTGCACAACCCAGGGGGTACCATTGTAGACGTGTGAGTGGCCTCATCCCGGGGTTTTGCCCCACAGCCCCGGGGTTGGGGCTCCTGGATGTGCACTGACACTGACACCGGGGGGCGGCTCTGTTCCCAGAGGCAGGGGAATGTTTGAAGACCCGAGCCGGCCTGGGAAGCAGCAGCAGCTGGGGCAAGAGCTGAAGGAGCTGACCAGCACCGAGCAGGCCTTGGACCAGCTCATCCAGACCTGCTCTCTGAACTTCAAGCACCTGACCGAGGACAAGGCCAACAAGAGATATCCTGTTTGGTGGGGGGAAGAGGTCAGGGGGCAGGGCCCAGGCGCATGCCCATGTGTGTCCGGGGATGAGGCAGTACCTCCCTGCAAGGGCGAACTCAGCCTCAGGGGCTGGCCTGTCTGTTTCCTCCTTCCTTGGTGGCTTTTCCTCACAAGCCTATCGAAGTTAGTCTCGTTATAAAAGTAAGTCCAGTTCTGTAAATCTGGAAAATGGAGAAAAGAACTAGGTGCCACCTTAATGTAGTCATTGTGTCTCAGTATACACAGGGCATATGTTGTTAAATATCGCATGTGCCTGCTATACATAACTTTTTTTAAGTGTTTATTTTTGAGAGGGGGAAAGAGAGAGAACCCTAAGCAGGCTCCATACAGCCAGCGAGGAGCCCAATGTGGGGCTCAAACTCATGAATCGCCAGATCATGACCTGAGCTGAGGTCTGACATTTGACTGACTGAACCACCCAGGTGTGCATACATCACATTTTATATCCTGCTTTCTATCACCACAGACCGTTTTTATGCTGTTACAAATCCTTCCTAACTATTTGCTTGATCCATGAAATTGTTGCTATTGGACCATTTTTTGCAAAGCAGCAATCTCATGTGACTTAACCTCATATTCAGACTGATTTGAGAATGCCCTACTCAGACCACATTCTGGTTTGTTGAGAAGGCCTAGAATCAACATTTAGATCGATTTGAGGTTTCTGCTTTTAAAAAAAAATTTTTTTTTTAATGTTTTACTTATTTTTGAGAGAAAGATAGACAGCGTGAGCAGGGGAGGGTCAGAGAGAGAGGGAGACACAGAATCTGAAACAGGCTCCAGGCTCTGAGCTGTCAGCACAGAGCCTGAAGCGGGGCTCGAACCCACGAACTGTGAGATCATGGCCTGAGCCGAAGTCGGACGCTCAACTGACTGAGCCACCCAGGCGCCCTGAGATTTCTACTTTTATCAAGCAGCATCATGATGAATATCTTTGTATAGAGAACATTTTGCTATATTTTTTTACTTAGTTCCCTAGGTTGGATTCCTAGGACTGAAATGACAAACATGGGCTTTGCTAAGGTTTTTCATACACTTTTCCCAGTTAGGTGGCTCCATCATCTAATTGATTTTTGGAACTGACCTTGTATTTTTGGAAGGATTCTAGGCATTGTGAAAAATATAAAGACATAAGACAAGTCTTCCTCCTGTCTGAGAGTTAATGATTTAGTCTGAGATGAAGTCCTTACATAAAAAACTGATATGAGGCAACATTTAAAAAATGATTTATACTCCTGTTTGTTTTCCAAAGGGATACAAGGTAGCTTATGATATTAACAGGTTACGGTTTTGGGTTATTTCTAAGCTGTAGAAGGACTGAGAAGGAGATGTTCAAAGGTTCAGGCTGGGAGGTTTGAATTGTGACCAGCTACTTCTCTTGACTCTCCTGCCCCTACACTGGCCTATGTGACTTACCAGGACATCCGTGCTGTTGGCAGCTTCAAGGAGCAGACAGTGATTGCTGTCAAGGCCCCTCCGCAGACAAGACTGGAAGTGCCCGACAGGAGCGAGGTCAGAGGGGAAGAAGCCTTTGGTGGAAAGCAGCGTTAGGAGGGTCCTGGGCTGCTGTGTAGGCTCTGTCCCTGGTGCTGCCCGGCCTCAAGCCTCCCAGGTCCGCTCTGGCGCCCACTGCAAGATCCGTGGTATCCGAGCTCGAGCAGAAATGGCAGAAGCTGGGAAGGGCAACAGGCATCAGATACTGGCCCGAGAAAATCTCCGTTCCTGGTATCTTTCTGCGTCCCACGGCCCCCGGCATTTCTGGGCACATGCACACATGTGCCCACACACCGCGTTAGCGCTCACAGTAATCCTTTCCTGCTAACCGTGCTTGCCGAGGTTAAAGACCAGAAATTCTTAATACTTGCTTACAAGGTCCTCTGTGCTCTGCCCTCACTGACCTCTCCTGTGCTTCCCTGCTTTGTCTCTGCCTCAGCCACTCTGACTTACCTGCAGTTTCCCCACCACGCTAAGCTCGTCCCTGGTATGAGACCTTCACACATGCTGTTCCCTGCAGCTGAAATGCTCTTCTCTTCCTCTGCCTGGTTTGCTGCTGTTCATCCTACTGGTCTCAACTCAAACCATCACTTCCTCAAGGAAGCCTTCCCTGATCACCGCCCCCCCCCCCCCAGGTTTCATAACTACCCGTGCTTTTCTACCATACTTGACCTCCGTTTGCTGGGATATATTGATGATTCTGTGATTCTGCTTCACCTATTGAAGTGTGAGCTCCATGAAAGCATGTGGTTAACCCCCACCCCGCAGCCCAGAGCTGGACACATAATAAACGCTCAAGAAATAATTTGTTTAATGGAAGGACATAAGGTAAAGGGGGCTCCACCCCTGCCTTGGAGGAGCTCAGGACCTAGTGGGAAAAAGACCCAAGCAAGCAGTCATGCTGCCATGTATTGACTTAAGGTGTCCAGAGAAAGGGCAGTTGGAGGAAGAGCCCATAGATGGTCACAGGTTTATTGGGTCCTAAAGAATGAACAGGACTTGTCCTGAGAAATGGGTAGACAGAGGGCACTGCAGGTGCACCAGGTGGAGATCTCAATGCCTGTTGGAATAGCGCGTGTGCAGTCAATCGTGGGAGGGAAGAAGCTGGGGGGGGGGGGGGGCCANGCCAAGTATCAGGACTCTTGATTAGTTACAAGTAACCACATCCAAATGGCTTAAGTCAGGGGCGGGGAGTAAAGGGTGGAGGGGACTGAGGGGAAGCAAGTGACAGGCCCAGAGGAAGAAGGTCCAGAGGAAGACTTGGGGATTGCAGGCAAGGCCAGATGCAGGAGCTCAAACTATGACTTTCATTTCACCCCATGCTCTCTGTCTTTCTCTGCCATTCTTTACGCTTCCATTCCCAGGCGGGCTCCCCTCTTCCAGTGGCGAAGCTATTTTCATGATAACCAGCTTGGTGACCCCCATGGGAAGGGAGCTTCTGTTTCCCACAGGTCCGGCTCGAGTCCAGGGCCCGATACTACTGGACTAACTTGAGTCATGCGCTACCCTGAGCCAGTCACCATCACGGTGGCTTTCCCAGCCTGCCCCCCCAGCTCACCCACTGGAGTTGGGAAGAGTGCCAACGCCCCAGAGTACATAACTCGAGAGTGGGAGAGGAGAGGAGTGGTTTCCCAAAGGAAAATCAAGATATTCTCCCTAAAAGAAGGGGACCTGGGGGCCAGACAGGCAGAAAGAGCAGATAGATGCCCACCATAGGTCAGAAGGGTGGGTGTCAGCGCCATGCTCAGGGGTCGGGCTTGTTGCATGGATGGTGGGAGCCATAGGTGTCCATTCATACACCCCACCCCGACCTGTGAGTCTGTGCCCAGCTGCCCAGAGTCCAGAGCCATGACCTGGCTTCTCTTCCTCCAGGAGAACTTGCAGATATACCTGAAGAGCACGCAGGGGCCCATCGAAGTCTACCTGTGCCCAGAAGAGATGCAGGAGCCAGAGAGTCCAACCAAGGAGCCCCTCCCCTGCACCTCCGCCCTCAGCCCCGCCCCCGACTCCACCCATCCCAGCAGCAGCACTGACCCTGGGATGACACAACCCATGGCATCCCCAGGTAGGACCCTTTGTCCAGACAGATGGGAGGTGGGGCCAGCAACCAGCCTTAGCATTTCCTCTTCCATGTCAACATTTGTTGGGCAGCGAAGAGGGGCACAGTCCTTCTGCCCCACTTGTGTGCTTGCACTTCACAGTGTATAGAGAACGTGCCGTGTGTGTTCTTGTATCAGTGGGGAGGCTGATGGTGCTCTGCACTGGAGGGGTCCTGGGTCTGAATACCAGCGCTTCCAGTTCCCAGCTGTGTGACCTTGGATGAGTCACTTGACCTCTCTTTGCCTCAATTTCCTCATCTGTAAGTTGGGCATAGTAACTAACGGTATCTACTTAGTAGGTTGTGAGAATTGGAGGAACGAATATAGGCAAAGCACTTAAATGGTGCCTGGCAGTAACGGCTAGCTATTCTTGTCATTATCACTGCCACTTCTTCTGTGCGCCACACTTCTGTGATGACCACGAACAGCAAAGCCCCTGGCACTCAGTAAGCCCACAGTAAATGGGAACCACAGATTTTTGAAGGATGGCTCAACTAAGATTTTGTAAAATTAATTAATTATCTATTTATTTATTTTGAGAGAGAGAGACAGTGTGAGCAGGGGAGGGACAGAGGGAGAGAGGGAATCCCAAGCAGGCTCCGTGCTGTCAGCACAGAGCTTGACATGGGGCCCAATCTTACAACCAGGAGGTTGTGACCTGAGCCGAAATCAAGAGTTGGAGGCTTAACTGACTCAGCCACCCAGGCGCCCCTAAGAGTTTTTTTTAAGTTTATTTTGTTCATTTTGAGAGAAGGAGCATGAGTGGGAAAGGGGCAGAGAGAGAGTGAGAGAGAATCCCAAGCAGGCTCTGTGCTGTCAACAAGGAGCCTGATTTGGCACTTGATCTCATGAACTGTGAGAACATGACCTGAGCCAAAATCAGGAGTTAGATGCTTAACCAACTGGGCCACCCAGATGCCCCTAAGATTTTTGAAATCAGTTAATTAATTTTATCTTGTATTTATTTTATTAATTTTTCTTTATAACTAAGGTTTTTAATTTTTTATTAAAAGTTTTTAAATGTTTATTTATATTTGAGAGAGACACACAGAAAGTGTGAGAGAGAGACACACACAGAGAATGCGAAGCAGCTCCAGGCTCTGAGCGGTCAGCACAGAACCTGATGCGGGGCTCGAACCCACAAACTGCGAGATCATGACCTGAGCCCAAGTCGGAGGCTTAACCAACTGAGCCACCCAGGCGCCCATAACTAAGAGTTTTTAAACCACAGCTGTGTATCAGATACATCTAGTATCATGTTACTCTTCACAGCCATTCTTGTCCCCAGCTTAGAGAGAAATAAACCGAGGCAGAGAGATGATGTGACTCCCCATGTCCTCTCCCCATGAGGCTCAGAACAAATCTAGAAAGGGGTTCCTGACCGGAGAGGCTCACCCCTCGCCTGGTGTATAGCTGATAAAAGCTGGCTATACCTGGCCGGAAGTAGCATGAGCTCAGTCATGAGCAAAGAGGCAGGAGAAGTCCCAGGGAAGGAGTCCGGAAGGAGAAATCGGAGCCTGGGAAGGTCCTTCCTCCAGGATGGTTTATGCCCTTTAATGGGATCCCACATCAGGTCAGGCTGACAGATCCTTTGAGGTCATGGAGGCCAGTGTTCAACTTTGTTTTCTTAGCAGCAGAATTCCCTTAAGTGTTTAAAGAAACCAGAGCTCAAACTGGTCTGACGGAAGAGGCTTGGTGGGGTGTCCACAGACCAGAAATGAATTCCATTTCTTTCACTCAAAGGGTCACAGACTGTTGCCTGCAGGCCAAATCTGGCCTGTTTTTAGGCAGAGCATGAACTAAGAATGTTTTTCACATTTCTGAAGAGTTGGGGGAGAGGAAGAAGGTGACTGTGACAGAGATTGTAAGCGTCCCGCAAATCTTAAAATACCTAAAATACGGAAGTTTGCAGGGCCCTGATCTAACTCAGCCCTTCATCTTACATGTGAATAAACTGAAGCTCAGAGAGGGCAAGTGACTTCCCTAAGGTTACACAGCAAGTTGGCAGCGGAGCTTGGACAAGAGCCCAGACCCCCAGCTCTTCTCCGGTGATCTCTCCTGTGTCCTGGTCTGGTCTGGGGATCCGGGCTTCTCCCGGCACCAGCCATCTGTCCCTCTGGGCACCTCCCAGTGCCTATCTCCCACTCCAGACCCATGCCCCACCCTGTTTTCCCTCCTCCTCCGCTCTGCTTTCTCACTCCACTGTCAACATGTGCCCAGCTCTCCTGAGTTAGAACCACTTTCACTTCAGATGTCCCCTGAGACTCGGGGCAGAGGTGGGGGACCCTCCAGCATAAGCAAGGGCGAGGTTTTTACCTCAGTTTTGCAGATCAGCTGTGCTCCCAGAAGGAGTAGGAGCTGACAGAGCAGTTGGTGGCAGGGCCAGCCCAGAAACGATCCTTGCCATGCGGTCTCTTAGCGACATCCTCTGCGGAAGGGAGCCGGAGGGCGTTTTCTGGAAGGTATACACGCACGCATGCGCGCACACTCCAGGTTCTGGCCTGAAGCAGAGTCATTTTGAGGTCTGAGCAGCAGGGTCCACATCCAAAGAGGAGGCTACTACGGTCCTGGGACCCAGCTTCCGGGATCATGACGGGGAATCTGACCCATTGGGGCCTCAGTTTCCCTCGTCTGTAACGGAAGGGCTTTGGAGGAGAGTGGCCTCTAACATCTCCCGCCTCTGACCTTCTGAGGTAAACCTAAATGGAGCTGCGGCGCGGGGTTGGCACCGAGGGACGCGGACTCGAGTCTGCACCTCACCTGCTGTGACTTGGTGGCTGTAGGCGAGTCACTTTGGCCCCTCGCGGCCACCGTTCTCACGTCTCGAAAACTGGGACCCTTAAAACTCCCTCACGATTCCTGGGTGGCTTACAGAGAGTGACACAGTGTGAATGTGATTTTGGAAAGAGCTGCTGCGCCCCGGGCGCCCACTGTGTGCGGGTTGGAGATACAGAAGCGAGGCCGAGCCCTCAGAGTGGGCGGAGGCCCGGATGTGATCAAGGCCAACCCCTCCTGCGGTGATAACCGTGGGAGAGCAAGGCCCGGCGTGGGCGGCCGCTGTCACGCGGTCGTGTCTCGTTCCTGCTCCGCAGCCAGCGAGCTGGAGCCTTATTCTTCCTCTCGAGAAAACCGAGAAAACNGCAGCACGCAAAGAAATATATCATGGCTTTTTCATTCAGATATGTTTAATTGACTTCTTTGAGCCTCAGTTTCCTCATCTGTAGATAGGGGTCACAATATTGCCTCCTTTGGGGCCATGTGAGTGTCCGAGGAGGTGAAACCCACCTCCTCCTGAGAGCAGAGCTTGGCACCATAAGCGCTTGGTAAATGAGGGCAGCACGCAGACAAGTTCTTCCATATTTGCACTTACCAGTGAGTCCTCTCAATGACCCTGTGACGTGGGTATAATCACCCCCATTTTAGAGGTGAGGAAACAGAGGCTCATCTACATTAGGTCACCCACCCATAGATACACAGAGTAAGCGGTTGGTCAGGCAGCTGTATTTTCCAAGGAATGCTTGGTTGGGGTTTAAGGCATGACTCCAACTGAGATTCTGGGCGTCAGGATATATTTGGGGGGGTTTCCTCATCCCTGTGTCGGAAGTCACCTTCTTACATGCATTTGATGTGCTGGAAAATAGCTGGGGCCAGTGTGGCTGGAGAGGCTGAGTGAGTGGAGCGAGGCTGGGACAGAGGGAATAGAAAGGCGGGGAGGGGCCAGATCACGCAGAGCCTTCTTGGCACTGGTTGAACTTGGATTTTATTCCCAGCCATTTAAAAAAAATTGTTTTTAATGCTTATTTATTTGTTTTCAGAGAAGGAGGGAGGGGCAGAGAGGGAGAGAGAGAAAGAATCCCAAGCAGGCTCTGGGCTACCAGTGCATAGTTTGACGTGAGGCTTGAATTCACAAGCCAGGAGATCATGACCTGAGCTGAAATCAAGGGTTGGATGCTTAAGCAACTGAGCCACCAAGGTGTGCCAGTTCCCAGCCATTTAAAAAAATTTTTTTGAAAGTTTATTCATTTTTGAGAGAGAGAGAGAGAGACGGCATGAGCAGGGGAGGGACAGAGAGAGAGGGAGACACAGAATCAGAAGCAGGCTCCAGGCTCTGAGCTGACTGTCAGCACAGAGCCCGATGCGGGGCTTGAACCCACTAACCATGAGATCGTGACCTGAGCTTAAGTTGGACACTTGACCAACTGAGCCCCCCAGGCAACCCCCACCATTAAGAAAAAATTTTTTAATGTTCATTTATTTTTGAGAGAGAGCCAATGAGAGCCAGGAAGGAGCAGAGAGAGAGAGAGATAGACACAGAATCGAAAGCAGGCTCCAGGCTCCGAGCTGTCAGTACAGAGCCCAATGCGGGGCTTGAATTCACGAACTGTGAGATCATGACCTGAGCCGAAGTCAGATGTTTAACCGACCGAGCCCCCCAGGTGCCCCTGCCCCCAGCCACTTTTAAGCTAGAGCACAGACTTCAAGGGTCAAGGCAAGCTGACTGGTAAGGAGGCCCCAGCCGTGGACTGAAGGGAAATGGGCAGCTGACAGAATTCATTCGGTTGTGGAAATGACTGGTCTCACTGCTGGGCTGGGCGCTGGGGAAATGGCGGGATTGCGTGTGATTCTCGGGCCTTTTGGCCCAGGCAGCTGAGTGGGTGGTGGTCCGTTCACTTAGGGGGGAAGACCGGGAGTTAGGTTTTGACACGCTAAGTTCTGGGGTAGCAGGAGATGTGCAGCCAGACAGGGGAGTCTGAGGCTGGAGCCCTGGGGCGTTCAGGGCTTAGAAGTTAGGAAGAGGAGGAGGATCCAGAGCAAAGGGGACAGGAGAAGTAGATAAGGAGGTAAGAAGAAAACCAGGATAGTCTAGTGGACTGGAGCCAAGTGAAGAAGGTATTTGCAGAAGGACGTAGATAACGGCACCAGATTCTGCTCGAAGGTCAAATACGATGAGGCCAAGAACCGACCATTGAGGGGCGCCTGGGTGGCTCAGTCGGTTAAGTGTCCAACTTCAGTTCAGGTCATGATCTCACGGTTTGTGGGTTCAAGCCCCGCATCGGGTTCTGTGCTGACAGCTAGCTCAGATCTGTAGCCTGCTTCAGATTCTGTATCTCCCTCTCTCTCTCCGACCCTCCGCTGCTCACGCTGTGTGTCTCTCTCTCAGAAAAAAAAAAAAAAAAAAAAAACATTAAAAAAAAAGAACCGACCATTGGTTTAGCAATATGAGGTCACTGGTTCAGTGGCGTGGTGGGGCCAGAGCTCAGGTTGGAGTGGGTGGGAGAGTGAAGAATGGTGGGCAAGTAGAGGATGGGCACAGGAAATTCTTGAGAAATTTGCCGTGAAAAGGAGTGATACACTGGGCTGGGAATTGGAGAGAGTTATGAGGTCGGAAGGATGCTTTTTAAAGATAGGAGTCGTCGTCGCTTCTCGGCCTTTTGGCTAAGATCAAGCGCAGTATCTGTTCTTAGCAGTTTAATAAAGCTAGGAGTCATTAGAGTGTGTCTGTGTGATGATGGGAATGATCTGGGAGAGAGAGAAACTAGTGATGCAGGAAACAGAGAAGGTGGTTTCAAGGGCCAGGAACTTGATGGTGGGGGAGGGGTAGGGTTTTTGTTTTTTTTTTTAAGATTTTTATTTTTAAGTAATCTCTACACCCAACGTGGGGCTCGAACTTAGAACCCCAAGATCAAGAGTCAAGTGTCGCATGCTCTACCGACTGAGCTAGCCAGCACCCCGAGGGGATAGGGTTTTGAGAGCAGGAGCTCCCATCTCCTTGGAGAGGAGGGGGAGAGGGCGGGAGAGTGGGGGCCGTGGCCAGAGCTTGACCAGGAAAGGGCGTCAGAAGGGCGCACCACCATCCGACCATCCAGAGAATGGGAGGGCTGTTCTTGTGCTCCGAGGTCTGAGCAGACTCTTGCGGGCACCAGGTCCCCGTATGACCTTTGTCTGCTTGTCCCCAGGCCCAGCGCTGACTCCCCAGCCGGCCCTGCAGCCGCCACCACTGCCACCGCCACTTGTGCCCCTGGAGGCCACCGACAGCATGCTGGAGCTGCCACACCCCCTCCTGCAGCAGACTGAGGACCAGTTCCTGTCCCCCACCCTGCCGTGCAGCTCCCCCCTGATCAGCTTCTCCCCGCCCTTGGACCAGGATGACTACCTGTGGGGCCTGGATGGGGGTGAAGGCATCAGTGACCTCTTTGACTCCTACGACCTCGGGGACCTGCTGATTAACTGAGTGGCCCTGCCTGCCCCCGGCAGCCCACCCCCGTCTCTACCTCCTCACAGACTGGCAGGCCCTCCGCCCGCACGGGGATGTGGGATGCAAGGTGCTGCCTTCAGGGTACGGGGCTTTCTTTCCTCCTTTCGTACCCCCCCAGCTGGCTGAAGCTGTCTGGGGGGGGAGGATGTGGCCCGCGTAGAGGATCTGGGTGAGGAGTGTCTCAGAGGTTGGGTCCTCTCCTTCCTAACGGAAGCAGAGCCTGGAAGGTCCATCCGGCCTCTGACCTCTGACCTCTCACGCGAAGAGCCACAGGTGAGGCGACCAGGTCCAGGGAAAGGGCCCTGCACTGCACCCCCCCAACTTTTGAGGGGGAATTAGGACCCTGAGTTTATCGAGAAGCACTTAATGCCTTCGTATTTATTTCAGGTTGAGTTTTGTGTGTTTCTTCCCTGGGTGTTTAGCAGGGAGATTTTACCCCGTTTCTAGTAAGGCTTCTCAAGATAGGCCCGGCGCCGCCCACAGTCCAGGGCAGGCCGGGGCCCCAGCCAGCTCCCCAGCTTCCCCACAGCGGTGGGCTGGGTCTCTGGGGGGCCGTCCGGTCTGCTGGAACGCTACTTGCACTTAGGCCTCGTGATTCTAGTCAGTGGTGGCCTGCATCCCTGAGGCGCTAGCCGCGGGTTCCTGGTCTCTGTCTCTGAGGCGATGGCAGGGAGTCACCCCAGGGGAGGTGGCCTCCAGGCTCCAGTTATGGACATCGACTTCCTGTGGAGTCCCCTACCTCTCCCTCCCCTTAAACATGACAAACAGCCTTCCAGGGGGTCCGCATGGAAGAGCCCCCCCTCCCCAGGAATGTGGAAGCAGCTATCGACTGGGGGGGCACCTTTCCTCTGTTTTTGCCTCTTGCTTGGGACAGGTGCTTTCTTACAGGGAGGACCTGGGAGGGAGTGGTAGCCCCCACCCCATAGAGACAGGGGGGATTAAAATAAGAAAATGCCAGAAAGCACCCCCTCTGGTGGCTGCTGGTATAGTCGTCCCCTTCCCTGGAAGGATTTTTTTGATTATTGAAGGGAGTCATTGTGTAAGGACCTCCTCTCCCCGTGGGCTCTCCTACAGACAGACCCTGCCCTCCTTACCCCCCACCTGCCCAGCCAAGGACAGAGGTGACCGGGACTTGGTGGAGTTTTGCCTCCTTTTGTCATAGGAATGCTGAAGGGCCGACAGGAAGGACTCTTCACTGCAGACCAGACCTTGGCAGCTGAGGGGGCGATGGACGTACGTTAGCTCTTCAGGCTCAGGGTCCTGAGAAGGTCTCTTGCCCTCCTCCCCACCCCCCTCCCAGAGGCATCTGGAGACACCATCCCAAGGTGTCTCTAAAGCCCAGTTGAGTGCAGGGGGTGATGAGCACTCCTCCCCACCCAGCCTGGGGTGGGGCTGCTCTGGGCTGAACCAAGGCTGTGCCCTCTGGAGAGAGGCAGCCAGGGATGGTGGTCTAAGAGGCCGACCACCCACCCTCAGGGAGCTAGGTTTCCTCAGGGGCTCAGCTGGGCAGCACTTTGTTTTTTCTTTTTTTAAGTTTGTAGCATTAAGTTGGTTTTAAATATGAAGTTGGCCTCATGGGATTTCTCTTGAGCTGACCGGAAGCTGGCATTGGATGGAAGTCTGGGAGGTAGACTTGTTTGGACTTGGGGTCTGATGTGAGCTACTGCCCACGTGGGGACAGTCGTGCCTTGTCATTTTCTCCACTTCCCGGGCCCCTAACTGCCCTCTCAGTCAGGAGTGGTCAACAGGTCACAGATGCCTGGTGCGGTGAACAGGGCTAATTTTGTATGCTTTGCAGAAATTCTTTTGATCCCCCGCCTCCCCGGATGCTCCCAGCGGGCTCGTCAGAAGTCTGTTTCGAAGCCCAGTGTGTCCAGGGTCAAGGGCCTACCTCGGCCCTTGGGCAGGGGAAGGGAGCGTTGCATGGAATCTGGTTGGGGGCGTGTGGTGCCAGCCGTGGCGTTGCTGTTCTGAGATCTCTGGGCTGCCATTTAGCCATGTCCCGTCTCTGAAGATAGAGACGTTTGACTTACAGGCCTTTGGCTCTGTCTAGAGTGTTCTAGAATTAAGGCAGAGACAAAAGGGAGAAGAGGCCTTCAGGACCCACCAGGAATGAGCTTAATGGCAAAGTCTGGCTGGAATTCCAGCTCATTCCACAAATGCCCAGCCATAGCACTGGATGGACGGGCTGCCCCTTGGGTCCATGGCTTGTATCCTGAGCAGCTGGCCCTGTCCTGTGCTATCCCCTCCACACCCTGCCTGGCCCCCGGGGGCTGGACCGCCAAGGCCAAGCCTCAGGCCGGGGGCAGGGGGCTTAGGAGGGACACAAGCTCATGCCTGATTCTTGCCAGTGACACTTGAAACTTCTCAAGTTCCTTCAAGTGCTTTAAGAATGAATTTTGGCTGGTATTTCCTTTCAGGGCCATGTAAACTTTAAATCTAGTCACTTTCTTCCCGAGGTACGTTATTTCTGTCAGGACGTTTCCCAGCTCTGCCTGGCAGCCTGCAAGTCACCTGTGTCCCCAGAGGCACCAAAGGCTCGGGGGCTCCAGGGACCTGGGTAGCATTAAGTTGTGCAGTAGAGTTGGAGACCCAGAGAGATTTCTTAAAACCGGGGACGTGCTCCCACGTCCCTTCCCTTTGAAAGTGTTCGTTAGGTCAGTGTGGTGTCCCTTCTCCACAGCGGGGCTCTGGTTGGGCTGGTGTAGCTATGGGGGGTGGTGAAGCTCAGAAAGCTGCTTCTGGGAGGGTTTTGACTTTCCTTTCCCTCCCCGAGTTTTCTCAGCCTCAGTTCTGCACAGCGTGTAGTTTTTAGTAAAAGCGTTTGGGTGCTCGCACATCCGAGCGTCGTGTGGCTTCAGTGCATTTGAAGTGAAAGCCTTTTGGGGTTGTTTGTGAGCGGCTTTCTGGTTCTCATCGCTGTGTCCCAGGGTCCCCACCTCCTCCCGGGATGCTGTTCTCCCATGAGGACCCTTGGTGACCAGAAGCCCAGGCAGCCCGCTGGCTCCTGGGTGAGTGAAGAAGTCTTGTATACGGCACGTGTGTCTCTAGGGTAACCAGCCCCAGGAGAGCCTGGCCCCGTGCTAGAACTCTGTACGGGTCACTTCCCTCCGGTCTGGTTTTCCCCTGGGTCCTGCCTTGATGAGCACCACGTAAACCTCCTTGTGTTGTGATAATCGGGCATTAAATGGCAACTCTGGACACCTTGATTCTTGTGTTTTCTGAAGGTCATTGCCAAGTGTGGGTGTGGGGACTATCCTGACCACCTGCTGCCTTCTCCCCAGAAGCAGCCTCCCTTTCCCACATTGGCTTACTACCGTGCCTGAAATGTCACCACTGAGACACTGAAAAGTGAGCAGTGCCCAGATCGAAAGTGTGAGCATCTCCCCTGCTCTGCTTCCTTCACCTCTCGTGGGACTGATTGCACGCTTCCTTAACCTCCTCATTGCTACCCATTCTTCTCCATCCCATCTTCTGTGTCAGCGGTTCTCAAAATGTGGTCCTCTGGCCGGCAGTACCGGAGAACTTAGGAGAAATGCACATTCTCAGGCTCTGCTGCAGACCTTCTGAAACTCAGGGCAGAACCCAGAATCTGTAACAGAGGGAGCCCTTCAGGTGATTCGAATGCAGCTGAAATTTGAGTACTCATGCCCTCCAGCACCCCAGAGAGTTCTTTCTAAAATGCAGGTTTTTTTTTTTAATGTTTATTTTTTTTTTTTGAGAAAGAGAGAAGAGACTAGGGAAAGGGCAGAGAGAGAGAGGGAGACAGAGGATGCAAAGCAGGCTCTGTGCTGACAGCAGAGAGCCTGACTCGGAACTTGAACTCACAAACGGTGAGATCATGACCTGAGCCAAAGTCAGAGGCTTAACCGACTGAGCCCCGCAGGCGCCCCTAAAGTACAGTTCTGATTGTGTCACTCCTACTTAATGGATGGCTCCTCTCTGCCTTCAGGGCCCCTTCACTTGGCATGAAAGTACATTTACAACATTACGAGTGGCTTACCCTCCCTTTCCACCTCACTGGCCACTCCACCCCGCCACCCATAGCCACACTGGACTTCTTAGATCCAGAAAACATGTTTTTCCTCTGCTGGGTCCTTATGCATACTGTTCCCTTCACACAGCATGCCCTTCCCTCCATTTCAGCTGGGCAGCTGCCTGCCTCTTCTGTAAGACCCAGTTCAAGAGTCTTTTTTATAGAGTTTTCTTAGACACTAACATGTAACCTTTAATGTTTTGTACATAGATGTGGTTATTTATGGGTTATTGAACACCTGCTATGTGCTAGGCTCAGAGGAGACAGAAGTAAATAAGAATAGACCCCATCCCTAGGATGTTCATGAGACACAGATGCATAAAAACATACTTACAAACAGGGGCACCTGGGGTGCTCAGTCGGTTAAGCATCCGACATTGGCTCAGGCCATGATCTCACAGTTTGTGGGTTCGAGCCCCGTGTCAGACTCTGTGCTGACAGCTCAGAGCCTGGAGCCTGCCTCGGATTCTCTCTCTCTCTCTCTCTCTCTCTCCCTGACCCTCCTCTGCTCATGCTCTCTCTATTAATAATAAATAAATGTTTAAAAAAAACTTTAAAACATATACTTACAAATAATGTGATGGTTGCAGTAATATGCGTTATAGGAGTTAGGAGGGTGGTCATTAGGGAGGGCTTCATGGAGGAGGTGATGCCCAAACTACAACTTAAAGGATAAACAGGAGTAGCCTGGAGTGAGGGCATATGGGGGATGGGGGACCTCTCTTTCAAGCAAGGCAATGAATACCTTCTCTCCTGTCACTCAGCAGACCAAAGTGGGCTTCCTGGAGCACTGCCTATTGCCCCAAGCCTGCCAGTTTGGAGCTCTTGCCCTAGGAAAGCCCACTGAGTCAAAGAAGTTGGCACAAATCCTGAGGGCAGTGGGATAGGCAGACTAAGTGTGAGGGTCCTCTTAGACCGTTAGGGGGCTAGCTGACTAATGAGAAGGTATGGGGCTGGACACCAAGAAGTCAGTTTACCTGGAAGGCATGAAGACAACCTCATCCAGGTAAGTGAGGCAAGGTCTGAAGCCTGGGACATTAACAAAGACAAGGGAACATAAAACAGATGTCATGTATTGAGCTTTATGTGTGCCTGGGCCCAGCACCACGCTAAATCCTTCACGCATCATGAGCTCATTGACTTTATGAAGTCAGTGTTATTCTTGCCACCACTTTATAGATGAAGAAACAGTTTAAATGAATGCTCAGGTAATCCTCATACTTTGCTCGTGGGAATGTAAAATGGTACAGCCACTTTTGAAAGCATTTTTGGCAGTTCCTCAAAAAGATAAGCTTAAGACTATCATAGGACCCGGTGATTCCACCCTTAGGTGTCTCCTCAAGAGAAATGAAAACATATGTCCATGCAAAGTCAAGACTTGCCACATGGGTGTTCATTGTAGCATTATTCATAATAGCCCCAAGCTGGAAACATCTAAATATCCATCAACTGACTCTTCTGAATAGAGTTGCAAAAATTCTCAACAAAATACTAGCAAGCCAAATCCAGCAACGTATAAATAAAAGGACTATATGCCATGGATTTATCCCAGAAATGCGAGTTTGGTTTAAAATCTGAAAATCAACTAAGGTAATGTACCACATTTGTAGAATGAAGGACCAAAACCACATGGTCATCTCAGTAGATGCAGAAAAAACATTTAACAAAATTCCGTACTCCTTCATGATTGAAAACATACACACACACAAACTCATACACTGAAACTAATATAACACCATATGCTAATTATACTAGAATTAAAATAAAAAACTTGAAACCTCAACAAACTCAGGATAGAAGGGAACTTTCTCAACCTGATAAAGAACATCTATGAAAAACCGGCAGCTGGCATCATACTTAATTGTGAAATACTGAATGTTTTCCCCCCTAGATTAGAAACAAGATAAGGAGGTCTACTCCTTCCGTTTCTATCCAGCATTATACTGGAGACTCTAACCAGGGCAATTAGGCAAGAAAATTAAATAAAAGTCATGCAGATGGGAAATAAGAAAAACTAGCTCTGTTTGCAGATAACATGATCATGTATGTAGAAAATCCTAAGGAATCCATTAAAAAATATAAAACTAATAAATGAGCAGTAAGGTTGTAGGATATATAATCAACTTACAATGAGTTGTATTTTTATGTACTAGCAATGAACAACCCAAAAATGAAATTGAGTAAACAATTTAAATTATAATAGCATCAAAAATTATAAAATAGTTAAGAATAAGGTTAACAAGGGGTGCCTGGGTGGCTCAGTTGGTTAAGCTTTCAACTCTTGGTTTCTGCTCAGGCCATGATCTTCTGGCTTTGTGGGTTCGAGCCCCGCATCAGGCTCTACGCTGGCAGCATGGAGCCTGCTTAGAATTCTCTCTCCCTCTCTCTCTGACACTTCCCCACTCACGTCCCCACTCACGTAAAATAAAATAAAGGATAAGGTTAACAAAAGAAGTGCAAAATTTATATTCTAAAAACTACAAAACATTGTTGGAAGAAATTAAAGAATACCAAAATACCCGAAAAGACAACTCAATAATAAAAATATAAATAACCCAATTTAAAAAAGGTCAAAAGATATGAATAAGCACTTCTCCAAAGAAGATATACAAATGGCCAGTAAGCACATGAAAAAATCTCAGCAACAGTAGTCACCCATCAGGGAAATGCAAATCAAGACTGGGGGTATTGATATCCGGGCGCCTGGCTGGTTCAGTCAGTGGAGTGTAAGACTCTTGACCTCAGGACTGTAAGTTTGAGCCCCACATTGGATGTAGAAATCACTTAAAAATAAAAATCTTAAAATGACAAGATAATCGCCTTATACCTGCTAGGATGACAATAATCAACAAGACAATAAAAAGTGCTGTGGAGGGGCACCTGGGTGGCTCAGTTAGTTAAGCGCCCGACTTTGGCTCAGGTCATGATCTCATGATTCAAGAATTCAAGCTCCGCATCGGGCTCTGTGCTGACAGCTCAGAGCCTGGAGCCTGCATCAGGTTGGGTTCTGTGTCTCCCTCTCTCTCTGCCCCTCCCCTGCTCACGCTCTGTCTCTCTCTCCTTCAAAAATTAAAAAAAAAAAAAACATTTAAAAGAATTTTAAAAAGTGCTGTGGAGAACTTAGAGCCCTTGTACACTGCTTATGAGAATGTAAAATACTACAGCCACTTTGAAAAAAGTTTGGCAATTTCTCATAAAATTAAACATAGAACCACCATGCGACCCAAGTAATTTCACTTCTATATATACACCCAAGAGAAATGAACACAGATGTATGTCCACACAAAAACTACACAAATGTTTGTGGCAGCATTATTTATAATAGCCCAAGAGTGAAACAGTCCAAATGTCTCTCAGTTGATAAATGGGCAAATAAACTATAGTATATCTGGATAATGGAATATTATTTAGCAATAAAAAGACATGACGTACTGATATGTGCTACAACATGGATGAACCTTGAAAACATGGTAAGTGAATGAAGCCACACACAAATGGCCACATATTGTATGATCTCATTTATATGAAAAGCCCAGAATAGGTAAATCTATAGAGATTGAAGGTGGATTAGTGGTTGCTTAAGACTTTAGAGGAAGGGGAAAGCAGAGGGGAGTGAGTGCTAATGGGTACGGGTTTTATTGGGAGGGAGTAATGAAAACACTCTGAAGTTGATGTGGTGATGGACGTACACCTATGAATATAAAAACCACGGAATTGTATGATCTATGAATTATAACTCACTAATGCTATTATTTTACAAAAGGACATAGCGATCTTATTGGGGGCCTGAAAATGTTCTAAAGCTGATTTATGGTAATGGTTGTAGTTACCTGATAAAATTTCTAGAAATCATTTCATTGTATACCTGAATAAGGTAAAACAAATTTTTTTTTGAGAGACAGAACAAGAGACAGAGAGACAGCCCAAGAAGGGGAAGGATAGAGGGAGAGGGAACCTTAAATAATCTTTGTGCCCAGCATGGAGCCTGATGTAGGGCTAATGAGATCATGACCTGAGCCAAAATCAAGAATTGGATACTTAACCCACTGAGCCACCCAGCCACCCCAGGTGAATTTTATATTATGTAAAATATACCTCAATAAAGTTGTTAAAAAAAGTAAAGAGTTCCCAAGTAATACAACCAATGAGAGGCAAGGCTGAAAATGTATGTGAAAGGGAGAAGTTTCTAGAAAATAATAAATGTACCCAAACTGACTCAAAAAGAAATAGAAATCATTAACTTTAATTGGTGTTCAAGAGGTTCTGACTCCAAACTGAAGCCAGAGCCAGTTGGGTTTACAGGCAAGTTTTCTTTTTTTAAGTTTTAATTAATTAATTAATTAATTAATTAATTAATTTTGAGAGAGAGTGAGCAGGGGAGAGGCAAAGAGAAAGGGAGAGAGAGAATCCCAAGCAGGTTCTGCACTGTCAGCATGAGACCGATGTGGGGCTCAAACTCACGAATCATGACCCGAGCCAAAACCAAGAGTCGGATGTTCAACCGACTGAGCCACGCAGGTGCCCCTACAGGCAAGTTTTATTAAACCCTGATCTTGAACTTATACATATTTCAGAGAACTAGACAAAGGAAAGTCATACAATGTTTTTTTTTTTTTTTATGAGGGTAGGATAACCTAGATTCCCAAACCAGAAAAGGATGATATAAGAAAAGGAAACTACAGACGAATTCTTTTAAACATAGAGACACAAATCCTAAACAAAAATTAGCCAGTTAAATAGAGCCTTTAAAAAATTTTTTTAATGTTTTTTATTTATTTCTAGGAGAGAGAGAGAGAGAGAGCGTGAGCAGGGGAAGGTCAGAGAGAGAGGGAGATACAGACTCTGAAATAGGCTCCAGGCTCTGAGCTGGCAGTCAGCACAGAGCCCGACGCGGGGCTCGAACCCCCGAACTGCGAGATCATGACCTAAACGAAAGTCGGACGCTTAACCAACTAAGCCACCCAGGCGCCCCTAAATAGAACCTTTAAAAAAAATCATAGCCAAGTTAGATTGATCTCAGGAATGCAAACACATTATCAGCACATTTGCTACAAAACTCCAAGCTTTTCTCTTGTGCAGAATGCAAGGTAGAAATGCTACTGGGGCGCCTGTGTGGCTCAGTCGGTTAGGTGTCCAACTTCTGCTCAAGTCATGGTCTCAAGGTTCCTGAGTTCTTGAGCCCCGGGTCAGGGTCTGTGCTGACAGTTCAGAGCCTGGAGCCTGCTTCAGATTCTGTGTCACCCTCTCTCTCTGCCCCTTCCCCCTACCCTCTCTCAAAAATAAATAAACATTAAAAAAAAAGAAATGCTACTTTCGGGGGCACCTGGGTGGCTCAGTTGGTTGAGTGTCCAACTCTTGATTTCAGCTCAGGGCATGATCCCANAAGAAATGCTACATTAGGGAAGTTTTCCCAGGAATCTGTTGTTTCTCCTCCTTTATTCATTCAGCAAATATTTGAGTGATATTACGTACTGGTTACTGTTTTGATACCAGTGTGCAACATAAATGTCTGCCCTCAAAACTGGAAAGAGCACTATATGCTCTCCTCTGTATTAACAAATTAAAGGAAAAAACCATGTGACTATCTCCACTGATATAAGAAAAGCACTTGAAAAATACAACACTCATTTATGATTTTTTTAAAAACCAGGGACACCTGAGTGGCTCAGTCAGTTAAGCATCCGACTTCGGCTCAGGTCATGATCTCACAGTTCATGGGTTTGAGCCCCGCGTCGGGCTCTGTGCTGACAACCAGCTCAGAGCCTGGAGCCTGCTTTGCATTCTTTGTCTCCCTCTCTGTCTGACCCTCCCCGGCTCACGCTGCCTCTCTCTCTCTCTCTCTCAGAAATAAATAAAACATTTAAAAAATTTTTAAAAAGCCCTGATGCATGTGAACACCCAGGAATTACCTTTCTATAGCAAATATCGGATTTAATGGTAAAATCTTAGAAACAAGGCAAGGACACCTGCTATCACTGTCACAAGTCAGCATCATCCTATTGATCTGGGACAAAGTAGTAAGACAAGAGGGAGAAAAAAAAAGCCAGAATCTGACTGCCCCAAACGCAGTGCAATTGAGTGCTGTGCTCTCCTAGACAAGGGCCATTTATTTATCAGACATTTACTGAGCATTGAGCCCGTGCCAGGGTGGGGTCATAACTACCGGTCGGCTTCCTCTTTGCGTGGGTGCACACGGCCTGGCAGGTGCGTGTCCCTGGCAGAGCTCTTGAGGTACCCGAAGGGCTCGAGATTACGGCAAAGAGAGAAGACCAGACCTCCCTGGGGATTCTGAAGGGGACTTTCTACCATGGCCCAGCAGTAGGACAATCCTATTTTGTTATGTATATTCATATATTTTGTTTGCCTCTTGATCCTTCCTTCCATCCTAGGAGAGTAGAATCCAGTGTCCTAGTAAATCTGAATTCACTGGTGTCAGTCTCAGGCCAGTCTTCAAGTGACCACAGCCACGAGTGACCAGCAGGATGTCCAGTGTATCCGCTGGCCAGTGGGGCCGTGTTGACCCAATCAAAGCACAGATGTCTCCTGGTGCATGCACTCACACGCACGCATGAGCGTGTGTGTGTGTGTGTGTGTGTGTGTGTGTGACGCGCGCCGTGCCTTCGAAGGTATCACTAATCACCAGGCAGGTTTTTTTATTTCCCAACATGGGGACCACTGCCCTCTGGTGGCCACTCTGCCAAATGCCAAATTTAGGAAAAGTACTCCCCTTTGTTGAGACCATTAGGAACCGAGTTTTATTTTATTTAATCTCCACGAAACCTTATAGAATAGGTATTATCCCCAGTGAGGCTCAGAGAGGTGGAGTTACTTGCCTGAGGTCACACAGCCAGAGGTGGTGGACAGGCTGTGACTAGGGTGAGGCAGTTTAGGGAGAAGCAAGAGAGGCCCCTCATCTGCTTCGACCTGACCCCAGCTCTGGTGATGGCATGGGACTGGAATAGGGTCAGCCAAGCTCCTAGGCTCATGGTCTTAACCACCTGGTGGCCCAGCCTCCTAACTGGCATTATGGGGGTCCCGTTCTAACCTTGGATATTTCCTTTGTGTGTGCAATGCTAGATGCTCGTAAAGCAAAGGCACAGCCTTTTGCCAATGAACAGTGTGGCTTGTGTCCTGCAAACGTAAGTAGTGAAAAGACATCTTGCTCCATGGGGTGCCTGGCTGGGTTAGTTGGTAGAGCATGAGACTCTCCATCTCAGGGTCGTGAGTTCAAACCCCATGTTGGGCTTGGAGCCTACTTTAAACAAAACAACACCTTGCTCTAGGAGCAGCAAAGGAAGCATGGTGTGTGTGTGTGTGTGTGTGTGTTTGGTGTTCTGAGGGAACAGGTCCTGAGGGGAAGCCAGAAGGCAGTGTCCTGGCCACCAGGAACCTTCTTCCCCAGGCAGTGCATCCCCTGAGACAAGCCAGTTGCCACCAGGCAGGCTCCTTCAAGGTGCTGGGGAAACATTTGTTGGATAAATGACCATAAACTTGCAACAGCTGATACGCTATCCATTGTGATGATATACATGGTCGTTATTGTACTGTGTGGTCCTGGGCTCAGAAGGAAAATGCTTGCGGTGTGAAGGGAATTAGCACCCCCTGGACCAGACATACCCAGCTTTAGCTCTTCTCAGTTTGCCAGCATTTTTCATCAGAATCCAAGTCAGCAGTTTTCCCTGAAACTAATACACGTGTTTTTATTGGGCAGCTACTAGGAAGTCAAAACACAGGGAGAAGGCAATTGCAGAGGTAGAGCTCTGGGCTATTTAGTTGGCACCAGGCGCGTGGTGCTGTCCTAAGCCTGGTCCTCTTTACGTCAACCCGGTGGGGCAGGAGGCGGGGAGAATGAATCCTTTCAGAGATGAGAAAGCAACTCAGAGAGGGCAAGGGGTGTATCTAAAGTCACACAGTGAGAGGCAGAGTTGAGATTTGAGTCCAAGTCTAGCCTCATGCCAGCACCTTGACATCTGTGTCCATGATCCTCAAAGAGTGTCCCCAGCCCGGCAGCAGCAGGATCGCCTGGGCACTTGTTAGAAATGCAGATTATCAGGTCCCACTGCAGAACTACTGAATCCGAAACCGTGGATGTTGGACCCAGCCACCCGTGTTTTAGCAAGCCCTCCAGGTGATTCTGTGTGACTCCCAAGTGTGGGACCCACACACCGTTGCTATAGTGGTCCCTCTGCCTCATCTGCCCGCAGTCAGATGACAGGCAGGGCAGGACAACCCAACTAGCTCCAGTCAGGACATTTTAGGATAGCGCCAGGCGAGGGAGAGAGTTCTGGGGCTTCTCAAAGGGTTTCATGGAAGAGATGACATTTGAACCTGGCCATGATGAATGCAAGGACTTTAACGATTATAAATGGAAGAAAAGGGACACCTGGGTGGCTCAGTCAGTTAAACGTCCGACTACGGCTCAGGCCATGATCTTACGGTTCCTGGGTCCAAGCCCCACCTGTGTTGAGCTTTGTGTGGACAGCTCGGAGCCTGGAGCCTGCTTTGGATTCTGTATCTCCCCCTCTCTCTGCCCCTTCCCTACTCACACTCTCTCTCTCTCTCAAAAATGAACAAACACTAAAAAAAATTAATAAATAAATAAATGGAAGAAAAAGGCTTTCAGGCAGAGCGGAGGCAAGGAGGCCAGAAAGTGCCTGTTCATAAGTGGAATAGAGGCCAGTTCATGAAAAGCCTTGCCTGCTAGGCTGGGGGGTCTGGCCTTTATCCTGGAGGCAATGGGGAGCCATGGTAGGTTTTTGAACACAGGTATGCTCTCAGTACAAAGTTCCAGTGGGTCACAGCATTTTCCTGCCTACCCACTGTAGCAGGCAAAATAATGGTTCCCGAAGATGTCCATGTTCTCATCCCCAGAGCTTGTGAATGTGTTATGTTACATGGCAAGGCAGAAATGAAGATTGCAGATGGAATTGAGGCTGATAATCAGCTGACCTTGAGATGGGGAGATGATCCAGGTGGGCCCAGTATAATCACAGGGTCCTAATAAGTGGCAGAGGGAGGAAAGTCAGAGCCAGAGTCAGTGAGAGCTTTCAAGATGCTGCACAGCTCACTTTGGACACAGAGGAAGGGGCCACGAGCCAGGAACGTAGCCAGAAGCAGGACATCTGATGGCCAGAGCCTCCAGAAGGAACCCAGTCTTGCCAACACCGTGATTTTAGCCCAGAGAGACCCATTTGAGACTTCTAACCCCCAGAGCTATGGGATAAGCCTTCAGAAATCTGCAAGGAGTCTTCTTTTCCTCAACCAAACACAGTAACATCGGTCACCATTTCCTGAGTGCTCGGGGGTTGTATACTTCTTGAACATGCTCCCTTTAATCCTCACAGCAGCCCCCATGACATAGGCATTATTACGTCCATTTTCCATATGGGGAAACCGAGGCTCACCAGAACGAATAAGGAGTATAGCCAGCACTGAAGCCCAAGCCTGTCTCCAAGGCTTGCACCCACCAGGCTTAAGAGGACTTAGACCTAGACTGTGACTGTTTTTACGGGCTTGCCTGGGTGGGCTTCAGCCAAAGGTGCTGGGGGCCTTTCCTGGCTGGAGCAGGGGCAGACTGTTGGGGGACCCCGGACATCCTCCCCTTCTAATGAGGAGCTTGGCAAAGTCAAACTTGAACTTCTCAGCCTACCCCTCCAGCCCTGTCTTGGGTCTGCTTTCACCTAGGCCATGGAAGACAGACGTGCAGGCATTGGACCCAGGTTCATGGCCAGACTGCTTGTGTTGGCCTCCTCGTCCCAGGCAAGTTCCTCTCCTCACTTCTCTCTGTTTTACTTCCTACTCTGTAAAATGGGGATAATAATAGTACCTATCTCTGAGGGCGTGCTATGGGCTATGGCACGTATGTAACACACTTACTCGTTACCTATATGGAGCAAGTCTAATAACTGGTATCATTATTTTCATTATCATTTCATGTCACGGGAGACCCACCCCAAGCCCCCTCCTCGGGAACAGCGGGGGTGATCAGCTGCGCAGATGAATTCACGCACATACCCTTTTAGTATGAATTATTGTCACGTCTTCACAAAATATCTCTTTAGGAGCTTTCAGCTTTTTGTGGGTTTGTGGACCCTTGGGGACTCTAATGAAAACTACAGACTTTTGTATGTCTGATAGTCTATACCCTTCTCTGAAAATTGCCCCTGGGTGCACAGGGATAGGTTCCCGCAGCTATGCTTGGACTCTGTGGCTGTTGGTGGGCCCCCATGGCTCACAAGAAGCTTGGCTTACCCTGGTGGGCATCCAGGGCTACTTCATCCAGCTTTCCAGCTGTGCAGGCTGTGCACTGCCCAACTCTAAGGGGTGCCATGACATAGACTACAGTTCACAATCCTGGAGTTGTACAACATGGCTGGCGTCTTGTGAGCTTCTGCTCCAGAGTGGGGCTACCCAACGCTCTCTCTCTCTCTCTCAAGGGAGTTTAAGAGTTGAGAGTCTAAGATTAGTCTCTACTGGCAGCTTGAACTGAAGATACGTAAATGAAGACCATGTGGCCCTGGAGAGCAGCTGCTCTTGGTTCTCGAGTACTTTCCAGTCTCTTGTGGGACCCCCGGTTAGGAAGGATCTTGCACAACTTGAAACCACAGGCTCATGGAGCTCACAGTCTAGCAAAGGGTGGGAGTGGGTCTTCACACACACGTGCACACACAGGAAGTGAGGGAAAATCAAGGAAACAGGAAACATAATGAGGAAGCCTGGGAACCTATGGGAAGGGCACTAAGCTATCTCACAACCTCAGGGAAGGCGTCCTAAGGCCGTGATGTCTGTGCCATCTGGGTCGTAGGGATGAAAAGGAGATGGCCAGGCCAAGAAGCTGGAAGAATAGTGCAGGGAAAAGGAACAGCCAGTGCGTGAGAAGAGAGGTGGTGGTCTGGTGGCCTTAGGAATTGGAAGGAGGTCAGTTTTCTCCTGAAAGAGAGGATTGAAGAGGCAGATGCGGCTAGATGGGAAGGGCCTTGTAGGCTTGCAAGAGTGTGGGCTTGATCTTAAGGGTGGGGAGGACTCCATTTTGCATCCATTTTCCCTTGACAATCCTCATTTTCACTTCTGGTCTCTGGTCTCATCTCGCCCCATGACATGAAATGTGAATTCCCCACTCCCTGGAGCTCAGTCTTGAATCTGCAGAAGGTAAATCATGGAGCAGTGGAAGAAACAGGGATTTTGACATTAGATAAACCTGGATTCTAATTCTGTCCCTGCCACCCACTGGTGTAATTTTGGGCATCAGTAAACAGAAATAATAACACCTACTTGATCCAACAAATATTTGCTGCATGACTACTATGGACCAGATGTGGGGACAATAATTAACATTTACTGAGCTAAGACATACTATGTGCCAGGCACTATTGCCAAATCCTTTCCATCCATCACCTCATTTAATCATTTCTAAACATTATGAGGGAGATACCATTATTCCCCCATACTACAGATGAGAAAACTGAGGCCCACAGAGATTAAGCAATTTACCCAAGGCAGAGAGCAAAGCCAGGAATCAAACCCAGGTAGTCTGGTTCCAAAGCCTGGGTACATAGCCTGGTTTCCCACCAAGTCCCTCCTCTCATAGAACTTATATTCTAGTGGAGGGAGCAAACAATAAAAAACAAATAAGAAAAGCAGCATGTTAAGAGGGGTAAATGCTAAATAGGAAAAAATACAGCAGGGTAAGAGTGATGGCGAGTACAGGGAGACACAGGTGGTTGGAGTTTTAAATGAGATGATCAGGACAAGCATCATTAAGGTGGTGACAGTTGAGCTAAGAAGGGGGGGAGGGGAAGTAAAGGAGTTGACCATGTGGATATCTGTGGAAAGTGCATTCTAGGCAGGGGGAGCAGCCAGTGCAAAGGTCCTGTGGCAAGAGTGTGCCCAGTATATTCAAGGAACAAGGAAGTCAGTGTGCCTGGAACAGAAGTGGAGACAAGGGGAAGAGTAAGAGTAGATGAGGTCAGAGCAAGACAGGTTATGTGCGGACTTTCAGGCCATGTGGAAACTTGGCTTTTAGTCTGAGTGGAATGAGGAGCCATTCGAGGGTTTTAAGCAGTGAAACTACATGATCTCACTTGATATTTTAAAGGACCACTTGCTTCTCTGTTGAGAATAGACTATACAGGAGCAAGGGTGGAAGCTGAGAGACCAATTAGAAGGTTCCTGAAGTAATCCAGGCAAGAGATGACATGGCTTAAATCAGCAGTGAAATGACGAGGAGTAGTGGATTTGGAATCTATCTTGGGTGTAGATCCAACAGATTTCTCGATTTGGGGAAGGAGGTTTGGGGAAGGAAATCTAAAGTTCAGCTTTAGATACATTAAGTTCAAGATGCTCCATTTGACTTCCAGAATCTTCAAGGAGGCAGATGGATATGAGAGGCTGCAGTTCAGGATGGCGCTGTAAGTTTGGGAATCATCAGGATCTAAATGGTATTTATTTGAGATCATGACCTGAGCTGAAGTCAGATGCTTCACCAACTGGGCCACCCAGGCGCCCCCTAAATGGTATTTAAAAGTCATGGGACTAGGGTGGGATCATCAAGGGCCTAAGCACACATAGGAGAGGAGGTGACCAAGGACCAGGGTCCTCAGTGTTAAGAAACCAGAAAGAACAGGAAGAACTGACATAGGAGATCAAGGAGTCACCAGTGAGGGAGGAAGAAAGTCAAGACAGTGTGGTGTCCTGGAGGCCACGGGAAGAAAGTGTAGCCTGAAGGCACAAGGAAGCTGCTGGAGGCCATGCATGGTGAGAACTGAGCAATGACCATTGGGGTCAGCAATGTAGTGGGTGTAGCAGTGACCTTAACGAGAGCAGTGCAGTAGCTAGTGGCGGCAAGATCCTGGTCAGAGGGAATGTAAGAGAATACTGAAATTCGGGCCTCTTTCCAGAACTCTTACTGCCGTCCCCTGTGGCTCTGCAGAGCATGTGTCCAGGCCTCTCTGGCCTCATCTTTCACCCTCCCTACTGCTCAATCCCAGCCATATCCTGGGTTCCCCCAGGATAGATGCAATTTGCCTGCAACTTGAAATCAATCACAATAATCCAATGAAGGCAGTGCATGACGTCCAAGCACCTGCCCCTGACTCTACACTCCTGGGTGCGTGCAGAAGTGAAGAGAAGCTGTCTTCAGAGGTTGTATTTGGAAAGTTATGACACTGGGGGGCACCTGGGTGGCTCAGTCGGTTAAGCGTCCAGCTTCAGCTCAGGTCATGATCTCCCGGTTCATGGGTTCGAGCCCCACATCAGGCTCTGTGCTGACAGCTAGCTCAGAGGCTGAAGCTTGTCTTTGGACTCTGTACTTCCCTCTCTCTCTCTGACCTTCCCCTGCTCACGCTGTCTCTCTCTCTCTCTCTCTCAAAAATAAATAAGAGACATTAAAAAAAGTTATGACACTGAAGGGCACCTGTGGCTCAGTTGGTTAAGCGTCTGACTCTCGGTTTCAGCTCAGGTCATGATCTCATGGTTTCATGGGTTTGAGCCCTGCATCGGGCTCTGTCCTGACAGTATGAAGCTTGCTTGGGATTCTCTCTCCCCCTCTCTCTCTGCCCCTCCCCCACTCACACTGTCTCTGTCTCTCTCTAAAATAAGTAAAACTTTTTTTTATATAGTTTATTTATTTTTGAGAAAGAGAGAAACAGTGCATGAGTGGGGGAGGGGCAGAGAGAGAGGACACAGAATCCGAAACAGGCTCCAGGCTCTTAGCTGTCCGCATAGAATCTGATGCGGGGCTCGAACCCACAAACTGCGAGATCATAACCTGAGCTGAAGTCAGAAGCTTAACTGACTGAGCCACCCAGGCACCCCAGCCCTTTTAAAATTTTTTTTAAAAAAAGCTAGGACACTGAAAGAGTATTTACATTCAGTACATCAAACACTGGGATCCTTACATTTTTCTTTATTTTGATCCAATATAAATATAATCTTGGGCACAACCTGATGTCAAACATCTATCGATTACTTAAATATTTCCCCCAACTTGGAAATTTGGGGGGGAAATCAGTTTAATTGAATTGTTTAAATAAACATCATATTTAAATAACATCATATTTAAATAAAAGCAAAAGGTTATTTTACTGAAAGGAAAAATATTGGAGGAGAGGAATTGGATATGGTGAATATAGCAGTGACTTTTTTTCTTAATGTCTTATTTATTTCTGAGAGACAGACAGAGACAGCAAGCATGAGCAGGGGAGGGTCAGAGAGACAGGGAGATACAGAATCTGAAGCAGGCTCCAGGCTCTGAGCTAGTTGTCAGCACAGAGCCCGACGTGAGGCTTGAACCCACGAGCTGTGAGATCATGACCTGAGCTGAAGTCGGATGCTTAACCGACTGAGCCACCCAGACGCCCTTATAGCAGTGACTTTTAATGAGTCACTTTAATGAAGTGACTTTAATGAGTGACTTTAATGAAGTCACTCCCCTTCAGCTGCAAAGGGGAGCAGAGAAATGGGGTAGTAGCTGGAGGGAGAAGTTAAGACGAATTATTTTATCATGTGAGCTATTGAGGCAAGTGTCTATGCTGATAGGATTGGATTTTCTGTATTGCCTTTCTTCCCTGTCTTTGCTCATTCTGTCCCCAGCTCCCTCAGCTCTTTCAGGGCTCAGCTCAGGTGCCCTTTCTTCTCTGAAGGCTCCCCACCTTCCCTAAGCCATACATGGAAAGTCTCTCTTTTTCCCCCTCCTCCACCCCTAATTCTCAGAGCACCTCTTCAAGTGCATTTACAATTTTCATCTTATGATTATTTGAGTACAAGATCCTTGGGAACTGCCCCGTATCTTGCCCATCTTTGTATCCACAGCTTCCCCACTCCTCATTTCCCACTCAGGAATACACCTAGAATTGCTGATTGATGTTGGGTGAACAAGCAAATTCCGGGGAGTCAGATTTGCACAGGCTGGTCCAGGAACCTAGAGGCAGCTGTTTTGTAAGTAGTGTGTCTCAGATTCTTCCCTTGAAAGAGCCCTCGTAAAGTGAGTGTTTATATAGGGTGGTCTGGTAAATAACTTGAAGCAACTGGAAATTTCCTTGAAGGAACATGTTTTCTCTGGAAATTCCCCTAAATTGTGTAATTTACGCTGAGATAGTCCTGGGTTTATCTTATTTCCCCCCAAAATACTGTAACTTACTTACCATTTGTTATTTCATTTTCTCTCCAAAGTCTTGAAATAAAACTTATGCTTCAGAGAGGGGGCCACCATAGTAGCACGTGTCTCTCAGTTCGAGTATCTGATAGAGGATATGACATTGAAATCATTGCTTTACAAAATAGTAAGGAATTTGTTAGCCTGCAAGATATGATGACAGTATTCTGCCTTTGGTGGGTGGCATGTTTTAATTATAGGAGAGAATATATCGAACATTTATATCTGCTTAATTTGCAAGAGGTAATATTTTCTTTTTTAAAACTATATATGTATTTTTAAGTTTTATTTATTTATTTTGAGATAGAGAGACAGCATGAGCATGGGAGGGACAGAGAGAGAGGGAGAGAGACAATCCCAAGCAGGCTCCATGGAGCCCAATGCAGGGCTCCATCTCACAAACCATGAGATCATGACCTGAGTCAAAACCAAGAGTCCGGTGCTTAATTGACTGAGCCACCCAAGCACCCCAAGAGGCAATATTTTCAAGCTAGGTAGCATAGTTTGGTGATTAATAATAAAACAAAACAAAAACAAAGTCATGCAGACCTGGGTTGGAATCTCAGCTATATTACTTGTTCATTCTAATTGCATACAAATTAACCTCTCTAAGCTTTAGTTTTCCCACCTGTAACACAGAGATGGCAAGAATAATGTTATCTGCCTTCAGGGCTGTTGGGGGTATTGAGTTAACTATTGCTTGTAGAGCCCTTGGCATTGTGACTGGTACATAGTAAGTTCTCAATAAATAAATAGGTAGGCTAGAGGCCCAGATCACCAAACAGGTGACTATGATCCACAGTGAGAAGTGCTGTAGAAGGGGGTACCAGGTTCCGTAGGAGTCCCTACAAGGACGTTGGGGAAGGCTTCCTGAAGGAAGTGACGTTGAATTTGGGCAGCTGAAAGAAGGTCAGGGAGTGTTATGGCTCAGCAGGTAGAATATCAAGAGGACTCAGATCATATCAGGGATGGGGTGGTGAGAGAATAAGGCAGGAGTAACAAGATCATGCAGGACAAGCTAGCCATGAAAAAAAAGTTGGACTTTCATCCAGAGAGCAATGGGACCATTGAAGAGCTCTAAGCAGGGCAGTATCAGATTAGACATGTAAGACTGGGGTCAGGGATGGTATGGACCCTGCATGGGATTCTCTCTCTCTCTGCTCCTCCCCTGGCTTGCACACACACAAGTACTCATTCTCTCTCTCAAAATAAAGAAACTTGAAAAAAAAAAAAAAGACTGGGGTCAGGGAGACCTGTGAGGAGATGAGAGGTGGTATGGCCTGGACTGGGCTCAGCCTAGAGAAGGTGGCCACATGTGGGAGACATTAGGAGGCAGTGATAAGACCTGATTGAGTGGAAGTTGGTGGAAAGAGATGGGGAGAATGACCCCAAGGGGGTGCCTGGTGGTGCCTTCCACCAAGACAGGGGCAGAAAAGAAGCCGGGTCCCGGGGCAGATTACAAGATGGAAAGTTCAGTTTTAGACCTTTAGGGTTTGAGAGGTCTGTATATGATATACGCATGTGAACCCATCCCATAGGCAACTGGATACACAGATCTTAAGCCAGGTTGGACCTTGAGATAGAGCCTTAGAAGATGTGGTGGGCTCAATAATAGCCCCCAAAGATATCCAGGTCCTAATTCCTGGAACCTATAAATGCAATCTCATATGCCAAAAGGAATTTTGCAGATGTGATTAATTTAAGGATCCTGAGATAGGGAAATTATCCTGGGTTCTCTGGATAGGCCCTCAACGTAATCACAAATGTGCTAAAAAATGGAGATGGAGGGAGATTTGACTGTGGAAAAGAAAGCAATAGGATATGACACAGAGACAAGATGCCCTTGAAGGTGGAGGAAGTCGGCTAGAGGCCAAAGAATGTGAGAAACACAGTTCTACAAACTGGGAAACATAAAGAAATGGATGCCCACCTAGTGCCTCCGGAGGGAGTGCAGCCTTGCTGGTACTTTGATTTCAGTGCAGTGAAACTCATTTCAGAATTCTGACCTCCTAAACTGTAAGAGAATAAACCTGTGTTGTTTGCAGCCACCACATTTACAGTAATTTGTTACAGCAGCAGCAATGGGAAACTAACACAGAAGGCATCAACCTTAATGGTATGAAGGAAGCAGGTGGGGATGGATGAAAATGTCCAGGAAGCCTGGGTAGAGTGAGAAGAACAAAGGGTCTAGCAGAGAGCTCCCAATGATTCCAGCATTTAAGATACATGAAGAGGAAGAACATTTCAGAAAGGGCCCTGAGATGGAGCAACCAGAGGGGGAGAAAGACCATCATGGAAAATAATTCTCAGAATTTAAAGAAAAAAAGTGTTTCAGGAAGGATGGAGTGGCTAGCAGTACAAAACGCTCCTGTTGCATTTTAAGAGAGAGAGATCCTAGCTGACCTTGAAATAACTCTGTAGGAGTTCTGGCTGAAAACAGTTGAAGGGTGACTGGGGGCAAATACGTGTTGTATTTCACAGCATATTTGTCTTATCTCCTCCACCAGACTGTATACATTGTTTCAACTTCTAATTCTATTACACAAGTAGTATGTGCCCCTTACAGAAAAGTTAAGATATACAGACTACCCAAAAGAAAAAAAGCTACTCATAATGTCCTCAGCAGGTAATATCTTAGTGTATATCTTTGTAGTTTTTGTTTTCCCCAGAAAGTATTTAATACTCTCACTCCCCTTGTGGAGTAAAGTATTATTAGGCCATTTTAAGAGTAGAAAATTCCGGTTTAGAGAAGCAAGCAACTTGCTCAGCTGCATACAGCTGGTCAACAGCAGCACCAGGACTGGAACTTACATCTATCAAATTCCAAAGCCAGTATTGCTTCCCCGATTTTTTACCTATAGAAATCTTTTCCATAGGACTTCAGGCTCCAGAAGGAAACCTAAGTAGATTTCTATCCTGAACCTATATATCCACCCAAGAATATAGATGGTTTCCAAGAGGCAACGGTTAATAGTGGGGGAGGAGTGGCAGTCCTCAGCCTGGTAAGGAGCTGGGTTCCCGAGTGGAAGGCACCATAGTGAGCCCAGAAGAATGAGGACGCAGCTAGAGGGTCGGGAAAGGGGGAGCGGGTTGCTGCGCGCTTAGTGGATACACGCAAGTGTTAGGTTCTTTCCTCGAAACATCACAGTTAAGTGGGCAGCAGGTTTCTCACTTTGCAGTCAAGGAAGCTGAGGTTCCAAGAAGGAATGTATTTTCCCCGAAATCACGCAGCTACCCAAGGGCACCGAGCCACACAGACCCCGCAGGGGCCGAAGCCAAGGGGCGGGTGGGCGGCTCAGAGCCGAGGCTGAGAGCCGGGTGTACAGAGAAGGAAGGGATGGTGCGATTGGGAGCGGAAGGGGCGGGGGGCACCGAGACCAGGTGGGTCTAGGGGAGAGATGGGGGCCTGCGTCGGGATACGGTTGAAGGGGCGAGGTCAAGGGGGCTGGGAACGAACCCACAGGAGAGGAGAGGAAGACGAAGGGCGCACGAAGGAGGCAGGGAGGGAGGGCACCCGGGGGGTGGGAGGGAAGCCACTTGGGAGGCCCGAGAGAGGGATGAAAGGGGGCATAGCTGCAGAGAAGCCGGGAGGGAGATGCGGCAGAGCTTCCAGGGAAGCTGGGGCGGGGTTAGTGGGTTAGAGGCGGAGCTCTCGGGCTGGGCGGCCTGGGGGCGGGGCTGAGGAGCCCGNCCCCGGCGCCCCTGCCCCGCGCCCGCCATGCCCGAGCAGCTCAGCGTCGCGGAGTTCTTGGCCGTCACCACGGAGGACCTCAGCTCCCCGGCCGGGGCCGCCTCCTTTACCGCCAAGATGATCCGGTGCAGGGGGGCTGCACTAGCACGGGAGGAGGTGAGGGGGCCCGAGGCGGGAGGGGGCGGGGGTCCCGGCAGGGGCTC
>NW_027532008.1:5641067-5643031 GCF_008692635.1 Crocuta crocuta
CCAGCAGGGGCTCTCCTTGACCTTCACAGGCGTGACCGGAGCTTCGATGACCCTTACCCCTCCCCAGAAACCTGACCCCCCTCTAGATCTGTGAGAATCGAGTGCATCTCAAACATCTGCGCCCTCCTCATTGAGTCCGCGGCAGGGCCCGAGGGACTGTTTTTTGGGGGGAGAGGCTTGAGGTCAACTCGATGAAGGACTTCACAGGTCAGGGTCATAACCCCAGTGGTCTTGTTACTCGGTCCCGTCTCGTGTTTGCTCAGCGCCTCACTGCATCTGTTTGGGTTTTGGTCTTTGGAGCCCCACAAATTTGTTCCCCCAGTCACCCCCCTTCTGGGAAACAGGCCTTCCCGCCTCAGTCCTGAACTCACTTCTCCCCGGCTGCAGGGAGGCCTCCTCCCCCTGGCTGCTGGTTCTGAGATTTGGCCGGCGCTTGTGGAATGAATGCGAATGAGAAGGCGCCAGGAGCGGGGTTCACCTTGGCCAGGCTGTTGGCAAGTTTGTAGTCTCCCCTCCCCTCGCCTCCCCTTTCCTCTTTGTCTTTCCCAGCAGCGCGTCCCAGGCCTTTTCTTTCGCCCTTGCAGGCTGCCCCACCCCATTCCCGGCTTTCTGGAGTTCGTTCCTCTTTCTGGACCTGCTTGCCGCACTTTCCTGGACCTCCTCTGCAGGGACTGTTCTAGGGCAGACACCCTGTGGCTTTGGGCCAAGGAAGAATCATGTGGTTTTGCAGTTCCTTTTCAGAGGATGCCCCTAACGGGACGGCATTTTGGACCTTAGCAGGGGCTCTCATCTCCCCTCCTTCACCCTAAGAGTATGGAGCACCTACTGTGTGGCAGATACAAAGCTCAATAGTTCACAATACCCTGGGCCAATGTCTTGAGGATTATCTCCTTCTCCTCCTCTCCCAGGCAGGCTGAACCCCCATCCCAGAACCTGCGTGCATCTCTTTGTAGGGGTGATAGAAGATTGTGGAAAGAGCATTGACTTTGCAGGAGGCAGACCTGTGTTCAAAATCTGGCCCTGCAGTTTGCCAGTTGTGTGAGCTTGGGTCTGTGACCTGATCTCTTTGAGCCTCAGTTTTGGCATCTATAAAATGGGATGAAAATGTTTACCTGACAGGGCTACGGTGTTACATGAGTCAGTGTGTGTAAAGCATGCATCTTGGTAAATGGAATGACTGGCAGGTTAATTGATGGACGTTTTTAGACCGTGCCTGGGTCTCTCTTGTGCTCATTTCTCTCGCAGAGCCTTGCTTGCATAGTGCTTTGCACCTAGTAGGGTTACAGGCTTTAATTAAAGTAAGAAGCAGCCAGTGACCTTTTGGCTTCCTTCCTTGGGCAGAACCAGTAGCTCAGAGTCCACTGCCTATGAATGTGGATCCTATTTTTCTGGGAGGTTCACAGGGAAACTGTCATCTTGAGGGAAGAGACCTTCCTGAAGTTTGTCGTCATAGCCTCCCATTTCGTGACTTGGAAGAATTAAGTGCCATTGGCTTCCTTAGGGCTTTCACAGCTCACCCTCCTCTCTGGGTTCTTCATTAAAATGTTAAATCTGAGCAGGAGAAGGGACTGTGCTATGAACCTTTCTCCAGGGACAGAAATGCCCATTTATGCCTGTGCATCTGGCCTCGCCTGGCTCGGTGTGTGTCAGCACTTGTGTGTGCTGGGTGGGCGGTCGTCGGGGGTGGGGGGAAGCTCTTGGAGCGGGGCTACAGGCTGTAGTAGGCTCTGGTCAGGGCTCAGCTTTGCCCCAATTCAGGCTAGACAAAAATCTGGCCTCCTTTGCCTTCAGGACTTTGGTTTGATGCATGCAAACGTTTGTTTTTGGAGCAGAAAGGCTGAGGCACCCAAACACGGCTTTTCTCTGCAGCATTTCAGTGTCCAAAAAGTTTAGAATCTGACCTTTGGATTGGACTCTCCTGAGGTTTCCTGTTTGATTTTGCATTCTTGTTTGTAGTTACATGT
>NW_027532008.1:5643129-5657245 GCF_008692635.1 Crocuta crocuta
CCCTAGTCCCCCTCCCCCCCACTCTGCCCCTACCCCCATTCTGGGCATGACTTACCCACCCCCAGGCTTGAAGCTCCACTTGGCTGAATTAAGATGCAACAGATTCTTAAAGCAAGTCTTCCAGTCCCCACTGGTTTCCTGGGAGTAACTGGAGACGCTTTCCTGGGACTTGCAGCCCCTTTTTTGCAGTCCCACGAAGGACCCTGGGCGGGCCACTGAAAACTGGAATGTCAGCATTGAGCAACCGTTTAAGATAGAAATCACCTGGGAGCTCTCGTTGAAGTTGGGGAAACTGATGTCCAGAGGGTACAAGGGAGTCATCCAAGCTCCCATATCTGGGTAATAGACTGGCACTGCCACCCAAATTTTCTCACCCCTGCTCCAATTCTATTTCCTTCTAAAGTCCAACTGCCTGTTCTCCTTATGTAACTTCTCTGAACCTCAGTTATTCCATCCTTAAAATGGGTTAATAATCCCTCTTTGTTTACCTCTCTAGGTTGCTAAAGTTTTGTTTTTTTTTTTTTTAATGTTCATTTCTGTTTGAGAGAGAGAGCACCAGCAGGGGAGGGGCAGGGAGAGGGGGGAACAGAGGATCCAAAGTGGGCTCTGCGCTGACAGTAGTGAGCCTGATACAGGGCTTGAACTCATGAACCGTTAGATCATGACCTGAGCTAAAGTCAGTTGCTCAACCGACTGAGCCACCCAGGCGCCCCAAAAGTTTTTTGTTTTTAAATGTGAAACACTGTACAAATGTGAGGGAGTGTTAAGACAGATAATCATTCTGTCAACCACTTCTTTCCTGTTCGGGGCCCCTCTATAGCCATCATCTTATTGGTAGTCACAATAACACAGGTGAAAGTGGGCCCGAGAAGGTTAAGGCAGTTGTCTCGTGTCACATGGTGAGTCTGTCTGATGCTAAGTCTATTCTCTGTCCAGCTCCCCGTGCCATCTCTGGGGAGGCACCAAGGACCTAAAGATGCTAATCTGGTTTGCTGGCTGATTGGCTGACTGGGGAGATGTAACTTATTTTAGGGAGATAAATAGGAATCCCAGGAGTCTATCCTGGATGTCCAGAGAAAGTTACAGAAAAGTACCATGAGAGCCCAGTGGGGTGGGGGAGTGAGAGAACAGTGAGGACTGGTGTTGTCAGGGGAAGCTTCCCGGAGGAGGTGACTTCCAGATGGGTCTTGAAGGATGGAAGAACTCCATCATTCAGTGGGGAGCATAAGTGAGTGAATTTGGAGACTGGTGGAAAGAGAGCATATTCAGGAGCCAAATAAACCACTTTGACCAGTGCTGAGAATTCATGCTGTATTGTGCATGTCCAACTATTAGAGAACTTCTGTCTCCTACTAGATCTTGGATAAAGCAGTCTTCCACAAATAGATCCTCCAAGACTTATGTGCCATATGTTTAGTTGAAGGTTAAGAAAGTTTCAATTGCACAACGGATATAATAGTTTTTATTAAGTTAAAAATTTTAATTCCAGTATAGTTAACGTATAGTATTATAAGGACATAATCATTTTAATTTAAAAACCTAACAGAAAAGGCAAATGACCTGACCATGCCTCACAACGCTTGTACTCTCCCTGGAGGTAATTGCTGTGGAAATGTGTGTGCTCCCTAATGCATGTCCTCAGACAAACACATTAACACGTTATCATAAGAGGGTGGTGGTTAGGAGGAATGTTTATTTCAATTAGTATCATGTCTTTTTATTTATTTATTTATTTATTTATTTATTTATTGAGAGAGAGAGACAGACAGACAGACAGAGTGAGCGTGAGTCAGGGAGGGGGAGAGACAGAGGGAGACCCAGAATCCGAAGCAGGCTCCAAGGATCATGTCTTCTATTACATAGCCTTCAATTTTATTGGAGTCAGATTTGTCTTTTTCCTTTGTGACTCTTGCTTTTTCGGAATCTTGTTCTCAAAAGAACCTCACTGCTGATTCTTATGACTCTCGTGAATTTTACGTTGGGCTCTGTCATGTGTCTTTATTTGTTTGACAAAAGATCATTAAAATTATGCAACCTTAGCGATTGTGTGTTTGCAGGAAACATAAGCCCTCTCAAGCTGTTTCTGTTGAAGGCAAATTAATTTTCAGGAGTCAGAGGTGCCTCATGGGACCGAAGAGGTGTAAGTAAAAGTGGACCCGCCAGGGCCTCACTGCAGGCCTGGAAGCCGTCAGGAACAAAGGCCGCAGCCCCATCCTTCTGGCTTTCTTGCCCCTGCGCCTTTCTGCACATCTGAACACTGCTTTTGCTCGCTCGTCCTCACATAGGCCCCACAGGGTGTCACACAGTCTTCCGGGAAAGACAGGTGGCTTCAGCCCCCATGCCCACGTGACCTTACTGGTCTGGCGTCTGAAGGTAACCAAGCCAGTCTTGTGTTCCCCTTCCCGGTTCCTGGCAGAGAGTTCGATGGCCCAGCTCAGCTTCCGGATGGGTTCTAGAAGTGGGTTTCCACCCCTGGTTTCATCAGTAGAGGTCATGGGAAGATAAACTCAGGCAGGGTGCACGTGTCCACGGAGACCTGTACTGTGGGAGCGAAGGCCTCTCAGGGAAGAGGTGCAGAGCCTGGAAAGTCCCCACCCCCCACGTGTCCATGGCAGTGGTGCTTTGTTTGGCACAGACGAAGATTCAGGGAGAGGCACTGTTCTCATCTTGTTTTCTGCCTACTTGGTTATCCAGGGGCAGGTGAACCCCTGTTTGGAGAGCAAAGGCTTAGTGGACGTAGAAAGATGGAGGGCTACAGGGTGCAGCATGACTTAGAAGGCCGTGAATGCCAGTTCATCACTTGGGCTTTTTGTTGGACAGTGGGTACCAGTGGACCCGGTCATGTTGTCCAAGGAGTGGATGAGGCCAGCCCTTCTGAGGGACACAGCAGCCAGTGAAGTACCTGGGGACTGCTCCTTTGGAGGCCCTGTATTAGGCTCCAGGTAGACACATTGCTTCTGAAAAGAGATGCAGTCTCTTCAGTCCTCTCTCGGCTTTATGTGACTCACCCATTTGTATATCCAGCCCAGACCCTCAAGTTCAGGTGCTCACTTGGCTGTTTCACTTAGACATCTCAGTATGTCTAAAACCACACTCATGAGTTTTCCCACAGCCTGGCCCTTCCAATGTCCCCTCCTCCGTGAGTGGTACCTCCCTCGATTCTGTTACACCAGCCAGAATCCTGGTAGCTCCACATACATCCCTCATCACCAAGGGTCACAAGTTCTATAAGCGTCTCCGGAGCCTACCCACCTCTCTGCATTCCCAGCCCAGCCCAAGCCACCGACCCCTCCTCTGGCGCACCGCAGGGGCCTCCTCCCTTGTCTCTCTGCTTTTATTCAAGCTCACTTCTCCTGATAACACTGTGTCTCTTTCCTTTGCAGCACACCCCATAGGTATGTTTTGTATTTGTGTATATAATCATTTTATTAAAATCTGGTTTCTTGAGGTGCCTGGGTGGCTCAGGTGGTTAAGTATCTGACTCTGATCTCAGCTCAGGTCATGATCTCATGGTTTCATGAGTTCAGGCCCCACGTCAGGCTCTGATGACAGCGTGGAGCTTGCTTGGGATTCTCTCTCTCCCTATCTCTCTGCCTTTGCCCCACTCATGCTCTCTCTCTCTCTCTCAAAATAAATAAATAAACATTAAAATTTTTTAAAATAAAAAAATAAAAATCTGGTTTCTCACTAGATTTTGACTTCCATGAGAATGGAGTCTCATCTCACCACTGTACGCCTAGTATTTACCGTAATGCTGTACGAGGTGCTCAGAAAATATCGGCCGATTAACAAATAAATAATAGAAGAAAACCAAAAAGGAGCATTAATAGAGAAGAGTGGTGTGAGGGTGCTCCAGATGGAGGGAAGAGCTTAAGCAAAGGCTCTGAGGCAGGAAAGAACCTGAAGTGTCTGCGACACTGAAGGAGGCCAGGGGGCAGAAGCATAGCGATGGGCAGACGGAAGAGCAGGACCAGAGGTTCGGGAAGGCAGGCAGGGGCTGGATCATCCTCAAGCTTGTAGGCCCTGGTAGCAAGTTTGGATTTTATCTCTTGCAGGCAAGCAACATGATCCAATTTCTGTTCTAGAAAGATCATATCAGCTGCTGCATAGAGACAAGATTGGAGGGAGCAGAAGACCCAAGGAGACTGTTTCAGCTGTTTGGGGAAGAGATGATGGTGGATAGTGTGGATAGTGCTGTGATTGGTGGAGGAGAAAAGTGGACAGGTTCTAGAAGTATTTTATAAGCAGTAACATCAAGATTTGTTGATAGAGTGCGTGTGGGGGGTGGTCGAGAAAGGTTCCCAGATTCCTAATGGAAGAGTGCCATTTACCTTTTCCTAGGAAGGGGAGATCTGGGACAGAAGCTGTTTTGGGGGGTAAGTCAGGAATTCTGTTTTCATATCTTACAGGTCTTTGAGGCATCCAAGTGGAGATGTCAAGAAGGTGTTTAGGTATATGAGTTTGGAGATGAAAGGAGGAGGCTGGAGATACACACTGGAGATTGTCAGAGTTGAGAGAGTGAGTTTAAAACTTGCATCTATGTAAGAATCACCCGATATCGTTCCCAGAGAGTCCAGTTCAGTAGCTGTATCTTTCTTAGGCTTCTCATTGCGAGTAACAGAAACCAACCTGGGCTGATTCACACACAAAAAGGAGTTTATTGAAAGAGAATGCTCTGTAGTTCACAGGATTTCTGGGAAGCTGGAGAGCTGGGGTGAGGTGGCAGGCAGGATCTCAGCCAAAATCACCCCACTGAGCCAGTTTGGCGAGGATGCTGTTGCCATGCGCCAGATGCCACAGCTTGTTGCTGCCACTGTCCTTGGAGACTGGGCTCCTTCGTTGCTGTGGCCACCGGCATAAGCATGGATCTCCTACTCTCTGCTCCTGATTGGGACCTTGCGGCCTGCTTGGCCGAGTCTAGCTCATACGCCTGTTATCTTAGCTGCAAGGGAGTCTGGGACAGCAAGAATTTCACCTTGTCAGCTTTTGTAGGCTGCAAGCTCTGCCAAGACTGGCAAAAACATGGCAGATGTCCTCGGCAGGTGTGCCACCACACAGGAGGGTGCCTGGGAATCTGCATTGTAACCAGCACCCCCAGGAGATGCTCGTGTAGGCAGTCCATGGACCACATATGCGTACGTTATATTAGCCGATGTTTAAAGCTGAGCAGTGGATAAGATCACCCATGGAAAGGAATGAAGAGGGCCCGGGTCCAAGCCCCGGGGAGCTCCAGGGCCCAGAGACTGCGAGGGGAAGAGTAATTAATGAAGGCGGCTGAGAAGGAGCCGCCAGTGGGGAAGTACGGAACTCAGTGCCCCAGAAACCACAAGGGGAATGTTTTGAGGAGGGAGCAAGGCTCAGCTCAGTCAGACGCTGCCTAGATGTCCAGAGGCAAAATAAGAAAATGGCAGACGCAACCCAAGGTTCCATGGCAACATGGAAGTCATTGATGAACAGGTTCCAAATGGGATTAGTGCTGTTTTCACCTCTATAGTGGCCTGGACTGATTCGAGGAGGGGGCAGAGGAGTTCTCCTGAGATGGGGAGCAGAGACATGGGATGATGGCTAGATACCTGCACCAAGAGGGTCTTCCAGGATGGGCTTAGAACCCAGCCTTTTCCCATATCTGCCTCCGCACAAGTTGCAGAAGGTCTTTCCCGGGGTGTCAGCCTCACACCCAGCCTTGCGGAGGCTTCTCCCCTCTCTAAATTTCAGTCTTCAGCGTTCACTTCCTTGCCTGCTGTTCAGCTGTTTTTGGCCACTGAGGTGGCACAAGTAGTTTGAGGACAGCAACTGGAACTTCGGGTCATGGCGGAAGGAAAATGCTTTCCCCGAAGGCAGTTTGCTAGTCTAGTCCTCAGACAGACGTTGTGGCTAAAAGATCTTTTTTTTTTTTTTTTTTTAATTTTTACATGCTTATTTGCTTTTGAGAGAGAAAGCATGTGTGTGCAAGCGGGGGAAGGGGAGAGAAGGAGACGGAGGATCCGAAATGGGCTCCACACCGACAGCAGAGAGCCCGATGCGGGGCTTAAACACATGGAGCCATGAAATCATGATCTAAGCTGGAGTCAGAGGCTTAACCAACTGAGCCACCCAGGCGCCAGCCAGGAGATCCTTTTAATGGGTCTAGTGCCTGGGCCCAGAGCACCTGAGGCAGGGAGGCCCATGGAGGCACAGTGAATGCCCCAGACTCAGCGGGGTGGGGTGGGGGGCTCCTTCCCTCTCTCCCTCTCTCCTGGGAACATTGTGCCTGCGCCTCGCCTTCCTGTGGAGGGTGCAGGAAGCTGAGCTGGGAACAGCTGCTAAAGGTTCTCTAACTCAGCTGGCTTTTGACTTTAACTGAGCTTTTAAGAACTTTGGATGCTGAAGCCTCCACCCAGACCTACTTTATGAAAATCTCCTCCCAGGGGTGGGGCCTGGGCAGGTGAGCAGTTCAGAAGTTCCTCGGGAGACCCATGGACAGTGGGCGAAAACTATTGCGGTAAGCTGTGCCCGCCCGCGTAAGGAACTGCGCTTCCCCGACACCTGCTGTGTGCGTGGGCGGGATGGCAGGTTCTCTGGGCGACGTGGGACAGGCCCCCATCTGGAAAGGAGAAGGAAAAGGAGAAGGGCTTTCACCCGTAAAAGGCTGACTGACAACGCAGGGCATACAGAGACATGGCTGAGGTCTGTGGAGAGAGTGCAGTAACTGAGGTCAGACAAACCTGGGTTTGAATTCCTCTTGGCTGTGTGACCTCAGGCAAATGACTTAACCTTTCTGAATGGCAGTTTCCCCCTCTGTAGATCATGCATGATAATAACTATGTTGGGTTGTTTGAGGGGATTACATGTGAAGCATCTAGCATATCCCGGGCACATGACAGATACTTAACATTTGAAAATTCCCTTTTACTAAAAACACAATTACCCTTGCACATCGGATAGCTAAGGAGATCAGGAACCACACAGAGAAAACGGGATCATAGCAACAGGGATGAAGCCATTACTATGAGCATTAAAATTGCACAGTCCCGGCACCAGGGTAAAAAGAAGAATCTCGTGTCCCCTGCAGGTGTCCAGGAGAGAAGAGCTGAGCCCCATTCTGGACAAAGCGGGTTCTCCCCTTAGCTCTTCTCTTTGCTGTCTCTCATCTGTTCATTTCATCATGAACTGTTTATTGAGAGCCTACCTGAGTCTCAGTCCTGACTGTACATTACAATCTCCTGGGTTGCTTTTAGGTAGATTTCTTAAAGCTGAGATAAAATTCACCGTTTGAATGATTTTAAAGCATGCAGGTCTGGCTGCCTGGGTGGCTCAGTTGGTTAAGTCTCTGACTACAGCTCAGGTCATGATCTTGAGGTTCGTTGAGTTTGAGCCCCACATCAGGCTCTGTGCTGCCAGCATGGAGCCTGCTTCGGATCCTCTGTCTCTCTCTCTGTCTCTGCCACTCCCCTACTTGTGTTTTCTCTCTCTCTCTCTCTTTCTCTCTCAAAAATAAATAAACATTGGGGCACCTGGGTGGCTCAGTTGGTTAAGCATCCGACTTCAGCTCAGGTCATGATCTTGCAGTTCGTGGTTCAAGCCCCACATTGGGCTCTGTGCTGACAGCTCAGAGCCTGGAGCCTGCTTCAGATTCTGTGGCTCCTTCCCTCTCTGCCCCTCCCCAACTCATGCTCTGTTTCTCTCTCAAAAATAAATAAACATAAACAAATTTTTTTAAATAAACAATTTAAAAAAAGGCGTGCGGGTCAGTGTATAGTCACTGCCACTTATTCCAGAACATTTCTTCACCCCAGAAGAAATGCTATGCATTTGGTTAGTAGTCATTCCCCACTGCCACTGGCCTGGGCCCTGGCAACTCTGTCTCTTTGGATGTGCCTATTCTGGACATTTCACATCAGTGGAATCCTACAGCACGTGGCCTTCTGTGTCTGGCTTCTTTCAGCATAATGTTTGCAAGGTTCTTCCATGTCATCTGGGTTTAAAAGCAATAAAATTAGGAACAGAAACACACACCAGGCAGTGCTGAAAGCATTTCCCATGTATAACTCATGTAACCCCCATAAGGAAGCGAAGACACAGAGAGATGAAATAGCTCAGAAAACAGGATTGCCAAATAACATTCAGGATGCCCGTGCAATATCTGGGACATACTTATACTATAAAGTTATTCACTGATTATCGGAAATTCAACTATAACTGCATGTCCTATATTTTTGCTAAGTCTGGCGACTCTACTAGCAGTAAGTGGCAAAGCCAGGATTTGGACTTGGCGGTCTTGACCTCTCACTCCATGGGTCATGGCTGACTCTGATTTAACAGTTCTGAAGTGAGGCTCTGGTACCCTTACTTTTTTTGTTTTAAGTTTATTTATCTTGAGTGGGGAGGAGGGGAGAGAATCCCAGGCAGGCTCTGTACTGTCAGCACAGAGCCTGACACAGGGCTCAACCCTACCAACTCTGAGATCAAGACCTGAGCTGAAATCAAAAGCTGGATTGAGCTGCCCAGGCGCCTCTGGTATCCTTATTTTTTATGTGCTATAGGCGATTCCCCTGGCCAGCCTGGGGATTTGGGTCACAGGGCCCGGGAGCACAGAGATGTTCAGTAGGGCAGGATGCGCTGGGCTAGGTGCTGAAATGCCTGACTGCATTCCATCCAGTGAAATAGATCTTGTTTTTAAATTTTTTTTTAATGTTTTATTTATTTCTGAGACAGAGAGAGGCAGCGTGAGCAGGGGAGGGTCAGAGAGAGAGGGAGGAGACACAGAATCTGAAACAGGCTCCAGGCTCTGAGCTAGCTGTCAGCACAGAGCCCGACACGGGGCTCGAACCCACGAACTGTAAGATCATGACCTGAGCCGAAGTCGGACGCTTCACTGACTGGGCCACCCAGGTGCCCCAATACATGCTGTTCTTATCCCATTTGACAGATGGAGAAATAGAGGCTCTGAGAAACTAAGTCGCTTGCACCAGGTCACACAGCTAAGACCCTTGGAACCAGAATTTGGACCTCAGAACAGTGTGATGTAAAAGCTGGAGACCTTAACCCCGGCTTCTTGTTCTGTGTTCCCATAGGGCCTTGCTAATAGTCATCCATTCACTCATTCATTCATTCCACAAACATTCACTCATTCATTCATTCATTCCACAGACGTTTGTTGCTGCTCACGTGCCGGGTCCTGTACTGCGTGCAGTGGATGCAAAGGGAAATGAGCCAGTCCCTGCCTTTTTAGAGTTTTGAGCCCCATAGGGAAGTCAGACGCACGTGGTACAGAAGGGCCATGAATGTCCTGACAAATGCCTGTAGTGGGCCCAGGGTGGCATAAAGAAAGGAGGGATGAGTTCTAGAAGGGTCGGTTGAGGTAGGGAGGTGGTGACCTGTAAGGAGTCAGGAAAGACTGAGTGTTTCCTCGGTGGGGGTGGGGTGGGGGGACTCTCCAGGCAGCCGGAACAGCCTGGCGTGTTGAGGATGGTGCAGAGCTGGGTAGGACTGGGGTTATGGGATTAGTGACGGATGTCCACTTGGGTGCAGGGAGGGATTCATCCAGGCCAATAAGGGAACCCAGGGAATGGGAGGCAGGGGACCCTTTGCTCCTCTATCCGGGAGGGCAGGCCAGGCTGTCCGCAGTGCTGGGTGGAATTCAGGGCTTGGAGCCAGGAGCCAGACGGGAATCTAAGGCGGTCGGTCCGGCAGAGTTCTTGCTCTCTTAGCTCATCACTGCCGAGCAGTCTCCCGAGGAAAATCCCAGCCAGGAAACTTGGGGTTTTCAGAGGCCTCAGCTTATGTTGAGGGTGCGGCCCCCTTCCTGCAACCCCCCTCCCTCCCCGCTTCCCACCGCCCTGCAGGGGGGCAGCTAGTGAGGCCCAGCGGCTTCCCTGGCTGGGGAGACATCTGCAGGGGCCCAACCGAGGGGGCCCACGGCCAGTCACGGCTCCGGCAGCGCAGGAAGGAAGACAGCAAGAGGCCGAGGGACCCTGAAATAATAAATGTCAGAGCTGGCAGGAGCCTTCCGCGTCCCGCCCAACCCCTCCCTTCCAGACTCCAGAGGAGAGTTGAGGAGTCAGCCCGGGAGGGTAGGAGACTGAACAAGGTCACGCCAGGGGCAGGGGTAGACCTGGGCCTGGCCCAGACTTCGCAGCGTGGCCAGTGCAGGGGTGCAGGCGGGCAGGGCCGGGGGCCCCTGCCCATGGGTGATGCAGGGGGAAGCCTTGAAGAGCCCCACCCTTGCTCTCTGCCACCTCCTTCTGACTGCCCCTGCCTGGACTCTCGGGCCCTGGGGGGCGGCGGCCTCGCCTGTCCTGATGAAAACCACGAGGAGACGTCCTGCTGGAGGCCAAGGTTGGAGCCGCCTTGCAGGGTACAATTAACGGGACTCTGAGCCCCAGAGCACTGACCTGGAAGGGAGTTGAGCACTCAGTACGTCCGCTGTAAGGTGTACAAATGGGGAGACTGAGGCACAAGGGGAAGACACTCGCTCAGAGGGACACAGAGGGGCTAGTGGCAGAGGCAGGCCTAAGATGCAGTCCCTCCCCCTTCCCTCAGAATGCTTCTGTATTGCCTCTCAAGATGCCTGGCATCCACCATTAGGAAAAAATATGGCCTAATTGAATATTCACAGTCGTCCTTACAGAGAGAACAGGTTCCGCCAGCTGGGTTTCCCTCATGGTTTGCTGTAGCGTGGGATACTGGGAGAAGGTTCTGGAAGCTCAAGGCTCTACACTTCCTAGAGCTACCTACATGACCTTGAGCCAGTTGGCCAACCTACGCCAGCCTCTGTTTCCTCATCTGTAAGATGGGAAGGATAATAACTACCTCACAGTGTTGCTGGGAGGGATAAATGTAGAAATAAAGAGCTTGCCCCGAAGTGCTCACTCAGGAAGTAGGGGGTGGTTGAATTCATGTTAATAAGTAGCCTCATTCTGGGACCTTGGAATCCAGGTCCTTCCTGCTGTGGGATCTGCTTTGCGCTGGGCCAGCCCCCATTGTGCCTGGGGGGTGCAACTGTACCCCTTTCTTGCACATGGGCCCCGGTCTGCAGCCAAGTCCAAGAGCTGATCTTTCTCCCATGAGAATTTACCAAGTCACTTCCCTCTAGTCCAGAGCCTTGCAGCTGCTCCCCATCACTTGTGGGATAAAACCTAGCGCTTTGGTTAAAAGTTTGGACTCTGGAGGCGCCTGGGTGGCTCAGTCAGTTGAGTGTCCGACTTCAGCTCAGGTCATGATCTCGCGGTCGGTGGGTTCAAGCCCTGCGTCGGGCTTTGTGCTCATAGCTCAGAGCCTGGAGCCTGCTTCCGATTCTGTGTCTCCCTCTCTCTCTCTGTCCATCCCCAGCTCATGCTGTGTCTATCCCTCTCTCAAAAATGAATAAACGTTAAAAAAAAGAAAAAGTTTGGACTCTGGAGTCTGACACCCTTGGTGTAAGTCGTCTAGATTCCTCTACTTACTAGTTGTGCGAGCCTGGGCAAAAGCCAAAACTTCTCTGGACCTCAGTTTCCTCCTCCGTAAAGCCTCCTGGAGTTGTTGAGAAGATTACATGAAATGGTACAAAGCATGTCACATGTAGTAGATCATGCAACTCGTGATCTTGGGGTCGTGAGTTTGAACCCCATGTTGGGGTAGAGATTACTTAATAAATAAAGTTTAAAAAAACCCCCACAAAATATGTCACATGCTTACAACAAGCCTGGCATACAGTAGGGATAGGAGCATATACTCGGCTCTCACCGTGAGCTTGGTCTCCCAGTGGGTCATGCTGGGCTGTGCTCGGCCCTGAGACCTCACTGGTCACCGGACCCCTCCCCGCCCCCGCCCGGCCCTGGTAAGTGCTGCTCCAGGAAGCCCCTGGCTGGTCCCCAGATGTGGGAAGCGTTCCTACACAGGGACTTTGCCAGGCACCTCCCCTCTCAGTCATCTTCCCCTGTCTCTCTGTGTCCCACCAATGTCTCCTGTTTTTTGAGGCCCTGGTGAAGCGTCACTTCTTCCCAGTGTAGGGTGGCTGCTCCTTTCCGTGTCCCCACGCGGGCTTCTTTCTGCTCTGGGTGTGCCAAGGGCCTCCTCAGCCATTAGTGATGGTGGCCCGTCTCCCTCAGCGGGCACCTTGAGGGCAGGGCCCGGGCTGACACCCTTCTCTCCCCAGCACCTACACAGGGCAGGCAGGTGCTCATGTGTGCGAATGTGCCAGGGACTGTTAGAGACCTTACCACTGCCTCTCCCTTGCCTCCCCCTTCCCCCCCCCTCCCCAGGCTGGAGAGGGCAGGTTTGTAGATTGGAGCTTCCGGAGCTGATACCACAAAGCGCAAGGGCGTGGGGCTGAGCTGGGACAGCCGGAGGTGGGGACGCTGCAAATGCTTCTCAGCCCCGCCCCTTCCCTTCCTTGCTGGCCACCCAGGAAGGGCCCAGTGGGGCTCCCCGCCTCTCTCTGGATCTGGTGCTTGGGCAGATGGACGAGAAAAAGCAAACTGTAGAGCCTGATGTGAGCAGCAGCTCACGGCTGCATGGGCTACACACTTCCCCAGTCTTTATGATTCTGTTCTCGGTGGGAAGGCAGTGGAGCCGCAGTGACTGTCATTCCCGTTTTGCAGGTGGAGACATTGGGGACTTGCTCAGGGTCTCGGAGCGAGTGAAAAATTGGGTGTGGAATAGAACCCAGGCCTCCTTCCTCCACATCCTGTGCTTTTCCCCGCTATGTGCCCTCTTGTAATCGGGCCACGGGGTGCGGCGCTGCTTCTAGCCAGCAGGTCAGCCTCTACCCCTCCCCGCCTGCCTCTCAAACACCCTTCTGCCTGATCCTTGCCCTCCATTGGCCGTGGGCCCCAGGCCCCTGGCCTCCCTCATGCCAACTTCTCCAAACCCACTCTTGCATCCAATCCCCCGTGTTGAAAGCTGTGCCCAGACAGCTGTCCATTGAAAGGGGTCAGTTCTGTACACGAGGGTGTCAAAGACTAGTTTCAGTAACTTAGGGCAGTGGTTCCCTACCTTTCTGATTATCAGAACCCCTTGTCTTTTTTGTTTTTAATGTTCATTTATTTATTTTGAAAGAGCGAGAACATGCATGAGCACACACAGGAAAGCAGGGGGGGCGGGGGGGGAGAGAATCCCAAGCAGGCCTAGCACTGTCTGTGCAGAGCCTGATGTGGGGCTCGAACTCATGAACCCTGAGATCATGACCTGAGCTGGAATCAAGAGTCGGATGCTTCACCGACTGAGCCACCTGGGCGTCTCGAACCCCTTGCCCTCTCGTATTAACTCTATACTGTAGAAATCTTCAACATACCCAAAAGTAGACTTGCCCAGCTTTAACACCTATTCTTATTTTGTCAATCTTATTTTTTCATCTACTGGCTCTCACTCTTTTCTGATAATGGAGAATTTAGGATGGTCACAGAGACAGAACACAGTGGTGAACAGCTTCTATTTACCTGTAACTCAGTCCTGCCCTGAGCTCACCCCCCACCTGCTTCCCAGACTCTCATTTCTGAAGCAAATGCCAAGAATTTGCTTGAATTTCAGAAAAATGTTGAGCAAGCAAAGCAAGGTCCTTGCATTGCTTTTGGTCAGTGCATGTTTTGAGCCTATTATGATTTCTCGTCCATTGGTTTTGGTTTTTAGGACCCCCTCGGCTTGTTCTGTAGTGCTGCACGCCCTGTGCTCGCTGCTGCGCTCCCCAGGTGTGGGGTCCTGAATGGAATGTCTCCATCTGCGTTTCCTATCCATTGGTAGTTGGATGTGGAAATAAGAAGACGTCGGGGCTTTTCTAGGTTTTTTTGTGTGTTTTTTTTTCCATTTTATATGTCGTTTCATAAATAATTTAAGTGTAATTTGGCTTGTGCATTGAAACATAGTACTTTCCTTTTCACATTTAATATGTAGTACGTATAATTTAATCTTCTTTGTGGACATCAAAGCTTAGAGGAGCCAAGATTCTGCCCCCTCACAGGGGGACCCCTTTTTTATTTTTATTCTTTTAAAGTGTTTTATTTATTTATTTATTTATTTATTTAATTTCTGAGAGAGAGAGAGAGAGAGACAGCATGAGCACAGAGTCCGACGCGGGGCTCAAACCCACGAACCGTGAGATCATGACCTGAGCTGAAGTTGGGTGCTTAACCGACTGAGCCACCCAGGCGCCCCATGGGGG
>NW_027532008.1:5657321-5682462 GCF_008692635.1 Crocuta crocuta
CGACTGAGCCACCCAGGGGCCCCTTTGGGGGCCCCTTTTTAAAAACATTTTTTTAAATTAAGTTTATTTATTTTGAGAGAGAGGAAGAGGAGTAGGGGCAGAGAGAGGGAGAGAGAGCACCCCAAGCAGGCTCCACACTGTCAGCACAGAGCCTGACGTGGGGCTCAGTCTCACCAGCCGTGAGATAATGACCTTAAGAGTCAGACGCTTAACTGACTTAGCCACCCAGGCGCCCCGGGACCCCTTTTTAATGTCAAAGTTTCCTTGACCTTCCCACAAAGTCATACTTTTAATATTGCTTGAGAAATTTGGAAAAGGACCAAAAGCTACCATGAATTCAAGAATGCTTATTTTATTTTATTTTATATTATTTTATTTTGATGTTTTATTTATTGAGAGAGAGAGGGAGAGAGCAGAGGAGGGGCAGAGAAAAAGGGAGAGAGGGAATTCCAAGCAGGCTCTGTGCTGCCAGTGCAGAGCCTGATGCAGGGCTCAAACTCACCAACTATATGAGATTATGACCTGAGCTGAAATCAAGAGTCGGACCTTCAACCCCCTGAGCCGCCCAGCCGCCCCTCAAGAATGCTTTTAAAGATTTTTGTGTCTTATTGATCATAACAGCTGCATACAGGTTTGGAATGTGGTCGTGCTAATCCGGGAGACTATTTTTAATTGTTCTGTAGTGCTTCCGGTACGTGTGGCTTCGTAGGGCCCCGGTTGTGACTCTGGACGTCAAGGGTCTGGGGTCCAGAGACTAGAAATGAACAAGGGGGTTAGAGTCTAACAGTTTGGGTGCCAGCTTCATTTCTGCTGCTTTGTGGCTGTGTGAACTCAGGCAACTCCTTCACCTCCCTGAGCCTCACAGACTCCTATGCCACTTGGGAATAAAAGGAACAATTGCCCCACTGGGAAGCTGTGAATCTTAAAGGATGGATATCAAACTGCTTTATAAACTGTAAAGCTCTGTGAAAGTGTTGGTTTGTATTCTCTTCTTAGTTTGCCTTTCTGGTAAGACCCAGGGCAAGAAACTCATCTGAGTCTTTGTTCTACAGTCTGTGAAATGAGAAGGTAATGTTAGGTTATCTCTAATATTGCATGGCTTAGTTCTCTGGGGGGCAAGGTCATGGCCCAAAGCAAAGGTAGAAAATGGTTTTCATCTCTTGTGCTAACTCTAGTTTAATTGTTACCTAAAGAGCATTTTTTTTTTTCCCCTAAAGAGTAGTTTTAACGATAAAACAAATCCAGGATCAGTGAGAAAAATACTGTGATTGATTAATGGTGCCACAAAAGTGGTGCCTATGCCCCATATTATATTTATTTATTTATTTATCTGTAGTGTTTATTTTTGAGACAGACAGACCGAGCGTGAGTTGGGGAGGTGCAGAGAGAGAGAGGGAGATACAGAATCTGAATCAGGCTCCGAGCTCTGAGTTGTCAACACAGAGCCCAATGTGGGGCTCGAACTCATGAACCTCAAGATCATGACCTGAGCTGAAGTCGGCCGCTTAACTGACTGAGCCACCCAGGCACCCCTGTGCCCCATATTAAATAGTCCAAAGGAGTGAATGTCTAATGGTGAAATTTAATCGCCAGCTCTCAAGGCCTTAGCTTTTGCTGCTCCGCTCCCTAGGCTGAGTCGCCATGGTTACCACAGCTGGCTCTGGGAAATCACAGGAATGAAGAATGGGTCCTTTTGATGAATCCTGACCCAGGAGGGGGGCATGCAGAAGGGCCTTCCAAGCAGGGCAGCTGGGCATAGCCCTAGTGCTGCCATCTGTGGTCTTTTGCCTGCAGAGAACACGGATCAGAGGGCCAGAGCACTGTGTGTGTGTGTGTGTGTGTGTGTGTGTGTGTGTGTGTGCGCGCGCGCGGTGGGGGCAGTGGCACTGGGGGAAGTAGGGGCACAAAGGGTAAGGCCACCAGCTGGAATTCAGGCTTTGTCTAGAGGCAGCCGGGGAAGGCTGGCCAAAGGACTCTAGTTGCTTTTCCAAGTTCAGGCACGTCCCTGCCGGTCTTGCGTCTCCTCTGCCTGTGCCCAGTGCCTGCCCAGGCTCCTGCTTGGAGCCATTGGCTCCGAGCTTTGAGAGAAATCTAAGCAGCCATCACTGCTAATCCCAAATCCAGTGCCTGAATCATGCTCTACCACCTGAAGTCTCGAATACTTCAGGTGGTGGGGAGCTCACTCACTCCCAGGGTCGCTTATTCTTCCTTAGGAACCCCTTCCTCTGAGCTGAAATTTGTTTCTCTCTCCCTAAACTCCACCTCTCAGTTCTGGGACTCCTCCCCAGGTCCAAATTGAACAAATCTATACTCTCTTCAGTAGGATAGCCCTTGGGGTATTGGTAGTGGGGGCACCACCGTCAACTTTATTTTCTTGGCACAGGTCTCTACCTGCCCCGTCCCTGTTTGAGGGATGGTGAGAGGATGGAGCAGAGGTACTTGAGCTGGGGTTCAGGTTCAGAAGCAGATCCGGTCTTGGTATCAAAGGAGCCACATCACTTAACCTCTGTGGGGCAGCTTGGTGGCGTGGAAGGAACGTGAGCCCCGGATTTGGCCAGACCTGGGTTTAAATTACACTTGTGCCATTGTTCAGAGTTATGGGACCAGAACATACCTGGACACGTTCCTGCCCCCAGCAGCTTCATCTATAAAATGCCAATGGTGATGCCACCCTCAAAGGATGGCTGGGGAGGTGACAAGAAACAGGGCTGGCACAGCGCAGGCATTCAGGGCATGTGCCATCTTGTTGTGTGTGACAGCCCCGTGGCTGAGGCTCCACTGTGGCCCCTCCGCACCTGTCATCCCCACATCCTGTTGAGCAGGATCATCGAGGGGTAGGGAGCGGCTCTTAATTAGCTCAAGGAAGGTTGAGGAATTCCTAACCAAATTCAGGTTCCTTTTGGAATAAGTAACATTATTAGCTATGAAATCATAGGTTCTGAGCACTTTACTATGTGAATTCATTTCATCTCCCCACCAACCTAGGTAGGAGGAACTATTGATCTACCTCATTTCATGAATGGGGACATTGAGGCACAGGGACGTCACACAGCAAGTACCTAATGGAGCTGGAATTCAAAGCCAGACGGTGTGGGGCCAGCCTCATACGTTGAGCAGCGAGGATTTACCGTGTCCCCGAAGGGTGGAATTAACCAGTGATTCCCAAACTTCAGCCTGCAGCAGATTCACTGGGAGGGCTTGTTAAACCCCAAGTCGCTGGGCTCCTCCCCTAGATTTCCTGATTCAGCCGAAGAGGTTGCATTTCTAACAGCGTCCCAGGTGGTCCTGATACTGCTGGCTCAGAGACCCCACTTTGAGGATTAAATGGACCCACCTGAGTCCAGAGGCTGACTTGTTTTGTCTAACCCAGCCAGCCATAGACCCGGGGCGGGAGGGCTCATCTCCTCCAGAGGCAGAAAGCAAACCACAGGAAGGATGGGACTCATATTCCAGATGCCCCGAGGCTTGGCGCCTGCTGTCATGTCTGCGATCTCATAGAAGCCTCACCGGTAACTCTGTGAGTTAAGCAGAGAATGGATTTTCTCCCCGTATTATATTACTTTTCTACTTTAAAGAGGAGGTTTGGAATACTGCTGTGCTAGTATTACCCAGGGAGATCATTTTGAGGAGAATGGGGTTAGAATCTCAACTTGTGACTCACTCTGCTATGGTAGGGCCATTACAAGAGTTCTGGAAACCTCTGTGTGTTTCCCCAGATATCTTCCCATCCCCAGGCTATGATCAGAATTTCCTCCTTAAAACTATAGTTCTAGGGGCGCCTCAGTGGCCCAGTCGGTTAAGTGTCCAACTCTTGATTTAGGCTTAGGTCATGACCTCAGGGTCAAGAGATCGAGCCCTGTGTTGGATTCTGCACTGAGTGTGGAGCATGCGTGGGATTCTCTCTCTCTCTCTGTCCCTCACCTGCTCGCGCTCTCTCTCTCTCAAAAAAACAAGCACAACTGTATTTCTTTAGCTTAAGTCTTTGCCCCATTATATCAGAGAGTGTAGGTGTTATCAGTCATTGATACCCTAGTATGAATGGTGTTCAGATATTTTCTTGAGGAAAGGGTGTTTAGAACTCTCCCCTCTTTGTGCCCACTTCAGGCACTTGGCATGTTTATGTGCCTGGGAGCCTCTTGAAGGAAAGGGCCATGCCTGGTTAAAATAGGCACCAGTAGATGCTTGTTGGAATGAATGAATGAATGAATGAATGAACAGTGTTCAGCTCCTTTCCCATTCTTCCTAGAGCAAGCCTCCCTCCTTTAGCAATCCTCCCATTTATACCAGGCACTCCCCATGGCACCCCACAGTGCAGCCTGAGTCTCCTCCCTGCCGGTCCCGCGCCCACAGTCAAGCATCACAGCTTAAGGATTTCTCTGTTCCTCTAACGCAGACAGGGCTCTGCTTCCCCTGGGCTCCCGGGTGCCTTGTCCACCTTCCAGTACAGCTGTAATCACATTGCAGGTGTCTGTTTACTTGGCTCTTTCTCCCCTTAGATGGCGATGCCCCTGAGAGCTGAGTCTGTGTCTTTTACAGAGTGTGAACGCATAGCAGGCACTCAGTAACTAGTTTAGAGAGTGAATGAATGAATAGCTATATGAATGTTGGTTGCTAAGAGCAGTAGAGACAGAAATGGTATCTTGCCAGGAAACCATTTCCTGAGTTATGTCTGACAAGGGCATCAAGTGATCATTTGTTGGTCATTAGGGCAACTTGCCTACCTGTACCAGTTAGAGCTAGCTTTAGTCACAAGTGACAAAATACCCAGCATAACGTGGCTAAAATAAGATAGACATTTATTTCTCTTCCATATAAAAGAAGTCTACAGAGAAGTGGTCCAAGGCTGATGGGGTGGCTCCCCATTCACCAGGACAAGGCTACTACTGTCTTGCTCCACCGTCCATAACGTGTGGCTTCTACCTCATGGTCCAAAATGGCTGCCTGAGCTCTGGACATCACAAATGCATTCCAGCCAAGAGAAGGTTATGACAGAGGGCACCCCTCCCTCTCTTCCTGTTTTTCTTTTCTTCCCCCCACCTTGTTTTAAAAAATGCTCTAAAAAAATATTGTTAGCTTCACAGTAAAATTGAGTGCAAAGTACAGAGAGTTCCTATATACTTTCTACTCCACAAATAACCTCCCACACTATCACCATCCCACACCAGAATGGCATATTTGTAATAATCAGTGAACCTGTCTTGACATGTCATTATCACCCCAAATCCATAGTTTATGTTAAGGTTCATTCTCGGTATTGTACATTTTATGAGTTCTGACAAAAGCATAGTGACGTGTATCCACTAGCATTATCATGCAGAAGAGTTTCACGGCTCTAAAAATCCTTTGTACGCGGCGCCTGGGTGGCTCAGTCAATTATGCGTCCGACTTCGGCTCAAGTCATGATCTCACCTTTGTGGGTTCGAACCCCGCGTCAGGCTCTGTGCTGACAGCTCAGAGCCTGGAGCCTGCTTCAGATTCTGTATCTCCCTCTTTCTCTGACCCTCCCCTGCTCACGCTGTCTCTCTCTCTCAGAAATAAATAAAAACATTAAAAAAGTAATAAATAAAAATCCTTTGTGCTCCACCTGTTTATCCCTCCCTCCCCTGGCAACCCCTATCTGTTTATTGTTTCCACACTTTTGCCTATTCCAGAATGTCCCATAGTTGGAATCAGACAGTATGCAACCTTTTCAGATGGGCTTTCACTCAGTAATATACATCTTTTTAAAAAGATTTTATTTTTAGGTAATCTCTGACCCCATCATGGGGCTTGAACTCACAACCCTGAGATCAATAGGCACATGCCCCACCAACTGGGCCGGCCGGAAATATACATTTAAGGTTCTTTTGTGTCCTTTGTGACTTGATAGCTCCCTTCTTTTTAATGCTAAATAATATTCCATTGTCTTCCAATTTTTAACAGTTAGGAATAAAGCTGCTATAAACATCGATGTTCAAGTTTTTATGTGGAAATAGGCTTACAGTTCATCTGGGTAAATACCAGGGAGCGCAGTTGCTGGATCATATGCTAAGAGTGTGTTTAGTTTTGTAACAAACGGCCAAGCTGTCTACCAGAGTGGCTGTACCGTTTTGCCTTCCCATCAGCAGCATATGAGAGTTACTGTTGTCCTGCATCCTCGTCAGCATTTGGTGTTGTCACTGTTTTGCATTTTGGCTACTTTAATAGGTGTGTAGTCCCGCCCTTCCTTTTTTGAATTTATGTGTTTCGAGAGAGAGAAAGAGAGAGAGGGAGAGAGAGAATCTCAAGCAGGCTCTGTGCTATCAGCACAGAGTCTGATGCGGGACTCAGCCCCACAACCCTGGGATCATGACCTGAGCCGAAATAAAGAGTCAGACACTCACCCAACTGAGCCACCCAGGCTCCCTGCTCTATCCTTTTAAGAATATTTTCTGGAAGCTAACAAAAGAAATATCCATCATATTACATAGGTCAGCATTTCATCGTATGGCCATATTCACCTGCAAGGTAGGCTGGGAAACATAGTCTCTACCATGAGTGGCCGAGTGGCCATCTGAAAAGTCAGGCTTCTCTCTGCTACGGGAGAAGAGAAGATGGACACTGGGGGCCGGCCAGTGCTCACGGTCACCACTGCAGGGAAGAGAGAGCCTCTCGAGGCAGCTTACGCACTTAAGGGGATTTGTTGGGTGGATTCGGGGGTCTTTCACGGAGATGCAAGGACAGGAATCGTGGAGGAGCCTCTCAGGGTGTGGGACCTGGAGAGGTGCCAGAAAGCAGAGTGGCGTTTTTCCTGTGCTTCTCTGTGGCTGCACGGGTCTCTTTCGCTCTTGTCTGTACGTCTGCTTTGCTCTTTTCTCCTTGGACGTGGTGGGAAAGACGTCCCCGCTGAAATGCTTCTGATCAGTTAGCTGACTTCCCAGAGCCTGATTCCAAATTCCCCGGAGAGAGAAGCTGATTGAGCCAGCTTGGGTCAAGCGTCCACCCTGGTCCGACTACCTGTGGCTAAAACAAACAAAGTGACAAGGGCCCACCGCTAGAGGGAAGGAGGGAAGTTTTCAGAGAATCCACATCATGGGATGGGGAGACTCCTGGAGAGTATCCTGGACACAGACCTCTAGGCCCATATCCCAGGACTTTGCAAAACGTCATTCACTGGGTAAACAATTATTGGGTACTTTCTGTATGCTAAGCACATCACCTGCCTTCTAGGGAGTTTTCGAAATCTCTTTGGAATTTGTTCATATCTTTAAGCTACACTGTCTTTTGGAGTAAAGTCACAGCTCCTTAAATTAATCATCTCTTAGCTTTACCTTTCGGATCTCAAGGTGGGGATCAAGGGCTTTGGCGAACACGTGTTTCCTCATCAAGGTCTTTGGGGACTACAGTGATGTCTGCGTCTTCTCCTCCTGTCTTTGTTTCCCCAGTAGAATGTCTTAGTTCCTTAACTGATTCAAACATGACCTCCTCTCCCCTCCCCCCCNTGGGCATCCACGGGTCCCACACGTGAAGTTCATACTCAGGGAGGAGAATGTTAGCTTTCTAGTCCCTCTAGGAAAAGTACTCAGAATCTGACAAACCCGTCTAGCCTCAGGAGCAGCCGCTGATGATGATCATGTGTACTGTCTGTTCTTTGAGGACACGCTCTGCTCAGCCGCAAGCCACACCTGTATGTGCACCATCTCATATACATAACAGCCCTGGGAGGGAGGCATTGCTTCCTCCATTTTACAGGTAGTTAATCAGGAAGCTCAGAGCAAATAAGCAACTTGCTCGAGGTCACATAGCACCAGAGCTTCAGAAGCAGACCCCTCTCCCTCCAGAGGCTCCCTACATGCCAAGGGCTTTGGAGAACACTCCACATTGACCCTGAGGCCAGCCCTGTGCATGTCCTCCTGTGAGATCATTTAGAATCTTTGGAGATACCATTCCAAATGGGGTTGCTAATGCTGGTCATGACGAAGGGGACTCTTTGAAAATAAATTCTGATCTCCTTTTTGGTCACGGAACAAAATAGGTGGGGCTGGGGTCAGGGTGGGCCTGGGACGTGTGATTGGGTGTGGGGGTGAAGCACCGTGCTGGAGCGGCCCCCGGAAGCCCAGCTCTGCTCCTGCCCCACTACTGGACTCCAGGCAAGGCCCTTCCTTCTTTTGGCCTCAGTTTCCTCATCTGTGGTTCTGTCAGCCCTTTTCAGCCATAATATTCTACAACTTCCAGCTGAACTAAGCATTTCATAAGGGCCCCATGGGGTTGGGCTTCTGTACCCACTGAAGAAGAGTGTGTCTGGGAGACTTTGGTCCGTGCTGAGCCCCCCAGGGCATGTGAGTCCTGCTTCTCACTGTCACCTCCCCTGGCCTTCCCCATAGTCTGCTGTCCACCCTATAGTCCACAGAAGTTGCTTGATGTCCTCCCCCCAGTTCTTTCCATTTGGGGTTGAGTGACCCCTTCTGCTTCCTGAGCCTGGGATTTGTCTTCGAGAACTCAGAGATGTCCACATTCTCCCCTCCGGTCTTCTGCTAAGCGTTTTATGTGTACGGCACAGAGCCTGATGTGGGACTCGATCCCACGAATCATGAGACCAGACCTGATCTGAAATCAAGAGTCGGATGCTTACCAACTGAGCCACCCAGCCACCCCAGACGTTTTGTATATATTTGTTAACCATTCATTTGCTCAGCACCTCCAGGAGTCTATAGTAGGGTCTCCATTTTGCAGACAAGGTATCCAAGGCTCAGAGAAGCTAACAGGTTTGTCTAGAGTGACACACTAGGTTGTGTCAGAGTCAGGATTCGAACCCGAGTCTGGCTCTCCCCACTACACCACATGCCTTGGAATCGCTCTGTTTACTTGGCCCGCACTGGAGTTGGGGAGAAACGTCTGTGGTCTTCCTGGAGTGGTGTGACTGATCTGTTTCCTGTGTGGTCTGGGTGGAAGCAGGTGGTCTATTTATGTTTGGTAGGGGATGCAGGGGGGCCCTGGGGAAGAAACTTCGTACGTGTGTTTCGAGGGTGGGATCATGGAGGTGGGCACGCCTCCCAGCTAGGCATCCCTGAACCCTATCCACATTTGCTTCCAGATCCTAGAAGGAGACCAGGCCATCCTGCAGAGAATAAAGAAAGCTGTGCGCGCGATCCACAGCTCCGGCCTTGGTGAGTGAGCCTGCCTGATGCCCAGCGTGGCCAAGGAGCCCCTGCCCCAGGCCCCGGCCCAGCATCGAGCTAACCCTTCTTTCTCTACTTCCACAGGCCACGTGGAGAATGAGGAGCAGTACCGAGAGGCTGTAGAGTCCTTGGGCAACAGCCACTTGTCCCAAAACAGTCACGAGCTGTCCACCGGCTTCCTGAATTTGGCCGTGTTCACCCGCGAGGTGGCTGCGCTTTTCAAGAACCTGGTGAGGCCCTGTTCCTTTCTCACCCAGCCCTTAGCCTAGGCTCAGGGTAAATCAAGTGGGCTTAAGAACCTGACTGGGAAAGGTTCCCCCTTCTCTGGGGTTGCCTTTGACCTCCAGTCTCCATTGACCTTGACCAAGGACCCAATTCCTTTTCCAGTTCTGACCTACCATTTGCGTTCTTCTTCTCCCCTGACTTTTCCCCCCACGTCTTCTGTTTCCTGCCTTCCCTCTGACCCTGCCCTCCTCTTTCTCTTCTGTGGTGAGTACCCAGCAGCCCTTGGGGCTCCCAGAGGGGAAGAGCCCCACAAAGAGAGGGCTTCCTGGAGGAGGTTCGGGAGAAGGGAGGCCAGACCCTGGGGTTCCTGTCTTTGTGCCACTGCCTCCACTTAACCCTCTTTGTCTTCTGCTTTCCCAACTGCATCTGCTGTGTCCCCAAAGCCTGGAAACTACCTCCCCTCAGCCAGCCTCTCGGCTCCTGCACCTGGTCCCCTGAACAGGCACCTCACGTGGCTTATTCACCGAATCCTGGAGCACAGCTCCGTGGGTTTGGTTTTACTGTTTTCCCCACTTTATGGGCTAGAGAACTAGGGCTCGAGGTTAAGCAACTTGCCGGATTTGAACCCAGGTTGTCTGGCTCCTTGAGCGTCTGAACTCAAGCGTGGCTGTAGCACCTCCGGAAAGCCCATTGCTCTCCAGGCTCCGTGGCTTTGGGACTGGCTTTTGTGCCCCAGTGCCCCCTTTGCCCTGTCCCTGGCTGCATCGTTTCTGAGAGGCAGTTTGCTCTGCGGTTGAGCACCCAGACCTCAGGCTTAGACTCGGACCCGGCCCTGCTGCTCTCTGGGTGTGTGACCCTGGCCACGTGAGTCAGTCTGCCCGGGCACCATCTGTAAAATTGTGCTAATAATGGCACCCACCACACAGAGTTGTAATGAGACTTACACAAGTTAAGTGCCTACCCTGGAGTAAGTGCTCAGTAGGTGAGAGATAATATTGCCAGCTGTCATTATTGTATCTCTCTGCATAGCTCCGCCTCCCACACTGGCCTGGATGTAGGGCTTTAGTGTTTGAGTTCAACGGAATGAGTGACCTTTTTTTTTAGTTTTTAAAAGTTTTTATTTATTATTGAGAGACAGAGAAAGACAGAGCATGAGCATGGGAGGAACAGAGAGAGGGGGAGACACAGAACCTGAAGGAGGCTCCAGGCTCTGAGCTGTCAGCACAGAGCCCAATCCGGGGCTCGAACTCAAACCGCGAGATCATGACCTGAGCCCAAATCAGACACTTTAACCGACTGAGCCCCCCAGGCGCCCCCGAATTAATGACTTCTTTTGTCTTGATCTCTCCTCCTGCTGTTTCGGTCAAACGAGGCTTTCCTGAGGGTCTGCTCTGTGCTAGGCATCATACTAGGGGCTGGTGACACAGGAAAGAGTCAGGCTGTGCCTTAAGAGAGTCATAGTCTAGTGGAGGTCGGCACTGAGATGTGGGATGACACCAGGCATTACCAGCAGCTTGGCACAAACTCAAGAACCCAGCAAGTTGGGTCAGAGGCTGCCATGGTTCAGAAAAGAGGTCAGCATAGACCATGTGTAGGAGCAATCAGGAAGGCTTCCTGGAGGAGGGAAGCCGTACTTTGAAAGGTGAACTCAAGTATCAGACAGGCAATTTGGGTTGCCAAATGGTAGAAATTCAGTTCAAACTAGAATCTTGTTTTTCAAACTAAGATTTTTTAGGGGCGCCTGGGTAGCTGTCGGTTAAGTGTCTGACTTTGGCTCAGGTCATGATCTCACAGTTCATTTGTTCAAGCCCCGCATTGGGCTCTGTGCTTACAGCTCAGAGCCTGGAGCCTCTAAAAAAATTTCAAACTGGACTGGGGCGCCTGGGTGGCTTAGTCATTTAAGCATCCGACTTTCACTTAGGTCATGATCTCGCGGTTCGTGGGTTCGAGCCCTGCGTCAGGCTCTGTGCTGACTGCCAGCTCAGAGCCTGAAGCCTATTTCAGAGTCTGTGTCTCCCTCCCTCTCTGACCCTCCCTTGCTCACGCTGTCTCTCTCTCTCCTAGAAATAAATAAAAATATGAAAAAAAAATTCAAACTGGACTTTAAAAAATATTTTTTAATGTTTATTTATTTTTAAGAGAGAGAGAGAGAAAGAGAGCATGAGCAGGGGGGGCAGAGAGAGAGGGAGACACAGAATCTAAAGCAGGATCCAGGCTCTGAGCTGACAGCACAGAGCTCAACATGGGGCTTGAACTCACTGACCATGAGGTCATGACGTGAGCTGAAGTCGGTCACTTAACCGACTGAGCCACCCAGGCGTCCCTCAAACTTGATTTTTTATAAAGAGAATTCATTGGCCCCCATAATGGGAAATCCAGGTATGCAACTGCCTTTAGGCTTCTGCTCTTTCTCTTAGACAGTTTCTCTCTGTGTCTGCTCAGTGGGCAGGATGGCCCAGCACACCCAGATTCACAGTCTTACCTGAAGAAAGATAGTCTTTCTCCCGGGACTCTGGCGGAAAGTTCCAGGCAGGATCCTGATTGGCTGGCTCGAGTCACGTGCCTGATCCAATCAGTGTAGCCCAAGGATGGGGTACNTCACTGACCATGAGGTCATGACGTGAGCTGAAGTCGGTCACTTAACCGACTGAGCCACCCAGGCGTCCCTCAAACTTGATTTTTTATAAAGAGAATTCATTGGCCCCCATAATGGGAAATCCACGTATGCAACTGCCTTTAGGCTTCTGCTCTTTCTCTTAGATAGTTTCTCTCTGTGTCTGCTCAGTGGGCAGGATGGCCCAGCACACCCAGATTCACAGTCTTACCTGAAGAAAGATAGTCTTTCTCCCGGGACTCTGGCGGAAAGTTCCAGGCAGGATCCTGATTGGCTGGCTCGAGTCACGTGCCTGATCCAATCAGTGTAGCCCAAGGATGGGGTACTCTGGTCAGCTCTGCCTCCTGTGTTTACCCCACGTGACCACAGGGGAAGGGTTCCCCGCATGGCGGGGAGAGGAGCTGGCCGGACACAAACAACAGATGGCCACTTCAGAGTCAGAGGGGCGAGGGGAGGGCCCTGTGGCAAAGGAGTGGAGATGGGGCTGACCGTGGATATTCCCAGAGCTGGGCGGTGATGAGGCCGGCTTAGGAGAGGGGGTCACAGTTCTTCCAGAGGCCGCCTCCACCACCCACCCCTTCTACCCTCCACCCTCACCTCCTCTACCCCCAGGGCCCTCCTCTGCCCCCTGATGCTTCCTTGTGCCCTGTAGCCCCTTGGGGCTCCACAGATGGTCACCCAGGATGGGGTTTGGGGGTCTCTGCGTTTTCCAGGTTCAGAATCTGAACAACATTGTCTCGTTCCCCCTGGACAGTCTGTTGAAGGGGCAACTGAGGGACGGGCGACAGGTGAGTTTCCATTTGGGGAGTGGAGGTGCCCACAGGTGATGGAGTAAGAAAGAGGTGGGCAGGAGACCACAGGGGAGGCGGGGCTGGGCTGCAGCCGAGGTCAAGTGAGGCCGCACAGTGGGCGTGCTGGCCCTAGTTGGGACGGAAGACCTGGCTTTGGGGTCAGGCTAGGATGACTGCCCTACTGTCTGCCTGGGCCCCTCACGTGAAGTAGCTCAGGCAGTTCTCACACCAGCCCTCCGAGGGGGGTTCCGCAGGCCCTGCCGTCCCTGTCCTGCAGTTGAGGCCCAGAGGGTTTGGTAACCCGCTGACAGCTTCCGTGGCAGCCCCGGGTGGGGGTGGGGGGGCTGGGGCTGCTCTCTGCACCCAGGAGCTCTAGCTCCAGGCGGAGCAGAACTCAAAGAAAGTGACAGACTAATCTCCCCGAGAAGTCGAGAAGTCGGCCCNGCCACCAGCCTGGGAACCACCCAAACCAGCCAGGCAGCTTTTTTTACCTGGCTGACAGGGACAGGACTGAAGGGTGTGAGCACTCCAGCTGGATGAGGCCCAGGCAAACTAGGCCAGGGATCAGCCAGGTCTCACCGGCTTGCTGTGTGGCCTGGGGTAGACTTCTCAGCCTCTCTGTGCATATGTCCCCTCTACCTGGACCCTTCCTGTTGACAGGATGATCTAGTTCACGCAGAAGAAAGGGTGGGATAGTTAGGGGAGGAGCCTGACATCCATCTTCCCATCCTCATCGCATGGGGTTTCTACCTTGTGAGAAAGAGGTCTTGAAATTCTTCCCAGACCTTGGGCCAAGGCCCACCAAACCCAGCTGATTCTTAGCAACGATAGGAAGAGGTCAGGTGGGAGAAGGGGCTCAGCCCTGAGAAATGGTGCTGGTCGGGTCTGTTTTGGGGGGCGAGGTTTACAGGAAAGGCTATGTGTGTAGGGTTGGCTGGAGTATGACTCCGAGCAGCTTAGGGGAGCATGAACGCGCAGGGTCACCCTAAAGGTAGCAAAGCGTACTGTTGATTCCAGCCCCCAAGTGCTCCTTTGGGCAAATTGTTCTTTTTTTTTTTTTTTTTTAAAGTTTATTTATTAATTTTTTTTAAATGATTTATTTATTTCTAGGAGAGAGAGAGACAGCAAGTTTATTTATTAATTTTGAGAGAGAGAAAGAGAAAGTGCGCACGTGCATGCGTAAGTGGGGGAGGGGCAATGAGTGAGAATTCCAACAAACCGTGAGATCATGACCTGAACTGAAACCTAGAAGAGTCAGTAGCTTAACTGACTGAGCCACCCTGGTGCCCCTGGGCAAATTGTTCTTTTTAAACCGCAGGATTCCAAAAAGCAGCTGGAGAAGGCGTGGAAGGACTACGAAGCCAAAATGTAAGTGGCTGCAGTCAGGGTGGTTTGCCCAGGGGAGCGATGGACAGGGGAGGACCTCAGTGCTGCCAGGACATGTCACCCAAACGGGCATGGCATCTCACTCTCTAACATTTTGTTTCAATGTTTATTTATTTTTGAGATAGAGAGATAGAGTGTGAGCCAGGGAGGGGCAGAGAGAGAGGGAGACACAGACTCTGAAGCAGGCTCCAGGCTCTGAGCTGTCAGCACAGAGCCCGACGCAGGGCTTGAACCCATGAACTGTGAGATCATGACCTGAGCCGAAGTCGGACGCTTAACCGACTGAGCCACCCAGGTGCTCGCCATCTCCCTCTCTAGAGGCATTTACAGGAGGTGATCTGTGGCCAAGCCTGAGGGGAGTTTGGAGGCTGGACTGCAAGACCGCCAAAGGGGAGCGATTGTGAAGGGTCCTCAAGATGCAACTCTCAGAGACCCATCTGCTCAGTGGTGCCAGAAGTGGGCAGAGAGATGGAAAGGAGCGGCCATTGACCGTGTGCCCGTCAGTCCTCACCACCACCCAGCCCTGTGCGGGAGGTGTTAGCATCCCAGTTGTCAGTGGAGGGACTGGAGGCTCAGACGGGTTAAGTTGCCTGCCCAAGGCCACACGACTAGGCAGAGGCAGAGCTGGGGTTCATGCTCCTCGATCCTCTTTCTGCAACCCCGGTGGTATTTCTAAGCATTTAGTCAGACACGGAGGAGGAAAGGGAGCCAGTGTCGTACCCACGCCTCTGTGCACAGCTCACGATACTCCAGACCTCTCACTCGCTCCTGGGACATCACGGGGACAGAAGGAGCCGCTCCCCCCAGAGCAGAGACTCCTCGGGCTCTGTCTGTGGGACTCTGCCAGGGCCCGGCCGGGCCCACCATACCTCAGGGCACTGTTCACTGTTTGTAAAATGTTTTCTCTTGCATTTTGCAAACACAATATGTGTCCATTGTGAATCACTTAGGAAATAGGGAGGAAAGAAGAAAAAACTTTCATCATCCTTAGGAGAGGTTTAGGGCCATGCGGGGAACAGCTAGTACTTCTCTGTTATTTGAATATTTTTACAAAGTATGGGCGGACCCTCTAGTTTTAGCACTTAAAAAAGTGTGGGGAGGGGAAACCACCAAAAACCAAGAAGAAAATTCTTTCTTTAAAAAAAGCTTATTTAGTTTGAGAGAGAGAGGGGGGAGAGAGAGAATCGCAAGCAGGTTCTGTGTTGTCAGCACAGAGCCAGACAAAGGACTCAAACTCCCAGACCATGAGATCATGACCTGAGTGAAATCAAGAGTTGGATGCTTAACGGACTGAGCCACCCACGTGCGAGGGAAAAGTCTTAATTTCCAAGACTAAAGTATTAACATCTTTCTAGTCATTTTCCTATATATAAAGAAATATTTTTACAAAACTGAGAACATAATCATATTGAGTTTTCTTTTACTTAAAAATACATTGTGACAGGGGCGCCTGGGTAGCTCAGTCAGTTAAGCTTCCGACTTCAGCTCAGGTCATGATCTCACGGCCTATGAGTCAGGTCTTGGGATTCGCTCTCTCTGCCCCTCCCCTACTCGTGCTTTCTTTGTCTCTCTCTCTCAAAATAAATAAATAAAAAAAAACTAAAAAAACCCATCGTGACCATCTTTCCACATCACTGTATATTGATACACATCGTCACTTAAATGGGCTCACTGGGTGCCAACATCCGCATGATCTGAAGTGTATTTCTTCCGCCTCTATCTTTCGGAAGCATCCTTGGAACTAAATCTTTGCTCCCACCCAGAATTATAGGATCTGGAACCCAGGAACTGTAGGATCAATTCTAAGGAGATCCTGGAGCTTAATGTTCCTTCAACCCCAGGGCCATGGGGACCTCCCCAAGTCTGAAGGAAGGCCTTGAGTCCGTACTCCAGCAGTGCCCCCCCCAAAGTAGACCCCTCGGAGAGGTTGCAGGAGCTGTGGTGGGCGTGGCCATCTGCTCTCACTAGAGGCCCAGGGAGGGGCGTGGCCACGCAGGCTGTCTTTCTCTGTTATTTGATGTGGTGGCCTGCGTCTTCCTGAGTTCCCTTGACTAAGCCAGCAGCCTTGCAGGGCATCATCGCCTACCAAATGGAAAGAATAAGTCCCATTCTGCTGACCATTCCAAGTGCTCTGCTTTTACCAGATTTACAGATACATACAAATATATATATACATATTTTTAAGATTTTGTTTTTAAGTAATCTCTACACCTAACATGGGGCTCAAACTTACAACACCGAGATCAAGAGTTGCATGTTCCACGGACTGAGCCAGCCAGGCACCCTTGTACCTGTGCCTGGTATTTTATTTATGTATTGATTTTGCCCGTAAGGTTTCGTTTAAAGACTGTGTAATTGACAGGGAGAGGGGCTTGGTGAAGGTCGTTCAGGGAGTAATCAACAGGGCCTGGACTAGAACCCAGGGCTCTTTCTGCCGTGCTCCATGGTCTCCTGCTCCTCCCATGCAGGTTACATGGATTGAGCTATCTGTCCTGGCACAGGAGTCTGTGACACTCCTTTTTATGAGGGCTTCAGGTGTAACTAGATATTGGTGAGCCATGAGTGACTGTAATTTCCACCTCATTCTTACCAAACCAGTCTGGGCAGCAGCTGGAAGGGCCCAGAATAGCATCTGTTGGATATCACCAGGAGCCTTACTTCCTGATTGTTCATATAGGAGGAGGGTTCCCCTGTCCACCTGGAGCTGTGAAGAAAGGCATCCCCTGTGCAGGGGCCTAGTTTTTCTAGGGTGTTCATGTGCAAGTCTCTTTCCTCATCTGAGAAATGGGGCCAGTGATACCCTGCAGGGTTGATGTGGATGAAATAAGCCCAGTGTATATAAAGTATCTGGTGCTGTGGTTCCACAGGTATTTATCAGGCATTTTCTGAGTCAGAATGGAGACCAGAATAACACAGCGAGGAGCCGTGAGTCAGGATCCTAGGCTCTGCTCCTGGCATCTCCCCTGAGCAGCTTGGGTTCTTGATTCTTTCCCTCCTCTGGGTCTCAGCTTCATCTTCTGTAAAACAATCTCTGATTATGACCTGTCAGAAAAGACACCGTGGGGGTGGGGTGAAATGGGTGACGGGCTCAATGAGCGCACTTACCGTGATGAGCACAGAGTCATGTATAGAATTGTCGATCACTATACTCTACACTGAAACTCACAGAACACCGTGTGCTAACTATAGTGGAATTAAAATTTAAAAGTAAATAAAATACATTTTTTTAAAAAGGAAAAAACAAAGACACTGTGCCTGTCACCAGCCAGGGGAACCAGACAGAGAAGGAGGGATGGAGCACATCTGAGACACAGTGTTGGTTACCAGTGTCGTCCCCAAGGCTCTAGCATCCGACAGACCTGGATTCAAATCCTAGCTCCAGCAGTTACCAGCTGAGGGACTTGGACACGTGACTTGTCTCAGCCACAGGCTCCTCAACTGTAAAAGGGGGTAGTGATCCGTGCCTCCCAGGGTTATCGCATTAGTTGGTGAAGAGTCCAGCAGAGCACCCAGCACAATATTAGTGCTTCAAAATAATAATTAGTAATAATAGCAGCTGGTACTTAGACTTACTTATAAGCTTCTTTTATCCTAGGTTCAGGATAAGCCCTTTACATCTGTTATCCGATGTATCTATTCCTCTTGGCAGGCAAAGGGGCTGTTATTACCCCCAGTTTATAGGTAAGAATTGAGGAAAAAAGCACCACCCCAACCCCTGCCTTAGTGGATGCCACTGGTTCGTAAGCAAGAGGAGAGGTGGGTAGGTAAACAACGAAGATACATGGGGGCGGCTGGGTGGCTCAGTTGGTTAAGCGTCCGACTTCTGCTCAGGTCATGATCTCCTGGTACGTGAGTTCAAGCCCCACATCAGGCTCTGTGTTGACAGCTCAGAGCCTGGAGCCTGCTTTGGATTCTGTGTCTCCTTCTCTTTCTGCCCCTCTCCCGCTCACGCTCTGTGTTTCTCTGTCTCAAAAATAAATAAACATTAAAAATTTTAAAAAAGAAAAAACAACGAAGATACAAAGCGACAGTGTCCTAAGAGTAGTGTCAGTTGAGGTGCAGACAAGACCGGTGGATTTGATTGGGTAGAGGGAAGCGGGGGCAGGAGGAGACATCACAGGAGCGTCGGTTGACGGGTGTGTGCCTCGTGTTGATCCCTTCCTCTCCCGCCATGCTCCTCACGGACCCCCTCCCTCCACCGGGAGTGCCTGCTCCCCCTCTGAATACTGCACGGCCCCCTGAAGTCCCCTTCTCCAGCTACCTGGGTCCTCTCAGTAACTAGCCCTTCACTGTTTTTCACACAATATTCATTTCACTCCTTCTGCCGCAAGTCCATTCAAATAAAATATTCCCAACATGGGAAATGTTTCTAAAATATTGGCCATCCATTGAAGATAGGGAGGGAATAGGAGTTGCTCTTTTCTGGGCAGGGTGTGATGGAAAAAAAATCACTCCCCAGCTGGCATCTGAGATCATCTCAGACCTGGTAGGGTACGTTTCCATAGATGACCTTAGCTGAGGCTGAGGGACAGAGCTGTGGTAATTCACAGAGCCATCTATGGTACTTCACAGCGTGTCTCTATCCTGAGCTAACTAGCTTCTGTCCTTTAATCTCCACTAGAGCCTATACAAAAAATATTAAATAAATAAGCAAGTACCCTATGCTAAAAATAAAACATTATCTAGAGGAATCACCAGTAGTTTTTACCATACTCATCAGTGTTATTAGCACAATGTCATTAGCATCATCATAATCCTGCTGTTTATTGAGGGCTTCCCATATGGCAGGGACTATACCATGCATTAGACCATCTGAGAACAGGCAGTATTTGTCTCATTTTTGAAATGGGGGACACCGAAGCTTAGATTTATAAAGGTAAGTGAGGGAGCTGCCATTCAAATCTAGAACACACATTTCTAGCCACTGTCCCATATCGTGCTTCCCTTTTGTACATTTACTCTGGAGCAGATGCCTTTCCATGTCAGTATGTATAGATCTTCCTTGTCCTTTTTAACAGCTGCATAGTATTCCTATAGCTGTCCAGAATATAATGTATTTATCTATTTCCTGAGAGCCATCTAGCTTATTTTTCACTTTTACTAGTGAATTATAAGATTAGCGGTGTATAGGGNGGGTACGATAAAGCTTTAGGGAAATGAAAAATAACCACTCTTAACAATTAAAAAAAACCCCTATGGACCCTCACTCTAGAGCAGTGGGGCTCACACAGGGGCACCCTTACCCCTAGGAGACATTTCTGGCTGTCAAAACTGGGAGATGCTACTGGCATCTAGTGGATAGAGGTCAAGAGTGCTGTTAAATATCCTACATCTACAGAACAGCCCCCACATCAAATAATTATCTGGTAAAACATCTGTAGTTCCAGGGTTGAGGAATGGCTCAACAGGTCTCCGGGGACAGATTCTGCATATACACGCTGTCCCAGAGGCCTGACCTCAGTAAGACCTGGAACTTTAAAGCCAGAATGGACCTGAGGACTCTGCCTAGGCCTTAGCTTCCCCAGTTTACAGATAGGAAAACCGAGGCCTAGAGGGACCTGTGATAATAATAGCCACAGGGTCTTCTGTGTGCTAAGTCTCCTGCATACTCTTGTCTCATCTGGGTACAGATAGGAATCCCCATTTCCCAGATGAGGAGACTGAGGCTTGGAGAGGGGTAGTGATACTTGGAATATATCCCACAGCTATCATTTTTGCTGAGGGCTGGTACCTATTTGAAAGCAAAACTGGTAAGCGAGAAGTCTCCTTACAGAGGATTTGTGGCTATGCATGCCCAGCCCCAGATGTGGAAACACTCTCCTGGCTGAGAGTGGGTGGTCTGATGGGCGTGGCATTTCTAGGAAGTCATTTACACACAGATCCACCCACCCGCAAAGAGGGAAAACAGCCCTTAAGATCTGTAGGGGGAAGGCCCAGGGTACTCTTAGCTACAAGCTGTCTTTGCTGGCAGAGAAAGAGACAAAGTTTTCTCAGCTTTAAATGCGTAGCTTCACGGTTCAGAAGTAGGAAGGCACCGACCGATCCTCTAAGCCACTGATACTTACAGCAAGATCAGACTGGCCACCCCAAACCCCACCTGGCCCTAATCTCAGCCCGTCGCCTTCCTGCATGAAAACCTTCGGCTCCTTCCCCTTGCTCTTGGCAGCAGCGATCTGAATTAGGCCCTGCGTGAGCGGGCCCCTCTGTACGTCACCCAGAGCCGCCTTCCGCTCCATCTCCATCCCTGAGCCCCGATGCCCCCTGCCTCCAGCCACCACATGGTCTGAGGCTCCTCGCTTTCTCCAAGGCAGCTTCTCAGACTTCACATTTCACCTCAAACAGCACTTCTGAGCAGCCGGGTGGGGTCAGATCCCCCATTTCAGTCTTCACGGCTGTGATTTGATTCGTGTCTTTCTCCCCCACCTGGACCCTCTTTGTTTACCATCGTGCCCCAGCCCTGCCACATAGCTGGCACCCGGGAGGGCCCCTCACTCTCGTGTGCCCGTGGCAGAGAGGAGCACGTGGGCGTGGTGGCGCGTGAAAGGGGCTATCGCGAGAGTTATTCAGGCCTCTCTTTCCTTGGAGCCTAGGGCCAGGCTGGAGAAGGAGAGGGACCGGGCCAGGGTGATAGGAGGGAGCCCTGGGGAGGTGGCCCAGGACACGCAGAGAGAACGCCGCGTCTTCCAGCTGCACATGTGTGAGGTGAGGGGTGCTGCGGGGTGGGGCGGGTGGGATGTGTCTCCCTGTCTTTGTCTCCTGAACCCCCCAGGGGGCGCAGCTGCAGGTCCTAGCCAGATGGCACCTGAGATATCACCAGGGTTCAGTCATGGCCAAGATTAGCCCGGGCTGGGGATGGCAGCCCCTTACCCCCGGGATGCAGTTCTGCTCACCTTGCACACTTAGCCCTGCTCTGTCCCCAGTATCTGCTGAGAGCCGGGGAGAGCCAGATGAAGCAGGGTCCCGATTTCCTGCAGAGCCTCATCAAGTTCTTCCACGCGCAGCACAAGTAGGTTTCTTCTCCCTTGTCCCCACCCCCACCCACAGCCCTTGCCATTAACCCTTCAGACGACACAAAACAAAAACAAGGCCAGGATCTGGCAGGCCCTCGAGGACTCCGTCTGTGCCTTGTTGGTGATGCTTCCTAAGGCTCCTCTTTTCCTGGGGGCTCACCATGTACCAGGCAAACCACACATTTGCTCTCACTCAATCCCCCAACGGCCCTGTGAGCAAGTACTGTTATTATCCCCATTTATCCTCAGAAAACTGAGGCTCAGATTTACTAATATCACGCAGCTGGGAAGCGGGATCTGGACCCAGACAACTTCGACTCCGGGGAGCCCGCTCCCGACTGGCAGACGGTACTGCCCGCAGGGGCCCTGTGGTCCTGGGCGCATCTTCTCCCTCCCTTCCTGCCTCTCTCACTCTCCTCTGTCTTGTCCCATGTGTGGCCTCACGCCTCTTAGCTTTTTCCAAGATGGCTGGAAGGCTGCCCAGAGCCTGTCCCCCTTCATCGAGAAGCTCGCGGCCTCTGTGCACGCGGTAAGTCGGCCTCGCCCTTGGGCACATGGTCAAGTCCTCTGTGTTTCTGGGAGAACCCGGGGGGTGTGGAGGAGCTGACCCCTGCCCGGAGAGCAAGGCCGCTCCCCTGCTCGACTTGCTCTGGGCTGTGCACCCAGCACGCCTGCGGGCTGACAGCGCGTCCTGCTTTCTGCCCCGCAGCTGCATCAAGCCCAGGAGGAGGAGCTACAGCAGCTGACCCAGCTCCGGGACTCCCTTCGAGGGTCACTGCAGCTTGAGAGCAGAGAGGTCAGTGCCTCAGTCGTCCCCAAATAAGTGCCTTCTCCTAAGGCCCGCCGTGGCGGGAGGGAGAGAAGGGAGGCCGCCTGCCAAGGGGCCCTTGAGAAGTCTCCCTGAGTGAGACCCCCGCAGGATGAAGCTCTTCCCAGACGCCCTAAGGTCTCCTTTGCGTGTCCGAGGAACAGGAGAATCTGAGCCGGAAGAACTCAGGAGGGGGCTACAGCATCCATCAGCACCAAGGCAACAAGCAGTTTGGGACGGAGAAGGTGGGCTTTCTGTACAAGAAAAGTGACGGGTAAGTCACTCAGAGAGGCTAAGTAACCTGCCCAAAGCCACACGGCCAGTAAATGACGGTTGGGGGAGCTGCCCAGTGGGGCCGGTCTCATCATTTGCTTAGGCTCTGAGGTTTAGGACCCTCCACTCTAGCTACACAAAGTCCTCGGAATCCTCGGCACATGAACTTCTGCCGGAAGGTATGGGCTGTTCTTAACTTGAAAAAGAATAGTAGTAGCAGCTAGCCCTTGTTGAGTACTTATGATGCCCCGCACTGTCTCCATGCCTTCGCCCTTACCCTCTCTCTATATGGAATATCCCTGGAAATGAAAGTGTTGACTGCGCCTTGCTCCCTGGTGTAAAAAAAAAAAAAAATTAGTCCGTGAAATGCAGAGGTTCCGTGGGATGTATTCATGTGTCTACTAACCAATCAGCTTTTGTCAGAGAAGAGTAGCTTTGTTACACCAATCGGTATTCACCTCTGAGAGAAGTATTAAGTAGCTTTGCATCGTGGGTTTGCTGATTTCTATTTTGCGGGTCTCAGTAGCTGTCTTGCTTTATCCTGAATCATAGTGCATCTGTGTGTCAGGCGCCTGATGCTCCTCGCAGACTGGGAGCTCCCGAAGGCAGGGAGCGGTGTCTCCTTCGTCAGACGAGAAGCTCTCAGAGCGCCAGGGTCACATGTTCCCCTTTAGAATGAGGATTCCCAGAGGGTGGGGGCTGTGTTTCCCCCATCAGACTGGAAGCTTCCTCAGGACAGGACTGTGTCTCCTCCATCAGAAGGGAGCCCCAGAAAGTGAGGGGTGTAGGAGTCGGAGGATGGAAGAGGTGAAAGAGGCATGACTGGAGGCTGTACAAGTGGGGCTGGGGACCTGCTCCAGGGCTCTTTTCTGATACAAGGGAATTGGGTGTGAGCCTTGGGTCAGTGTCTCTCTATCCCTCTGGGCTCTAGAATTCGAAGAGTCTGGCAGAAAAGGAAGTGTGGAGTCAAGTACGGCTGCCTGACCATCTCACACAGCACGGTGAGGCCTGGAGGGGAGGAGCTCTCAGGGCTCAATAGGTCCTCTCTTCGCTGCTCTGAACAAGCCCTCCCCCCAGCACCGGCCCCCAAACCTGGACCCAGGTTGCTGGAGACCCTCCTGTGGGAGAATGGATGGGATCCAAAGCTCCCAACCTAGTCTTGGCCCACACTCCACATCCATGAGGGACTGGGGGAGAGGAGACATGGACTGGAACAGGACTACTGTACCCATTTAACAGATTGGGAAATAGAGGTCTAAGAGTCTGGGAGGCCCCGAGGGTAATGCATAAATCCTTTATCCCCCAATTGCCACAGATAAACCGGCCCCCTGTGAAGCTGACCCTGCTGACGTGCCAAGTGAGGCCAAACCCTGAGGAGAAAAAGTGCTTTGACCTGGTGACCCGTGAGTAGTCCCTGTTTCCTCTCTAACAACTGCCCAGCGCTTCTCTAAGAGACCTCTCAGCTCCCAGGAGGCTTTAGTTCGGGGCCTGTGTCCAATCCCACATGTGTTTATCAAACACCTGCTTCTGTGACCATCAGACTCCTTAGGTCCTGGACGCTCTTTTTAGAGGCTTCACCCCACATCCCATTAAACATTAAAGTGTACCCACATCCCACATTAAATATGATTATTCCTGTAAAGTATATTTGAATGGATTTGGGTAATTGGGCTTTCGAAATTATTATTTCTTTAAAATGTTCACTCTCCATCCTTTGGAGGCTTTGATGCCAGGCTTTACGTGGGGGCCAGTGCAGGCTGAGAAAGACCTAGATCTCATCCTAGGGACCTCTCTGGCAGGGAAGCATCCAGAAGAGAGGTGCAGATACAGCACTGTCCAAGACTGGGGAGGGGAAGTCCTGCCGTACTGTGGGGAATCCGGAGAGGCTGTCTGAGGCAGAGAGCCCTGGCGTATAGCCTTGAAGAACACAGAGTTTGGGGGAAGACATTTCAGGAGATAGGACTGGCATGATGAAAGGTATGGGAGCAGGGCAGTGGCTCTGAGCAGGGTGGCCAGAGTGTAGGGTTCACAGAGGAGAGCAGTGGGAGATGAGGCCTGGGAATACCACTTAAAGGTTTGGACCTGATTTCCTGGTAATAGGGAGCCATGGGGTGTCTTGGAGCAGGGGGTGGCATGATTAGATTGAAACCTCGGGCACAACAACCTGGCAGCTGGTACAGGTTGGGCAAAGGGGGAGTTCGGGAGCAAGGAGACCAGACAGGAGGCTGAGGGCCCAAGTGGGGTGAGGGCAGTAGGTTCCCAGGATACCCTGCCTCTGAGCTGGATGGGGTGCTGTTCCCTGGAGCCCCGAACTGGAGTGTCACACAGAGGCTTCTTGTTGGGATCCTCCTTTGGATGTGACTTATGAGAAGCTGCTTGTGCTGCCGGCCACTGTCATTACCCTCCCCACCCCCAGCTCTGCAGAGCCTGGCTCCACAGGGAAAGAAGCACCACCTGGACCCGCTGTTTGGGTGAGGGCTCCCTGGGCCCAGGGAAGGCCCACAGGGTTTCTGTGGGCCAGACACACCCCCATCTCCCCACAGACAACAGGACATACCACTTCCAGGCAGAAGATGAACATGAGTGTGAGGCGTGAGTGAGCCCCTCGGGCAGCCTGGGGGTGGGGTCAGGGGAGCCTCTGGGGACCCCACCCCCGCGGGTGTCACTCCCGTGCCCCCCCGGCGTGCTCTTTGCAGGTGGGTGTCAGTGCTACAGAACAGCAAGGACGAGGCCTTGAGCAGTGCCTTCCTCGGGGAGCCCAGCGGCGGCCCCGGGCCCTGGGGGGGCGCTGGGCTGGACGGGGAGCCCCAAGACCTCACGAAGCTGCTCATCGCGGAGGTGAAGAGCAGGCCCGGAAACGGCCAGTGCTGCGACTGCGGGGCTGCAGGTCGGCCAGG
>NW_027532008.1:5682576-5690659 GCF_008692635.1 Crocuta crocuta
CGCCAGCCTCCAGCTGCTCTACCTTGCAGACCCCACGTGGCTCAGCACCAACCTGGGTGTCCTCACCTGCATCCAGTGCTCCGGCGTCCACCGCGAGCTGGGTGTGCGCTTCTCGCGCATGCAGTCCCTCACCTTGGACCTGCTGGGCCCCTCTGAGCTGCTGGTGAGGGCGGGGCGGGGCCAGAAGTGGCCTTGGGGGCGTGACTTTGGGGGGGCTGGACTTGGGTCGACTGGCTCAACCTGAGATTGTGGGGCCGGGAGAGGTGGGGCAGGGTCCTGATGCAGCACCGGGAAGGGGCTGATGGGGCGGGGCTTCTGGAGGCTCCTTCGTCCAGGGGGCGCTGCCCTAACCACCGGTCTGACCCCCACCGCTTTCCTGCGACCCCAGCTGGCCTTGAACATCGGAAACACTCGCTTCAATGAAGTTATGGAGGCCCAGCTGCCCTCACATGGCGGCCCGAAGCCCTCAGCTGAAAGTGACATGTAAGGGGATTATCAGATGGGGGGGGCGGGCATCATGGCTGGGGATTCTGCTTCCCCAGCTCCTGTGGTCTCAGGAGGATCTTGGACCGGAAGTCTGGGGAGAAGGGAGCCTCAGATCTGGAAGAGTCTAGGACATGGTTCTGGGGGAAAGGAGGGCTGTATCTCCTGTGGGAGGGGCCACTGGGTGGAAACGGCCCCTGCTCTGACATTGTGGTTGACTTCGGCAGGAGCTCGCGCAGGGACTATATTGTGGCCAAGTATGTGGAACACAGGTTTGCCCGCCGGTCCGCACCTGAGCCTCAGAGACTCCGGACGGCCATTTGCAACCGGGACCTCCCGTCAGTGCTGGAGGCCTTCGCTAACGGGCAGGACTTTGGACAGCTGCTGCCTGGGCCCGAGGGGCAGGTGAGAACCGCCTCCAAGGGCCACTTACACCCTTCGCGCTCTCTCACCCCAGTCTTTCTCCAGGACCAGCTATCTCCCCCTCGCTCCTCCCCACCTCTGACATCTACTCAGATCCCACCCTGCAGAGGGGTGAATGGGACAGAGCACTTCAGTCAAGCCTACCTGGGCCAGACTCCTGGCTTTCTGTCTTTTCCTAGCTGTGTGATCTAGAGCAGGTTACTTAACTTCTCTGAGTCTCATTTTCTCATTCATAAAATGAGTTGATGATAGCACCCACAGGGTAGAAGCGAGAATTAAGTTATGTATATAATAGGGCCAGGCATATAGTATGTGTGCACTAAATGTTAGTATCTTTTTCCTTGACCAGCCTCGGAAATGGGTAAGGGTGCATCAGGTAGATAAGGGAAGACTGTTGCACTGGCGATTCCACGGACAAACATCATGTGAGCCAGGAGGGGGTGGGGCGGAGGGGCAGGGTACCAGAGTCGTTTGAATGGATAAACTGACAGGAGTTGCCGACAGTACATGCAAAATTGGATGTCGTGTCTTTGAGCGGTGGGTGGGACTGCCCAGGGGGGGCAGTGAGGGTACAGCACTTAGGTGAGGTAAGAATTTGGAACAGCCTACACACGAGTGACAGCTCAAAGTATGAGGTTACCTGAGGTCTCAAGGGGTCAGTGAGAGAGAGGAGCAGAGAGGGAAAGCGCAGGGCTAAGAATCAAGTTTGGGAAGCATCTGTTAAGAGGAGGCGGAGCCATTGAAGGAGGCTGCGAAGGAACTGGTCGCTCGCCTTCCTCCCAAACACGCTCCATCCCCGTGGTCCCCTCTCTCAGCTCCAGCAGCCAGCACGTTAGGTGGCAGCGGGGCAACAGCCTTAGGTGTGGAGGTGTCCTGGGCAGCAAGAGTTCAGGAGGGTAATCCTGGATTGAGGGCAGGTGAACTGGGGGAAACTCAGAGGTGTGGCTGTGTACCCAGGCACCTGGAGAGCTCGCCCTGCACTTGGCCATCAGAGTCGCCAACCAGGCCTCCCTGCCCCTGGTGGATTTCATCATCCAAAATGGGTGAGAACCTCCCTACCTGTCCGGCCACCTCCTCATACTCCCCGTTGTTCCTTTCTCTTCTCCGCTCCCCTTCCCCCTTCCCTCTCCTCGCCCCTGACTTTGACCCCTTCGCCCTGTCTGTTCCCCTTACCTCCTCCCTGACCCCCACCCCCAGAGGTCACCTGGATGCCAAGGCTTCCGACGGGAACAGTGCTGTGCACTGCGCAGCTCTCCACAACCAGCCCGACTGCCTCAAGCTGCTGCTGAAAGGGAGAGCTTCAGTGGGCACAGGTGGGGCTCCAGCACCTCCCCCACCACACTTCCGGGTCCCTGCTCCTCTGAGTGTGGCACTTCCTGCCTTCTTCCCAGATGGAGAGCACTGATAACCACCATGGGCTCTGCAGACAGACTTGGGTCCTAATCCTGGCTTGCCTCTGACCACCTCTGTGACCTTGGGATCTGTCCATTCATCTCTTGAACCTCAGCTTCCCCATGTGTAAAATGGGTGTCATACCATGGACCAAGTAGAACTGCTAAGAAGAGAAAATAAAAGAATGTTTCTGAAAGTACCTAAGCAAATAATATTGGCTGAATTCAAATAATAGTGATTATAGTAGCCACTATTTACTGTTTAACATATGCCTGGTCAGGGGCGCCTGGGTGGCTCAGTCGGTTAAGCGTTCGACTTCGGCTCAAGTCATGATCACCCAGTTCTTGGGTTTAAGCCCTGCATCGGGCTCTGTACTGACAGCTAGCTCAGAGCCTGGAGCCTCTCTTCGGATTCTGTGTCTCCCTGTCTCTCTGACCCTCCCCTGCTTGCACTGTCTCTCTCTCTCTCTCTCTCTCTCTCCCTCAAAAAAGAATAGAACATAAGAAAATTTTAAAAAACAAACAAAAAAAACCACATGCCTGGTAAGCTGCCAAGTGCTCTATACATGTTAACTCAATTAATCCTCCTAACAACCTCATCAGAAAGTTATAAGTATTATACTCATTTTGTAGATGAGACAGTCAAGGCCCAGAGAGGCTAAGCGACTTGCCCAAGACCACACAGCCAGGAAGTAGCAGAGCCAAGATTCCAATGCAGTCTGATTCCAGAGGCCCATCATAACCTCTAAGCTCTAATGTCTTTTGACCCTGACCATGACCCCTAACTTTACCCCTCACAGTGAACGAGGCAGGAGAGACAGCTCTGGACATAGCCAGGAGGAAGCAGCACAAGGAGTGTGAGGAGCTGGTGAGGTCTAGGAAAGGAGGGGAAGCCCCTGACCCTTTCTCTTTCTCTGCTGAGCCCCTGACCCTCTGAACTGCCAAGGCTCTGTTATTGACAGCTGGAGCAGGCCCAGGCTGGGACCCTCGCCTTCCCTCTGCACGTGGACTACTCCTGGGGCGTCTCCACGGAGCCTGGCTCTGACAGCGAGGAGGAGGAAGAAGAGAAGGTGGGTCCCCACCCCATCTCTCGGGCCTTTGTTAGAGACCAGATGGAAAGAGCCAGATGGGACCTGGGGTGGGGAGGGGCAGGCCTGAACCACAGGAACCTCACCGTCCTCTCCCCCGTACTTGCACCCCTGCAGCGCTGCTCTCTGAAGCCCCCTGCCCAGACCCGCTGGACCAGTGGGAGGGTCGACCTCAGCAACAAGACGTATGAGACCATCGCCAGCCTCGGACCAGCGGCCCCCCAGAGCCAGAGCGAGGCCTCTCCCCCACCCTTGCCGGTCAAAAACCCTTCTCGGACCATGGTCCAAGGGCGTGCGGGACATGCCAGTGGAGGTAGGATTGGCTGCCCAGAAAAATGCTCATCCTACCACTCGTTGAGGGCCTACTGTGCACCAGCGCACTGAGCTCAGGGTGCGTCTGTTAGTCCATCCCACCCTCACAATCGCTGGCCAGGTAGAGGTCACCCCGCCCCCTTACAGGTGAAGGAACAGAGATGTGAAGTGACATCCCCAAGATCCCACAGCTACTAAGTTCCCGATGTGGGATTCAAACCCAGGTCTGTCTTATTCCAGATTCCTCAATGCTTTCCTTAAATAAAAAGAGAGAGGAGCCTTTATTGACTGGCCGCTGTGTCTCCGGTATTTGGGGGGCTACCGAGACACAGACTAGTGGGGGAGATAAAAGCTGGCCTGCAGTTCATTACAATAATAGATGCAACAGTATAGAATGTAAATCCNCACAAAGAATGTACATCTCAGGAGGACAGGAATTTGGGTGCTCTGTGGACTAGTATTTGTCCTGCACCTAGCCCCGCACCTGGCTGTTCTAGAGAACTGTTTGTTGAATGAACAGCCTTGTTCTGGGGGCTCAGGGGAGGGAGGGAGCGTGTTCTCTTGGGACTGGGGAGTGGTTGAGGGAGGCGTCCTGTCTGGGTGGCGTCTGAGTTGAGCCTGGGGGGTGCGCAGAGGAGTCCAGACTGAGGAGCAGGGGGAGCAGAGGCAGAACGTGCATCAGTGTCGTCTGGCCGTCATAGCAAAGGAGACCAGGCACGGTGGGGAGGAGCTGAAGGGGAGCACCGGAGAGGTGGGTGGCGTCGGGGTGTGGGGACAGCCGTAGAGGCCAGGGACTGCTTTGAAATTGAGAACAGAGTAATTGATCAAGACAGTGATTGAAAAATCACTTCTGATTCTAGATCGTTCCGAAGTCCCAGGCCTGAGCTCAGAGCCCTCTGGGGCCCCCGAGAGCCTGGGCAGTCCAGCCCCCACCCCTTCCAGCCTCGCAAGCCCTGGGGAAGCTGGAGGTCCCAGCCAAACCCCCCCACCGAGCTCTGAGGAGGGCCTCTGGGAACCCCCCGGCCCCTCCCGACCCAGCCTGACATCTGGAACCACCCCCGTGGAGATGTATCCCCCGGTCAAGTTCAGGTGAGAGTCCAGCTGGGCAGGTCTCCCCGACCCCTCTGTACATCATGTGTTTCCCCACGTGTCAGTGGTGCCTGCCTGAGGCCTGGGGTAGCTCCCTGCTCTGAGCCCACGGCCCACACAGAATGCTAGCCCTTGAGTGGAGGGTGAGTGGACCCCCTGCCCCTCATGCACCTGCTCCGGGGTCTGGCCTGGAGAGCTGGGAAGCAGCCTGGGACCCTCTCTGCTGGAGGCCGAGTGGAGACGGCTTAGTCCCACCTGTGGGAGGACTCTCGGTGGGATCTCTGTGGTGCTCCCACCTCCAGCCCAGGATCCAGTCCCCCCCTTCCCTATAAACAAGCCCCTTCAGTTTGCAGTTTGGGGGCTACATACAGGGAAATCTCCAGAGCCCTCGGAGGTCAGTTCTAGGCCCGGAGGCTTTGGGGGACTCTGCCCACCTGCTTAGGCCCCAGGCTATACCCCTTTCCCCCACACTAAGGGGCTCTCAGCATAGGTCACATTGGCCTTTCCCTGCCTTCCAGCTCGGAGAGCACCCGCTCCTACCGGCGGAGTGGGACGGAGCCCGGACGACTGTCCCTCAGCCAGGCAGCCTCTGCACAGAAGGAACATGCCGGTATGAGCTCTGGGACCGTGGTTTGAGGGGCGGCGGCCGATCACGTGGAAGGTGGAGTTGGTCAACAGGAGGCGCCGGGGGTGGGGGACCTCTCCCCATGACTGGGGTACATATGAGAGCAGGTGGCCATAGTTTGCTCAGTCCCTGCCATGGTGTTCCCCCTCTGTGCCGCAGCCCAGGACGCACGCAGCTGGGGAGAGCCCAGGCCTTGAGAGCTGGCAGAGGTGATGGGGCCCGAGCCCTGGCCTCTGTCCCGGGGAGGACGAGCAAACCCCTGTCAGCCAGGCTGGAGGCTCAGAGAAGGTCTCACTGCCCTGCGGATGAGGCAGGAGAGGGTGGCTGTGTCCCAGCCCTTAGTTTGCCTAACTGTCCCCTTGTCGCAATCCGCTGAGTCGGCTCACTCCGAGGCATAGAGGCATGTCCCAGGGACAAGGCGAGAGCTGCCATCCCTAGTCCAGCTTCTCTCTGCTGGATCACGAAGCCCCTCACAGCTCCCCCGAGTTGGTCGAGGAGCTGGGGGTGGGCACAGGACAGAGTCAGCTGGGCTGAGAATAAAACTGCTGTTCCTCGTCCCCCCGGGGATTCCTCAGGGGTGGCCGTGACTGTCAGTGCCGGGAGCGGGACCCAGCAGGGGCGGGAGCCGGGTCTCCTGCGGAATTGTCATCCTCAGTCCATCAGAGTCAGGCACTGGACACAAATCTGTGTCCACAACCAGGTATCTGTCACCCAGCATTTAGCTGAGACGTGCGTGCTAAGAAGAGACCAGGCCTCAGGGTGTGGAGGCCTTGGAAAAGTGGCTTCACTTCTTTAAGCCTCCGTTTCATTGTCTGTTAAATGGGGATAATTTCATCTATCCATGACAGGACGGTGGTGAAACTGAGTGAGATAAACAGCTGGTATATAATGAAGGTACTTAGATGAGGTGCCTGGGTGGCTATCGGTTAAGCGCCCGACTTCAGCTTGGGTCACGATCTCACAGTTCGTGAGTTCGAGCCCTGCATTGGGTTCTGTGCTGACAGCTCAGAGCCCAGAGCCTGCCCAGGATTCTGTGCCTCCTTCTCTCTCTACCCTTGCCCCACTCGCACTCAGTCTCTCTCTCTCTCTCTCTCTTTCTCACAAAAAAAATTAAAAAATTTTTTTAATGTGTAATATAGGTACTTAGAAAATGTCAATTTTCATTCTTGTATCCCCAGGTTGGCTTCATTGAAGGAGAGGGCTCAAGAGTTGGGTTCTCCTGGAACTCTGCACGGTTTTTGCAAGACTGGCCCCTTGCTGGCCTTTGAATGCCTGAATCACCCCCATGGTTGGGTCCCAGTGTTCAGAGCTAGGACTTGAGCCCACAAGACTGGAGAACTGGGGTGTTCGTTCCCTTTGGGTCTTGCTCTCTCTGTCCCTTGTGCCTCCGTGGCTGGCCTTCCTCCCTGCCGTGGGCCCCTGCCCAGGACACCGGGCCCCTCCATGTTAGGGCTGATGGCGGCTCCTTCTCTCACCCGTCACTGCCCAGAAGCCAGGGAGCCGTAGGGCTGGATCTGAGCATACTTGAGCTACTCTTCGCCTTGAGAACTCTCCGTCTCCCATCAGACCAGAACTCTGTTTCTTCTATCAGCCTGGGGGCTCCGTAAGGGTAAGACCGGCCCACCTTCATCGTGCTTCATGTCCAGACCAGGAATTCTAACCAGACAAACGGCTTGTCTTCTTGGCTACTCCTTCGTCTGGGACTCCTTTCCTGAGTTTCTCTCTATGTCCAGCTGTCACATGAGTAAGACAGGGGTCTTGCAGATCTGGCCCCTTGCTAGGAAGCTGGTCCCCAAGGGCTGGGCATGGGGATGGGCAGGGCTGGATTCCAGGGGACGGTCCTCAGCCCAGGGGCAGACGATCGGCTGCCTTACGCCGATGAGACATTGGCTGTCTGTAGCTTGCGTGCATCCTGCTTGGCCGGCGCCCGCGCTCCACTGGCTGTTAAATAAATACTCCGAAGAGCACTCCTTTCGAGGGACAGCGCGGCCTTCCGGGGACCTGGGCTGTGTTCCCCGGCCAGGAAGTACCTAGGAGTAACCCCCGGCTGCCTACTCTCCTTGGTTTCGCAGGCAGGAAGGAAAGGAATGGTTGGGGATGATTGATCTTCGCCCCTCCCCTTTTCCTTTGGTCAACTTAGGAGCCTTCCAGTCTCAGGGGAGGAAAGAGCTAAGAAAGGAGGAAGGAGAATAATGGCAACAGGAGAGCAGGGAATAAAGTTTCTGCTTCCCCTTGCCGGAAATGCCACCATGACTTCCAGCCCCATCTTAGAAAAAAGGTACATTTAGCCATCATCAGTCTGTAACGCAGCTTTATGGGCACTGGGCGTTCGGCCCTGGCCGGGATGGGATGGGCCAGACAGGAGGGGCTGGAGGGTGCCGACGGCCCAGCTCAACCCTGGCAGGCTGAGCCACTTACCCTGAACGGAGACCTGACTGGTCTGGGATCGCACAGGGGCAGGGGTTGCCTCCAGGGTCTGCTTTTGTTCATCTCAGACTTGTTATTTCACTCATCTCTAATAAAAGATTTTTTTTATTAAATTCCAGTGGTTTCATTTATGTGATCCGAAGAGCAATAGGGAAGTGGGTGGGAATTCCAGGGCCTGGAATTCTTTCTCTGGACCTGGTAAGGGATGATTTTGCTGCAGGGGACGTTTGGCAATGCAGGAGACC
>NW_027532008.1:5690782-5699781 GCF_008692635.1 Crocuta crocuta
ACAACTGGGAGGCGCTACTGGCATCTAGTGGCTAGAGGTCAGAGACACTGGTAAGCATCCTGCAATACACAGGTGAGCCCCCGCGAGGGTGCATTATCCCATCTAGAATGCGAACGGTGTCCAGGTTAAGAAACGCTGGTGCAGGGACGCCTGGGTGGCTTAGTCGGTCAAGCGTCCGACTTTCGCTCAGGTCATGATCTCGTGGTTCGTGGGTTCGNTAGAAATAAATAAAAATATTAAAAAAAAAAAAAGAAACGCTGGTGCAGAGGAAGCGTGCTGCGCAGACTCGCGGTTTAGGTCTGTCACAGCCCTTGTGCCAACTTGATTTCCCTTGAGATGGAGCTTTGGGGGCCAGCAGTTTATTATTTGTGAGGTGATCCCAGGAAACAAGTAGGGAGTGGGGCAGTCGGTCAAGAGCAATGGAGGTTGTGTTAATGAGGGGCTACCACCAGGAACTACTGGGACTTATCTTGGGGACCTTTGAGAGTCTATACTGATTGGAGCATGTCTTCAGGCGCCTGGCTGGCTCAGTCGGCGGAGTGTGTGACTCTTTAAAAAATTTTTTTAATGTTTTATTTATTTCTGAGAGAGAGACAGCGTCAGCAGGGGAAAGTCAGAGAGAGGGAGGTACAGAATCAGAAACAGGCTCCAGGCACTGAGCTGGCTGTCAGCACAGAGCCCGACACGGGGCTCGAACCCACAAACCGTGAGATCATGACCTGGGCCAAAGTCGGAAGCTTAACCGACTGAGCCACCCAGGTGCCCCTGGAGAGTGTGACTCTTGATCTCAGGGCCATGAGTTTGAGCCCCATGTTGGGCATAGAGATTACTTAAAAAAAAACACACACACAAAAAAAAACACATGTCTTCAAGTTGTCCCACTGAAAGTGAAAATATTGGTGTGTTTACCACTAAGTCTGGTCTCTCGCTGGATGCGGGGTCCTTCCTGGGGGTCTCCCCGAGCACCTCCTGCCTGCTCTGAAGCCCTCACTCAGGAGACATGGGAAGGTGCTGGAGGTGCGTCCAGGAATTGCCTGCTGTGACCTCCAAGTGAGGGCAGGGAGACAGAGGGAATATGTCTGAAGTAGCTGAGCAGTGCGACCCTGGGCTCCTCTAAGCCTCAGGCTTCCCATCCATATGATGAAAGGGTTGAACTTGATGTTTTCTTAGAGTCCTTTGAGCCCTGATGATGTGGGAATCTTGGCTTCTTTTGTTTGATGTCATTCAACTCAGGGTGGGAACTGTGTGGAAGTTTGAGGAAAATTTAAAAAAAAATTTTTTTGTAAGCAATCCTGGGGGCGCCTGGGTGGATTAGTTGGTTAAGTGTCCGACTTCGGCCCAGGTCATGATCCTGCACTTCATGGGTTCGAGCCTTGCATCAGGCTCTGTGCTGACAGCTCCGAGCCTGGAGCCTGCTTTGGATTCTGTGTCTCCCTCTCTCTGCCCCTCCCCTGCTCACACTTTGTCTCTCTCTCTCAACAGTAAAATTTAAAAAACAATTGTAATAAACATCAAAAAAAAGTTTTAAGGGGCACCTGGGTGACTCAGTCGGTTAAGCTTCCAACTTGGGCTCAGATCGTGATCTCACAGCTTGTGAGTTCAAGCCCCGCATCAGGCTCTGAGCTGACAGCTCAAGCCCGGAGCCTGTTTCTCATTCTGTGTCCCCTCTCTCTCTGCCCCTCCCCTGCTCACACACTGTCTCTCTCTCTCTCAACAATAAACAATAAACAAATTTAAAAAACAAACTTTGAAAGGCAATCCTGGGGCACCTGGGTGGCTCAGTTGGTTAAGTAATAGATTTCAGCTCAGGTCATGATCTTGTGGTTTGTAAGTCAAGCCCCATTTGCCCCCAACCTACTTCTCTGCTACAGCCCCAGCAATTTTTCTGTTCTTCCAACCCTGGCATGCCAAGCACAACCCCCCCATCCCTAAGCTTTGCATTCAAAACTCCAGGACTGTTTTGTTCCTCTCTGGATGCTCAGGGCTAGAACTGCCTGGCACTTAGTAGGTGCTCAATAAGTACATGTTGAATGAGTGAATGTTTCTTCATCTCTTGCAGGAATACTCCCTTCCTCCTCCCCTCAACTCCCACCCTGCACATCTGCCCAAAGTTTAAACTTGGCTTCTTCAGAGCAGATAACACCTCAACTGGTACAGCTCCCCTCAAATGTGTCTTTAAAGTATCCTCCCCTTCTTCCTGACCCTCACCCGAGTTGTGATCATATGGAATTGATTGTGTCCAAATGTGCCTCGGTTTTCTCTTGTGCATAGACTGAATCTCAACTTGCTGGGTCTAGTCTGTCGTGTTTGCTGCCTGGATACTCAAAAGGCATTTGTTGAATGAGAGAAAAACCTATTCGTTCCTACCGAAGTCCCAGGTCACACAGCAGCAGACAGAAGCCCATGAGTCGTGACCCAGGCTGGGTCGGGCTTCTCTAGAGTTTTCTCAAGAAAGTCTAGAGATGTCACTGAACGCCCCACGCCACAGTGCCCCACTCTGTACTCACTATGAACCACTTTTCATGCTTCCGCCTCAGGTCCCTCAGCACCTCTCCCCTGCACTAGGATCACTTTGTGTCAATTAAGCTCTAGTTTAGGACTTTTTCCTGGGTCTGCCGGGGACACTTGGAAGGTCCTTCCACGGGAACCCAGATGTGTGCACAGCTGTGGGGGCACAATTCTGTTTCCTTCCCTTGACCTGAGATGACCCAATCCCACTGGGGAGGCAGTGGCCTGACCCTGAATAAATAAAGGGCGCCCATGCACCTGGGTCAGGATTTCTCAAAGCTTGGCGCACCTAATCTCCCAAACCCTCACTACTCAGAGAGCCGTCCTGAAGGCAGCCCCGCGCGTTGCGCTCGGGGGGAGCTTGTTAGAAATGCAAAAACCTCGCTGCAACAAACAAAATAGAAACAGAGAGCCTGGATCCACGCGTGTGCACGAATGAGTGAGCAGGGGGTTCGGCAGAGCTGGATTTAACGATCGTGCAGGAAATATGATCCGAGGGCACCAAGTTGCCTGCACTTGGGCATAGGCGCGCGGCTTTGAGCTGTGATCGCGCACAGACGCGGGAGCCAGGACTCCCGCCAGAGCGCCCCCAGCGCCGCGACTGCCTCCTGTGTCCGGGGACCACGGCCTCTCCACTTGCCAGAGAGCACTCCTTCCCAAACGTCCCTTAGGCAGAAGGGCCCAGGTGACGGGCCCTCTCTCTCGAAGACTCGTCCCTCTCCGCAGGCCAGGCCCGCAGGCGCGGGCAAACTTTGCCCGGGCGAGTCCTTGAAGTCTATATTTAGTGCTCGTCACCCCTCCCCCTGCGGTTGCGAGGCGGGCGGGCCGAGGGGGGTGTGGGGGGAGGGCCCCGCCCCCGNGCCAGCATGGGCCAGGAAGAGGAGCTGCTGAGGATCGCCAGAAAGCTGGAGAAGATGGTGGCCAGGAAGAACACGGTGAGGCTGCAGAGTTCGGGCCACAGCCCCCACCCCCAGGAGGCGCGGCGCGTGCGAGCCTGGTGTCCCGGGGGGTGCGTGTTGGCTGCGCGCACGGGAGGCGCGTGCGGGACTCCGGGACCCGAGGGAGGCGCGGCTGACGCAGGGCTCAGCGCCCCTTGGAGACTGCTGGGGACCCCAGGGGTGGATGTGTACACGGCCCAGGGCGCTCGCTGGGCAGGATCGTGTGGGGCCCCAAAGACGAGCCTTGTGCATGCCCCTCTGGACAAGTGGGGTTCAGGGGTCCTGGGTAGCTTGTGCCGGGCCCGGGAAAGCGAGCGAAGAGACCGGGACCTGGAGAAGGACTTTCAGAGTCCGGGACTCACGGAGTGTGTGAAGCCAGGGGAGTGGCGGCAGCGACAGCGGGGCGGGAGGAAGGGGGAACGGAGAAGTGTGGTTTACAAAATCCCGGATGGCCCGAAAAGGGGCCAAGAAACTTGAGCTGATGGGGAGTGCCGAGCCGCCTCTATCCCTCACCCCGGTAGCGGTAGCGGATCTGGAGGAGAGCAGCAAGGGACCTCCGACCCCACAGCCTCACAGCTTAGGGCTCCAGGAGCGGTTCTATTTGCAACTTTCCCTGAACTTGGCCGCAGGGTGGGGCTCCTGGCGGCAGGGGCCGAACAGGTGCTAGGCAGCCGCAGCGCCCTGGGTGGGGGGAGGGGAGAGGAGGGAGACGGGCTGGAGGCCTGGGCTGTCGCGGGCCGCCGGGGGAGGGGGAGCTGGACCCAAAGGGGAATCTGGACTGAGGGCCCTACCTGCGGATACCTGGACTCTCAGGCCGACTCGAAGTTAATGTTTGATCCTTCCGGTGATCTTTGCCTCAAGCTGGTGGCCACCGGGGTGCCTGGCCAGAGCAAACTTGGCCTTGGGTCTGGGACAGCCTGGGCACACCCAGGGAGGGAAGAGAGGAGAAGGTAGCCCATGGGACTGTCGTCCCCACGCCCCGGCCCCACTCACCCTGTATCAGGGCCCTCTCAGTCCATAGCCAGGTGCTGGAACAGGACCTGTCTTTCCAGCCCGTTCTGTGACTCTAGGAGCTCGGGGGAAGGGATGGACCTATGAGATGTTTTAGAGCAGGGAAGAGGGAAGAGTCCCATGGAGTGTCAAGCTGCGCTAGTGTAGACAATGCATTGATGTCCATATAAAGGTCTACCAGTTTCCTCATCTGTAAGAAAGAGTTGCAATTATCTATCTCTTGGGTAGGAGTGTCTCTGCTGGCAGTGGTGAGGGTGGAGGAGATGGAAAGCCCTCCAGGGGACTTGAACTAGTGCTTGGTAAGAGTTAGAGAATGACGCCTGCCTTTACGCAGCCAGGAGGGACACAGCCTGCCGAGTGCGGGGAACCCGTCACCCATACATTCCCAGCCTCCGCCCGCCACCCATTCGGGGGTCCTCCAAAACCAGTGCAACTGAGCATCAAGTCACAGGGCACTTTCCCAACTAGGGGTGACGGAGCTCAGCCCGGGTCTTCTGAGCTCAATTCCACGTCACAGTCCTGTCCCTTGCAGACTTGGTCCAGAAGGTTCTGGGCTCCTGGGTGCAGTAGGGGAGACTGGGACATCTGAGGAAAGGCAGTTTTGGGGAGCAGAGCGCTGGCTGAGGAGGAAGCCGCCTGCCCTGGCCTCCCTCTCGCTCCTTTTATGGCCATATGCTCACCACTCTGCTCCCCTCTCTGGGCCTCAATTTCCTCTTCTGTGAAATGGGAAGAGGAAACTGTGTCCGCAGGGGATGGATTCCTGAGGAAGTGCCCAGAGCTCTCTCTAGAAAAGAGGCAAGTCTGGCCACAGGGTCTCTGTAGCAGAGTTCGTCTGCAGCCACGTCTGCGCCTGGGCTCTTGGCAGCATCTGGATGGGCACAGAGCTCTGGGCCTGTGGCCCACAGAGGTGGAGCCTGCTCTGGGAGCAGAAGTGGACCCGCCCAGCAGTGGTTAGGGAGAGGAGGACACACTTCCTGGACGAAGACGGATTCTCCACGTTGCAGCTCAGGCCTGGGGTTCACTGCCAATTACTGACGTCCCAGCAACTTTCTTAGGGCTTTTGTCAGATGCTGTGTGTGCGTGCCAACCGAAGCCGCTTCAGACACACACCAAACATCCCCAGCCACACAGACACGTAATTCCACACGACAGACGTGACCGCACTCGCGCAGCCATACGCAGCACGAGCTAGAGGCGCATCTGGGCACATAACTGCACGTGAGACGCGGCACCGGTACTGATGTGATAGACACACTGACCCTTATGTTTACAGAAAGACACATGCACGTGTGCGCAGCACAGTTACCCCCATCCGTGCAAAGTCACAGACTTAGCACACAGCCACACGTTCACATTCAGAGAGTAGAACACGGCATCATTCCACAGAGACACACAGACACACTGGGCTTCGAGCCGCACAAACACAGCTCCACACACGGAGTCAAGGTACTGCTGGCCACACATCCCATCCCTGTACACAGAGAGACACACAAGTCAGCTCTTGCACACGGTGTCGCGAGCCCGGCTGCGCTGAGGCTCACGGCTGTTCCCCAACATGGCCCGATTATGCAGTGTGACATGCAGGGACACACACCCGGTGGTGGGCTGGAGCCAGCTTACTATCAGGTGCCGATCTTTCGGCAATTTGGCAAGCTGGTTGTCAAATACAGCCATTTTTAAAAATTGATTAGCGTTTCAGGTGTACAACATAGTGATGCATCAGCTCTTTACAGTGTGCTGTGCTCACCACAGGTGTAGCTACCTACCCTCTGTCACCATACAATGCTGTTAAAATACGATTGACTGCAGGGGCATCTGGGTGGCTCAGTCAGTTAAGCATTTGACTTCGGCTCAGGTCATGATCTCATTGCTCATGAGTTCGTGCCCCGCATCAGGCTCTGTGCTGACAGCTCAGAGGCTGGAGCCTGCTTTAGATTCTGTCTCCATCTCTCTCCGCCCTTCCCCTGCTTGTGCTCTGTCTCTCTCTCAAATATAAAATAAAACATAAAAAAGTTTAAAAACTACCATTGCCTGTATTCCCTATGTAAAGCCCTTATTTTAAAAATTAAATGATATGCTTACAATTAAATCATATTAAAAGCAAAGGTAATACACTCCAAAGCCATCACTTCTAATTCTGTTACTACATTTCACTATCATCCGTGGTGTAGAGGTGGTTTATTTCTGTCACATCAATATGGCGGAAGCCCTGTATGGTGGCATGGTACTGGACGACTCTTCCCAGTGCCTTCTTTAGGTCAGTGACAGCATATTGGTAGCTTGAAATTGGCCTACAAATCAGGTGTGGTTTTTTTTTTTTTCCCTTTGAGAGCTGGGTGTTGAATGTTGACCAGCACGCCCCCACACTTACGTTGGTATTCCATAATTGCCCACGTCTAGACAGCTCTTGGTCCATACCTACACAGGTTAGAGCCGAAAGTCCTGAGTTTGAATCCCAGTTTGACGCCTTGTAACTTTGGGCAAATTATTTAATCTTCCTGTTTCTTGGGTTGCTCATCTGTGAAAATGGGGTAATAATTCAGTAAGGATGGGAGTAGTGATTGTACCTACCTCGCAGGGCCAGTATGAGCGTTAAAGGAACTAATGCTGGTGAGATACTTAGAGCAATGCCCGGCACAGAGCAAGCCTCTAATTAGTGGTGGATGCAGACTTGTATGCCCGCAGGGTTACACGCACGCGTGCAGAGCCGCGGGTCACGCCTCCAAAAACCTACTGCTAAGCCTGGTTCCAAGGGAGGCCGAGGGCTGACAGAGGGCACTCCTTGGGACGTGGTCCTGGCAAGGAAGCCTGCCAGGATGGGGATTGGCTGCTGGAATCAACAGTGAGACCAGAGCAAGGGACATGCAGGACACAGTCAGCTGCTGCTCCCCAGGGAGCCGGCCTCGGGCCAGGGGGTGGGGCTGGCCTCTAGGAAGTGGTTGCAGGAAAGAGAAGGCTGAAATGGGGCAGGTGTGGCCCAGGGCTGGCAGCCAGCAGATTTTCAAATCTGAGGCTCCTTTCCTTCCGTCACACCCTCCCTGCCCACCTTCCACTTTCTGCTTTATTCATTCACCGGGCTGTGTGCTAAACCCTGAGGTTGCAGAGATTAAAGCAGTCCTCCTTACCCAAGAGAAATGAAATGAGAGCGTATGTCCACACGAGGACTTGTACATGAATGCTCCTGACAACTTTATGTGTGGTAGACCCAACTGGAAGCCAGCCCAAGTCCCATCAACAGGTGGATGGATAGGGGAGCCTGGCTGGCTCAGTCGGAGGAGCGCGAGATTCTTGATCTCAATGCTGTGAGTTCAAGCCCCATGTTGGGTGTAGAGATCGCTTAAATAAACTTTAAAAAATTGTTTTAAGTTAAAACAAACAGATGAATGGATAAGCAAATTGTGGTATCTCTCTACAATGGGCAAGAACTCAGTAATAAAAAGAACTAGTGATTTACCCCACAACATGATGAATCTCAATTACCCTGAGTGAAGGAAGCCAGATGAGAAAGCCCATCACAGTTCTCTTTATATGAAATCTTTAAAATGCAAGTGCTTCTAGGTGACAGAAGACAGAATCATGGTGGCGTGGGCCTGGATTGGGGTACGGGGTGGGTAGATTACAAGGGGGCACAAGGAAAGTGGAGGGTGACGATTATGTTCTTATCTTTTTTTCATGTTTATTTTTTTCCATGTTTATTTTTCATGTTTATTTATCTTTGAGAGAGAGGCAGAGCATGAGCAGGGGAGAGGCAGAGAGAGAGGAAGACACAGAATCCAAAGCAGGCTCCAGGCTCTGAGCCGTCAGCACAGAGCCCGACGTGGGGCTCGAACTCACGAACCGTGAGATCATGACCTGAGCTGAAGTCGGGCACTTAACCGACTGAGCTACCCAGGCGCCCCAGTTATGTTCTTATCTTGATTGTGGTGGTGGTTTCCTGGACGTACACAAACATCAAACATGTGCAGTTTATTGCATGTCACTTACACCTCAATAAGGCTGTAAAAAAAAAAAAAAAGCCACGGTACTCACTCTTTAGAAGCTTCCAGTTGGGAAATGCAAGGATGAGGAGGCAGACACACAAAAGCAGTAACAGGAAGCCACAAAGTGATTAATTTTAGAGGAAGAGATGGGGATGCATGCCCAGTAGGAGGAACATCAGAAGCGATGGCAGGAGTCAGGGGGAGAGGCTGGGGCTGGGCTCTGCTCAGAAGGGTGGGTGGCCAGCTAGGTGGTGGGAGATGAAGTTAGAAAACTGGTTTGAGGCAGAATCTTCTCTCTCTCTCTCTCTCTCTTTCTCTCTGTCCCTTGCCTGGCCGTCAGCCACTTGTCTCCCTGTGTCCCGTTGCTGGGGCAACTCCCCCCCACCCCCTGCACCCCTCTGTCCCACCAACACCACCCAATGTCAGAAAGGGGCCCGGGGCAGACGCCATGGCCTCCGTCCTCACCTTGTGGCCTCCCACAGGAAGGGGCCCTCGACCTTCTGAAGAAGCTGAACAGCTGTCAGATGTCCATCCAGCTACTCCAGGTGGGGCGGGGGTGGGA
>NW_027532008.1:5699909-5705020 GCF_008692635.1 Crocuta crocuta
GGGGGGTTCCCTGGGTCTGTGATAAAGATCGGTTTGCTTTCCTTGAATACCCCATCTCCTAAGGCCCTGGGTCTGTGGGATCCACAAGCCAGTGATCCAGGGAGAAGGAAAAGCCACCCACGTTTAGATCCCCCCCGTGTCACCCACACAGCCCCCAAACATTACTAGAAGCTCTTGGCCCTCAAAAAATCAGCACCGACCCAAGCTGTAGTAGCCAGAGCTGCGGCCTAAGCTGAAGCTTGAGCTCAGAGACACCAGGAGGTGGAAATGGCGAGGGGTCCTCAGCAGCAGCCCCAGCCGCCGCCACCTCAGCTCTTCACCGAAGCTGCAGTCATCCATCGGGGCGCAGGGCTGGGCCTAGGGCACTGGACCGCCCTGAGGGCCGCAGGCCAGGGCCTCAGGTCCAGGACCACAGGGTCGGGCTGAGGCTCCTGAGAGGCTGGGGCTGGGGAAAGCGGGGAGCGGAGCCAGGGCAGGACTTGCCGGTGACGGCGGCCGGTCCTGTGTGTCCAGCCCAAGACTGGCCCCTGACCCTCTCGCTTTGCAGACAACCAGGATTGGAGTCGCCGTCAATGGGGTCCGCAAGCACTGCTCGGACAAGGAGGTGGTGTCCTTGGCCAAAGTCCTCATCAAAAACTGGAAGCGGCTGCTGGGTGAGAGGGGGCAACTTTGACTTTGGACGTGTGTTTCTCCCAGTGCCTGGGAGGGGCCCATGCCTGGCTTATAGCAGACACTCAGTGTGTGTTTCTTGAATGACTTAATAAGTGACAGATGACCTGTTAAGTAGGGAATGCCGGTGTTTGTCTACACAAATGCAACATTTGTAGATGTGTGAGTTTTTGTGTACGTGTGCCTATCTATGTGTGTATTTCTGTGTGCTTGCGTGTTCATGTATATAGCACATGTCTGTATATACATATGTGTGTGCAGACGTCTTTCTGTCTCCCTGTGTGAGCGTGGATTTGCACACAGATGTGCGTGTCATATAAATGTACGTGTGTGTGTGCGGGTGTGTTGGGGGCATGAGCTACTGGTCCAGTCCCTGCCCTTTGCTCCTCGCCCCCCCCAAATCCTGCTGGGGTTCTGCTGAGACAGAGTGGGGTTGGAGAAACATGCCATGCTTTCATTTTCAGACTCCCCTGGGCCCCCCAAAGGAGAAAAACGAGAGGAGAGCGACAAAGCGAAGAAAGAAAAAGGGCTTGACTGTTCTGATTGGAAGCCAGAGGCAAGCCTTTCTCCACCAAGGAAAAAACGAGGGGAAGAGCCCAAAGACAGGTACTTTCTTCCTGGGATGGAGAGAAGGGGGCCATTTGCCATGTCCTCTGCTAGCGTCTCTGCTTATAGAACTCCTTTAACCCTCACACCCCCGGGAGGTGGCTGTTGCCCTCATGTCCTGCAGTGCCCCTCCGCGCGTCTTCTGTGGCTCAATCAGACAGACTCACAAGACCCAAACAGGCCATCCCCGGCCCTGGCTTCCCCCGGAAGGATGCAGGGGCCGGAGGCGCAGGGTACCGGCAGGGCAAGCCCAGGAGTTTCTCACCTACTGGGGAGCAGCACAGCCTCCGGAGCTGGACTCTGGCCTCCCCGGTACAGGGTGATGACTCCACAGTGTTGGAGGGAGGGATCCCCTGACTTAGAAGACAAAGCCACCAGGATCCCAGCGAGGGCAGCGACCAGCTACAGGATGCACTGTGCTTGGGGCAGCCCCAAAGCTATGATTTTTCTACTTCTTTTAAAAACTTTTTTTAATGTTTTATTTATTTCTGAGAGAGAGAGAGAGAGAGAGAGACAGCGTGAGCAGGGGAGGGCCAGAGAGAGAGGGAGACACAGAATCAGAAGCAGGCTCCGGGCACTGAGCCGTCAGCACAGAGCCTGATGCGGGGCTCGAACCCACGAACTGCGAGATCATGACCTGAGCCGAAGTCGGATGCCTAACCGACTGAGCCACCCAGGTGCCCCTGGTTTTTCTACTTCTTATTTATATTTCATTCAGAGCCCTTTCTGTCTAGACGCTATTTACCGACCAGGGCTCCTTTGCTGGAAGCAGTGTTGCCTCGTAACACGGGTGACATCCCACTCTTGTCAGAGCTCCAGGTAAACGGGGCTAGGAACTTACTTAGCCACAGAGAAAGGAAAGTGTTTTGTTGGCTGTTTATTCAACATTTCCATTTAGGACAAGGACGCCGAAGATCGGGGAGCAGAGACTTTCCCGAGATCACACAGCTATGACGTAGCTCACAGTTTTGGTCAGCCCCCCAGACCTCTGGCGAGAGGAAGAGAATAGTTTTTCTCCACTCTGTGCCCCTTCCTCCTCACCCACCCAGCCAGGGTCCCCCAAACTGCATGACTTTCAGATAGACCCGAATGCCTGGCCCATGATAGTAGATAAAAGCCTTCACTGATGCAGAAATAAATCCTACCTGTTCCCTATGTGACCGGACCGCTGAATTCCTCGGGTGGGTTTGGGGGTCTACGTGTGGTCACCTCATAAAGGAGGAGGCAACATTAGATAACAGTGAATAGTCTGATAGTACTAGATAATAGTAGGTAATATGGATAAGACCATCTGTGACATAGCAACATCTTTAATGAACATACCTTTTGACCCAGTGTAGCCACTATAAAGAACTCATGTTAAGGAACTAGCCAGATTAGGGGCACTGGCTGGCTCAGTCCAAAGAGTATGCATTTCTTGATCTTGGGGCTGTGAGTTCAAGCTCCACATTGCGTGTAGACATTACTAGGGGAAAAAAAAAGGAATTAACCAGATGAAAGCATAAAGACTATATGTGTAATATTTTTCTACTGTCATTTCTGAAATGTTTTTAATCTCTGAACCCCTTTTAAATGAATGTTTATTATAATCCTATAAAACAAATGTTTTACAGAAAACACTTTAGGGAATGATGCTATAGAAGGAAAGATCTCACCCAGAGGGAGACATACCTTCTCTGGGCTACCCCCAGTTTGGGTTGTGAAAATAGCAATGGGGGGCAAGGACCCTAAATGTCTTTCTGTGCACAGAATAGTCCCACACATTGAAAAACCACTTACTATGTTCAGGGAGCCCATGGAGAGGCAGTGCTGGGTAGAAAAACATTTAATGACATGGCGAAATGTTCACTAAGTATTACAAGAAGCTGTTTGTATGATATATATAGTATGATCCCATTTTTATAAAAATTAAGTAAGTGAGGGGCGCCTGGCTGGCTTAGTCAGAAGAGCATGTGAGTGTTGATCTTGGGGCTGTGACTTTGAGCCCCACGTTGGGCTTACATTTAGTAAACATAGAGTTTACTAAAAAAAAAGAAAAAATTTAAAAAAATTAAGTGAATTTTATGTATATTTATAGGAACAAAGACAAGAAAGATATATACCAGGATGGTGATAGTGATTATATCTGAGTGGTAGGATTGAGAGATTTTTTTTTCCTTCTTGTAAATTCCTATCTAATATTTTTCCAATAAATATGTACTAATTTTTATGTAAGAAAAAATGAAACTTTAAAACATTTAAAAATATTTTTCATTTACTTTTGAGAGAGAGAGACAGACAGAGCACAAGCGAGAGAGAAGCTGAGAGAGAGGGAGACAGAGAATCCCAAACAGGCTCCGTGATGTCAGTGCAGAGCCCTATGTGGACCTCGGTCTCACGAGTTGTGAGATTATGACCTGAGCCGAAACCAAGAGTCAGACGCTTAACTGACTGAGCCACCCAGGTGCCTGAAACTATTTTTTAAAAAACAAAAATATATCAGGGCACCTGGGTAGCTCAGTTGGTTAAGCATCCAACTCTTGATTTTGGCTCAGGTCACGATCTCAGGTCATGGGTTCAAGCCCCGCATTGGGCTCTGTGCTGACATCACAGAGCCTGCTTGTGATTCTTTCTCTTCCTCTGTCTCTGCCTCTCCCCTGCTTGTGCACGCTGTCTCTCCCTCTCCTCTCTCAAATAAATAAACATTTAACATTTTTTCAAAAACACAAAAATAGGGGTGCCTGGGTGGCTCAGTTGGTTAAGCATCTGACTTCGGGTCAGGTCATGATCTCACAGTTCGTGGGTTCGAGCCCCACGTCGGGCGCTGTGCTGACAGCCAGCTCAGAGCCTGGAGCCTGTTTCCGACTCTGTGTCTCCCTCTCTCTGACCCTCCCTTGCTCACACTGTCTCTCTCCCTCTCAGAAATAAATGAAACATTAAAAAATTTTTTAAAAAAATACAAAAATATTTGTGTGATTATAAAAAGTGGTTCATATTCTATTTTATACAATAAAAATTTGAAATCTGTATTGTTGGGTTTCTTTTCACAATGGTCCTATATTGGTTTTGAGATCAACACAAATAATAGCATTTAAAAAAAGTAACAAGTAAGAATGATAAAAATCTCTTGTAGAAATAATGGAAAGGAAAATATAGAAAAGTAAGGGAAAAATCACCCACATTCCCACCACCCAAAGACAATCACTCAATATTTTGGTATATGGCTTTTGTTTCTATTCTCTCTCTGGCTTATTTTCTGCAGTCATCACCAATTTTATTGTCTGCTTTCTTTTTTTTTTTCCTTTTCAGTTTAATTAATTAATTAATCAATTATAAAGTATGGGAGGGGCTGGGGGGGGGAGAGAGAGAGAATCTCAAGCAGGCTCCACACTATCAGTGCGGAGCCTGATATGGGGCTCGATCCCATGACCCATAAGGTCATGACCTGAGCCAAAGCAAAGAGTGGGATGCTTAACCGACTGAGCCCCCCAAGGACCCCTCTAGTCTACTTTCTAAAATGCACTATTTGTCTGATGTTTCTGTACACTTGTTTATGTTCTGTTACTTTCATTGTGCTCCTTTTGCAATTTTGTGCTACTTGGAGAAATTCTGACGGTTAACGTTTCATATGGCGTGTTTTGTTTTAGCGAAGGGGCTAGAAGTGTGGCTGGCAGGGATCCCCTGAGCTTCTCCACAGGACCAGGTGTGGAGTTAACGCTGACTGGATACTGCTGGGCCGGCTGTATCAGTGCTTCCCCCGTGTGTGCGTGCTCGGGCTGGTCTGGGCACTTCTGAAGCAGGTTCTGAGCACCTTGGCTAATAAAGGACCAGGATGGGGGGGGGGGGGGGCGGGGAGA
>NW_027532008.1:5705033-5765540 GCF_008692635.1 Crocuta crocuta
GGTCTTATGGGATGAAATTGAAAGACTAGAGGCTGATACCAAATGGGATATGGGACTAACCTGGAGAATAGGCCATATAAATATCTGGGTAACGGCAGCAGCCTGAACACATGTGTTTCATTTTGCTCCATCCCCAGTCCCACTAAATGATCATTAAAGCGATTTTTTTAAAGGCCTACAGGGATGACAAGTATGGAAGAGAAGACGTGTGGAAAGCAGAAGGCCAAGTCCTGGGCTGAACTTGGTCACTCACTCTCCCGTTCCCCTAGTCTATGAGACTCAGTAGTGTGGGCTGAAAAGTAGGCATGATTTTCTCAGGGTTTTTCTTCTTAACAATAAAGTGTTTTATTTGTAATATATTCTAATTATATTTAATGTTTTAATTTAACTATTTTGTATTATATTTATTTTATTATACAGGTAATTAGTTGCTCACTGGAGAAGGTTTTAAAAATACAAATAAGAGGGGCGCCTGGGTGGCTTGCTCGGTTAAGCGTCCGACTTCGGCTCAGGTCATGATCTCGCAGTTCGTGGGTTTGAGCCCCGCATCAGTCTCTGTGCTGACAGCTAGCTCAGAGCCTGGAGCCTCTCTTTGGATTCTGTGTCTCCCTCTCTCTCTGACCCTCCCCCACTTGTGCTCTCCCTCTCTCTCAAAAATAAATAAAACATTAACAAAATACAAATAAGAAAGTAAAATATCCATCACCTAGAAACAAGCACATATAATCATGTATAATCATCCTGTGTTTAAATATAAATATCATTTATATAATCATTTGTATCCTTCTTGTATGCTTCATCCCTACCCATAAAGTACTTATTATATCAATAATATGGAAGTATGCTCTGTATATTATTTTGTAACCTTTCTGCCTACATATATTTATTTCAACAGTAAGGTATGTTTAGTGTAAAAAGTTTAGAAACTAGGGGCTCTTGGGTGGCTCAGTCCGTTAAGCGTCGAACTTCAGCTCAAGTCATGATCTCATAGCATGTGAGTTCAAGTTGTTGGTCTCTGTGCTGACAGCCCGGAGCCTGGAGCCTTTTCAGATTCTATGTCTCTCTCTCTCTGCCCCTCCGCCACTTGCTCTTTCTCTCTCAAAAATAAACATGTAAAAAAAGTTTAGAAACTCAAACACAAAAGAAAAGAACAGAAATAACCACGGTTATCATTTTCATGTGTATCTTTCTCATCTTTTGAACCTGTAAGTAAGTGTACATCGGAAGAGCTGGTTTTGTAATGAGCGTTTTCCATTTGACAACATCTTGACCGTTTTCCTGGGACATTAAGTAGTTAATCCTGATTTACTTTTCACTGTGAAACGAAGCCGTCGCTGAGGCTGAGCAGAAAATGAGGCCGCCCCCTCACCTTGTGGGGAAAATTAAGTTGGCAGGGGTCCAATTTCAACTCTTATTGGTGAGCTTTTTTGTTTTAGTTTCCTTAATGAGCGTTCATTCTACTTATTTATTATATAAACACTAACCACATTAGTGCCGTTTAAAATAAAAAATGAAAGATATTTGTCCACAGTGTGCCAACTTCCATCAGCGAAAACAGCTTTCGGACATCCCCGTCTCTCCTGGTCCTGATCTGCTTGCACACATCATTTTTCCGTTCCTATAGAGGAAGCGTACAAACGATTATATCCCTGTTTATTTGTCTTCCTATTGCATCCTAAGCATCTTTCTTATTCCTAAATACTTTTCATGATGATCATTTGCAATAATGGCAGAATATTTCTCGTTTGCTCTCAAAGAGAAGCAATGAAGAAGGGCCGGAATGGGAGGAGTCTCGGACGTTGAGGCTCATGTCTTCCCTTCTTTCTTCCAACACAGGGATTCCAGCCTCCCACTCAGGCCTGCACCTGTCCATCCCCAGGGGGCATTCGGGGAGGACCCCCAGAGAGGAACTTCCAGGGTTCAGTGAGGGGTTGGAGGGGCATGTGAAGAAGGGTCTCTCCTCTCCTCTCCCTCTCTACTGCTTCCCCCCATCTGTAAGCTGGGGTGAAGGTCTAGGGCCGGACGGGTCTCGTCCAGGGGATAATCAGAGCTAGCCCCTGAAGCTGCCTCACCCACTGTCTCTCACACCACCCGGAGGGTGAGGGGGAAGCTGGAACCCCACGCAGGAACATCACACCATCTGAAAACCAGAAATGAGACGGCCTAGGGCTGTGGAGCTTTGTTCTTCTGTCTCTTTCTCTCAAAAATTAATAAATGTTTTATTAATAAATAAATGGTAAAGACTTTTGTATAAAGCCAATAAATGAAGAAAACATATTTGATATCATAGAAAATGTAGCCACATGCATTTTGAAAAATAGAAACAAATTTTTAGCTCTGATCCCACCAGTCTAACATAACCCTGGTTGTATTTTCTTTCGTTTTTAAAATATGCTTTTTATCTTTATTTATTGAGAGAAAGAGAGACAGGATGCGAGTGGGGGAGGAACAGAGAGAGAAGGAGACACAGAATCCGAAGCAGGCTCCAGGCCCTGAGCTGTCAGCACAGAGCCTGACGCGGGGCTCAAACTCTCGAACTGCAAGTTCATGACCTGAAGCAAAACCGGCTGCTTAACCGACTGAGCCACCCAGGTGCCCTCATTTTTATTTATTTTTTAAGTAATCTCTACACCCAATGGTGTAGGGAGTCAACCCTAAGGTCAAGAGTCGATTGCTCTACCTCCTGAGCCAACCAAACACCCCAGGGTTGTTTTTTCTTACAACCTTTCTTTCTCTTTGGCATTGGTTTTCCTGTGTGACTTTAGAAACAGTATACACCTAATTTTGTGCCCTTTCTCACTTGCCATTTTAACAACTCTTCCATCTCCAAGGCCCATGTGTCCCTCCTCTCCTCCTAAGTAAGGTGCCTACGGGCGGGCGGGGGCGCTGAAGCTGATATTCTCCAGCTCCTCGTGAGAATAGGCAACCCTAGGAATTCCAGTGTCCGTGGACTCCAGCTAGCCAAGGCATGCCTGCCCGATAGCAAGAAGGAAGGGAGCCTACTGAGAATTAATTACTAATAATTAGTAATACAAAAAAAGAGGGGTGGGCACCTGGGGTGGCTCAGTCAGTAGAACATGGGACTCGACCTTGGGGTTATCGGTTCGAACCCCACTTTGGGTATAGAGGTTGCTTAAAAATAAAAAATATTTATTTATTTTATTAGAGCATGAGTTGGGGAGAGAAGCAGAGGGAGAGAGACAGAATCTTAAGCGGGGCCTGATCCCATGACCCTGGGATCATGACCTGAGCCAAAACCAAGAGTCAGATGCGCAACCGACAGAGCCACCCAGATACCCCTAAAATCTTTTTTTAAAATGAGTAACACTTGGCGTAACACGTAATGTGTCCGGCACATATGAGGCTTCCTTCCCTTGATCGCTTCATTTGATGGAGGGTACGTGCCAGAGACCAGCCCTCACCACCTGGAGCTTCCTCTCCAGGCACCTGGGGTCCAGGTGTGTTCCATCAGCCTCATCCCAGCAGGCCTGGCTTCCGGAAGTGCCCTCCCCAGGCTCTGAGCTCTCTCGATCAGTACTGGTGCCTACGAGAGAAGCTCATCTCCAATCTCTGTTCTTTCAGGAGAGACTCTGTGGACTCCAAGTCATCAGCCACGTCCTCTCCAAAAAGGCCGTCGTCGATGGAAAGGTAAAGAAAGCCGTGGGCTTCTCCATCCCAGAGGTCCCGTTCAGCCTGTGTGCCTCTCTCTGCTTTCATGGAGGAAGCCCAGGGCAGGAGAAAGGAGGAAACTTCATACATTATGTTGCTTCCAAATTCTAGGACAGTAAGTGGGACCCTGAATCAGAGATCTGGCTCCTTCCCTGGGGTGGCTGACCAGTCACTGCTGCCCCATCACTGTCTGGGGAATATTCTGAAGGTCAGGTTCAACCCAGTGAGGACAGAGGTCTTAAAAGCCTATACCTGGAGTGTGATCTCTGGGTTTGGCTGCCCAAAACAGCATAACTCATCCAGTTATTTAGTCATCAAATATTTATTGAGGGGTGACTATGTGCCAGGGACTGTTCTAGGTTCCTGTCCAAGGATATAGCTATGAACAGAAGGAAAAGCCCTGTGGTCCTGAGGCCTGTATTCTAGCAAGGAGTGGCAGGTAATACATAAGTAAATATGTGACCAGTGCTTTGGAAAACAGCAGAGTGAGGGGGGCTGGGAAGGATGGTCATCAGGGTGGTCAGAAGAGCCCTCGTTGAGCAAACCCTTGAAAGAGATGAAAGAATTAATCATGCAGATATCAGGGTCATTCCAAGCCGAGGACCCTGAGTGGCAGGGTCAAGAAGCAGTGAGGTGGCCAGGGCTGGAGCAAATAAGTGAGGCGGGAGAGTTGGGGGACAGAGTGGCACAGGAGGGAATTTACCAGCATGCCTCTGGCTGCTGTGCTGAGTGTGGATTCTCAGGGCCACAGGCAGGAGCAAAGACCAGCCAGAAATCAGACAAGATATGATGGTGGCTTGGACCAGCATGGCAGCACTGAGCGTGGGGAGAAGTAATGGACTCCGGATATATTTTGAAGTGCGAGCTGACAGGATTCACCGACAGTCTGGGGAGGGGTACAAGAGAATATGAAGAGTCAAGATGACTCCAAGACTTCTCGCTTGAGCACCTGCAAGGTTGGAGCTGCCCTTAACTGGAAGAGGGAAGGTTGTAAATCAGGCTGCGGTGAGAGATGCAGAGCTCAGGTTTGGATGTGCTGGGTTTGAGGGGTGTCCTAGTCATTCAGGTGGAGAAGTTGAATGGGCAGTTAGGTTATACGAAGCTAGAATTCAGGAAGAACGTCTGTGCTAGAAACCTAACTTTCCGAGTAATTAGCCTGTATCTAGTATCTGAAGCCACAAACTGGATGAGATTGCTAAGGAGAGACTGATGAAAAGAGGGAGTGTGAGCTGTGGTCCGGGAGGAGGTCCAAGGTCATAGCAGGGGGAGATGACTTAGAGGTGGATGAAAGCAAATGATTAGTGTCCGGGGGCCATAGTGAATGCTGGGGTAACCAGGTTAGGACGGTAAGGGTGTTGGCTTCTAGGAGGCTATGTGTGGAGCCCCTCTGTTATTTTAGGCCTAATGTACCAGAAGGACCAACACTAGAAAGAAAAGAGGCACAAAAATTGGGTCATTTAAGGCTTTCTGAAGATTCCACAGACCTGAGATGTTGCTGGGGCCGCTGTATTGCTCTGTTCCGAAATGGCTGCCGAGGGCCAGCTGATGAGCGGAGGCTCTGGGGAGTGCTGCTTGGACAGGGAGTCTGAGACCACCGTCTGCCTCTGAAGGAAAGTGTACTGTGGCCCCCTGGCATTGGCTTCCATGAGTGAGGCCTGAGAATGAAGGCTCTGGTGTCATCCCGGTTCTATACTAGTGGGGCTCAATGAGAATCATTTGGAAACCTGTGGAGCACTTTTGCTTGTCACTCTGACTTGGAGGGGATCTTAGTTCAGGGTGCTATAACAGAACGTCACGGACTAGGTGGCTTAAAGACCAGACACTTATTCCTCATAAGTCTGGAGGATGGGAAGACCAAGATCAAGGTGTGAGCCAACTCAGTTCCTGATGAGGGCCCTATTCCCAGCTCACTTCCTTCTTGCTGCGTCTGCACCACACACACACACACACACACACACACACACACAGCTCTGGTTTCCCTCCTTATAAGGACAGTAACCCCATCGTGGGGCCCCCACCCTCCTCTAAACCTAATGACCTCTCAAAGTCCTCACCTCCAAATTCTATCACATTGGGGGGTATGGTATCAACATGTGAATTTATGGAGGACACAAACATTCAGTGTGCAATGGGAGGGGGGAGGAGCAGCTGGGCATTTGTAGGCAGGGGCCAGAGATGCACAGTGACCTGGAACGGGAAGGATGGCCCTGCATAGTGAAGCATTGATTGTTCTATCCCTAAAGGAAACACTGACCATTAGTCCAGCTCTGGGTGTGATGTTGTAATAAAAACGTTTCATGTTTGTGTAAGGATTTATACCTCCATACTCCTCCCCTGACTTTGCCTGGTGACCTTGAAGTCTCCTGACTCCCTCCCATTATGCATTCTTTCTCTGAAGGTCACTCAAACAGAGTATGTTTGCCTTTAGAGCAGTTGCACCATTTCCTGCCGGTTCTGTGTTGGGGGTGGGGAATCCAGAGAGACAGAAGCAAATCTTGTAAATCCACCCTGTCCACTACCCAGACTATTTCCTGCACTCTCTACCTTTCTATTTCATCTTTCTCTTCCATCCATCCATCCACCCACCCATCCATCGATTTATCCTTCCTTCCATCCATCCATCCATCCATCCAAGCAGTGAGCACATTTGTTGAGCACTTCCTTGCAAAGTTAGCATCCTCCAGGGGTCAAGGTCATGTTCACAGTGGGTGACTAGTGGAGACCATGGCAGACTGGAGAGTACCTGCATGTCTGAAGGGGGCGCTCACCACCCAGCCTAGCTATTTTTTGCTTTATGGAAATGCAGAATCTGCACCGTGTCTTCTGATTTTTTTAAGGAAAGCGGGAGATCCCAATTTTCATATGAAACTCCAAATTTTAAATATTGGCAACATATTCATATTTTTAAAGTCACAGTAGGGCAAACCAAACACATCTGGAGCCCACCAATTGTGGCCTCTAAGCCTAGCCAAAGATTTACTACACTCATGACCACTCTGCCTTTATAGAGCTAATCACTAGCATGGAGGCAGACACTAAAATACTTCTTGTTCTTATTTTTCAAAAAATGTTTTTCAAATCTGTAACATTCGATGGGAACATAGAAAGAGGGTCTCAATATGACTTGAGAAGTCAAAGAAGACCTCATGGAAGGAAGAAAATGTATCTGTGCACAGAACTGAAAGATAAAAAAGAGTTTGCCTGGTAGACGAGCCAGCAGAGGGTCTCCCGGGCAGTGGGAGCGGAACATGCGAATGTAAGTGAGCATGGTGCTCTGGGAACTGGAGCTGGAGCAGCAGGGAGCAGACCACAAAGGGCACCGCTGTGACAGTGAGGAAGGTTGCACTTTATCAGCGGCCCCTGGAAATTTTCAGTTGACTTTTCACGGAACAGTCAGGCTTGCCTGGCGGTGTAGTAACGGCAATGTCCTCGAGGTGGCGCGCAGGAGCAGGTTGCCTCTGCTCTGACCTGGGGCGCGAGAATTTTTCTAAGGGCTTGGGGATGTCAGATCACAGACTGCGTCTGGAGCTGGCACATCCGGGAAGCAGAAGGAAGCTGTTGGTAAATCCGACGCCCCACCCCTGCCCCCGCCAGTGATGCCTTCTCTGCAATTTGTCGCAATTCCCACTCGTGTGCGCGGAAAGCAAAATGAGCCTGGCCGCCTGAAATGCCACCGACACCTGAATGCCAGCCAGCCAGCCAGCTCCTAGCCAAGGGGAGGGACCAGGACTGGGAGTGCCTGCCAGGAAGGGAGAGTGGGTATGCAACAAGCAGCCCAACCTAGCCTGGGTAAGGGGACTCTGGAAAACTCTCTGCCTTTTAGGGACACGGTGAGATGTGTTGAAAAGAATTTGGAAGGCAGACAGATCTAGGTTTGTGGTGTAACTCTGCCATTTGCTAGTTGGATGACCTTGGACAAGTTAGTTCAGCTCTCTGAACCTCAGTCTATTGATCTGTAAGATGGGGATAATTAGGACCACCTTTCAAGGTCTTTTTGAGAATTAAATGAGATAGCAAGGGGTGCCTGGATGGCTGAGTTGGTTAAGTGTCCAACTCTTGATTTCGGCTCAGGTCATGATCTCATGGTTCGTGAATTTGAGCCAGGCTGCAGGCTCAGCGCTGACAGCACGGAGAGTGCTTGAGATTCTCTCTCTCCCTCTCTCTCCGCCCCTCCCCTGTGTTCTCTCTCTCTCTCTCTAAAGAAACAAACTTAAAAAAAATAAATGAGGTAACAAAATGTTTAACGCTGCTCCTAACCCATGTAAAGGCACAATAAATGCATAATGCTTGGTGATAATTCTCACACTTAATGTGCAATCTATGGAAATTACCTAACACTTCATTACTAGAATTCTCTTAAGTGCTTTAATCCTCTCAGAAACTCTGTAAGATGGGTACTGTCACGATCCCCATTACTATCCCAAGGTCACATAGCTACAAAGTGGTGGTGTCAGGCCTTGACCTTGGAGTTTCGCTCTGGAGCAGCTAGTTCTTAATAGATATACCACTCAGTGTAGGGATTTCCCCCAGTGAAAACTGCTATTATCGTGATTCCTTCCAAGCAGTATGCTCCAGGCTCCTCTGTGTCAGTTTCCTACTAGTGAGTCCTAGACGTTGAGGATGTGGGGATGGGTGTGCAGGTACTGAGGGGCACCAGAAAGAATCTGGGGCTCTGTCATAATTGGACGTGAGTTGGCCTGGGTTGTGGGGGTTGACAGGCACTGGCTCAGAGAGATCCCTTTCTCAATCTCAGGGTCGCTAGCCTTCCAAAGAGGATGTGTCACCCACCCAATGCAGCTCTATCCAGGCCCCCTGGATGTAACTTACATCTCTTTGTGGCCACCTCCCTCAGCTCACATTCATTCATTAAACAAAGATTCATCAAGTGTTGGCCTAGAGCACTGTCCCAGGTGCTGGAAAGCAGTAGTAAACCAGCCAAAGGGGTCCCTATACTCTGGAATCTATCATCTGGAGATGGAGGCAAACAATGTTTATAAACACACAAACAAGTTAATTATAGACTTGGATGAGTGCTATGAATGAAAGAAATCAGGTCACGCGCTAGAAAGTTACAGGGCAAGGACAGGCTGCCTGGCTGGGCTGGTCGGGGGAGGCCTTCCTGAGGATGTGATATTTGAGCCAGGCTGGACTGGTGGGGAAAAGGACCAGTTGTAAGAAAATCTGGAGGAGGAAGAGCCTTCCGGGAGGAGGGAGCAGCCGGTGCAAAGGCACTGTGGTGGGAGTGACAGGTGTATTTAAGGAAGAGAAAGAAGCTGTGCAGTGGGGGGCTTCAGTAAACTGAAGGCAGGGGCCAATGTGGCGGGGTGGGGGGCTGGAAGGCCATGGTGAAGAGTTTGACTTTATACCGAAAATAATTGGAAGCCATTAGAATGTCAGAAGCAGGGAGCAGTGATATGAGCTGTGAGTTTCTGAAAGGGTTCGCCTGGGCTTCTGTGTGGCAGATGGATTGTGAGGTGGGGAAGGGGATGCCGGGAGACCAGCTTCGGGGCTACTGCTGAGAGCCCGGTGGCCAGGACTGGGGTTGGGTGCGGGGAGACTCCTTCTGGTTGCAGGCGGCCCCCTAAGCTCTAGAGTTTACAGCCTTCCCAGCCTTCCCTCACCCACGCCTCCCCCTCCCACTGAAAGCTGACACCAGCAGACAGCAGGCTGGAGCTCCCGTTCCCCATCGCCTGTGCCCACTGCCAGGCCACGCAGTTGTCAGGCAGGGCTGGGCTGAATCCAGGGTAAGTTTATCTGGAACCGAAAGGTTCAAACTGCATTTTAAAAATAAAACAAAAGGGGCGCCTGGGTGGCTTAGTCGGTTAAGCGTCCGACTTTTGCTCAGGTCATGATCTCGCAGTTCGTGGGTTCAAGCCCTGCGTCGGGCTCTGTGCTGACTGCCAGCTCAGAGCCTGGAGCCTGTTTCGGAGTCTGTGTCTCTCTCCCTCTCTGACCCTCCCCTGCTCACGCTGTCTCTCTCTCTCTCCTAGAAATAAATAAAAATAAAAATAAAAAAAATAAAAATAAAACAAAAGCCAGGGAATCCTTTTGGATAAAATTTTTGGGATTTCCAAATATAGGCCTTATAAGAGCAGAGCCTTCCCTCCCCAGCCCACCTCACTCCTGAGGCAGCACTGAGGCACCTTTGAGGAACCTCAAGGCTCCAGAGAACACAAAAATCCCAGTGGACCAGCGATGTCTGTGGTGACAGAGGGCATCCAAGGTCAAGCCAAACAGCAAGGGCTGAGGAACGAAGAGGCCTCTGGGAGAATCTACATCGAAGAGTGCTCAGCGGGATGTAGGATGTTGGATCTCGTGGCCCCACATTTTTAACACTGGAAAGCCTAGGCTACTTGGTCAGCCTCACTCTCAGTCACAATTCCTTGGGCCTGACTTTTCAGAAGCCCAGCATCATCTTCCTGAAGGTAGGAAGTACATCTATAGCTCCAGAGCGGCCTGGTACAGCTGCCTAGGCTGTGCACTATACAACTCCAGGAAGTACCCAGCTGACAGTGTGAATGGAACTCCCTGGACTTAAGAAATGCAGCAGCCCATTAGGACCTCCCACAAGAGTTCAGTGTGTTAAGACCCTGGAGTGGAGGAAGGGGCTTGAATTTCTTCAACTCCCATGAGTCTGCTTTTCCCAGGAGGCCTGAGGGCTGGCCAGCTGATCCTGGTGGGCTACTGAAAGAGAAGAAGGAAAAGAGCCAAGAGATGAAGGTGGAGGCATCTTGACTGCCTGGCTCCCTGCCCTCCCCCCCCCAGGGGTAGTGCAGAAGCAGCTCTAAAAGGGAGGGATTTGTGCAATGATCACTCCAGCCTCTCATCTGTAAAATGGGGCCAGTAGCTTGTGACTCTCAGGGTTATGGAAAGGAATAAATAGCGAACAGGCAGTAAACAGTGGCTTTGGTTATCACCAGCCTTAACAAGCCCCCAGAGTCTGTCCTGTCCTTTCTCTCTGTCCCCCTTACCCTCACTCCAGCTGCTCCGAGCCCCTCAAAATTGCCCACGCCAACCATGGGCTGCACGCTTCTGTGCATTTCTACCAAGAATGCATTTTCCCATCCACGCCTCTAGGGGCCAATTCCTACTCCCCATCCTTTGTGGAATTTCTGGGACTGAACTGCACTGCAGTGTGTGACGTGTTTGGCCTTTCTCAAGCCGGCAGAAACTAAGAGCTGGCGTAGTGATGCTGATTGGCACAGACCACCAACCCGGTGCTGGAGGGTTTCTCTCCTGATGCCCAGCACCCTCTTCACGAGGACCCCAACAGCTGCAGTCAGCTTCAGCCTAGTATTTTTGGTTGCACATATCAGTACTTTCTTCTTTTTTTCTAACATTTTTATTGTGGTAAAATAGTATGTAACAAAATGTGCCAGTTTAGCCTTTTTTCCAAAATAGGAAAAAAGATATTTTATCATGTCGAGTGGATTAAGATTTACCAAATATATAAAACAGATTAGTGATCATTGTGTATTTCAAGTTTTGTGGTTATCCTTATTCAATGAAGTTCCATATAGAATTATTTTTTAAACTTTTTAATGTTTTATTTATTTTTGAGAGAGAGAGAGAGAGAGACAGCGTGAGCAGGGGAGGGTCAGAGAAAGAGGGAGACACAGAATCCGAAGACAGGCTCCAGGCTCTGAGCTGTCAGCACACAACCCGACACGGGGCTTGAACCCACAAGCCATGAGATCAGGACCTGAGCCAGAGTCAGAGACTTAATGGACTGAGTCATCCAGACGTCCTAGATTTTTTATTGTGTCGAAATAAACATACCATAAAATGTAGCCATTTTAAGCATTAAAATTTTTTTAATGTTTTATTTATTTTTGAGAGAGAGTGAGAGGAGGGGAGGGGCAGAGAGAGACAGGGAAACACAGAATCCAAAGCAGGCTCCAGGCTCTGAGCTGTCAGCACAGAACCCAATGAGGGGCTCTAACCCATGAACTGTGAGATCATGACCTGATCCAAAGCTGGACACTTAACTAACTGAGCCACCCAGGCGCCCTTTATTTTAATCATTTTTTAAGTGGATAGTGGTATTAAGTACATTCACACTGTTATGCAGCCATCACCAGAACATTCTGATCTTCCCAAACTGAACCTCTGTTTCCATTAAACATTAACTCCATTTCCCTGCCCTCCAGCCCCTGCATCCATCGTTCTTCTTTCTGTCTCTATGAATTTAACTATTCCAGGTACTTCACATAAGTGGAACCAAACAAAATTTGTCCTTTTTTTTTTTTTAAGATTTCATTTTTATTTCTTGAGACAGAGAGAGTGCAAGCAGGGGAGGGGCAGAGAGAGGGGGACGAAAGGTCCAAAGCAGGCTCCGTGCTGCTCTGATAGCAGCGAGCTCGATGCAGGGCTTGAACTCACAAGCCCTGAGATCATGACTGAGCCAAAATCAGACACTCAATCGACTGAGCCGCCCAGGTGCCCCCAGTATTTGTCCTTTTGTATCTGGCTTGTTTCACTTAGAACGTCTTCCATTCATGGAAGTTCATCCATGTTGTAGCAGGTGTTGGAATTTCATCCCTTTATATGGAGTGCACTCCTTTATGTGGCTGTGTAATATTCCACTGTGTTATATACTACATTCTGTTTATCTGCTCACCTGTCGCTGGACGCGTGGGTTACTTCCGCCTTTGCTGACAGCGCTGTGAGAACAGGAAGTCAGGAAGCCTGTCTGAGCTTCTGATCATCAAATGTTTCTTTTTTTTTAATTTTTTAATGTTTTATTTATTTCTAGGAGAGAGAGAGAGACAGCGTGAGCAGGGGAGGGTCAGAGAGAGAGGGAGTGACAGACTCCGAAACAGGCTCCAGGCTCCGAGCTGGCAGTCAGCACAGAGCCCGACGCGGGGCTCGAACCCACAAACTGTGAGATCATGACCTAAGCGAAAGTCGGACGCTTAACTGACTAAGCCACCCAGGCGCCCCTAATGTTTCTTTTTTTTAAATGTTTGTTTATTTGAGAGAAAAGAGTGAGCAGGGAAGGTGCAGAGAGAGAGAGAGAGAGAAAGAGAGAATCTGCACAAACCCATGAACCATGAGATCATGACCTGAGCCAAAGCCAAGAGTCAGATCCTTAACCGACTGAGCCTCCCGGGCGCCCCTCAAATGTTTTTTAAAAACCAAAGTGTTTCTCATTACAAAAGTAGATATATTCTTCAGAGAAGATTTAGGAAATACATTTAAGCAAAGAAGAAATGGGAATCTACTGTAACCCCATCTCAGAGAGATCTTTGCTATTAACAAGGTGCTGCGGTCTGAATGTTGTATGTTGAAGCCCCCATGCCCAAAGTGACTGTATTTGGAGATAGGACCTTTCTGGAGGTAATTAAGGCTAAATGAGGTCTTGAGGGTAGAACTCCAGTCCAATAGGATTAGTTCTTCTAAGAGACACCTGGGAGCTTGCTCGTTCTCTGCCGTGTGAGGATGTAGCAAGAAGGTGGATGTCTACAAGCCAGAGAGTGAGCTCTCACCAGAAAACCTAGTTGACCAGAATCTTGACTGGTCAAGATCTTGGACTGCCCCGTTCCCAGATCTATGAGAAATACCTATTGTTCAAACCACCCAGTCTATGGTCTTTCGTTATGGCAGTCCAAGCTAAGACACATGGTTATCCTGTCTGTCATCTGTACATATATTCATACATATTTGTGGAGTTTTAATGTTTATTTATATATTTTTTTTAGAGAGAAAGAGAGCAAGCAGGGGAGGGGCAGAGAGAGAGAGGGAGACACAGAATCTGAAGGAGACCTCAGGCTCTGAGCTGTCAGCACAGAGCCCAACGCAGGGCTCGAACTCATGACCCATGAGATCATGACCTGAGCTGAAGTTGGGCACTTCACTGACTGAGCCACCCCAGGCACCCCCTATATATATTTGTGGGTTTTTAAGCCCAAACCAAAATGAGATCATTCTTAGGTGGTGAATCATAGGAGTTAAGAATGTAGACTTTGGAGTCAGACAGACTTGGGTTTGGGTCACGGTGATGTAAGTCTGTTTCCTCATCTGCAAACGAGGAAGAGAACAGTATCTGACTCCTAGGGCTGCTGTGAAGATGAAATTAGAAAATATTCCTAAAGTGCCTGGCATATGATAAAGCCAGCCCTCTTCAATAGTGGTAACATTCAAGAGACTGCCAGCTCCTGGAGGAAGGGAACTTTGCTAACTTGTCTGCTTTACCCAGACCTGCAGAATAAGTGTTTACTGGATGAATAAATAGTTCAATGAGAAGATAGAGGAAGCAGCTAGCATGGTGTCTCATGCCCTGTAGTACCGTTTCGAACACTGTTACAATATCCTGTAACCAGGAGAACAGAGTGGTTGGTTAAGAGTCAAATTATTTTAAATGCAACTATCTCTACAATTCACTTTAAAATGCAACTCTAAAACAGAGATAAGAATAGCACCACGCTCATAGGGTTGTCATGAGGATTGAATGAGATGATCCATGTCGAGCGCCTAAAATAGCACCTACTGCACAGGGTTGTCATGAGGAGTAAGGGAGATCACATAGAAACATCCAGAGTGGTACTCAGCGAATGCTTCATTCACTTAATGTCGAAATGTCTATTACTGTTCGTCATCCTCAGATCAAACAGCAGCAAATCGAAAGCAGAGACCCCCAAAACACCCAGCAGCCCCTCGACCCCCACCTTTGCCCCCTCCATCTGCCTCCTGGCACCCTGCTATCTCACAGGGGACTCTGTGCGGGACAAGTGTGTGGAGATGCTCTCAGCAGCCTTGAAGGCCGAAGGTGAGAGGGCTTGGGCCAGGGGCGGGGGAGGGAAGGGCTTCCCAAGGGCAAATGGGATGTGATCTTTCTCAGGACCATGGGAGTGGCACAAGATGCTACAGTCCCCTGTATGGGCAGGCTCCACTGCCAAGGTCATGTCTGGCTAATTCCTGGACTTTCTGAATCTCTTTTAGATGATTACAAGGACTACGGAGTCAATTGTGACAAGATGGCATCAGAAATCGAAGACCATATCCTTGAGCTGTGCTGGGGATGAGGGGCCTGGACGCCAGGAGCAGGTCTCCCAAGTGCAAGGGGCCCAGGACAGTGAGGGGGAGGGGAAGGGCTCAGGGACAGGCCCTGCTCTGCCTCTGAACCAGAGTTCTTCATTCTAGCTAACATTGATTAAGTCTTGCACCTGCCAGCCTCTTGCTAAGCTGTGTATAAGCAGTACCTTGTTCAAGGTTGAGAATAATCCCGCAAGGTAGGTTCCCTGATTAATCGCATTTTACAAGTGTGTGGTAACAGGCTCAGAGAGGGTAAGCCACTTGCCAAAGCTCATACAGCTAACAGTAGAGGTAGACCTGGTATTTGAACCCAGAAAGTGTGACTCTGGAAGCAGAGAGTGCAACTACTGTGCTAGACAGGTCGTGGCATCATGTGGGTGGGTTGCAATGTCAAGTATCAGGGAGGACAGCATTTCTCATGCTCAGCCTTCCCCCCTCTTCCAGCCTCTGAAGGTCACAGCTCCCGTTTTTGATTCCCTGCTACATGCCAGGCACTGTGAGGGGCGATTGACACTTCCTACTTCTGTCAGTTCTCACAATCTCTGTGAGCCAGGGGCTGTTGTTCCCATTTTACAGATGAGGAAGCTGAGGCTCAAGAACTACTAGGAGTCACAGCTTGACTAAAAACCTTGGCCTTGGGATTCCATGTCCTGAGTTCTTTACATATGACCCATTCTCCCGTTTTTGACCCTATACTCCCACTCTGTATAGACAGAGGAGGCAACTACTGGAGTGATATGGGCCCACTGCACCAAAAGATTGTTGTTTTGGGAAAGAAAATGTGCCCCACTGAATGCATAGGATATCTTTTACTGGAGAGACAAAGCTTTGCCTGTCAAAGAGGTGTAGAGGGAAGGGGACAGAATCCCCAGAGGAAAGGAGTTCTGACTGTGACTCTGAGGAGTGAGTGACCCCGTTAAGTATCCTAGGCTACCCAGGGAGACCAGTCTGGTCTGTTGGGGAGGGTCCCTGGCCGGTCCGGTCTGACCCTGGTCAACAAGCCTGCCTGTTGCCACTTCCTGCCCGAGTCCTGCCTTTATATCCTCCGGCATATTTTCTGGGAGCTCCCCTCCACCATCATTTAATTATGAATGGGCACATCCTGAGCTGGCCAGCATCTCACCAGGTACATGCTCATAAATCCCAGTTGATCCGGGAACATAGAGCACCAAGTATCAAAACTCCGAGCTCCGTCTTCGTTTTCTCCAAACAGTCGTCCCTTCAGACAGGTCCCTTCTACCTTCAAGCTCAGTTTGAAACAAAGGTGGGTGAGCTCATACTTAGTTGCACACCTGGCCTTTCCTCCTCCTCTTTCTTCACTGAATGTCCCTCTCTTGAAGGGGAGGAAATCAGGGCTGCATTGAGCCCTTTGTTCTTAGAAGATGGGAGGAAAGGGGGAGGGTAAGTTCGGGAGCCTGAATGCTCTGTGTCCTAAAAAGGTCTGTTCTCTTTGGGTGACCTTGCACTAACACGGCAGCCTGGTGCTGCGCTCCTCTGAAGGGGTCAGTGACCGCCCCCAGGCCTGTGCCCCACCTCGTTTCTCAGGAAACGGAGTCAGGAAGAGGCTGATGACAGTACTGCCAGCCTTGCTGCTCCCACATATCAGGCAGACACACACCTCCAGGAATCCCAAACGCAGATTCTTAAACAAATCTTTTTGCTTTCAAATGCACTATGGCATCTTCTTTCTTTTCACATTGTTATTGTACAAACAGCATTAAAACAGCAATAACAGAAACAAATAGATAACAGCACCTTCCCTCTCACTAATTCTAGCAAGTCAGCTGTTTCCATGTGTCTGTATCCCCCACAGTCCCTTTCTCGTCTATGGCTCTTCCCAGCAAAGGGCTTGTCTTCCTGACTCTCCTTGGCGGAGGAGACTGAGAATACGCATTTGTGTTCCCTGAGCTCCTCCAGAGGATGAAGAAGGGAGGAGGGGGTGGGCGATCTGTCTGGGATGTCTGGACAGACAGCTCCCTGTGGTCGGTGGTCAGGGGCAACTTCCTGCTGCGTGAGTGGAGAGAGCATTACCGTTAGGAGGGGGTCTGGCTTCCAGCCCTGTCTCTGCCGGGAATTTGCCCTGTGACCTTGAGCAAGGGCCCACATCCTTTCTAAGCCTTCAGCTTCCTATCTATTAATGAGAGAAATAACTCTGACCAGCAACTCCCAAAGTTGGTCCCATGGCATGGTCTTTGGTATTCGTAGAAAAAAAGGGGGGAAGCCGAGAGGTGGTTCTGTGTGCTCTGATGTGTTGGGAAGACCAGGTTAAACAAAATGATGTGTTTATTGCAATAGTTTTTAGAACCTTCAATTTGTACCTCCTAACCTTAGGTTTTCCTCCGATACCTGGACTCATAACCTCCAGAGGCCCTTCGAAACTGGGGGTTTCCTTTATGAGTGTCCTCATCTTAACAGCCCCTACACGTTGAGCACTTGATGTCCCAGACCCCAGGCTGGGGTATCACGCGGTACGGCTTGCTGAACCCTCATAGCAGCCCTGTATTTTATAAATAAGGAAACAGAGGCACAAAGAAGTCAGGGCTCGACAGGCCCAGGATGCCCTTCTCTGGGGTTCCTGACCACAGTGCTTGCTGTGGCCTGATCTCACCATAGAGGCTGTTTCCTGTGTCCTGACTCCAAATGCCCAAGCGAGGTCTCCACTGTGGGAGTCAGAGGCTGCATAGGTGCCCGACCCCTGTACTAGTCCAAGGAGAGAAGAAGATGGTCCTGGGGCTCCTCGGGCTTTGGGGAGTGACTCCCATCCTTCTGTGCCCCTCCACGAGCGGCTCGCTGGCCCTTGACCATGTCACATATCTACCAGGAGCTCAAGAGCACGGACATGAAGTACCGGAACCGGGTGCGCAGCCGGATCAGCAACCTCAAGGACCCCAGGAACCCCAGCCTGAGGAGGAATGTGCTCAGCGGGGCCATCTCTGCCGGGCTCATTGCCAAGATGACGGCAGAGGTGAGAGTGGGGTGGGGCCTCTGCGTGGTGGGGCAGGAGGCCAGGCCCCTCCGGCCTTGCCCACGTCTGAGAGGTGGTGGCTTGTGACTCAGTGGAGATGAGCCAGGGGCTTTTTCAACCTGGCATGGCAGACTCCCCATCCCTCCAGTGTGCTGGACCATCAGGAGAGTGAACAAAGCTACCATGAATCAAGCACCGTGCTAAGTACTCTGGGCTCATTGGCCGATGATAGCTTCACACTACCTGAAGTAGAAGTCGTTTATTATCCTCATTTTACAGATGAGAACACTGAGGCTCAGAGGAGTTAACTGATGTGGCCGTGCACACAGCTAGAATATGTGAAAGCCAGGGGGCCCTGGGTAGCTCTGTCAGTAGAACAAGCGACTCCTAATCTCAGGGTTGTGAGTTCGAGCCCCACACTGGGTGTAGAGATTACTTACAAAATTTAAATCTTTAAGAAAAAAATGTCAAAGCTGTCTGGCCCCAGAGCGCCCACCCTTTTCTGCTTTGTTATCTAACTCCTTCTTCTGCCTTGTTCAGTTCTATACCCTGTAATGTGGCTCTGGGCCCAAGCCAGAACAGCAGTCCCTCTCTCCATGGAGCACAGTCCGAGGTGGGGAGACAGACATATTTTCAAATTTGTACAAACAGAGGCCGTAATAGCCATGACAGAGCCACCATAGGAACGTGCAGGAGGGAAGGACTGACCCAGCTTGAAGGGGTCGATAAGGGAAGGAAAGGAAACAGGCCTGTTCGAGAAAGTATGTGCAGTGGTTAGAAGCTTCAGGACCGTGCCAAACTGCGTGAGTTTGAATCCTGCCTCTCTCATTTTCACTGGGTGATCTTAGACAAGCTACTTAACCTCTCTGTGCCTCAGTTTTCTCATCTGTAAAACAGGAATAATAGCTATCTCATGAAGGATTGAATGAGTTGATATATGTGAAGTGTTTAGGTTAATGTACATAAAGTGCTCCCCAGAATTATATACGATGAGCTCATTCACTGACCATTTCATGTAACCCCCAGCACCATGCTGTGAAAGAGGAAATAGGATCTCCACTTTATGGTTGAGAAAACGGAGGCCACACACAGCTAGTATGTGACAGATGGGAATTTGAACTCAGATATGTTTATTTCAGAGCCCACATCTTGGAAACACCTTTTGTACACCCTTGAGCATGAGTGGCTCCCTGTAGACAGAGGGGATTTCCCGCAAGCACTCCGGCATCACACTGCTAAAGCACTACTAAGTCAAAGTGGCCTAGACAGGGGGAGGGGAAATGCATTGGGATTCCAGAGTTCTGGATGTGCCTCATGACGTCTGGGAGCCCTCTGAACCTGTTGGCAGGCGTGTGCCTCTGTGTGTTTGCGGTGTGTGTAACGTGTGGAGTGTACTTGGTGTCTAGTATATGTGTGTGTGTGAAATGTAGTGGGTGCATGTACATTTTTCTCTTCATTGTTTTCCTCCAATACCCCAAACAAGAGGGAGCCCTGGCTTCAGGATAAAATGGGGAGCTTGGCACAGGTGGACCAGGATTATCTTTCTGCTTTATTCAAACTATTTGATCTTTCTAGGCAAACGGCAACATATGTCCAGATTTACAAATTGCAACTTGGCTTTAAAGTGCAATTTTCTCTTTCCTCGCTAGGAGAAGCTGTGACTTTTATGAAAACCAAGCCTTGTGTTTCCTCCTCCCTGGCCCTCACTCTGCGGCTCTGGGGTCCCTCTACTTCTTTGTGTATGCATTGTAGGAATGCTATCAAGAAACTCTTCCAGGCAATCCAAGCATTGGGAAATCCGGCCCAGGAGAACCAAGGGAAAGGTGTAGACACAGGGTTGAGTCAGACCCAGCAAGTTCCCAGAAGCTAGAGGTCAGAGTGGAGCTGAATGTCTGGATTAAGGCCAAGACTGGCCCAGAAGTCCCAGCAAAGCAGCCAACAAAGCCAGCCAGGTGGATGGTCTGGCCCCACCCAAGGACTGTTGGCTGGAACAGAGTGAGAGAATCAGGTGGTCAACCCAGGCCCAAGAAGAGGTTGATCAGACCAAGAGGAGCAGGCCCAGAACTTAGCAGGCCCTCCCCAGGGCCAGTCCCCAAGGACCTTGTCCCCTGCCAGTAATCCAGATGCTCAACCAGGAGACTTTCATCCTGGGGTCATCTTTTGCCCCAGGCAGGAAGCTTCTATAAGAAATAGAAGACCACTGGGGCGCCTGGGGGGCTCAGTCAGTTAAGCTTCCAACTTCAGCTCAGGTTATGATCTCACGGTCTATAAGTTGGAGCCCCGTGTCAGGCTCTGTGCTGACAGCTCAGAGCCTGGAGCCTGCTTCGGATTCTGTGTCTCTCTCTCTGCCCCTCCACCACTCACACTCTGTCTGAAAAATGAATAAACCTTAAAAATTTTCTGGAAGAGAAAAAAAGAAAGAAATAGAAGACCATTTTTGCTCCAATAAGGAAAATAACAGTTTGGGGTTGGGCTACCGGCCATGCTGTGGCTCACGGGACAGGGAACTTGCCCTCAGGACAGCGGATGCCCGTTGCACGGGTGTCCCTCTCTGCATCCTGTGTCTCCCTGATTCTTCCCTTTTCTCTTCTCCCCTCTACCCAGACATGTTACAGAATGGAGTCAATTCTGAGATGTTCTTTAGTTGAGTGGATATACTGTCAGCACCATGAGGAGATGGGTTTTGTCTGTTCTCTGCTCTGCCAGCCCTGAGACCCATGCCTGGCCCATCGTAGCTGTGCCACACACTGGGGTCATCTTCTAACAATGTATACACATGAGGACCAGTGTCCTCTCCCGCCCTTACCTTCCCGGTTTCCTACTTGGTTCTCTATAGCACTGTACTTACTCCACGTGGCCTTGACCCTGCTTCCTCCCACATGAGGTAGGACAGAGATAGGCAAATGGATTGGTGAGTGGGTTTCTCCATTCTCCGTTTCTCAGCCGGCATGGGAGACCCTCTTTCCTCAATCTGTCCCCAGCCACCTCTGCCACACTCCTCACCTTGAACACACCCCCCACACCCTTCCCCAAACGTGTTGTTCCGGTCTGATCTTCTGCATCTGTCGTTCTCTTTCTCTAGAACTGCCGTCTCTCTTGAGAACTCCTGCTTATATTTCAAGACGGGTTAAGGGGTTAATGTGTCTGCTTCTTTAATGAGCCTCCCCTGCCCCCAAGCCGTCAGCCATCAGACTCTGGGCTTCCCCCTTGTGCTTTGTATACCTGGGCTTTAAGTACTTCATATGCTATCTTGCAATCTTGTCTAAATACTTGGCTACACTACCAGACTAGCATTCCCTGGGGACAGGAACCAGACTTTAGGGCTCAGGGGCAGTGGTCTGCCTGAGCCAGCGCCTATCAGCTCAAGAGAGGTGATTATGTGCAGCTATTCCCAGCCCTGTGCTCAGTCACATTGCATTAGCAGCTGGAAATCGGCCGTGGTAGGAGTATTTACACTATGGAAATTGGTGAGTGCTACAAATCAGGCACCCCTCCGGCTCAGGCCCACTTGTGAGCACACAAAAAGCAGCTAAAGGCACTCAATAAATTGACATCCAATACATTTTGAATGAATGAATTCAGTTAGCTCTGGACTTCCCTCCAAATTAAAGTCAGTTGATTTTTGTTTGTATGGCCCCAGGTTGACTTGCTTTTCTGGATACCCTTGCCAATGGTTAGGACCTGGTCCTTGAACTTAATACAGGTGCTCAACCATCTGCACCCTGTGCAGGACTTGACCATCTGTACCCACTGGAGTAACTTGAGGGCACTTGTAAAATTCCTGGGCCTGTGCTTAGAATTTTGGATTCATAGGAATCTGCATCTCATCGGGAAGCCCAAGTGGTGATAACACGGCGGTCAGAGCACCAAAATCACTTGACCTTTGTGCCAGCTCTTTTCCGTGGCTTAGGGAGGAGGAGAGGTAGCCATGTCCTCATTTTACCAAGTCCTCATTTTAACATTAGCTCCGGCTGCCCTCCCTCCCCGAAACCAAAGTCACTTAGCGCTCTCTCCAGTTTGAGTGTCCCCTTTCTCTGCTGTCCTCTGGCCGAGGTTTAAGAGGAGACAAAATGGCCAGGCAGATGGGTAAAGGCAGGACCTGGATCATGCAAACACTGAGTGTCTGCAGGAAGCTGATGGGAGACAGGAGGCTCTGTTCTGTAGAAGCTTAAAGTAAAAGATGTTCTGCGATGCAGGTGAGCAGTTAAGCTTGTGAATTCAGGAGCTTCAGGTCCCACTTGGGTCAGGGTAGCGGCGGCAAGTCATGGATAGTTGAGGTCAAGGTTCCCAGGAGGCAGAATGGACTAGGCAGTGACCCCAGTTTGGACAGGCCCCTGGGTCGAGTCCCAACTGGACAGATAAGGGGAACATCACAGATCAGGTGGTCACGGTCCAGGCAGCTCAAGCAGGAAGGTTCAGGCGGGTACCCGAGGTCCTGGCAGGCAGGGTGAGCCCCGGAGCTGAGGAAACGTGCACAAGATATTGACCCTGGGCTGGGAGCTATTTGCTGTCTGTCTCCTGCATGCGCCCTACTGCTCTTGGCCCGGTCACAGCCTGCAGGTTTGCCCTTCCACCCAAAGCGGAACAGGGACTCTTGCGGAATAGCCTTTCCTCGGCTGGGGCAAGGTCAGGAGTCCAGGCCTCCCTCCCGCTCCTTGTCTGCAATCCAGCACGTTCCCCTCTCCTCTGTTCGGGCTCTCTAGAAACAGGATGGTGGGGCAGGGCCCCTGGGACTCTCTGTCCCTGAAGGGCAGACTCCTTTCTCCCCAGGAAATGGCCAGTGATGAGCTGAGGGAGCTGAGGAATGCCATGACCCAGGAGGCTATCCGTGAGCACCAGATGGCCAAGACCGGAGGCACCACCACCGACCTCTTCCAGTGCAGCAAATGCAAGAAGAAGAATTGCACCTACAACCAGGTACGGGAGAGGAGGCCGCGGAGGCACACAGTGGGGGAGCCCGGGGGGGCTCCGAGGAGGGCCCCGGGGAGAAAGGGCTAACACTCTAGGCTGCAGAGAGAAGGGCACGTCTCCGAATGCCGACATGATGCACCCGTGGCTTCTGGAAAATGTCCCCCTGCATATGGACTCCCCTAGAGGCGTGTTCACGAGGCATGGCCAGCACACTCTGGCCTGCCCTAAACAAGAAGAGGAGTTGCTTACCCGGCTTAGACTTTAGCAGAGTCATAAATGGAATGGTTGGAAAGACACTTAGTGATAGAAAACTTAGCTCCCTCCTTCTATACACGGGGAAACTGAGGCCCCACAGGGGTCAGGTTTCGCAGCTTTGGCCAAGATGGCCAAGACAGTCATAAATGGCAAAGACAGTAATAAACCCAGATCCAGACTTTTCTGACTTCAATACAGCCAACACGGTGTCTAAAGCTTAGAGGATTTAGCCCCAAGCTCTAAGGGTGAAGACCCCTGCATGGGGAATTCAGAAGGCTGGGGAAGCCCCTTCTCTGAAAGACTGAATACCCAAGACTTGCCTTCTGTTTCCGGGTTGTACATGTTGTGTTCTGGGGGCCCCAGTGGTCCTGGGTTCTAATTTGTACCCAGTCACGTTAGAACCCTATTCATTCCTTCATCTGCTGGGCATGCCAAGATTTAGCAAGAGCACTTTGCCTGCGGGAATCTTTGGCCACGGCAGACATACAGCTGGCCTTGCCATTCAGGAGGAGCCTCTCAAAGAATTCCCATTCAGGAATTCAGAGATGTTTTTGCAAGCCTCCTGCTTCCGCCCAAGCACATTTCCACGTGGAGTGATGTGCTTCCTGTGGGGTGATGTACCCCCTGCCAGAAGTAAACTGTCCATTAGCAGAGTTCTCTCTGCACAGAGAAGCCCCAGTGTTATCTTCCTTCAGGGGTTACTGCTCTCCAGGAAGGAGGCTGTGCTAAGCCGGGTGCTCCTGGCCCACTGCCGGGCCCCCTCATGAGCCGGGCAACTACCTCCCGCTGCACAGACTCCCAGCTCACATCACATTCACAGCCGAGTATCGGCAAAGTGACATGTCATGGTCATCCAGGGTCAGCTGTAGAAAATCAGAACAGCAATTGTTAAATCTGGAAATTCACCCGGATCTGCTGTGAGAAGCCCGGTGCCGGCATCTGCATGGTTTGGTTAAAGGGGTGAGAAACTAGAAACCATGCTATTAACTAGTCCCAATGATCCAGTGATCTTCAAATTCCTTTTCCTCTCTGGGCCTCAATTCTTTTTTTTTTTTAATTTTTTTTATTTTTTAATATTTTATTTATTTCTGACAGAGAGAGACAGCGTGAGCACAGGAGGGTCAAAGAGAGAGGGGAGACAAAGAATCCGAAGCAGGCTCCAGGCTCTGAGCTAGCTGTCAGCACAGAGCCTGATGCAGGGCTCGAACCCACAAACTCTGAGATCATGACCTGAGCCGAAGTCGGACGCTTAACCGACTGAGCCTCAATTCTTGCAACTCTAAAATAAGGAATGAACTAGATCATCTTTAAGGGGGCTCCCAGCTCACTCAAGCTCTGATCAGCGAGGCACTGCCACTAGGGTGTGTCCAGAGGTGAGTCAGGAAATACTTCCTGTAGGAGATGAGCCTTGAGGCAAGAGAAGAGAGTTCAGTTGAGAAGGATGGAGACCAAAAGTGAAAGTGCAGAGGCCTGGGTGAGCCAGCGCGGCACTAGAGGTGAGCTGATGGACCGGAGAGAGGAGAGGGAAGTATGTATATGCTGCTCTCGGTGATGAGGGAGTTGCCGAAGGGGGACGGGAATAACAGTGCCGAGCTCTGGGATTTGGACCTTCTGCTACAGACAGTGGGAGCTACGGCAGGTCCTAGAGCACAGGTGTGAATTCTTGAGCAGCCCCATTCTCTCTCAGGTGCAGACACGCAGTGCTGATGAGCCCATGACTACCTTTGTCTTATGCAATGAGTGTGGCAATCGCTGGAAGGTCTGTATGTCCGTAACTTTCTCCCTCCCCTGTCATCCACAGCTGCTGCCCCACATAAGGAGTACTATACCCACAGCCGAGAAGGGGGGCTTCCCAGCCTGTGCAGAGCGGGTCTGCAGAGCTGGAGATAGTGGCGGGTGGTTGCTGGGGAGGGGGAGAGAGTGCACGTGCATGTTTTTGTTTTGGAAGGCACCCAGCTGGGGTGGGAGCAGCCACCCGCATTTTATCACGGGATGGGCAAGTCTGTCATTTGAGCAGACTTGCAGTCAGCCTCCCGAGATCCACAGAGGGGAGGAAAAACAATAGCACTGTGCATTTGGGCCACACCTCTTTGCAGAGTTCTTTCACAGATGCTATTTCCTTTGAAGGCTGCCACAGCCAGGGATGATCGCAATGCTGGGGGGTTGGGGGGGAGCATTGCCACCAAACGCTCCCAGGTCATCTTCCCTTCATAAGACAGCTCTGGCAAAGCTCTCCATTACCCAAGACTGTAATCTGGGCTGTTCCAGCCCCTGCAAAGGCAGAGGTTTTCTTTTCGGGCATGGGAGCCAAGCAAAGACTCCTACCAGAGTGCTCCTTCCTGCCACGTCTTCTTCTGAAAAGATTCAGTGTGGTCATGTGATTAATGTCAGTTTCCAGTAGCATCTGACTTGCATGTGCCCTGCATGATGCCTGGGCCACCGGGCAGGCTGCAGGTGCCCTGAAAGTTCTAAGGTACTTGGCAAGGAGTCCAAGACTGACTGGGAGTTGGGATCCCTAGTTTTAGGTCCCCCTCTGCCTTACTCGCTGTGTGACCCTGAGCATGTCACTCACCTCCCTTAGCGAAATGATAATGCCTTTCTCCCATGGTTGATGTGAAATGATCACATATGCACATACAATTTACAGACAACTATGAGAAATATTCCTTACAGTAATACTCTCACTTTTAGGTGAGGGAATTGAGCTACTGAAAAATACATGGGGAGCATAAAGCCAGACAGTTTGGAGCACTGACAGACAATACTCCAAATTCCTGATTGATTGCATTTTCTGCAACCTTACTAAGGGCCTTCATAGCCCTGAGGCCTCATTAGAACTGCTATATTTTTTAAGGTAAAAGCCAGATGATTATGTATTTTTCCTTTATTCTATAATTAATTTGAGGATTTGAGAATAATACAAATACGGCATTAACAGGGCTTCTGATAGCTCATGTGGTATCTTTGTCAAGCCAGAAAAAGGTCTCCCTGCCTCTAAGTAGACACAGCCTTGTTCCAAGGTACAGAGCTAGGCAAACAGAGCAGGAGCTAAGTTTTAGCTCCAACTTGCCCTGTGACCAGGCTCTCTTGTGCAGTGAACAACCTGTACAACTGTACAAAAAAAAAAGCCCTGAGCACATATATACTGACACATAGAAACCACCACTCTTACCATAGTCCATTTGTTTCCTACCAGTATTATGGGAGTTTGAGTAAGTCACTTAACCTGTCTGAATTGCTTCTTTACCTGTAAAAGTGGGAGTGATATATAGTGTCTACTTCATACGGGATGGTGAGGCTGTAATATTGCCTGTCCCAGAGAAAGAGCTCAATAAATGGTAGCTCTTATCATTCTTACAGTCAGAAAAAGAACATTCTGCATGCTCTGAACCCAGCTCCCCGGCCCTCATCTCTATTAGTTGGAAAGGCAGGGCCCACTAGAGGTGGTAGGTATTTGACTTCTGACATTTTCAGGTAGTGTCCATTGCCATGTAGGAGGCTTAGTAGTAATCACAGCGATATTTTGGACCATGAATTAAAAGCTCACAACTTATCTGGCATCAAATTTCCATTCATTTATTACCTGCTATCTTCTTGCATTGGCCAGCATTTTGATCCCATTTTACAGATGAGTGATTTGTTCAAGGCCACACAGCCCACCTCACTGGGCTCAAGGCCATCCCTACCTGGGCAGCAGAGCTGGGATTTGGATTATGGTCTATGTGGCTCCAGATACTACCTTCTTTTTCACGTACCCTCCCCCTACCCCCGGCCTCCTTGGGCCACACAGGGAAAGCTCTAAAGTGTTACTGCCTTTTTGATTTTGTAGTTCTGCTGATGGCACCGCCAGCCAGGATTTCAGTGAACAAGGTGAGGAAGAACAAAGAGAAAGCACTAAGCCAATCTAGCTGGAGAAAATAATAAAAATTAAGATGAAGAAAAATGCTGAACTCTGAATGGGGTCTTAGGGATCAGAGGGGGAAGTCTTCTGCATATTAATAGTCAGGTATTAATATACGCTAATGGGGTAGCGCCATTGGGGTGTGATGCTAAGAATCTGTGTTGACAGACCTCTTGCGGGAGCTCAGAGGCTTCACGCCCAAGGGGTCGTGTCTTAGACGGTGGGCTGGCAGTCCTTTGCTTCGAGGCGCTCCCCTCACATCCCAACCTCTCAGCTTTTTCCAAATTGAAAAATACCAGCCGGATACAAATCTTCCCTCCCACCCTCCAGAGTCACACGTGCGGAACAGCACGCACACAGTTTGGCGTAGGCGGATGGGACTCCCGCACCGGGTAGAAAGGTTTCTTCCCTACTCCTTATCTCTTCCCAGACGCTCTGCTATCCCCTGTTCTGTGCTGGCTTTGGGCACCTTTAAGGACCCCAGACCTGGTCCCTCTAGGTGGGGAGCAGATCATCTTGAGCTCAGGCTTTCTGAGCGAAGGGACAGCAAGGCCTTTGCATTCTGCGGTCCCCGAGAGATCACCCGGAGCCTTCCCAGGCCCGGGCGACGTACGCTTCACAGCTTACAGGGCACAAGGAGCCTTGGAGTGCTCCTCCCGCGGTGATGTTGGCTTGCATTTTATGCCGACAGGAACTTTATGCAATGCTGGAACCTTCTGGAAAAGCCTTGTGAGCAGGTCTGGTGAGCATGTCCAGGGTCTCAGTCTCTGGCTCTCTCTGGCCTTCTGACAGCCCCAGGCAGAGCCTCCTAGACCCTGTGTTTCCTCAAATAGCCCAAGTCCAAGGGCCTGCAAACTCAGGGGACCTTGGGAAAGTCACTTAGCCTCTCTGGGCCACTTTCTTACCTGTAAATGTAGGAGTGGCGCGAGTGCCTACTTCTCAGGGTCATTGTGCAGAGGCCACTGCTTTCATCTGCCTCGGTTCACTGTTACAGCAGCTGTGGGGAGTCACTTCAGCCCAAGCTCCTTATAAGCCCTGGCATCTTCCGGGAATGGATGATTGCCTTCCCCCTTCCACCCACCAGGTGCCCCCTCGTATACCTGAACCCTGCAAGTAAACTGTCCGTGGAAATCTGCCACCGCCTTCCGCTTGGCGACAGTCAGATTGAGGTTAGGGCCTCTGGAAGGACCGAAAATCTTCCCACGGAAGGAAAACACACAGAGCTTGTAAACGGCAGCACCAGGACCGAAACCCTGGTCTTCTGCTCGCTGTCCCTGTGCTCAATGCTATGAAAGTTCCAGAGTCATACACAGTGCTCAGCCCCTTCCTTCCAGGAATTCCAGGCCTGGCGGGGAGAGGAATCATAGGCAGTGCTCCCTGCCGCACAGGGTGTCATAAGTGCTGTACCTGAGGCACACGTGTGACCCACGGAAGTATGTATGGCTGTCGCTTCCCGAGCCAGGTGCTCCTGACACTTCAGTGTGGATAGCAATCCCCTGCGGTCATGTTAAAAGGCAGATTCTGGGGGCGCCTGGGTGGCTCAGTCGGTTAAGCAGCCAACTTCAGCAGGTCATGATCTCACGGTTCATGAATTCGAGCCCTGCATGGGGCTCTGTGCTGACAGCTCAGAGCCTGGAGCCTGCTTCGGATTCTGTTCTCTCTCTCTCTCTGCCCCTCCCCTGCTTATGCTCTGTTGCTCTGTCTCTCAAAAATAAATAAATGGTAAAAAAAAAAAACTTTAATGCAGATTCTGATTCAGCAGGTCTGGGGGAGGGTGAGGTGTTTCATTTCTTTTTAAAATGTTTTAATTAAAAATGTTTTTTAGGGGCGCCTGGGTGGCTTAGTCGGTTAAGCATCCGACTTTCCGACTTTCGCTTAGGTCATGATCTCGCGGTTCGTGGGTTCGAGCCCCACGTCAGGCTCTGTGCTGACTGCCAGCTCAGAGCCTGGAGCCTGTTTCAGAGTCTGTAACTCCCTCTCTCTCTGACCCTCCCCTGCTCACGCTGTCTCTCTCTCTCTCTCCTAGAAATAAATAAAACATTAAAAAATTTAAAAAATAAATAAATAAAAATGTTTTTTAAATGTTGAGAGAGGGAGAGAGACAGAGTGTGTGTGGGGGAGGCGCAGAGAGAAGAGGGAGACACAGAATCCAAAGCAGGCTCCAGGCTCCGAGCTGTCAGCACAGAGCCCGATGCGGGGCTCGGACCTCCAAACCTGTGAGATCATGACCTGAACTGACTGAGCCCGCCACGTGCCCCAGATTTTTCATTTCTAAGGTCCCAGATCATGCTGCTGCTGCTGGTCTACAGACCACACTTTGAGGAGAAAGGGTTTAGATAATCCAGATTTTTCTTTTCATGACCGAATCCTCCACCCAAATGTCGAGAAACCAGAAGCAACAAGTATCAACATATCAGTGTCAATCCATGTTATTTTGAGCTGTTTAAGGTGGCACCGTGGGGCGGTTTTCTGCAGTCGCCGTCTCAGTCTCCATTATGCTCCTGGTGTTACAGGGAGTTACAGCAGGAAAAAAAAAATACAAAAAAAACTGCATCTCCACCTTCAATAACCTTACTGTTTACAAAGGAGATGAATCAGATTAAACAGCAGAAAAACAAGTCGGCTCCAGTCCGCACAGCTACACAGCACACATCCACATTCACAAAAGGCCCCAGAGAAGCATGAATAGGCCTCAGACTGTGCTCATCAGCAGACGTCAGTATCCTCCCAACTGGTCTTCCTGTGTCTGCTCTGGACTCGCTCCAATCCGTGCTCTCCACTGCGCCGACCAGAATAGGCTTTTCAGCATCACAACCCTGGCCGTGTTAGAGCCCCCCACTCTCCAACCCCGTTTCAGGCCTTCCATTTTCCCCCACTGCGTTTGGCAGGGTCCACAGGGCCTGCCCCTGTCCTTTGTAATCCGGTCACACTGGCCATGCTGCACTCCTCCGTGTCACACAATCTTTGGACAGACCGTTGGCTGGGATTCATGATTTAACCCCATCTCCTCCTCCATGTCACAAAGAGGAGGGGGTGAGAGGCAAGGGAGTTAGCATGAACGTCTGCTACCAGGAAGGCATCCCCGGCGTGTGTGTCGGGGGGTGGAGACTGCTACCTTACAGGAAGAAGAAGACAAGGTCAGGTAAGGTGAAACACTGAGGCGACACGCTTGGGATGCAGGAGAGACTGTCTCACCAGCAATGTTATGGCCAAAAGACCTTGAAAACAAAGTACTTTCAAGATCTTATGACCAACTTAGAAGGTATTTTCTAAGGGTCCTGAAAGGCCGTATCCATGAGAAGTCTTTCGTAGGAGGCTCATTCAGATTACCAGATCTCTGTCATTAGCCCTGGATTCCTTGAACTTGAGACTTAATGTCACTAAGTGTCTGTCTAGATTTCTCCTCTCTATACACTGGCCCTCTCAGTACACATAATCTGAAACTGGGGCGCCTGGGTGGCTCAGTCGGTTAAGCGTCTGGCTTCGGCTCAGGTCATGATCTCGCGGTTTGTGGGTTCGAGCCCCACGTCAGGCTCTGTGCTGACCGCTTAGAGCCTGGAGCTCGTTTCAGATTCTGTGGCTCCCTCTCTCTCTCTGCCACTCCCCCTTCACACTCTGTATCTCTCTCTCTGTCTCTCTTAAAAATAAACATTTAAAAACAAGAGTTAAGAAAATAATCTGAAACTGAACTCACATAGTCACATCCTTAAATGCCCTCTTCCGTCTTGTACATTTGTCAGCCAGTTTGCTACCTAGAACCATCTCAGACGCTTTCCCCTTGCTCTCTTTACTTTGTCAGTTACCGATTCTATAGTCCCTCCCTTGTCCAATCCTTCACTCCGGTGCCATCACTAGCAACATTGTCATTTAGGTTTTCTCTCTCTTGCACTGATGCCAAGACCTTTTACTGATCTCCCAACTCAAAGCATCCCTCCCCTACCTGCATCTCGGCACTGTTTCCCCAGTCACCTCCACTGGATTTCCACCAGCTGTCAAACAGAACTCAAACTCCTTGGTGTGACTTTCACAGCTCCTCTCCTGTCTTGGGTGGCTTATCTTCCACCTCCGCTGTCCTTTTGCTACAGCCTAAGGGAGGTATTTGCCCTTCAAAACCTGATGGATCTTCCAAACTGTGCCTATTCTGATTCCCGCTGCCTCCCTCAACCTCCATCCTACTATTACCCATTCTTCAATGGCTCACCTCAGATGCATGTCTTTTTTTTTCTTCTTTTTTTTTTTTAAAGTTTATTTATTTTGAGAGAGACAGAGACAGCACAAGTGGAGGAAGGGCAGAGAGAGAATCCCAAGCAGGCTCCACGCTGCCAGTGCAGAGCCTGATGAAGGGCTTGAAGCTATGAAGCTGTGAGATCATGACCTGAGCCAAAACTGAGTCAGATGCTTAACTGTCTGAGCCACCCAGGTGCCCCTATTTTTTTTTAAGTACAGTTGACATACGGCATATATTAGTTTCAGGTGTACAGCGCAGTGATTTGACAATTCCATACATTACTCGGTGCCCACCACAGTTAACTGTGTAGTCACCGTCTGTCACTGTGCCACCTTATGGTATTATTGACGATATTCCCAATGCTGTACTTTTCATCACCGTGACTTATTTTAGAGATGGAACGTTGTACATCTTAATCCTCTTCACCCACGTCACCCCTCCCCAGATGCACAACTTCTGTGAAGCCTTCTCTAATCCCTGGCCACAAGAGCTATTCCTCAGAACTGGCACAGTGCTGTGAGACTCATAATTACACTGCATTCTACCACCATGATGATGATGATGATGATGATGATTTCTTTATATCACAGTATCAATAACATCTTTTAATTATTGAGCATTGACTAACTGGATATCCTGGACACATTATGTAACCTCTCCATGCCTCCATTTTTCATCTGTAAAATGGTGGTAATAGCACCTGGTTCAGAGGGTTTTGAGGACTCGTTACAATCATACCTGACACAAAGTACTTGGTTAGTAAACATTAGCTAGTGTAATAGGGGTGTACTTTATATTGTCTCAACCCTCAGACCCATGAACTGGGTGACTGTTATCATACCCTCTTTTTTAAAATTGTGATAATAGGGGCACCTGGGTGGCTTGCTCGGTTGAGCATCTGACTTCGGCTCAGGTCATGATCTCACAGTTCGTGAGGTGGAGCCTCGTATCGGGCTCTGTGCTGACAGCTCAGAGCCTGGAGCCTGTTTTGGATTCCGTGTCTCCTCTCTCTCTGCCCCACCCCCACTTGTGCTCACAATCTCTCTCAAAAATAAATAAACATTAAAAATTTAAAAAAAAATTGTGATAACAGATGCATAACATAAAATTTACAATTTTAACCTTTTTTTTGCTTTTCTCAAATTTTTATTTAAATTCTAGTTAGTTAACATATATGGTAAAATTGGTGTCAGGTGTAGAATTTAGTGATTTATCACTTACACATAACATCCAGTGCTCATCACAAGTGCCCTCCTTAATACCCATCACCCATTTAGCCTGTCCCTCGCCCACCTCCCTCCGCCAACCTTCACTTTGTTCTCTATAGTTAAGAGTCCCTGATAGTTTTTTTCCCCCCTCTCTCTTTTTCCCCCTTTCCTCTATGGTCATCTGTTTTGTTTCTTAAATTCCACATTTGAGTGAAATCTTATGGTATTTGTCTTTCTCTGACTGACTTATTTCGCTTAGCGTAATACACTCTATTTCCATCCATGTCATTGTAAATGGCAAGATTTCATTCTTTCTGATGGTTGAGTAATAGTCCATTATATATGTACACCACATCTTCCTTGTCCATTCATCAGTCGATGGACATTTGGGCTCTTTCCATAATTTGCCTATTGTTGATAATGCTGCTGTAAATATCGGGGTGCCTGTGCCCCTTCAAATCAGTATTTTTGTATCCTTTAGGTAACTACCTAACAGGGAAGTTGCTGGTCATGGTAGTTCCATTTTTAACTCTTTGCAGAGCCTCCATATTGTTTTCCAGAATGGCCGCACAGTGTACATTCCCACCCACGGTGTAAAAGCCTTCCCCTTTCTCCACATCCTTGCCAACATCTGTTGTTTCCTGTGTTGCTGATTTTAGCCATTCTGACAAGTGTGAGGTGGGCTTTTTTTTTTTTTTTTTTAATGGAATGCTTCATGGAGCTACGTGTCATCCTTGCACAGGGCCATGCTAATCTTCTCTCTGTATTGTTCCAAATTTAGTATATGTGCTGCCAGCATGAGCCCCCATCTGAAGCATTTTTAAAAAATTTTTTTTAATGTTTATTTATTTTTGAGAGAGACAGAGCACAAGCAGAGGAAAGGAAGAGAGAGACACACACACAGAATCAGAAGCAGGCTCCAGGCTCTAAGCTGTCAGCACAGAGACCAATGCAGGGCTTGAACTCATAAACTGTAAAATCATGACCTGAGCCAAAGTCAGACACTTAACCGACTGAGCCACCCATGCGCCCCAATTAACCATTTTCAAGTACGTACAGTTCAGTAGTGTTAAGTTCATCCACCTTGTTGTGCAGCCAATCTCCAGAACATGTTTCATCTTGCCAAAAGGAACCTCTATACCTACTGAACGGTTCCCCATTCCCTCCTCCCTGACACCCTGGCAAGCACTAGTCTACTTTCTGTCTCTATGAATTGTTATTACTACACTCTTTTTACAAAACTGAGGATACCAAAGTTTAGAGAGTAATTTGCTTCTAGGAGACAGAATCTGGACTTGAACCCAGGCCCCTGTTCATACTCTAAGCTACCTTGAAATATGCTCACAGAGCATCTGTGATGCGTTTTACTTCCCTTATAGCAGTGATGGCCACTATGTGGCCAGGCCCTCCTCTGTGCCCATGTTTTGCAGCCATTCTCGAATTTAATCCTCACGGCAGCCCTGCAGTCACCGCAAGGGCGGTGTCCTATCGCCCCGCAGTGTCTGGTACAGAATAGAGACATGTACAGTCACTCGGGGCCTATCGATGCCTTTAGGTAGGCTAAACAATACTAAGTGAGTTTGTTGTACATTTAAAAAAATTTTTTTTAAATGTTTTATTTATTTCTAGGAGAGAGAGAGACAGCGTGAGCAGGGGAGGGTCAGAGAGAGAGGGAATCACAGACTCCAAAACAGGCTCCAGGCTCTGAGCTGGCAGTCAGCACAGAGCCCGACGCGGGGCTCGAACCCACGAACCGCGAGATCATGACCTAAGTGAAAGTCGGACGCTTAACCGACTAAGCCACCCAGGCGCCCCGAGTTTGTTGTACATTTTTAATGCAATTGTTTACATTTTTGGAAAGTGTTGATCCTCTCAGGAGAAAACCAGCTGAAATGCAGGCGTTCATAAAGAACTTCCCAATCCTCCCCACTCCCCCTTCCTCCTGCAGAGTCAATCTGCTCTTCTCACCCTAGGCCAGCCCCCAGGCCGCCCCCTCATCTGTACATCCCAGCTCTGCCGATCCACAGCCAAAGGCAGAGACAGGCAGGCAAGGGGACAGGAGAGACTGTCCCTGCTCGGCTTCCGTCCAGGCCACCCCACGCCCACACCCTTCCCTCTGGCCATGCACGGTCCTGGCCATCCTGGAACAAGCTTTGTCCTTTCACGCCTCCGTGACTCCGCACATGCTGTTCTGGAACACTGGAATGCTTTCCCTCCCCTCTTTTCTCCACCTCTGAGACTCCTACGGTCTTTGCAAGGCAGCTCAGATGTCACCTCCTCTGTGAAGCCTCCTCCCCTACCCTCTGCTATCAGTCCGCCCCCTCCTCTGCACAGACTTGCTCATCATGTACTATTGCAGTGACTCCGAGTCAGTGTGTCCCCGTGTCGCCAGCTCCTTGTGCTGTGATGACGCTTCCTCTCTGCTCCTGGCCGGGGGGGTGGGGAGAGGGAAGGAGGAGGGATGGTCAAGAGGAGCCCAGGACACTTTGATTTTTTTGATGTGCCTAGTATATTTGAAAATGAAGGGGCGCCTGGTTGGCTCAGCCAGTTAAGCGTCCGACTTCAGCTCAGGTCATGATCTCCTGGTTCAAGCCCCACGTTGGGCTCTGTGCTGATGGCTCAGAGCCTGGAGCCTGCTTCGAATTCTGTCTCTCTCTCTCTCTCTGCCCCTCCCCCACTCGCAGTGTCTCTCTTAAAAATAAACATTTAAAACAATTTTTTTTTAATGAGATGGCAAAACAAGTTCGCAAATAAATACTGAGGCAAATTTTTCCATGTTTAACAAATCAATGCTTCTAATAATACACAAAAATCACAGCATAATTGTGCTGCTTACAAAATAATTATAGGATTTACTGAAATAGAATAATTTATAATGCACCACAGGCCTAGCAGTCTGTTAATGAGAAACAAGCTTAGGGACGCAGACGGAGGGTCTTTGATCAAGTTGGCCAGTGGATCCGCCATCACGTATAACCCTATCTGGAGACTGTGTCAAAAGTCTAAATTTGGAGACCCTGGCGAAATGGTTCTTCTGGCCCCTTTCCGAGCTGATAGGCTGTGCTGCGGCTTCTGTATGCGGTAGGTGCTCAGTGCTTGCTGAATGATTGGAACACGTACAGCTTTGCAAGTTAATTATTGAAAATCCACATACAATAAGTATTCCTGAGAAACAATGAAGTCCTGAACAATGGGGCAGGAAGCCACCTCCTTCCAGTAACCCCAAGCCTTGGAGTCCCGTTGAAGTCTGCAGCAGGAAGCCCCTCACCCACTGCCTTTCCTACCCTTCTTCCTCAAGGGCACCAAATGCAGCTTTTGCTCTCAGCCTTTCTTTTCCTCCACCCTCGTGAGGGTCCCAGGTGAAGAGAAAGAAAAGCACTTACTCACAGAAGGAGGCAAGCAGCCAAGCTGGGCCGGGAGAGGAGACGTGTCCTGCCCCCAGGCAGGCCTGAGGAATAAAAGGGACAGAGAGAGGACAAAGAAGGACTTAAAGCACTGGAGCAAGGGGGAGAAAGGCCTAAGGAAGTTTACAAAGCAATCTGTCCCTGAAAAGGGAGCCCTGCTGGGCTGAGTGGCTCAGGCGCTCAGCTCACCTTAGGCCCAATTAGAGAGGTGCGATTACTCAGCCCAAGTCTGAACGAGCCCCCTCTGCGTCCCAGGAGTTTCCCTGAACAGGAGGCCTCCACTTGCCGGGTTCTGGGAACCTTAAATACCTCTGCTCTAATGGGCTCAATACACCAATTTGCGTGAACCCACCAAAGTGGCCCAACTTGCAATTCCCTCTGGATTTCCAGCAGAAACGCTATGTGAGGTGAAGGTCACCAGCACTTTGACTTCCCAGATTTTCTGAGCCAGTGAAAATATCCACAAGTCCTTTCTAGAAGTCTCTCCTGCCACCAAAGGCAGGATTAATAATAATAACAGCTGCCCATCTGAGTGTTCATTCTGTGTGGAGGGCTTTATGCCATCTCACTTAGTGCCCACCACCACCTTAGGGATGATAGCCCTGTTTCACAGTGGGTCTAGACAGCCTGGATTCCAACTCAGGTCTGTTTGACCTTGATGTCCACACTCTTCCCACTATGGATCCTGTCCCTCTTGGGAGTCCTCTACAATTCCCTTTTTTCTTTCTTCCTTCTTCCCTTCCTTCCTTTACTTTTTCTTTTTTTTTCTTTCTTTCCTTTTTCTTTCTCTCTTTTTTTTTTTGTGGTACCCAAATAAATTTCATATGGGGTAGGATGGCACAATTCTGAGCTATCTAAAGAATTCCTAAGCTCACAGCTGGGGATGGGAAGAGCAGTGGGAGTGGGAGAGTCGGCCTCGTGGCTGGGTAGGGTCCTACTTCTTTTTATACACTTGAGTAATTTAACCATAAATAACTGGGCACTGGGAACAGGACACTCACTAATAAAAGCATAGCCTAGAGTCATGTTGGGGCGGGGGGGAGAATTCAAGTCACTCAGTGGGTGGATGTATCTGCAAAACAAAAGAAAAGCCCCTTTCCCAGCCCAGGCAGAGAAGTCTCCTGTTAAGTTAGAGACAACAGGCTTCTGGGCACGTAGCCAAGGTTCTGGGGATATTTATAACTTGAAGAGGGTGGGAGTCCCTAATAAGCTGCTATATTCTTTTTCCATCACTTCCCTCTCCAAGGCTACAGCGGGCTCAGAGCTCTTCCCCGCGCAGAATGCCTGCTTTCCCTAGTGCTCGGCTTCCATTGTCTAATTTTCTCATCCTGGCTAGGGAAAGGGAAGGCTGCAAGTCCTTCCGTTCGGAAGAACTCCAGTTGAATGCAGCTTAGCCGCTGCTGGTGTTTCTTGGCTCGCTGCTGAGGTCTCGGGGATCTGGCTAGGAGTCTGTGGTTTCCCTAAGCTGCTTGAGAGTCTGCGAGTCTTTGGGACCCGCCTATGATCTCTGGGCTTTGCCTGCAAGTCTTGGGGTTTGAGAACTACCTGCGGGTCTGAAATAGATATCCCGGATCTGCCAGTGATCTCTAGAATCTTTCCAAACACTCAAAGTCTCAGAGAACTCTGCGGATTTGGAATCTGTTTGAGGCCTCTCAGTTCTTGGAGCCGGCGACCTAGTGGATCTTCTGCGGGTCAGGCGGTAAGTCTGTTCTTTCCCAGCTTGGTTTTTCGGCTTCCCATCTTCAGCCGGTCAGGGACTGCTAGCATCCTGAGGGCCCGCCCAGCTCAGACCCTCAGAGACCCAAGAGCCCATCCGTGCTGGAAACCGTCAGAAATCCTCTTAGTAGACAAGCCCTCAGGGAGGATAAGGATGGCTCTTTTCAGCCCTGGGGCTTGACTTGCTCCTTATGCGCCCTACCCTCCGCCTCGCTTCTGATGTCCCTTGGGTTTTCGCTTTCGCTCTGCTAGGCGCAACTCAGCCCGCCCATGAAGCGGCGCCCTCTTTAGAAGGACAAGGTTGGATGCCCCTACAGGGTTAATTAGCAACAGGGCCGGGACGCCGCCGGGCCGAGCCGCGGACTCCACTAGCCAGCGCACTGGCGGCGCGGAGCCTCCTGGGAGTTGTAGTCTGAGTAGCCCGGTGAGAGTGCCGCAGGCACTGCTGGGAGACGTAGTGTGTGGGCGGAGCTCAAAGTTCCAGCGCGGCCGCCGAGTCTCCCCTGGGGAGTGGGCGGCTGCCGCTTTTTTCTCAAGCCCCGGCTGTCAAATGAGGGCTAATCCCAGCAGAACCCAACACAAGCCAGCGCCTAAATTAGGCCCGACATCGAAGTTAAGGCCCGACTCAAGACAAACATAAGGTCGTGAGGAGATGCAGGGCAACCTCTGGCTTAATCGGGCCGTGGTCTCCAAGAGACGAAAGCGGAAGATACTCCTCCCTGGCGAGGAGGACGCCCTTCCTTCTTCACCCTTTTGTTCTTTTCCCTCCTTGGTTTTTGGCCTCTGACTGGCCTTTGTACGTGGGAATGGAACTCCAACTCCCGGCAGGCTACGGGAACAGGCGCAGGCGTGATAGAGGTGCTCAGCCACGCTACAGGAGGCGGGCCTAGTGTTCAGCATCTAATTGGCAGAGCGTTTTGCGAGCTTCGCTCGCTGATTGGCTGAGGTAGCTGCCGGAAAGGGCCAGCCTCGAGATGGGAGAGCGGAGGCGTTCTGTGGGCTGGGCTGAGAGCCTCCTCCCCGAGACAGCTTCGACTTGACCCTCGGCCCTGGAGGGCTCGAGCTAGGGGGCTGTCTTAGTAAATTCCGGCAGTGCCTCCACCCTATGGTGGCGGAGACACAGAGGGCGGGTCGTGCTCGAGGGTCAGGGAGGAGAGTGACCCGGCCCGGGTCCAGGGCCCTCCCCACCCGCCTGGCGGCCAGAACTCCAGCCCTGGGGAGTGGGCAGGGCCTCTTTTCTGTGCCTCACGCCCTGCTTTTCGCCTCCTTTAGCGCTGTCTGCTAGCTGCTTTTCCTGCTCTCTCTTCTGGGAGGCGAATCCTTGAGCCCGAGATGGCAGCCACCCTGCTCATGGCTGGGTCCCAGGTAAGCCGGGGGTGGCTTCTCGGACCCTGCCTGTGCTTACCCACCGTTGTCCCGGCGTTTCTTTGCTCTGCAAATCCCTGTTGGAAATTCCCTGGGATTAGTAATTCGCTCGCTTCGGTATTCTGCCTCCAGAAACCTCAGTACCAGGCCAGTATAGCCACAAACAAGCATTTATTGAACACCTGCTGTATGCCTTTAAATACTAGGAAGACAAAAGATGGATGAAACGGTCCCTCCCCGTCTGCTCACATTCTGTAGGGAGGCAGACGCATTCGGTTAACCGCGGTACAACGTGATAACAGCTTTATTTGTCATAGGAACAAGTGCTGTGGTGTGGGAACCACGAAGTGGGAGTGATTAATTCTCAGGAGTCTAAGGGAGGAGTGGAGCGGAGCAGGGGGCCAGGGGACACTGAAGAACTGCCGGTTCTGGAACAGGGCCTTAAAGAATTGTCAGATTTCACTAGGCTGAGACAGCTACTCCAGGAATAGAGGAGCACTGAGTAAAAGGTACGTAGTGATGGCAGGTGCTACGTGTCTTCCGAGAAAAGCAACGCTAGAGGATAAAGTTCTGGAGCGAGCAGGGATATCTGGCCACGGGACCAGAGCAGTTAGCTGATAAATGGATCCCTCCTCTTTTTCTTTTTTCTTTTCTTTTTCTTTCTTTCTTTTTTTTTTTTTTTTTCTTTCTTTTTTTTTTTTTTTTTCTTTCTTTTTTTTTTTTTTTTTCTTTCTTTTTTTTTTTTTTTTTCTTTCTTTTTTTTTTTTTTTTTCTTTCTTTTTTTTTTTTTGCCTTTTATTTCTTCTTTGGACTCTTCAGATCAGACTTAATACCTTTTGCCTCCTCAACAGTTGTAGCCATGACTCTAATTTCAAGAAGAAGAACTGGGACTAACCTCCTGGATACCCAGTAATGAGGAAGCATTGTGTGATTTCAGGCACCTGTGACGTTCGAGGATATGGCCATGTACCTCACTCGGGAAGAATGGAGACCCCTGGACCCTACACAAAGGGACCTTTACAGAGATGTTATGCAGGAGAATTATGGAAACGTCGTCTCACTAGGTAAGTAAGGATCCTCTGCCTTTCTTCACCCCCATGTTTTTTTTTGAGACTTCCAAGAATGGCTTAGCTCTTTCAACACAATTCAGTTGTGTGGTTTTCAGAGCATTCTGAAATTGGCTATAGGTTTGAGTTGAGTCCTCAGGCAAATCGTGGAGTGTGGGAACATCAAGGTCATAGTGTCCAAAAAGAAAGACTGCTTCTGCCCATTTTAGAAACATTCACATTTCTTGTGCCCTGAGTCATCTACCCTTCTCCAGCCTGTTTGTACAGATCACTGACTGAACAGGTCTGACATAATGGTGCTTGCCAGGATAGAAATGCCCCTGTGAATGGTGGTTTTACTAGAAGATGAGGAGGGTTCTGATCCAGGTTCAGGGGAGGGCAAAAGCCACAGTTTTGTGTTTGTTTTGTCTTCAGAGCCCTAGTTTTGCTTGAGGTCCTTTATTTATCTGGAGCAGGTACCTGCCTAGAGATGTTTCAGAGTTGATCATAAATTTTGAGTGTGTCAAACGTTGTTCCAGGAAAATCCTGAATTCCGTGAGCTCACAAATTCTATTAGGAAGAGAAGTAATTGTTCTGATGGTTTGTAAACCTGTCTTCTCTCAGCTCTCCTTTGGCCGGGGTGTAACTAGAGTCCACAGTATATTCTTGAGCTGAAATCTTTTGACTCACTTTGCCTCCTCATAAGATTGGTGAAACTTAGCAACTGGGGTGCCTGGGCGGCTCAGTCGGTTAATCGTCCGACTTCGGCTCAGGTCATGATCTCGCCATTCGTGGGTTCGAGCCCCACGTCAGGCTGTGTGCTGACAGCTCAGAGCCTGGAGCCTGTCTCAGATCCTGTTTCCCCCTCTCTCTCTGACCCTCCCCTGCTCACGCTGTTTCTCTCTCTCAGAAATAAATAAAACATTAAAAAAAATTTTTTTTAAACTTAGCAACCATATATGGTTCACTAGGTCATCTGTCATTCATTAGGACTAATTCTTTTCTTGAAATCTTTATTTCTATAGCCTTTTCCAGAACAAAAGGCAACTAGGAGAGGTTTCCTTTTTAACTTGGGCTCTCCCTGATGTTCCAAGATTCTTAGATCTTTCCTTTAGAAAAGCAACTAAAATTTATTTTCCTAGATGTGTTGCAGCCTCTAATCCAAATATTCACCCCAATCCAACAAAAGCAAGCAGTGAGAGTCTTAAAGAAATGTGAATTTATATGGCTATGCCAGCCCAAGGAGTACTTATTAGGATGGAAGCATGGAAACACACACACACACACACACACACACACACACACACACAAAAATAAATGCCTTTCCCAAATAAGTTTGGTACTGTGTTAAATAATATGTATGGGGTGCCTGGGTGGCTCAGTCAGTTAAGTGTCCTACTTTGGCTCAGGTCATGATCTCATGGTTTGCGAGTTTGAGCCCCACATCGAGCTGTTGTCTGCTGACAGCACAGAGCTCGCTTCAGATCCTCTGTCTCCCTCTCTCTCTCTTTGCTTCTTGCCCACTCATGCTTGTGCCCTCTTTTTCCCTCTCTCTCAAAAGTTAAAAAAAATTAATAAATAAATAAAATTTACAAGGCTTCTTAACCTCAGGACTCTTCAGAACCTTTAATGTGTTAAATGGCATGCGAAATTCTAAGAAGAGATGTTGAATGCATCATTTACCAAACTAATTTATCCATGCACCCTTTTCTCCCAGCATACCTAGTAACCTCTAGGTGGAAGAGTGTGCTAGTAACATAACTTGGAAAGACAGTGTCTGGTAGAAAGTTGCTTATAGACAGGGGTTGTATGTTTTCTTTTTCATTTTCACTTGAAGGCTGTGTTTAGCTAATGACCATGATGTTCTGAGCCATGTTCTGTGCATTCGCTAACCTTCCCTCCTCTATTCACATTAAAAGGCCCCTGGAAGGAAGCAAGTAACATTGGCACTCACTTTTTCTGTCAACTAAGACTTGATGAAGATAGACAAAAATTTGTTTTTTCCATCTTACCCCAGTAGATTCTTAGTAAATGTTGTATAACAGTAATGATGAAGGGTTGGAAAGTTTAAGAACATACACGACACACAACATGATCACACATAAAGTATCTAGGCCCTTGGCTTTCAGACATTCTAATGTACAGTCTCTGATGTTTTCTGTTTCTGGTTCTTTTATTTTTAAACATAATACAATATGTTTTAAATATATTGTAAAAATATACAGTTTTCATAGAGACCTATTAACTGTAGTGGCACAGAGCATGAACTATTATCGGACAAACCTGGATTTGAATCTTAGTCCCACCATTTACTAGTCTGTGAACTTTTTGCAAGTCACTTCTCGGGGTCTGGAATTTACTATTCATAGAGTAGAAATCATAATGCCTGACTCTCAGGGTGATTGAAGTAATTTGGTTAAAGAACTTGGCACAATGCCTGGCACACAGTAGATAAAGTGTGTGTGTGTGTTTGCTGGTGGTGTTGGTGCTGATGTTGTTGTTATGGTTATTTACCCTTTATTACAGATTTTGAGATCAGGAGTGAGAATGAAGTGAATCCAAAGCAAGAGATTAGTGAAGATGTAGAATTTGGGACTGCATCTGAAAGACCTGTTGGGAATACCGAGGAAAACCCTGAAAATGAAGAAGGCTTTGAAAGCAGGGATAGACCAGAAAGACAGTGGGGAGATTTGACAGCAGAGGAGTGGGTAAGCTATCCTCTTCACCAAGTCACTGATCTGCTCGTTCACAAAGAAGTCCACACGGGCATTCGGTATCACATATGTTCTCACTGTGGAAAGGCCTTCAGTCAGATCTCAGACCTTAATCGACATCAGAAAACCCACACTGGAGACAGACCCTATAAGTGTTATGAATGTGGAAAGGGCTTCAGTCGAAGCTCACACCTTATTCAGCATCAGAGAACACACACTGGGGAAAGGCCTTACGACTGCAGTGAGTGTGGGAAAAGTTTTGGCAGAAGCTCTCACCTCATTCAGCACCAGACAATCCACACTGGAGAAAAACCCCACAAATGTAACGAGTGTGGGAAAAGTTTCTGCCGGCTGTCCCACCTGATCCAGCACCAAAGGACCCACAGTGGGGAAAAGCCCTATGAGTGTGAGGAGTGTGGGAAAAGCTTCAGCCGGAGCTCTCACCTCGCTCAGCACCAGAGGACCCACACAGGGGAGAAGCCTTATGAGTGCAATGAATGTGGGCGAGGCTTCAGCGAGAGATCTGATCTCATCAAACACTACCGAGTGCACACAGGGGAGAGGCCCTACAAATGTGATGAGTGTGGGAAGAATTTTAGCCAGAACTCTGACCTTGTGCGCCATCGCAGAGCCCACACGGGAGAAAAGCCGTACCACTGTAACGAATGTGGGGAGAATTTCAGCCGCATCTCACACTTGGTTCAGCACCAGAGAACCCACACAGGGGAGAAGCCATATGAATGTAACGCTTGTGGGAAAAGCTTCAGCCGGAGCTCTCACCTCATCACACACCAGAAAATTCACACCGGAGAGAAGCCCTACGAGTGCAATGAGTGTTGGCGAAGCTTTGGAGAAAGGTCAGATCTCATTAAACACCAGAGAACCCACACCGGAGAGAAGCCCTATGAGTGTGTGCAGTGCGGGAAAGGTTTCACTCAGAGCTCCAACCTCATCACCCATCAAAGAGTTCACACGGGAGAGAAGCCTTACGAATGTACTGAATGCGAGAAGAGTTTCAGCCGGAGCTCAGCTCTTATTAAACATAAGAGGGTTCATACTGACTAAGGCCTGTAATTATAAGAAATGATTCATTTGAAGATACAATTTTATTTGCTATCCAAGAGCTCTCTCAAGACTGAGCTTCTTGTACCAGAGTGAATTTCCTTGTCAGCCACAGTTCGAAACATCAAAGAAGATAAGCCATCTGAAATTCTGACCCACAACTTTGGGAATGTTATCCCCTTCTCCAAAGGAGTGATTTTTATTCACTGAATATTAATGAAGTACTTCATTAGAATAGGCTCCCCAAGTAATTGGGAATCTGAAGGCCAGGGGATAAATGCTGGTAAATACTCAGGCCTGGAAATGGAGTAAATCTTTGAAAGTTATTTCTCTTATCCGTGGCCCAGAGAACTATGCTAGGGGAAATGTTGGACTGTAATAGGGTGGTCACAGCTGCTTCGGAAAAAAAACAACAAGAGATTGCCTAAATTGCCACACCTATTCACTCTCCATAGTGGTTGGGCACACACATCTTGAGTTGCATATGCATTTGTATCTTTCCATCTCCCTGAGAGCAGGATTCTGCGCGATGAAGGCAACAACCAAAACTTTTTCCCTCATTGTTTCTAATTAATTTTCTTAAAGCTTGCGTCTTTGCGAAAGCTAACTAAAGATGCAGATTGAAAGGAAAAATGAGACACAGGTTCGGGGACCAAGGACTCATCAATGGTGGTGACGAGCAAGAGCTGTCCACTGTTGTTATTGCCACTAATCAAAATTTATTGATTTTCTTTGGGGATCACTGTAGGGAACAATGTAGGGAAGGTATCTTCAAGGAAAGATAGGACCATACTGACGGTGGAGTGTAAGGAGCAAGTGGAATTGACCACTTCAGGGAAGGAAACACAGAGTTCCTCCCCAAGGAACACCACCATTCCTTTCTATGTTCTTTCCCTTCGACCCTTAAAGATCAATTCTACTGCTAACTCTAGGATTTGATAAGGGCCACATCCCAGTGTTTATCTTGGCTTGCATAAGGGCATGTGTATGTACAGTAAAACGTGTATTCCTGTAATTTTTCCAGTAGCAGAAACCAAATTCACACAGAATTAGCATGTTCTTGGATGATGTTGATCATGTGACAGAACTACAGACAACTCCAATGTGAGAAATGTCCTTTCGTTTTCATTTTTTATAAAGGAAAAACGTTAAACACTAGTGCTCTAGTGTGCACTCTCCTTTAAGATCTGTCTTTGTACAGAACTAAGCACTTGTTTATGTGTATCAGATAATTGTGGGAAATAATGACCAGACAGATAGGTGGAGTGTCCTGTTCTCGGACTGAATACTCTTCTCTTTGGCCTAGTTGGAAGAGATTAATAAACCTAGGTAGGAATGTATTTCCATCCTGCAGTCTACAGATTCCTGTGGTTAAAATGAGAGTTGACCCAATTTAAGCCTGTTAGAGTCAGTTTTCCTTATCTCAGCCCACATAGGAATTAAGAAATACCCCAGGCGTTGATGCTCATCCAGGCATCCAGGGGTGGAAGTGTGAGGGGAGTGGAGTAAGGAATATATGTTTTTTGAGAGTGCCCCCAAGCTATTTCTACTGTGCTTTATTGTAAGTGCTGTGACATTTGAAAAATAACTTTGCCGTAGCTCTTTGGGACTTGGCGTGTTAAAGGAGCCAGTGGTCTCTCTCGGGTCGTATCCTACATTGCATCACTAGGACCCACAACTGTGTGGGACTGCATCCTTTGCAGGGACACAACCTTGAAAGGAACAAAATGCAACACCACTCCATCAAGGAGGTTTCTTTCCGTTGCCACTCCTACTTAAATACTAACTCAACTCGGGCAGGGAGCATGTTTTGTGTCCTGTACAAAATCTATCCGACTGTGGGTATCCATATTTTAATTGTTGAATGACTTACGTGTTCTTGATGACTAAACTTGAATATGTCCTTTCCTGTATCAGTGTTGCTAATGGTTTTAACAAATACCAGAGTTCTGTTGCTTCTGTGAGCCACTATGGGCATCGGCTTTGGAGTGGCCACGGAAGACAGCATCCTCACAACCCAAGGGTATCTCACTCCTTCTTTCCTCCCTATTCTCCTGCCCCACCCCAACCTGTTTCTGCTGCTGCTTTTGGCTTCTTAGAGGTAAGTGGCTCAAGAAGAGGCTTTTAAGTGCCCCGGGCCACCTCTCCATTCATGTAGACTCCAGCTGGGAAGTTCAAAGGGCAAGGGCCAGACCAGCTGTCTCCTCTTCCCGCCAACTGCTGCCCCTTTGCTGTGTTGAACTTTTGTGTAGAACTTCCGCATCAGACTCTCTTTGCTAATGCTTTCTGCATGTCTTCTGCTCCCAAGTCTCTGGCCGCTTCTGCACATACCCTTGAACACTTTGTGCCTGTTTTCTATGGTTGTGGAGAGTGAGTGAACAAGTAAGTATGTAGAGCAGTTTGCCGTAGGGTATTGGTTGCAGTTATGCTATTGTCTATCTACATCTGTATTCTAACAATATTCTATAATTAAAAGTATAATTTTTAAAAATCAAAACACTGAGAATTATTTTGGTAATCCAGCATGATTCATAAAATGGTTTCTCGCCAGATTCACTAAAATTGGGACACAGTTGTCTTAACGTTGATGCATTTGTACAGAGGTTCTGGTAGAAATTTGGGAGTACCTTGTTTTCACACACTGGTGGGTCCTCTGGATATTGCCATTATTTTGGGAAGATGCAAAAATTTGGATAGTTTCCTGTGAAGATTGGGTTGGGGGCAAAGCAGCATGGAAATATTTGGTATGAGTGCCTCGTTAGCTTTGGAGAAGGTCAAACACAAACACATCCAAAAGGAAAAATGAAAAGAGGCCTTGTTGCCTTAAAGAGATATTTTTGGGTATCTGTTAAGAACACTAAAACAATTTCTACTGAACTAGTATTGGAATCCCAGAACAGATCCCTCTTAGAAATAGTCAAAAGCTCTCTATTCATGACATAGTTGCACAGTTTGCCTAAGGCAGTGATTATGTATTACTAGGGTGTGGCCACAATTTTCAAACTACTTAACAAGTAATTTTCTCTTATGAAATCTTTCTTTAAATGGAGGCCCGGTGTAGGCAGAGGTAGGGAGTCAAAGTGGTTTAAATTTAGGAAAACTACAAAGATGGAAGAAAAACTTTAATTAAACCTATAGCCAAGACTTGGGAAAGAAAAGAGATTTTATTAAAACATCTTTGAATGTTCTGTTTTTCCTTGCTACATGTTCAACAATTTTTATTTCTGGGAGGAAAAGTTAAAAGAACTCTGTCAGCACAGAGCCCGACGTGGAGCTCAAACCCACGAACCGTGAGATCATGATCTGAGCCAAAGTCGGACGCTTAACTGACTGAGCCACCCAGGTGCCCCAAAATTTTTTATTTCTGAGAGAGAGAGAGACAGCGTGAGCAAGGGAGGGTCAGAGAGAGAGGGAGATACAGAATCTGAAACAGGCTCCAGGCTCTGAGCTAGCTGTCATGCTGGCTCACCCCGAACCCCCCTCTAAGAGTATTTGATATGTTAATATTTTGCCATTATTATAATGGAGCAGATTTCCCTCTGTTCTCTGAAAGGCCAGGTTAGGGCTTTGCCTCCAGGCTGTTAGGACACCAATGAATGCAGTGAAATGATAATTTGTTAAATGGTTCCCTACTGTTTCAAAAGTTAGTATGCCCTGGGAGGAATGGACTTTTTGAAGCATTGGTTAGATACCCATTTCTAGTGGACTAGTCTGGGAGACTTCAAGATAAAAGGGCATTAGTGAAACACAACTGAGGAGGAAAACTAATAGAAGAAAATTACCTTGTCATGACTGAAAGTTGTTTCATAGTTAATTCCATTTTTTAAAGATTTTTTATTTTAAAAAACTTTTAAAAATTTTAATGTTTATTTCTGAGAGAGAGGCAGCATGAACAGGGGAGGGTCAGAGAGAGAGGGAGACACAGAATCCGAAGCAGGCCCCAGGCTCTGAGCTAGCTGTCAGCACAGAGCCCAACGTGGAGCTCAAACCCACGAACCGTGAGATCATGACCTGAGCCAAAGTCAGACGCTTAACCGACTGAGCCACCCAGGTGCCCCCAAATTTTTTATTTCTGAGAGAGAGAGAGACAGCGTGAGCAGGGGAGGGTCAGAGAGAGAGGGAGATACAGAATCTGAAACAGGCTCCAGGCTCTGAGCTAGCTGTCAGCACAGAGCCTGCTGCAGGGCTCAAAACCACGAACCGTGAGGTCATGACCTGAGCCGATGCCAGACGCTTAACCGACTGAGCCACCCAGGTGCCCCTAAAAGATATTTTTTTAATGTTTATTTACTCTGGAGGAGGAGGAGGAGGAGAGAGAGAGAGAGGAGCAGGGGAGGGGCAGAGGAGATGGAGACGCAGAAACCAAAGCAGGCTCCAGGCTATCAGCACAGATCCCTACGTGGGGCTCGAATTTACGGGGCGTGAGATCATGACCTGAGCCAAAGTCGACGCTCAACCAACTGAGACTGAGGCACCCCAAGATTTTATTTTTAAGTAATCTCTACATATAACATGGGGCTCAAACTTCAATCCCAAGATCAAGAGTCGCATGCTCTTCTGGCTGAGCCAGCCAGGTGCCTCAAGTTAATCTCGTTTTTTAATGTTTTCCTAAATGCTTTGTTCAAAGTTTTTTTTTTTGTTTTGTTTTGTTTTTTTAATCATTGTTAGCTTCTCCAAAGGTGGTTTTGTTTTTCTTTCTGGGAGAGACTGAGACTGATGACCTCAAAATCCCACTCTGAGCATCACAACAGCCCCTGCACTAGCTGACTTGTAGACATCTCCATTTGGAAATTACCTGGCACCTTAAAATCAACCCAAACTGATCTTACTGTTTTCTTCCANATTTCTTAACTCAGCCATTGTCTAGTTACCCAAGCTAGAAACTTGCACATCATACTCAGCAGCTCAACAGCTCCTTTCGGCCCCTTCCCCAAAACGATAAATATTAGTTGAATGGTCATCCAGTCATGACCAAACTTGCTCTCTCTATTTGCTCCATGTACCATACAACCTTAGGCAAGTTTATCAATTTTTTGTTTCTTGGATGTCCCATCCATTAAATGGGGGTAATTATATCTACCTCCTAGAGTTGCCAAGATTTAAGTGAGATAGTGGGCTTGAAATATTAGCTGCAGCTATTCAGACCATCCCCAGACCATAACTTGCTCACTTTTTAAAACCTTTTTTAAATTTTATTTGTAAGTAATCTCTACACGCAAAGTGGGTTCAAACTCACAACCCTGAGATTAACAGTCACTCCTCTGACTAACCCTACTTCCTAATGAGTCTCTCTCTCTTTTTTAAGTTTATCCATTTGTTTTTGAGAAGCAGAGCATGCGTGAGTGGGGGAGGGATGGAGACAGAGGGAGAGAAAGAGAATTCCAAGAATCCCAAGTAATGTGGTGCTCAGACTTATGAACCATGAGATCATGACCCAAGCTGAAATCAAGAGTCAGCTGCTCAACCGAATGAGCCACCCAAGTGCCCCATGAGTCAACCCCCTCTGGTCTATTCTGCCTTGCTGGAGCTAGATCTTTCTGAAGGGCAAATCCTTTCTTGCCACTAATCTGATGTGTAAAACCTCGTGCTTCCCATTGCTAGCTGCATACAGTGAAGCTCCTTTGGTGTAATTTTTGAGGCAGTCATGCCCTCACCTTCAGCTCTCTGTGCTCTCAACACTCTAGACTGCATCTCTTTCTCTCCACTCCTGGCCAACTCCTCCTCATCTTTCCAGTCTCATTCCTAACTTGTTCTAAGAACCCTTTCCTGATCCTGCAAGATGATCAGATGTTCCTTTTCCGTGTTTGATGAGTTTATCCCAATGAAAGCGCTTTATCCCTGCCTCATAACTGCCTGTTTACTTTTTTGCGTCCTTCATTAGACTTTGGTACCCTTGAAGAAGTCATTGTGTCTTGCTCACCATTGTATCTTCAACCACGAGCAAATGTTTGACTTAAGATATAAAGTAGGCAGGGGGCGCCTGGGTGGTTTAGTCGGTTAAGCGTCTGACTTTCGCTTAGGTCATGATCTCGCGGTTCGTGGGTTCGAGCCCCGCGTCGGGCTCTGTGCTGACTGCCAGCTCAGAGCCTGGAGCCTGTTTCAGTCTGTGACTCCCTCTCTCTCTCTGACCCTCCCCTGCTCACGCTGTCTCTCTCTCTCTCCTAGAAATAAATAAAAAATAAATAAAACATTTAAAAAAAGATATAGAGTAGGCAGGCAACAGATATTTGTTGGATAAATGAGAGGAGAATATGTATAAACTTCATTCCCCTCAGCAGGGTTAGTGACTTCAGTTCCAATTTGTCATCACACAAGCAACTCATGAAAGAACTGTAGAAGTTCTGTCATCGGATATCTGGTGGGTCTTATGTAATATGAAGAAGGCTCCCAGAGGCACTGTGACCTATTAAAGACACTTCCCCTCCTCCTCCCCAGATGAAGCTGGGTTAAAAGACACCCACCCCTGATTGTTCCTGTATTTGATGGGTCATGGCCATCTTTTCTGGGAATAGATTCTTCACGGCAACTTTGGAGCTGTGTTGCAAGGCAGGCTGTCAATACAGGAAAAGTGGGCAGGACTTTAAGCTCCCTGCTCTAAGTTTGGTGTTTGGTCAGCCTCCGAATTCTCCAAGCAGAGCACATAAACAAATAAATGGTGGTTAATCTTTTTCAGGGAGAATCCAGATTCCTTTGAGAATCTAATGAAAAGTTTTGGATCATTTGCTTTTATTGAGTTTTGAGAACTCTTTATATGTTTTGGATACAAGTCCTTTATCATACATATCACTTACAAATATTTCTCCATGTCTTTGGCTTGCCTTTTCATACTCTTAATCTGTCTTACAAAGAACTAAAGTTTTCAATTTTGATGACGCTCAGTTTTCTGATAGGATTTTACCTAAGGTTTCCTTCTCTAGATCTTCACATTGGTATCTCTTGAATCATAGCACTCAAATGGTTTTTTGTTTTTGTTTTTGTTTTGTTTTGTTTTTAGCAAGGGAAGGGAGAAGCACACTTTCTGGACTTCGTTCTTATGTAGTCACATCCACCCTACTGGAAGTTACAGGTAGTACTGCCATTAGATCAGGGCAGCAGGGCCACCATCCTGAGCCCTGCTCTTTAAAGATCCCTGATCTGGCTCTCCTCCAGTTGCACCTTTCCTCATGGGGCTAAGGATGTGTCCAACTAGAGCTCATACCTCCTCCCTCCCCTTCTAGATCATAAGCTCTAAGTATCCAGGACCTTGGAATTCTTTGCCCAAATAGCTCACTTTCAAGCTTCTTCCCCAGGTTTGTTTTCTTGCGGGCAAACCAACCTGCATGTGTGTACCCTTAGGCCTTAGGTTTGGGAGGAGCTCATACTGCAGGTTGAGTAGCTTCACACATGCGGATGTTAGGGCCCTCCTAGAACGGGACAGAGACAGAAAGGGAAAAGAAGGGAGCAGGCCTCTATTTGTACTCTTTTTCATTCCTTGTTCCAGCTGTCCTATCAAAAATTGACACACACACACACACACACACACACACACACACATTTCCAGGGCACCTGGCTGGCTGAGTAGGAAGAGCCTGTGACTCTTTATCTCGGGATTGTGAGTTTGAGCCCCATATTGGGTATAGAGATTACTTTAAAAAATAAATTAAAAAATTGAGTTGCCTGGCTGGCACAGTCAGTAGAGCATGCAACTCTTGATCTTGGGATTGTGAGTTCAAGCCCCACAATGGGTGTCGAGCTTACTTTTTAAAAAATGTACGATGGGGTGCCTGGGTGGCTTAGTGGGTTAAGCGTCCGACTTTCGCTTAGGTCATGATCTCACGGTTCGTGGGTTCGAGCCCCGCGTTGGGCTCTGTGCTGACTGCCAGCTCAGAGCCTGGAGCCTGTTTCAGTCTGTGACTCCCTCTCTCTCTGACCCTCCCCTGCTCACGCTGTCTCTCTCTCTCTCTCTCCTAGAAATAAATAAAAAGCCCATTAAAAAAAATGTACGAGGTGCCTGGGTGGCTCAGTCAGTTAAGCACCCAGCTGACAGTGCAGAGCCTACTTGGGATTCTCTCTCTCTCAAAATAAATAAATAAACATTTAAAAAAATTTCCCATGAGTGGCTTATGGTGGGGAGTCAGAACCTATCCATGAAATCCAGATTTCTGAGGAAAGTGATTTGTTGGATGGATGAATAGACTATAAATGAACCAGAACACCCAAGAGGAGGAGTCTGGGATGGGTATGAAGAGTACCAAGTTAAGTCATTTAACCAGCATTTGTTGAGTGCCAGTTTATGTACTGGCACAAGACTGAATGAGATGAAGACTTTGCTATTGTAGAACTTATATGCTGGTGGGGGAAACGGACAATAAAGACATATATAGTATCAGGTGATAACAAGAAAAATAGACATAAGGGAAGGAGAGTGCAGGGGACGGCTATTTTGGAGAGGGTGGTCAAGGAAAGCCCCTCTAAACAGGTGACATTAGAGCACAGCCCTGAATGAGTCATCAGGATATCTGGGGGAAATGTTCTAAATACTTAATTCATTGAAGAACAAATGTAAAGTGGAGAGGCATCGGTTGGCATACTGGAGGAAAAACCACCAGGTCGGTGGGGGTGGAGCTCATTGAGCAAGGCGTCAAAAGATAGGAGATAAGAACTATCTTTAGAGACTAGCTGTTGAGATTGAAGAACCTACTGCATCCAAACATATGTTCATATGCCCATCAGGTAGTTGAAAATATGAGTCCAGAACTCAGGGCCAAAAGTGGGGCTGTACACATAAAGAAATGAGACGAGCTAGGTAGGGGCACCTGGGTGGCTCAGTTGGTTAAGTAATCCAACTTCAGCTCAGGTCATGATCTCACGGTTCGTGGGTTCGAGCCCCGCGTTGGGCTCTGTGCTGACTGCCAGCTCAGAGCCTGGAGCCTGTTTCAGTCTGTGACTCCCTCTCTCTCTCTGACCCTCCCCTGCTCACGCTGTCTCTCTCTCTCTCTCTCCTAGAAATACATAAAAAAAAACCATTAAAAAAAATGTACAAGGTGCCTGGGTGGCTCAGTCAGTTAAGCACCCAGCTGACAGTGCAGAGCCTACTTGGGATTCTCTCTCTCTCAAAATAAATAAATAAACATTTAAAAAAATTTCCCATGAGTGGCTTATGGTGGGGAGTCAGAACCTATCCATGAAATCCAGATTTCTGAGGAAAGTGATTTGTTGGATGGATGAATAGACTATAAATGAACCAGAACACCCAAGAGGAGGAGTCTGGGATGGGTATGAAGAGTACCAAGTTAAGTCATTTAACCAGCATTTGTTGAGTGCCAGTTTATGTACTGGCACAAGACTGAATGAGATGAAGACTTTGCTATTGTAGAACTTATATGCTGGTGGGGGAAACGGACAATAAAGACATATATAGTATCAGGTGATAACAAGAAAAATAGACATAAGGGAAGGAGAGTGCAGGGGACGGCTATTTTGGAGAGGGTGGTCAAGGAAAGCCCCTCTAAACAGGTGACATTAGAGCACAGCCCTGAATGAGTCATCAGGATATCTGGGGGAAATGTTCTAAATACTTAATTCATTGAAGAACAAATGTAAAGTGGAGAGGCATCGGTTGGCATACTGGAGGAAAAACCACCAGGTCGGTGGGGGTGGAGCTCATTGAGCAAGGCGTCAAAAGATAGGAGATAAGAACTATCTTTAGAGACTAGCTGTTGAGATTGAAGAACCTACTGCATCCAAACATATGTTCATATGCCCATCAGGTAGTTGAAAATATGAGTCCAGAACTCAGGGCCAAAAGTGGGGCTGTACACATAAAGAAATGAGACGAGCTAGGTAGGGGCACCTGGGTGGCTCAGTTGGTTAAGTAATCCAACTTCAGCTCAGGTCATGATCTCACGGTTCGTGGGTTCGAGCCCCATGTCGGGCTCTGTGCTAACAGCTCAGAGCCTGGAGCTTGCTTCAGATTCTATGTCTCCTCCTCTCTCTGTCCCTCCTATGCTCATGCTCTGTCTCTCTCTCTCAATAATAAATAAACATTTTAAAAAATGGGGAGAGCTAGTATGGAGGTGATAGTGTAAAGCATGCATACGAATGGGTGATCCTGAGAGAGCAGGAGAACAGTGTCCAGGGTGGAATCCTGGGAACACCAGTAGATAACATTGGGCAGAGGAGAGGACCTAGAAGGAAGTGTTACAGAGCACAGAAAATCAGGAGAGGAGAGTCATAGGGCCAAGGATGGGGCATATTTCAAGATGTCCAAACATAGCAAAGATGTCTAGTAGATACTCACTGTATTTGAAACTCTTTGTAAATGGAAAAACTCTATATGAGTACAAGGTATTACAGTCTTGTTATTATTAAGGATAATTAGAGAACACTTCCTCCCTTCTATGGATATTTCAATTTAAGGGTAATAAGAATTTAGTTATATACACAGAGTCTATTTATAATCAATTCTTACTGGTTTATTGAATTTTAAAAGCAATTCACAAGTAAGTTATACTGAAGGAGCAGGACTTAAAATCCCTGTTGAATCTGATTTGGGTAACTGTGTATTTCACTTGTACACTTGAATATGGGTAAGAATATCTTAAAATTCTCCTGGATTTGGGTTAAAAGCTTACGGTAACACTTCCATGAAAGATTTGTAGACTATAGCTCTTCTTCCCTTTAAGGGAAGCCTTAAAATAATTAGAACTCAATGGACCAAATGGTATGTTCAAGAGTCTCCTGGAATTTGATTTCTGGAATTTAGGTGGCAGGTGCTGCCGCCACCTGTGCCTCTCTCTTTAAATGGCTTCAGAGTTCAGTGTCAATGGATAGATGGATCAAGGTTCTTGTGGTGGGTTGCCAGGGAACCTTCTTGTTGCCAAGTCTGTCAAATTCTTCCATGAGACCAAGTGTTCATCGCTCTTAAACTGAGCATAACAATCCTAATTAGACTTGGAAGTTGATTCTTGCTTTCTTGAGTTTGGGGGAATGGGAGGTTGGAATGGAGAGCTCACATTTCTCACTTTTTGCATATTCCCTCAACAGAACCTAAGGAGAACAGAGAATTCAAAAGAAAAAGTAATAAGGACAAAAAGAACTTCAAAATCAGAGGCTTCCACCATAAGGTTTGGGAATGTGAAGTCTTTTTTTTTTTTTTTAATCTTTCTTTATTTGAGAGAGGGGTCAGCAGGGGAGGGACAGAGAGATAGAGTGAGACACAGAATCCAAAGCAGGTCCCAGGCTCCAAGCTTTAAGTGCAGAGCCCTGCGCAGAACTCAAACTCACGAACCATGAGATCATAACCTGAGCTGAAGTCAGATGCTTAGCCAACTGAGGCACCCAGGTGCCCAGGGAATATGAAGTCTTAAAAAGAGGGAGGTTTAACTTTATTGGTTTTGTTTCATCTCTTCTGGCTATATAGCATAATGATTAAGAGACTAGAATTTGGGGTTACACTAGAGTTTGAGTCTCAGCTACAGCTCAGGACTTAGTTTCTTTTCTTTCTTTCCTTTTAAATTTTTTTTTGTTTTTATTTATTTTTGAGAGAGACAGAGGGCAAGCAAGGGAGGATCACAGAGAGAGGAAGACACAGAATCCAAAGCAGGCTCCAGGTTCTGAGCTGTCAGCACAGAGCCTGACACGGGGCTTCAACTCACAGACCACAAGATCATAACCTGAGCCAAAGTCGGATACTTAACCGACTGGGCTACCCAGGTGCCCCTCTTTTTTTTTTTTTTTTAAAGTTTATTTATTTATTTTGAGAGAGAAAGCAAGGGGCAGAGAGATGGAGAGAATCCCAAGCAGGCTCTGCACTGGCAGAGCGGAGCCCGACATGGAGCTTGAAACCACTAATCATGAGATCACAACCTGAGCCAAAATCAAGAGTCAGATGCTTAACTGAGACACCCAGGCGCCCTGTATGCCTTAGTTTTTTCCATCTGCAAAAGGGAGTTGATACATTTTGGTACTTGCTTCACATACTTCCAGCATTCAATGAGACAGTATGGTTAAGTGCTTAACAAATGTTAACAAGTAGTATGAAGTCCATATAGGTTTAGTATTCATGAGCCATTTTCTTTTCTAACAAACCTACCCATTGGACTCTTGCTTCCCAATGTTGAGACCTTTTGAGGGCACAGTTTTGTTCTTAGACACCGTTATTTCTCAGAACAAGTTCCAATTGCATTGGGAAGCCAACTTGCAAACCACATAAGGAAAATGTTGCCATTATCTTATGTCACAGTTTGTTTTGGACTCTGAATAGTATCTTCTAGCTTATCGGATCGACAGTGATGATGTTTTGACTGGTAAAAATACGTACTTCTACACGTGAAGGATCTGTCAATGCTGAGACTTTAACTGAAAACTTTAACAGAAAGTTTAACTGAAAGACTTTAACAGAACTGTGTCTCCATCTTAGTTGCATTGGTGTAGTTTTGTGCAAATGTTCTAACCTCTCTAAGACTTGTCTCCTCCATAAAATGGGAAGATATTACTTTTAAAGGTTTTATATAAGGAACATGAGTAGTATGTGGAAAACACCCAACACACAGTAGAAGCTTAATTTACAGTAAGAGTGATTATTGTTTACAATGCCTTGATGCGAAGGTGGAGATATGCTTTCCATTCTAAGGTGACTTCAACGAATTTGAGAATTAGAAGAGAATTCAGTAGGCCTGTGCAAGGATAATCTTCAAAAGAAAAAATAAGCAACAGAAATAGTGATAAAGGAGGCATGCAAGAAGGTCTTGGGGTGAATTGACTACGAACTGTTTTCAAGTCAGCCATACGGTGTATTGTTTCTTAAAAGAACCACAATCCTAGGAAGTGTAAACGAAAAACAGCCTTCAGTTCTGGTCAGCTTGATTGTAACTGTTTTGGAAAGCACCTTAAAATAATTTGAAAAAAGAGGGAGAGAGAGAAAGTTTGATAAAGAAAATGAAATGTGAAGTTTTTAAGTAAAGCTGAGTAGGACACTCTTGGCACCTGAATGTTAGCAAGGATTGTTTGTTTGTTTGTGGATGTCCTTTCCACAACATGCTACCCATGGCATTTGTTTCCTATTTTTCCTCTCATTTTTCTTAATTTCTATATTGTTTCTTTTTTCCTTTCCCCTGCCTATGCCTTTGAACTGTGCCTGGGAGAGCTTGTCCTTGTTAGTGGTAAGTGAAGCACTTTGAAGAGGCTTAATTGATGCAATTGTGTTTGGAGTCTCAAGTATAATTGATCTAAGGGTCCAGTAAGAAGGGTTGATACATTAAAAATGTTTTTTTTAATGTTTATTTATTTTTGAGAGAGAGAGAGAGAGCAGGGGAGGGGCAGAGAGAGAGGGAGACACAGAATCCAAAGCAGGCTCCAGGCTCTGAGCTGTCAGCCCACAGCCCAATGCGGGGCTCAAACCCACAAACCATGACGTCATGACCTGAGCCAAAGTCAGACACTTAACCGATTGAGGCATCCAGGCGCCCCAAGGAGGGTTCATCATTTTAAACATTCTCTGTTAATTTCAGTTTGTAAGTATAAAAGTCAAAGCTTTGATTTGTTCAATTTGAATATTCTGGTGCCCTGGAATTGTTTTGAGAAGCAAAAGCATGTTCGTTACTGTATCAGCTCAGACCACAGGTTTGGTCTGTGACAGGTAAGGGTTGTAAAATGGCTTGGCTGCACTGTGTTACCTCATCTCAAAAGATTAGGGATATAGCTGTTGTGCTCCTTAACAGCTCACTTTTATTATGTTTATTTATATATCTGGCCTGCTTTGTCAGCTTGAATTAAGCTCTTAGGGGATAGAGAATGTGTTTCATTCATTTTATATTCTCTACTTTTTTTTTTAATGTTTATTTATTTCTGAGAGGGAGACAGGCAGCATGAGCAGGGGAGGGGCAGACAGGGAGACACAGAATCCGAAGCAGGCTCCAGGCTCTGAGCTAGCTGTCAGCACACAGCCGAAGTCGGACACTTAACCAACTGAGCCACCCAGGCACCCCTATAGTCACTTCTTTTAACACAATGATTTGTCTGCAGAGGGCATGCAATACATACTTGTGGAATATCAAATTCACAAACACATACACACACACATTTTTATTTTTTTGCAATCCAAAGCTCCAATGACCGTATTTTCCAAACTAAAAAATCAAGATACATGGTCTGAAAAGGTGCAGTACATTTATGAGGACTGTATGGCCAAAATACTTGACATGTTATCCCAGAAAATATCAGATGATGGAATCACTTTCATTGCAGTATTCAGCCCAGGGGTTCTTATCCTATAGTCCGTGGACTTAAAGGAGTCTCTAGATGGAAGCAAATGGTTTTTCAACTTGGATGGAAAGAAATATCATCTTTCTTTTCAGCAACGTCCAACGGAAACTCAGCATTTTCCACCATTGTGAATGCAGGCAACAAACCACAGTAGAATTAGCACCTTTCACTATCACCAATAGAAATCACAGACATTTTCATATCATATTATAGTTATCATGGGCTTCTTGAATACCTTCTCATGACTGCTTTAAAACTTTAGTAGTTAGAGAGCCTGGGTGGCTCAGTTGGTTAAGTGTCTGACTCTTGGTTTGGGCTCAGGTCATGATCTTGCAATGATAGGTGAGATCGGGCCTGAGTCCCACTCTGCACTCTCAGCACAGAGCCTGCTTGGGATTCTCTCTCTCTCTCAAAATAAAAAAATTTTGAAGAGAAAAAAGAGTTTTAAAAAGTTAAAAAAAAGGGGTACCTGGGTGGCTCAGTGATTGGGCATCTGACTTCGGCTAGGGTCAGATCTCATGGTTCATGACCTCACGGTTGGTGAGTTTGAGCCCCGCGTCGTGTTCTGTGCTGCCAGCTTAGAGCCGAGTCTGCCTCAGATTCTGTGTCTTTCTCTCACTTTACTCCTCCTCCGCTCATGCTCTTTCTCAAAAATAAATTAAAAAAATTTTTCAGTAGTTATTTGACCTACTGCAAGATCTTGATATTTAATATTATTAAAGAAAACAGATTACTGTATCACAAATCTGTTCTTAAAATATATTTCCTAATTGTATTTCAATATAAAGTTTCTTTTGTAATGCTATGTATTTTAAAATCTAGAAGAGATCCACAGCTCTTCTCAGACTGTCAAATGACACTAAAAAGATTAAGAATCTTGAGCTAGAAAAAGGTTAATGAAGTTTAAGCTTTGAGGTCCCTCACTTTTACCGTGCCCTTCCAACACTGTGTTTTTCAATTTGCATTTTTCATTTTATGTTGTTTCTTACAAAGATCCCAGCATTTGTGTAAATTTCACAAATACGAAACTTGGATCCACTGAGACATTTAGCTTGGTACTGGGTACAGAGTAGGTTTTAATTTTTTAATTTTAAAGTTTATTTATTTAATGAGAGAAAGAGAGAGAGGGAGAGCGAGCGCACAGAAGGGGCAGAGAGAGAATCCCAAGCAGGCGAACTGTCAGCTCTGGAGCTCGAGGCTCGGCTGGAACTAACGAAGTGTGAGATCATAACCTGATTCGCTATCAATAGTCAGACACTTAGGGATGCCTGGTGGCTCAGTCTGGGTGGCTAAGGGTCTGATTTTGGCTCAGGTCATGATCTCACAGTTGGGGAGCTGGAGTCCCACGTGGGCTCTGTGCTGACAGAGGGGAGCCTGGAGCCTGTTTTGAATTCTGTGTCTCCTGCCCTCTCTGCCCCTCCCCCCACAAATAAATAAACAAACATTAAAAAAAGAGTCAGATGCTTAAAATCACCCAGGCGTCCCCACAGAACAGGTTTTTAATAATTAATTTGGGGCTGAAAAGTTCTGAGAAACTTAAACGATCCTCTAGCGTATCTGGAAATCCTGCAGAGCACTGCTTGACCTCCCGTCTCTAAGAGTAGCGTATTGCATGTTGGTTGGGGGAGGGAAGAGTTTGCTCTACAGAAGTGGGCTGGGAAGGTTGTGGGAGGAGACAGTTTCGGACTAAGGCGAGGATAGGGAACAAACCAGTAAGGGCAGAGGGTTAAGAATCAGGAATTTGCTTCCTTTGGGACTTAGCTCTTTTCTCTGCACAGCTCTTCTGGCTTCTCGGGTGCATACGTCTGCCTTACTACTTTATAAAAATTAGCTTCAAACCCTGTGGGGAAAAAGGTCCCTGCTCCAGCACGTGTGAGTTAACACTGCTCCTGGCTAAGGCCAACTTTAGCGATTTCCCTCACATTCTGAGCTGACCCAATGATGTATGCAAGGGAGCCAGGGGGGCAGTTTTCCGATCGTTCCAAGGGATGATTTTCTCCATGAAACTCTACACCCAGACGGCCGGCCAAATCGTTCTTAAATCGTGTTCCAACCAGAGCCCAAAAGACGATCCAGATGGAAGCCCGACCGCGTGGCGGTGGGCGTGTCTGGGGCGAACGCCGGCGGCGCGAGGGGGATTAGGGACGCCTCGGCGCCGGCGAAGGGACGGGAGGGCCGCGGCGGAGCGAGGCCCGCGGGGACGGTAGGGGGCGGGGCTCCGGAGGCGGCCACGCGGCCCGAGGCCTAGCTTTTCGGTCTCGCACGGGTGGCAGACGAAAAGAGAGGAGCCCCAGCAACCCAGGGCCTGGCGCCCCGAAGCCTCGCCTCTACCCGGGGCTTCACCACAGACCCCTTTGTGTTCCTGCCCCCGCCCCGGAGGCGCCCCAGCCGGCGGCGCTGACTTCGCTCATTGGCTCAGCCGACGGCTTCATCGATTGGCTCCCTTGTCCTCCTGCGCGAGCCGCTGCTTCTCGCTACGATTGGACGCCTGGGCTGCCTTTCAGGCCGCCGCGCGAAGTGATTGCCCGGCCACTCGGAGTCCCTGGAAGCAGTTCCGGGAAACCCCGCGTGCTGCTGGGATCGCGTCTCTGTCCATGAGGGGGGGAGGGGGTGGCGCGCGCGCCATTTCTAGTCGTTTTCAAAGCGCCTCGCGCTGATTCTCACGGGCCCGGCCGGCGGCCCCAGCTCTGCCCTGGTGAGTCTCGCGCCGGCCCGTGGGGGGAGGGGCCGGGAGCCCCGATCCGACCCGACTGAGCCCGTCCCGGGCTCGGCGCCTCGGCCCCAG
>NW_027532008.1:5765556-5870620 GCF_008692635.1 Crocuta crocuta
CGCATCCTCCCCGCCCCTCCACCCCTCGGCCCGCCGGGTGCTCTCCGCGCGGCCTGTTGGGGACGGCCGTGTTTTTCCCGCCTCCGCCCGCCGCTCCACGCGGCCGGCCGGGCGGCCTAAGGCTCCCGCGGCCCCTTCGTCTCTCCCCTCCCGAGTCGCTTCGCTCTCGTGTCGGCCGGCCTCGCCACGAGTGGAAGGTGTTGCCGATCGGGACGGGCCCGAGGGGGTGGGGTGGGCAGGGGGCGGGATGCAAAGCTGGGGTTACCTGAGCCGGGCGAAAACTTTTGTGCGAGCTGGAGCCCGGGGGCCGATGTGTGTAGGAAGCCTTCCCCCCCTCCCCCACGCTGCATGCTGCGAGCCGAGATTTGAAGGAAAAAATGACTACTAGAGGCCACGAAACTTAGGCTCCGAGCGGCGCCTGTGATGCACGATTCTGAGACTGTCACAGGCGCTCTAAATTGGAAGGGCGATTCTTTTTCTTAGACGGCAGTAACCGTGTTGCCAAAATGTGAAACTTAAAGCCAAGGGGTTCTTGAAGGGCTCGGTCCTTTCACACGGACCTATTTGAGATTTTTGCTGTCCTCCAGAGGCTGGATTTACGTCTCGTGAGTCAGTCGTAGGATAAGGGCTTGACACTCCTGGCCCAGGAGCTAACCGTTAGTTTTCATGTCGTGGGTTCTTTTAAAGCCCGTCTCTTAATGTGAAGAATGTGCACAGAGATGTTCAGAAAAAGTCAGGGAGGGGCTAGTGCCGACTTCCCGAATCTCCCAGCAGCCCTTTTAAATTCTTATTTAAATGTTTCCTTTTTCCAAAAATGCTTATCAAATGACGCTAGTCACAGTACATTTGCTGCATCCAGAAATATGGTTTGGCTGTGTGGCATTGTGTTGAATTGACACAAGAGTGTTAAACGATCTCCTATGACATAAAAGACTTTTTTTTAAACGAGCACATTGCATTTGGCTTGAAGAGAGAGGTTTTTCCTTGGTCTGAAAGGTTTTATTTTCTGGAATCTAATTATTTCACCTTTTTTTGTTGTTGTTGCTAACGTTTACAAACTTTTTGAAAATCCCAACCAATTTCAGAATCAACTTGTAGGAGAGCTTTTGCAATGAAATGATAGTCATAAATGTTTCTATCTTGTGCTTAATACACAACTTGTCTTTTTGCTTTACATATACTTAAAAAAAATACCACCTTACCAGATGTTCATTGAACTTTTCTGTTAAAAATTTGCTTCTTTTCTGTGGCTAATAGAATTCCCAGGTGCAATACTGTAAGGGTCTTGTGATACTGAACTTCTGAGTTCTGATGATCTTATGGTTGTATTTGGGGATGGGGGAACATGGGAAAACAGAACTATATGTTCGCAGAGATTTGGACTTTAGAGTGCATCTTTATAGAAATAGGTTGTATTAATCAGTAAACGTATTCATCTTACACTGTAAGTAGTTTCTTGAGCAAGTGTGCCAGTTTTGAATGTTTTCGTTTTTTGCCAATTCATCAGAATTTGAGGCTTGCCTTGAGAAACATTTCTCCACCCAGAGTTGAACCAGAGTCTGCGTCTATATAGACATTAGTGGGCTATCAAGTCTTATTGTTTGTAGTCATAAGTCATACTTCTCTTATTTTCAGAATAACCCTTTCTGCATTTTCCTCTCTTCCTACGATTACCTCCTTCCCCTTGGTCTTCCTTCCTTTTTCATTAATGTCAACTAAATATCCGTGGACTTTGAAATGAAAAGAAGTTGTTATATAGGTCAGAAAACTGCACCTGGTGCATTTGCACAGTGGTTGATAAGCAATTTGGAAGTGTTGTTATCTTGCGAGTTTTAGTGATTTGTAGGAAGCTTGTATTTTCTTTATCGCTAACTAGGGTACCTTGAGGTTCATCAAGAAAAGTAGGCTTCTTCTTGAGATCCACCTTCATGTCCTTTATTTCAGTATTTGTTGCAGTGTCTTTATTCTGCTGCTTATTATCTTCATCACATTCACTACAGATGAGTGCACTTTAATTCCCTGTCTTTTGAGGCACTATAGAGACTGGCCTTGTATGGTTTTATTATCTAATCTCTCTCTTAAGGGAGTTGGTCCATTTCAGCATTACATACAGGTTGAACATACAAAAAATAATTTGGGTAGGTTAATCTGGGACATCTGACCTAAGTTTACCCTAATTTAGGTAATGTTTGTTGAAACTATTTCGAAGAAGTTAGCTGTCCATTCTTCAATATGTTTTTGCAGCTTTATTTTACTGACATCAAAAATTCAGTATGTACTCATGATTTTTTTTTAAAGAAGCAACCTCAATTATAGCTTATGTTTTATTTTATGTGGACTTAACACAATCGTTTAGCTTTTAACCTTGGTCATTTTTTCTTTTAAATCTGTGAATGGGAAAAGAGCAAATTTTAGCACAAAAATTAATGTCAAGTTGTGTTTTTTTTTTTTTAAGTGAGGCGGAGAAAACCCAAACCACCAACCAGCATGTTGATCTAGAGACAGCAGAGCATTTATTTCACACCTATCCTAGATTTGAAGCAGAACTAGGAAAATTTGAAAGTCCTTAAACTTTGATTAAGTGGTCTGTGGGTGTTCATTCTGTTTCTAAATCAAACTTTTAAAACTGTTTAAGAATTGAGAGCTGATGGGCTTTTGAGGATTTTGTGATTTGTTGATATGCTTGTGAGGACACAACAGCTGCTTTTGTTAATCAGCAATTCTACCGTTAGTAAATTCAAGCCTTTTTTTTTTTAACCTGGTGTACATGAAGTTTCTTAAGGATCTAATGCTTCCATGTACATTTCTTATGGTTTTACAGAGTTATTACTTGCAAATGTAGGTCAGATACATCACAAAAGGCATATAATATTATTTTGATAGAGTTTATTAGCAGCATGTATACAAATTAGTTTAGATAAATCATGCATTGTCCTACAAACTAGTTATTTCTGGCTTAATGTAATATAGCTCCTGAATTTTTTCCAGCAGCATAATAAAATGGCTAATCAGGTGAATGGTAATGCGGTACAGTTAAAAGAAGAGGAAGAACCAATGGATACTTCCAGTGTAACTCACACAGAACACTACAAGACACTGATAGAGGCAGGCCTCCCACAGAAGGTGGCAGAAAGACTTGATGAAATATTTCAGACAGGTATAATATGCATTTCTTGTTTCTGACTGGTTATGAAAGTGAGGGCAAACCACTTTGAATTTTATAGATTTTTTTTAAGGTTAAATAATACTTATTGTTTCTGATCTATGTAGAGCTGAATGTTTGTTACTTTCCCTTCATTGAGGGCATGTTGGGTTTGACTTTGATATTCTTATTTCATTATTTTGAAGCCTTCTTAGTGTTGAATATGCAGTCTTCGTTGCTTCAGAACAGTACATCAATTTGTCTTAGGTTTACCACCAATTAAATTGTATGTTTCAGCATACCAAATTTTACATTTTCTTAATCTAAATCAGTCATCATTTTGCTTTTACTTTTCTACTTTTAGCTTCTTAAAGTGATTGTTAAATCATCAGCTTAGGTCTGATTAGGTGGCATAATAAGAGGACTGGTTAGACTGTATTGTCCGAAACGATAACAAATGTCAGACTTCTTGAGAGTTTGTGGCCTGTCTAGTTTCTAATAGACAAGAATCCACATCTCTCAGTAATTTGGAAGTGCTCGGTTTGTAACAGCTGCTTTTTAAAAAAAATCTAGAAGTCCCATGGACAAGTGCTTAAGCAAATCCGAATATCTTAATATGGTTGGTTGTAAGTGGTTTGAAGTTTTAAAGAGGGAGAGAAATATTTACCCTTAGGGAGTGTTGTTCATAAATAAACGTGTCCTCCCCCTTTGGGGCCATAGATGGAAACTTTCTTCCTCTGTGTTTTGTGTGCCTATCCAGATTTGGGAGAGAGAATTGAATTGTCTGACAAATGTGTCTTAAGTACTCTAGTAACAAATATCTGGTTTTTTTGTCCTTAAAATTTTTTTTCAAATCTGAGAAGCTTAGGATAATTTTAGACATTAAAATGACTTTCTAAAAATGACTCCTGGGTGATGGTTCCATTTGAAAATCAGTCCTCAGGAACTTGCTGTGACATTCTGCCATAGAGAACTGGCAGTGATTTGCTCAGAGATGCTCTCTTGTAGAGTGTTTGTTATTGATAAGAGGCTGACGGTTTGGGTGTAGGGTTGGATTGACAGAATGGAGCGATGGGTGTCCTGAGTTGTGGCTTTGGGTGGTATGGAATATTGAAGTAAGGAAACTCCAATTATTTAGGCATGCTCATTTTGAGCTTTTAAAACAAATCTTGGCAACATTTTCTCAAAGTAACTTTACAAATGGCATTACATTTATTTAAAATATATTTACTGTATGGAATAATGTTCTTTTTGGCTTTATCAAAATGGAGTCACTTGATGTTAGTTCATACGGACTTGGGTTTTTAATCTGCCAAATATTTATTTCCATTTTACATTGGATCAATTCTGAAGTATATTCCTTATATAGAGAGAAATACAACACAAACGTAACCGACTTAAGAAACTATATTATAAACTGAGTAGATGTTCTGTGTGCAGTTGATATATATATGTATAGATTGCAGTGCAAATATATTTTTCTGTATAGTTTACTTGTAAGTCCATAGTCAAGTCCTTAATGCCATTTGAAAAAAATAGTCATTATTGACAGTGTTGTGAATGCCACAGAATCTTTTAAACCTCAACTTGACACACATCAAAAGAACAAAAGATTGCCTTAAAATACGACTTTCAGAATTATTAATCAAGCTGCACTTGCATTTGTAGAAGAGTTTAAAATTATGCCTTTCCACATTCTGATTGCAGCAAAGTAGATGCTCAGATAAACAAATGAATTTCATTTTCTCTTTGGTGCTAAGGAGGAAAAAGCCTTTGATACATCTTTTGGATAGTGGAAAGAATTATTTAATAAAAATGGTTTCTCTTCCCCCCCCCCCCCCCCCCNGTCCATATAATTCGAAGGTTGATCCTTGGGGAATACAGTGTATACTTAACTACTGTAATATAAATCAAAATTTGTTATATTACTGCTTAATCTGTAGTACAGTGTGTGCATCAGATTTAACTTCCAAACCTTAAACCTTTTGGGGAGTGGGAAATGGGGTTAGGATTTTTGTGGGGTTTCTGTGGGATGTGGGGATTGAAATTCATGTTTATAAGTGTTGACATTTTATCTTTTATTTTTGTATTTGTACTCTTGACTTGTGTATATAGTATTTGTAGAGCTGCCTATATGCGTATTAAGTGAAAATGCAGTTTGTTAGTAATAGTATTGCATATAACAATTCTTGATTAAACGTTGGTAGCACAGTTTAGATTATACCCCTTTTGTTGCAGTAACATTACCCCTTTTCAATTTAATTTTTAGGATTGGTAGCTTATGTCGATCTTGATGAAAGAGCAATTGATGCTCTCAGGGAATTTAATGAAGAAGGAGCTCTGTCTGTACTGCAACAGTTCAAGGAAAGTGACTTATCCCATGTTCAGGTAAGGCCATTACTAGAAATGTCTTTGAACAACTAATGATCTGAAATCACTTTACCATTTTTTTTCCTGAGAGAGTTGGTATTTTTTTGTTTAAGAAAAATAATTTAAAGAGAAGAAAAACCTGCTTATGGCAAAGAGTTTTCAGAAACAAAAGGGTTAAGTAATAAGTCTCTCCCCCACTTTTTGCAGTAAGTTACTTTAAAAACTTAGGGTTTGCTCCTTGTTATTACTAGGTTTTTACACGTTTAAATTCCTGAGATTTTAAACATTTTTGGGTTCTCTGCTTCTGTTTTATTATCTTGGAGGGAAATAATGTAGATAGAAATAGTTTTGGAATGTCTGGCAAAGATAGTCCAGATGCACTTGAATATGAACAAATGGAAGACTGATTCGCCAGTGTGGAGGGTAAGCTCCCTGAGGTCTTGGCTGTCTTACTGTGTCTGCTCCAGTCTCCGGCACATAGTAGACTCTCAGGAAATACTTGTTAAGTGAATAAATGGGTAAATCTTTTGTTCAAATTCTTGTCATTTGAAATTGTAATTTAATTATGTATTTGACCTTTCAACCATTCCTGGTGGTTCTTTTTCATTGAATTACTTGCCTGTTCTAGAACAAAAGTGCATTTTTATGTGGAGTTATGAAGACCTACAGGCAAAGGGAGAAGCAGGGGAGCAAGGTGCAAGAGTCCACAAAGGGACCTGATGAAGCAAAGATCAAGGTAAAACTTGACTGGGGTAGTTGTGATGATAATAAGTTTAATGATGAGATTGGATGGGGTGTTTTTCCCCCCATGTTTTCTAGAAAGTTTTTACAGTTCCACTTTTTTATTTTTAAACTAGTGTCTTGGAAATGAGATAATTTAAGGAAACTTACACAAGAAGAATTTCAGGGGCAAACATTTCAATTGTCTGTTTGGTGGAAAGCCCTAATTTACATTCTTTCCTCATTACTTGTTCTTCTGGTTGTGAATAATGCACGCTTATTGATGTTTTTGATAATAGCTTTTTAGATTGATTCAGTCATGTCTCTTGGTTTGATTTCTTTCTAGGCACTTTGTTTCTCTTCATCTACCTCAGTTTCTTTGTTTGCAAACTGGGAAGAGTGATAGTACCCATCCCATAGTGTTGTGAGGATTGAAAGTATTAAGATAATGTCACAGGCTTAGAATAGTGCCTGGAATGTAGCAAGAACTGTGTAACTAGCACCCATTACTGTTACTATTATTGAGATAAACTTCCCTGAAAGGTAAATATAGGGCTTTTGGTGAAAGACCAGTGAACCTAATTCCTTAGTTACATGGATATTGATGTTTTATTGCCACAGTGATAGACTTTTCATATTGAAAAAGTTACATTATTTGATGAAGTTGTTTGTATGGTTTTATGTTTTAGACAGGAAATAAAATTTGATGTTTCTATCATAGGACTGGTTTACATAGAGCTACTTTTGTACTTTTTTCCCCTCATTTATAAAATGGCATAACCCATTCTTTTAAGTATTAATTTATTTGTTTTGAGAGAGAGAGAGTGGGACCAGGGGAGGGGCAGAGAGGGAGGGAGAGCGAGAATCCCAAGCAGGTTCCGCGCTCTTAGAGCGGAGCCCAGTGCGGGGCTCAGACTCTTGAACCATGAGACCATGACCTGAGCCAAAAATCAAGAGTCCGATGTTTAACTCACTGAGCCACCCAGGCACCCCTCTATTTTTAAAATAAATATGTGAGGAGCATCTGGGTGGCTCCTGAGATAGAACCCCATGTCAGGCTCTGTGCTGACAGCACGGAGCCTTCTTGATTCTCTTTCTCCCTCTCTGCCCCTCCCCTGCTCGCACGCTTGCTCGCTCGCTCTCTCTCTCTCTCTCTCAAAATAAATAAACTTAAATAAATACATGAAAATTCCATTTGACGTATAGTTACTTTTAGGAAAACTTATTAGCATGTATTGAATAGGCCTATGTTATTTCCTTCAAGCTGGGTATTTGCTCTTGGTAAGGTATGTATTATATATGTGATATGTGTATATTACATATTAGACAAGTCATGTGTACGCATGTAATATATGTATTGTGTTTTTATTATTTATCAACATGTTTTTCTGTGCTTAAAGGTAGAGCAGTTCTTTTTGAGTCAAAGGTAGAAGAACAGATAGCATAAGGTAACTCTTAAATCCCAGAGCTCCTCCAAAGATATTTTTGAAAACCACTAAACTTGATGATGTGTAAAGTCTCTCGTTGCTTTGACATTGTGTATAGATCTTTCTCAACTTAGGATGGGGTTACGTCCAGATAAACCCATCTTAAGTTGATAAAAATATCCCAAGTTGTAAATGCACCTAATTACACTTAAGCTGCCAAACACTGTAGCCTAGCCTACCTTTTTTTTCTTTTTTAAGAGAGAGTGCGCATGTATATATGCACAAGCTGGGGAGGGGCAGAGGGAGAGTAAAGAGAATCTCAAGCAGCCTCCACACTCAGTGGACCCCGACCTCAGGACCTTATGACCGATATTAGGACCTCACAACTGTGAGATCATGACCTGAGCCAAAATCAAGAGTCTGACACTTAACTGACTTGCACCACCAAGGCACCCCTAGCCTAGTCTACCTTAAAGGGGTTTAGACTTAACATTAGCCTAATTGGGTAAAATCATCTAACACAAAGGGTATTTTATAATGAAGTGTTAGATAATTCACATAAGTTAGAGAGCTCTGTACTGACAGTGAAAAACTGGTCGGTATGGGTACAGAATGGTTGTTCATGTATTGGTTACTTAACCGTGTGATTGCATGGCTTACAGGGAGCTGAGCCTCCCTGCCACAGCCCAGCATCATGAGAATATCATACTGCATGTTGCTAGCCTTGAAAAGATAAAGTATGAAGTGTGGTTTCTACTGAATGCGTATCACTTTCACACCATCTTGAAGTCGAAGTCTTAGTTGGATCACCGCAAATCGGGGACCATCTCATTTTTGAAACATGAAGTGTAAAATTCTTTCCTATTTAGATACATTGCATTTCCTTTTTTTTTTTTCCCCATTTTGTCTGTTCTATAGGCCTTTCCTATAAATATAAACTCTTAAAGGCAGGAACCATTACCTTTGTTTCTGCAATTCCTTTAATACCTAATGTGAAAAAAGTTGGTAATCAGGAAACATAAGGTTTTTGTTTGTTATTGAAACCTGAGTATACTCATTTGGTAGTGGTCAAATATTTTGAGTCCATGCTGTATGAGAAATGGTCTGGTTTTTACAGAACTTCTGGTATAGCAGGAAGTGAAAACAAGGATTAAACAAAATAAAGGTTAAATTACTTTACTAGAAAGTCAGAGTAGGAAGATGTGAGAAATAGTAAATGAGAGACACTGCATGAAGGAGGTAGGACTTCTGATTTTTTTTTAATTCATTTGTTCTTGAAAGAAAGCATGGGGGGGGAGGGAGAGAGAGAGAGAGGGGGAGGGAGGGAGGGAGAGAGAGAGAGAGAGAGAGAGAGAATGAGAGTATGAATCCCAAGCAGGCTCTGAACTGTCAGCATGGAGCCAGAGGGGCTCAAACCCATGAACCATGAGATCATGACCTGAACTGAAATCAAGAGTTGGATGCTTAACTGACTGAGCCACCCAGGCACCCTGGGACTTTGGATTTTTTAAGGGTAGAGAACATTTTATTTGAAATGAATCACAGGCGGATATATGGTATGTTAAGGGAACAAGTTCAGCAAAGCTCTCCGTGAAGTAGAGGAGAGTGCAAGTGCTGCAGCATGTAAGTGTGTGTAGATGTGTTCTGTCACATTTTTCATAATCCTTACCCCATTTTTCTGTTATTGTTCACAACAAAAATGTGTTGTGTGCTTAGAGATTAAATTTGCCTACAATTCAAGTATAAACAGATGTATAATTATCTTTAGGCGTTGCTTGAGAGGACTGGCTATACTCTGGATGTAACCACAGGACAGAGGAAGTATGGTGGCCCTCCGCCAGACAGTGTGTACTCTGGTGTGCAACCAGGAATTGGAACAGAAGTAAGTATTCTTCAGCTGTTTGCCGAAATCTTTCCAGTTTGTAAATTATTCTGTTGTACGATGGGGAAGAATACTTGATTCTTTTCAAAGTGTAGTTATAATTAATTCTTTTTGGATATCCGTCTGTATTTTACTGTCCTCCTAAGCAAGGAGAATCATGTGATTAGTAGATACCCAAACACTTTGTAAAGGAATGTAGAGTTCTTAGAACTGGTTGCTAAAACCATGCAACCAACAACACACTATTTTAGGTGCTTTCATGTCAGTGATTTTGAATAGTGCTTGTCCTCTCTCCCTGATCTACCCTCCTCACATAAAGGGTACTCCATATTTACTGAGAGACTTATTGATGGGAGTGGGTTACCCAAGGGAAGGATGGAGAATCAGATAAAAGAGCACATGGGTCTGTCCTTGAACAAAGAAGCAATTCTTCCTCCATATGTGTCTTTGTAAAGGTTTCCTTATATACCTTTAGGTTAGCCGGTTCTGATCGTTGAAATGGTAAAAACTGTGTGCCAAAATGTAAGTTTACAGCAGGACCTTTTCTAATTTGGTGTCTTTCAGGTAGCCACAAACAAAGATTATTATTTCTAGTTTGTGAATAAAGATCTCACCAAATAACATAACTTTTTAGATTTATATCAGAAGTAATTCCAGTGTATTCTCTGTGTATAGAATAGAGTTTATATTCATTGGTCTTTGTTCCCTGAACTTTCAAACATAATTACAGTTAGTATGCTATTTCTTAATATTTAGCAGTATTAAAAGGACTCCAAGCATTTAAACATTTTCTTTAAAGATTTTTTTTATTTTTAAATGATCTCCATACCAATGTGGGGCTCAGACTCACAACCCAAGATCAGTTGCACACCCAGCCAGGTACTCCAACCCATCCTTCATTGGAAGGATTGTGAACCCTTTCAAATCTACGCTTACGTTTTGTTTACTTTTAAACAATATGTAGTTTGGCTTTTTCACTTGAATTACTTCATAATGTAATTTTTCTCTTGGTTTTAAATTTTGTTTGCTTACCTTAAACCGTCACGTAAAATATGTAAAAAATGGAATTCTTCCTTTGCCTCTTCTTATCTTGAGGCTGCCTAAAACACCTCCAAGAGGGGAATACAGTCTGAAAAGGTTATCTGTAGTATAGCATCCAGCAAGTGATGTTCTTATTGATATTTACCAATTACTACATTTATCTTAGTCTTGTTTCTTTAACTAGTTATAAAATCCTTAGGAATAAAAATTAAGACTTCATATAATGTTATATTTTATATTGTTACTGCTTATTACATATTACTGTATGTTATAAAATATAATTAAAAACTTTTTATAGTTTATGATTATAAAAATGAACTTATTTAGCCCATTAGATTCGTTTTATTAATGAGCTCGTTAATGGAGACTTGTTCTATCTTTGTTTCATATAGATAAGAAAGGAATTTGTTAGTACTCTTAAGATTTCGCTGAAAGCATCTGAACCATTTAATAGGATAAGCTATTTTGAGTATCCAGTTAGAAACAACGTTGGTATCTTAATTGTAAAGTATGTTTAAGTTCTCTTATTTGGCATTGTCTCTGTGGAAAAGCTGCATTTTCCTACATATTAGGTATCCTCGCACAGAGCACATATTATTGCAGTAAAGTCCCTGTGTGAGCCTAAGCCACTCCTGTCAAGCAGTTTGTTACAACAAAATCTTAGTATAAAGGTTTGGATTCTTCCTATAAAGTTAAATTTCATGAGATTTGGCCTATACTTGTTGAAAATTAAAGGTTTTTAAAAATCAGAAAAATAAGTTTTTAATTTATTAGGTTGCTAATTTAATAAATAATTTGGTTTTAGTTGGTGTCATTTTTAATGCTGTGAGGTTTAAGTTCTTGTTCTTTTGTGTTTCACTGCAGTCATTAAACATTTTTAGCTCTTGATTGAGGAAGCCGAAATTAGGGTCAGTGCCTGAGACTGACAGTAGTAAAATTCAGTTATGAGAAGACCAAGGTTTCATCTCTGGGCAAAATGTACTGTAAATTAATCCTATAAGTGAGCACTCCTTTGCAGACATTTTTACTTTTTATTTTATTTTATTTATTTTTTTATGTTTATTATTGAGACAGAAATAGAGCATGAGTGGGAGAAGGGCAGAGAGAGAGGGAGACACAGAATCCCAAGCGGGCTCTGGGCTCTGAGCTGTCAACACAGAGCCGGATGTGGGGCTCAAACCCACGAACTGTGAGATCATGACCTGAGCCAAAGTCGGACGCTTAACTGACTGAACCACCCAGGCGCCCCTGCAGACATTTTTAAACATTGCCCTGAAATGCAAAATATACAAGAAAAATAGGTATTAATTTTGAAGTGTATTTTTTAGTGTGTCTTGGCCCCAAATCAGGCCTGGTCATAGTACCTTTGTATTCTTCAGCTGGCATTGTATAACTGTTTTGGGAAGCAACTTCTATTTTTATTTGTTTACATTATAATAAGCACTATGTTTAAAGAGCATAGCACTGATGTTTTGTAGAGCAATTCAAAGCAAATGGTACATTGAGATTTAATTCTTTGGTTTATTAACTAATGGAAGTGTGAGAGATCCAGTATATTTAATAGAGATGTGAAAGTATATGACTTAGTAGTACCTAAATTGAATTATGTATAAGGAAGAACTGCTGTGTTTGCAAAATAGCAAATAGGAGCTGGATGATGGAAGAAGCCAGTAGATACTCAAAAGACGATGTTATGCTGCCTCTTAACCTCTGTTCCTTCCAGAGCCTCAGAGGACTTTCTCTGTTGCTGTTGAAATATTTGATGGATAGATAGTAGACAGCCAAAACTTTTTTCAAGCCTTGATACTTAATGAGTAAAGAAAGAACTGTTGTTATAGTGTTCATTAGATTCTGTTGGTTCTAATTCTGTCNAGAGGTCTTTGCCTTTTAAAAAATAAATAAACAGATATTTATATGGAGCCAGAATGGCTCAGGGACCAGCAAGTTAGTATAAGGAAAGCATTTCTATTTCATTTTAGTTAATTAAAAATTGAGCTTAGAAACTTGTAAAGGAATGATGCTTACTTAGTTTTTGAATACAATTTAGTTTTAGCCTTTTTAAGTTATTTTAATGTCCTAAATTAAACTGATCTTGAAATGAAGCCATCTCCTTTTTCTCAGTAAACCAGTATTATTATTTTTTTAATGTTTTATTTTTGAGAGAGAGCACACACACACGGAAGTGGGGAAGGGACAGAGAGAGAGGGAATCTGAGCAGGCTCTAGGCTCTGGGCCATCAGCACAGAGCCCGACTCAGGGCTCGAGTGTACAAGCAGTGAGATCATGACCTGACAGAAGTCAGATGATCAACTCAACTGAGCCACCCAGGCGCCCCTGTTATTATGTTTTTAATGTTTATTTAATTTTGAGAGAGAGAGCAAGACACAGAATCCAAAGCAGGCTCCAGGCTCCGAGCTGTCAGCAACAGAGCCCAACACGAGGCTTGAACCCATGAACTGTGAGATGATAACCTGAACCAAAGTCGAATGCTTAACCCACTGAGCCACCCAGGTGCCCCAGTAAACCAGTATTGTTAGCCTGTTTCTTCATGGACCCTAGTGATTATAATATTGGGGACTTGGTTGACTGAAGATTTGCTGATGTTTCTTCAAAAGTAAAACAGTATTGGGGCGCCTGGGTTACTCAGTTGGTTAAGCGTCCGATTTCGGCTCAGGTCATGATCTCACGGTTCGTGGGTTCGAGTCCCGCATTGGACTCTGTGCTGACAGCTAGCTCAGGGCCTGGAGGCTGCTTCAGATCTGTGCCTCCTCTCTCTGAGCCTTCCCTGCTTATGCTGTCTGTCTGTCTGTCTCTCTCCTCTCAGAAATAAATAAAACATTTTTTTTTAAAGTAAAACAGTATTCTTTAAAAAATCTGTAAGTTGGACTTCTAACATTCAAATGATATTTTAGAGTACAAGGAACTTGCTCTTATGAATCCTTTCTGTAGAGTGATTCATCAGTCATTAAGTTACTTTTTCTGAAAATACAGGTTTTTCACTTTAGGTTTGCTTAATGAGGTAAACTTTCTGGTTCTAAAAATAATAGGCACAAATGTGATATAAATAGTATAATCTGACACCTAGCTTCCTCACTTAGCTGTATGTCACCTGTGTTTTCATAGTGCCACTTTCTGTGCTCTTTCTTTGCTTTATTATATATTTGTAATGGGTATGGAAGAAATAGGGGTGGTGAAAAATGCAATTATGAAGCACCACTGCATTATGTTAATGGGAGCAGTCTGAAGCCGAATTTGCTTCCAAGAACAGTTTTTAAATATTCAAATACAAGTAACCTCAAATATAAAAATACTCTGTCCAGGCTAGGCCCAGAGAGCTTAGCCACACCAAAAAATAACACCTCAAAATGAATACCAGCTATCCTTCTATATTTTTTGTCTTAAGGTGCCTTTTATCAGTAGTTTGTTGTTGTTGTGTTTGTGTGTGTGTGTTTTTAGTGCTATGCCCAGTTAATGAATGCTCATTTACAGGATTGGTAATAAAGGATGGTATAGCTGAGGCTAGTGAGAAGTGGTCAGATTCTGTCAGGTTTTATTGATGAGTTGGATATGGGAGTATGGGAGAAAGGAGCCAAGGAAGACTTCAAGGCTTTGTGACTTGAGCAGCTAGCTAGGAGGATGGAGTTGCCATTTATTGAAGAATGCTGTACAGAAGGACAGATTTGCAAGATTGAAAGATTGCAATTCAGTTCTGGACATGGTAAGAGTTAGATGTCTCTTAGACCTCCAAATGGAGCTGTTGAGTGAGCAGTTGCTTATATAATCCTGGAGTTGAGGGGGGAGTTTTGGCTGGAGATTACAAATGGTGGGAGGCATAAATGTCCAGATGGTATTTGAAAACCAGAGTTTGGATGTGGTCACCAAGGAAGTGTGTGCAGCTAAAATAAAGGTCTGAGATCTGATCCCCGCAGCCCTCCACATTTAGAGGTTTGGGAGATGAGAAGGAACTAGCAAAGGGAACTGAGGAGAAAGAGAAGAACCAGGGGTGTGGTATCTTAGAAGTCAAGTGAAGAGAGTTTTCACAGAAGGAAGCTCAGTCAGTTATAACAAACTTTCCAAAAAAGACAAGGACTGTGAATTGCCATTTGATTGTGGGAACATGGATGTCATTAATGACTTTGACCATGGTGGTGAAAGCTGGATTTCAAGAAGATTCAGGAGAGTGGGAGGTGAGAGATTTGAGATAGCAGGAATATATAGCTCTTTTGAGCAATTTTGCTAAAAAGGGTAGCAGAGAAATGGGACAATGACTGGAAAGTGTGTCATAGTCAAGATAATATTTTTGTTTTCATTTAAGTTTTAAGTGAGAAATTATCACTTGTGTGCTGATGAGAATGGTCTATGAATAAAGGATAAAATTGATGATCAGATTGTTGCTAGGTCAAGTGTCCTTGAATAGAAGAGAAGGGATGGGATCTAGTGCATAAGTTAACAGCATGAAGTAGATTTTCATTTGTACATCCATCAAAGATGAGCAGCTATTTATGTTCCAGGCACTGTGATCAGTACTGGGAATAAAATGAGAACAAGATAGATGTGGGCTCTCTGCTCAGGTGGAAATTGAACCCTCTTGATGGTGTTATTCCCAGATGAGGTTATTGTAACTCACTGATTAAGAAACTGACTCAAAGTAACTAAAATGTAGATTTGAATCCAACATAACTTAAAGCTCAACGATTTCTCACATTTTCCCTACCTTTACAGCTATCAACCTATTACTCCGTGCCACCATCATCTCCTGCCAGGATTGCCTTGTGAACCTGACTGGTCAGCCTGTTTCTCCATACAGTCCATTTTCTATCTAGCTGTCAGCCCTTTAGAACATGTCATACCCACTCACTGCCCAGAACCCCCTTCCCAGCACATTTAGAATAAAATGCAAACCCCTAACATGGTTTAACTTAATCTGGTCCTGTTCTCTCTTTCCCAACAGGTTTCTATTCCAGTCACCGTCCTGTTTGTTGTTTTTCACATATGCTAGTGGATTCCCATCTTTTTGTAGTTGTTCCTGTACCTTGGAATGTTTTTTCCTCAGATTCTTAATTTTCTACTTTAAGTCTCCTCTCAAATTTTCTTCTTCAAGGAGGCCCTCTTAATTATTTTTTTTTAAATTTTTTTAAATGTTTTATTTATTTCTAGGAGAGAGAGAGAGACCGCGGGAGCAGGGGAGGGTCAGAGAGAGAGGGAGTCACAGACTGAAACAGGTTCCAGGCTCTGAGCTGGCAGTCAACACAGAGCCCGACGCGGGGCTCGAACCCACGAACCGCGAGATCATGACCTGAGCGAAAGTCGGACGCTTAACCGTCTAAGCCACCCGGGTGCCCTGTGGGAGGCCCTCTTAATTAAAATATAGCCTTTTTTCACCAATTATTCGCTTTCTTTGCTTTTATTTTTCTTAGCCTTTATTAATTTCCTGAAATCATATTTTTTTTTTTACTTTTGTCTCTATCAATAATATATAAGTCTCATGTTTAGACCTTGTTTGTGGTATTCACTGTATCTCTAGAACTTAGAAAAACAAATATGGCACATGAAATCAAGGTATATGCAATTCCACGTCTCATGAAAAGTTTGGACAAGTTGTAAGTAGGGAGGAAGCCAGTTGTCTATATAGGCTAGGTATTCTGATTAGAACAACTTCAAGCTGATGTTAAAAGATTAGTCAGATACGGATAGGAATGAGAGGGATTCAAAATAACTGAGTTTTGTTTATGAAAGTATTATTTCTTTGGTCATCTTATGGGTGGAGGGAGCCATAGAACTATGCTTTCCTAAGAGAAATGGGGAAAATTAAAGGAACTGGTTGGCAAGTGTGGGTTTACTCATTTTGATTTTTGGAAAAAAAGAAACATTTGTTGCAAATCTATTATATCTACCATAGAATATTTAGAAAATATAATTAAAATAAAGTTAGAACAGTTTTTCATGTACTGATAAACCACTATTAGTACTATTCTGATACATAGTCATTCATATTTATGTCTACATCTGTATTTAGAAAACAAGAATTGGGGCACCTGGGTGGCTCAGTTTGTTGTGTCCGACTTTGGCTCGGGTCATGATCTCACGGTTTGTGGGTTTGAGCCCCGCGTCAGGCTCTGTACTGACAGCTCAGAGCCTGGTGCCTGCTTCAGATTCTATGTCTCCCTCTCTCTCTGCCCATCCCCTGCTTGTGCGCTGTCTGTCTCTGTCTCTCTCAAAAATAAATAAACATGTAAAAAAAATAAATAAAAAACAAAAACTGGCATTGCTAGACTTATTGGTGATTTGAGGTAAAATCAGGACTACCAAGAGGAAATGTTTAATAGGCAGTTGGAAGTATAAAATTAAGTCTTGGGATATAGATCTGGGAAATGACTATATAGTTGTAGACTTGGGGGAATGAATATCATCTTTAAAAGCAAACAAAATACAGGGAAGATGAGGAGATAGAGCCATAACTTTGGGAAACATGGAGACTTTTAATTAGGTGGCTAGAAGAATCACCATGGAAAGGATGAGAAATAATTAAAGGTGAGAAGACCAGGCTAGTGGAGGATTCTGAAAATTGAAGGGAAGTTTTGGGAGGCAGCACCGCTAAGTTAGCGCTTATTGCAAAGGCAAGGAGGCTGAGACTGAGGAAGCAAAGACTTGAACTTCATCATTAGAAGTATCCATTAGTGATATTTGGGCATAGAGCTTAGCGTTAGAGGAAGAAGCCAGTGTTAAAGAGCATAAATGCCAAGGGCTTTTCAGAATGAGTTTTTGTTAGAAACATGGTTCTATAGGGATATCGCATAGATGATGCCTTAGATATCTAGTTATTCTCTGTAGCGCACGATATTAAGGATATAGTAGATGTGATGTGTTCAAAGCATTTGAAAGTGAAAGGTAAATGAGTAAATGTTCTTGCTTGTATATTGTTTTGTTACGGGAAGTTTGGCATGTCTGAAGACAAGAACCAATGGAAAGGAAAGGATGTAGGAGAGTTGAAGAAACAAAGTTTGCAGTTATTTCCAGAAGAAGGTGGGGAGAAGAAGTGGGCTTAGTTATTAGGGGTAAGGAGTTAACTTTGGAAAGGAAGTAAATCTCTTTCTCTGAGGTATAAAGAAGTAAAAACAGACACTGAGAAAGTTTTAGTGCTGAGAGGAGAGAATAGAAGGACACCACTTTCCCCGCACGATCTTGGAATGACCGTGAACGAGGATTGGAGACTTCACAGAGACAGAAGGACTGAATATCTGTTATGTGAGAATTATGCCAGGAATTCAGAAGAAGACCTCAAAACTTTTGCCAGACAGCAGTGAGGGTAAATTTTATTATTTTGAAAACGGTTGTCTTAGAACAACTGTTACAGAGCTTACCACCAGAAACTTAATACCCAGTAATTATCTGGCCATCTTTTGGATTGCTGTTTAATCTATCAGGTCATTATTCATAATATGAAAAGTTGATGAAGATGTGTTTCGCTAGAAAATTAATCTCTGATGCAAACATTTACTCTTTAAGACTGTGTGTAGGTTGTAAATGTTTTCACGTAAAAGATTACCTTTGATGTTGCCGACATGATGGAAACTTAAAATTGTTGTTGGATGTTAAATACTGAGATTTTTGATTGTTTAATTCTAATTTATATTGTAATTTAATCCTTATTACATAATTTTCATTAAGGTAGAGCACCAAATCCTCAAATGCTGAATTTTTTCACATCTTAAAATGAAATACTGACAGAGAAAGGGATAGATAGATTGAATCTCTGGAGGGGTTTTTGTTTTTTTGTTTTGTTTTGTTTTTACATCCAAGTTAGTATATAGTGCAACAATGATTTCAGGAGTAGATTCCTTAATGCCCCTTACCCATGTAGCCCATCCCCCCTCCCACAACCCCTTCAGCATCCCTCTGTTCTCCATATTTGAGAGTCTCTTAGGTTTTTGTTCTCCTCCCTGTTTTTATATTGTTTTTGCTTCCCTTCCCTTATGTTCATCTGTTTTGCGTCTTAAATTCCTCATATGAGTGAAGTCATATGATAGTTGTCTTTCTCTGACTAATTTTGCTTAGCATAATGCCCTCTAGTTCCATCCAGAAGCTCTGGAGTTTTACGTGGTAAAGGTTTTTGAGTTGAAAAGCCTTGAGGAAAAAAAACTACTTCAGTCTTTATTCAGTTATAAAAATGTAGACATATTTCCCAAAGATACATACATGCCCTTTATTGTTTTTGTGAGAAAAAGAGAAACTATAAAAATTAAAAATTAAGAGTTGTTTATACAAATTTTGCACACTCATATTAATTAGTTTCCATTTTTCACTGTAGAATATTGTTGTATGTTAATGACCTTAAGGTCATTATAATAAACATTAGGGTTATTTCCCAAAGATTCAAATTGTACTTATTCCTCCTTAACCATCTTTGTGCCTGTAGCTCCTTAGAAAAAAGGCAGGGGCCGCCTGGGTGGCTCAGTCGGTTAAGCATCCGACTTTGGCTCAGGTCATGCATGATCTCACAGTTTGTGGGTTCAAGCTCCGCATTGGGCTCTGTGCTGACAGCTAGCTCAGAGCCTGGAGCCTGCTTCAGATTCTGTGTCTCCCTCTGTCTCTGACCCTCCTCTGCTCACACTGTCTCTTCTCTCTCTCTCAAAAAATAAATAAAACATTAAAAAATTTTTTGTTTAAAGAAAAAAGGCAGTTAGGCTTTTTGGCTCTAAAATCAAATGCTTACATTGGGATTCTAATACGGAGATTTTTTTTCAGGTCTTTGTAGGTAAAATACCAAGAGATTTATATGAAGATGAGTTGGTACCCCTTTTTGAAAAGGCTGGTCCCATTTGGGATCTACGTCTTATGATGGATCCACTGTCTGGTCAGAACAGAGGGTATGCATTTATCACCTTCTGTGGAAAGGAAGCTGCACAGGAAGCTGTTAAACTGGTATGTGATAAATGAATACACACTGTCTAGCAAGTCATTATCTGAGAGTGTTATCTCAATTAAAAATGTTTGCAGTTAACATTATTTCCAGCAGTTTTTGCTTTGAATGGTTATATGCTGATTAAATTGGTACGTGATCTTTGCTCTATTTTTTCTGATTATGAAAGTAAAAAAGAATGAAAATACCCAAGAAATAATGTGTTAGAGAAAGTCTTCCATAATTCTGGGAAGTTAATTATTAGATCGGCTAGTAACTAAATTTTCATTTGAATACACATTTGGCTTCTGCAGTTCTCTTGATTTTAGCAGAAAGGATGTCAGTCATTACTATTAAACTTTAGGATAAGATTCTCAAAAGTGTAATGAAGGCTGGGATGGATTCTGGGGAACATAACTGGGTAACAGTGACTTTTACGACACAATTCAGGAAATAATTGAGACTCGCAAATGACTGAGATTGTCACAATGTAATCATACAACTTATTTTCCATGTATATGCCTGTTCTTTTCTATATTTTGTTTTCAGGCCCTTCAGCCTTCTCTGTCTTTAATCTTTCTCTCCCCCCTTTTTTTTTTNTTGTGATCCAGTAATTTCCTTTTTGCAGGGCCTTTAACCCTTTGTACGTAGTAGTACAATAGCATGACTACTATTAGGAGGAGCAGGAGTAACAGAGCCTCACTTTGTCTAGTTCCAGTCCTTCTAGATCGGGTACCTCTTTCACCAAGGCTTTTGGTTTCATTAATTATTTCTAAATTACTTCCACTTCTAGCTTGACCCAGATTTTAGTTTTTATTAGCGACTTTTTCTTCTGACTTATTAATTATTGAGAAGTTTTCAAAGCTTTATTTCCTCATTTTTGGTAATGTATGGATTATTTTATAATAATCACGTATCTTTTAGTAAGGTGATGGGTAAGTAATGTCAAAGCCTAAGAAGCTAAAGTTTGCCAAGGAAACTATCACCATAGTGATTTAAATAAAACCGCTCTTGTTTCCTGTTATTTCATGTAATTTTGAAGGTATTGTGTTTGATAATGCAGTTTAAAACTTCATGTATACATTTAGAATTCTGTATTTTGTGTAGAATGTGAAATTCTTCTAAACTTCTTTTGTATTAATTATGCATAGTTGTTACTCTTTGTGTATTGTTATTTTGCCTTTGGCTTATCTATATCTAATTTTATCTCCAAGGATCCTGAATGATAGTCTTGGGTATTTTTTCTGAAGTTCTCTGGAAAATTTTTCAGATAGATCACATTGAAATATTAAGTAAGATACTTTAAAAAATAAAGTGAAATAACTGAGTCATTTTTATCCAGAGGAGCAATGAAAGTTAACCAAATTAAGATGAGAGAAAACAAGTTTTAAAATGTACATTTATATAATGGTAAGCATGCGAGAACTCGGTGAGTTCATGAAACAGGAAGTTTTTTACCTTAAATTGTTGAATTTTTAGATTGAGATCACTTATCCTGAGTTTGGGATGGTTGTGGGGTATCTGGTTCTTTTCTTCCTTGCAGTGTGACAGCTATGAAATTCGCCCTGGTAAACACCTTGGAGTGTGCATTTCTGTGGCAAACAACAGGCTTTTTGTTGGATCAATTCCAAAGAATAAGACTAAGGAAAACATTCTGGAAGAATTCAGTAAAGTCACAGGTAAAACAAAAATGTATTTAGTAGAAGTTAGTTTTGGGACATCTATGGTACTATTTATAAGTACAAAAAAAAAGAAGGTATTTGTTAATCTAAAAATTGAAACCTTCAGTGTCTAAATTGCCTCCTTTCTACTGTATGGTGGTTTGGACTAAGTATGTTCCCTCATATCCTTAATTTCATGGAATGTCCCCTTCACTTCTCTGCCTTAGCTTTCGCAATAGTCTTTGCCGTGAAGCCCTCCAGTGAAGGCTTCCCAACATTAAGTGTGCTTCAGGGCCAAGAGGATAAGAGTTCTTATCCTTCCTGTTGCCTTGTCTAAGTGAGATTTTTCAGAATTTCTAATTCTGAATCCATGGAATTGAGAAGTTTGTTGAACATCACGGGTGTATATATATTTATAACTGAAACAAAATTAACAAAACTGTACTTTATTATGCATGATTTAGCATGGTATTTTCTGTTCCTTTTTTTTTTTTTTTTTAAATGTGGGTAGGGATATACTTTTGCTGGCTGTGGTTTAAAAAAACATTGATTTAGACCATTACTTTCCCTCATAAAAACCATGTTTTTGTCTTCCAGATATACTATCCTTTCTCCTTCCTTGATGCTGTCATCTATTGCTCTTCTGGTTTCAGTCTTTCATTAATTGAAGATTGCTTCTGGCTTGTAGTCTTTCTCTTCTGCCCTAAATTGACTTATTTGTAGTACCTTTAACATGTATGTGGATAAACTGCAGTCCCCTAGCCTCCTAGTTTTATGACCACCTCATCTCCGGTTCTTTACTTCAACTCCCCACATCCAGATCACATTCTGGATCTTGGTGCCAGAAATTCTCCCCACTCCAAAATCTTGATATCTAGCATTCTGCTTTGTAACCACTGCCACTATCTGTCATAGTTGTGTTGGTTACATACCCCTAATGGTGCAGTTCTTTGACCTCATCACTTTGTTACTTTTCTGGCTTCTTATCCAGTTATTCATTCCTTCAGCAAGTGTATATCTAGTGCCTATTAAGTGGTGGCATTGTGCTATTTGCTGGGAGACAGTGGTGAATAAGATCTATTTTCTGCCCTTACAGAATTTACATTCTAGGAAAGGAGATAAGACAAAAAGTTAAAGAAATATTTATATATTGTGGTAAACACTAAGCACTGAGAAGAGGGAGATAAAGGATACTTAGCTAGAGAATAGCTACTATCCCTGTTTTGATGGTTATGGAACGCTTTTCTGATAAGATGACATTTCAAGCAAGACCCAAAGAATGAGGAGGATGTAGCATTCAAAGAGCAAAGGGATATGCATTTCAAGAGAGCAAAATATACCAAGGCTCCAAAGCAAGAAAGGACTTGGTGTATTAAAGTAACTGTGAGAAGACCGGTGTTCTTAAAAGTACTGAAGAATTAAAGTTAGAATTGTATGAGATGAAATAGGCAGGGCTTTTGTGCACTATGTAAGGAGTTTAGATTTTATTTTTTGTATAATGAGAAGGTATTTGAAGGTCTCGAGCATGAATGTCTCTTTCATGCTTATAGACTATGATCTCTGCTGCCTTATGGATAATGTTTTAAGAGGGCCTTAAGAGGAAAAGCTAATCGATTAGTTGAGGCTGTCACAGTAGTTAAGATAGAAGATTGGACCAGGATAATAGCCATGAAGGTGGAAAGTAGTAGATGGGCTTAGAATTGGGTAGGAGAATAAAGGAAGTAAAGGAAGAAATCAAGAATGAGTCCTCTATTTCTGGCTTGAGAACCAGGAGATGGGACTGTTTGTTATATAGGGAAGTAGAGAAGACCGATTTGGGGAGCGGTGATTGTGGTTTTGGGCATGTTAAATTCGAAATGTCTTTAAGTCTGGGCTAGAACTAAAATTAAAATCTAAGCGTTCTTAGGAATACAGATAGCTTTTAAAAGCACAAATCGCTGATACTGCCTAGAAAGAACATATGTGGAAAGATGAGAACACATGACTAAGACCAGAGGGACACTAATATTTAGCATTTTCATTCTTGGTGAGACTAGTAATTTTTAAATTAGATCCAAGGATGATTTTTGGTCATGATTATTTGTTGAATGTAAGTCCTCTTGGATTTATATTAATAATTTGGTTTTTAAATTCCTTGGTAGTGTTTTCATAAATTATAAGGTCACGTTATGTCAAACACTCTAAAACACTGTAGAATGTTATACGTCAGAATACAGTAGTTGGACCTGTTGTTTATGGCTGTACCCTCAGGACCCCAAAAAATTAAAAGGGAACATAAAATTCTGTTTCAAAACCCATATCTAACAATGCTGATTTAATTGTCTACTAGGAAATTAGGGAATCCTTTTGAGGCTTCTTCAATATTTTTTGCTCTTCGGCAAATGGATTTAGGTCTGCCTAATCGCTAGATGTGTGGTGGATGCTTTTGGCTTATATATCTGGCTGTTGGTTTAACAGAGGGTTTGGTGGACGTTATTCTCTATCATCAACCCGATGACAAAAAGAAGAATCGGGGGTTCTGCTTCCTTGAATATGAGGATCACAAGTCAGCAGCACAAGCCAGACGCCGGCTGATGAGTGGAAAAGTAAAAGTATGGGGAAATGTAGTTACAGTTGAATGGGCTGACCCTGTGGAAGAACCAGATCCAGAAGTCATGGCTAAGGTAAATGCAGTTGCTTGGGATGGGGGTGAGATTATCATTTAAATTTTGTACTTAGAATAAAGCTCAATTTTTAAAGGTTTTATGATAAATATAGATTGTAGCTCTTGATCTTAATTATTTAGGCAAGGACCTGCTTTAATAGCAAACTTACTGTCTTGATATCCAGAAATTTCTTTTAATCATCCCCTTTCCCAGAGGTTAAATGTGCTAAAGAAACTGAAATGAAATCCCTTTCAGTATTTCCATACACGCTGAGAATTTGTTTAGTGCTGGGCACTAGGAGGGCTACAGAGGTTTATAAAAGACCAGGTCTTGTTGAATAAAGTAATGTTTTGGAGATTATGAATTGTAATCTTCATTGACCATACTGTGACTTTTTTCATTTAATGATCAAGCTCCCTTAGAGTTTTATCTCCATGAAGAAAGGCAAAGGGTTATCATGTTTGATGTTATGTGATAGTGGCACAATATGCATGGCAAGTCCATTGGAGGCCCTTGCTTTCTTCCTGAACCTTATACTTGCATTGCCACGATCTTTGCCTGGTAAATAATGGTGCCATGAGTCCTGGTTGTAAGGCTTTCTTTTGGGTGACTCCAGGGATTGAAGGGACACATCAGAGTGGCATCTCTGCTGGTTCTAGTGAGTTTTTTTGTATTTTGGTGTGTCTCTTCCCTTCTTGGTGAGGCAGCAACTCCGTGATGGCCAGAAATTAATGCTTGAATTCTCTAGACTGAGAAGTCTTTCTCTAAAGGTTTTTTGTAATAGGTTCTGAGCAGGTAATCTTCACTTTAACTAGTTTGAAAGAGAGCCCTAGTTTATTACTTGTATGATCAGGTTTTTGTAGGCAAAGACCTCTTTGGATTAAGAGAAGATCCATTGAAAATGAATCAGAGAGGCTTTCAGATGTGCTTCTCAGTATTTTTTTCCCTCATATTCCTTGAGTAGATTTGTGTTAAGGAAAGGGACTGGGAATTTAAATAGCTCTGGTTTTTCTGTTTTGTTTTTTCTAACTATCTTTCTTCCATTTTTTTGTTCTAATGTATTTATGACTTTGGTAAAACTTACTGAACTTGGATGTTCTCTGTTTTATTGGAATTGGGTAAATCTCTTAAGAACACTTATAACTTTGGTTGCCTTTTAGAAATAGTTTATATTACCTTTTCTGTAAAAACATGTTTAAAATAGTATTGTAGGTAATATTACACATTATAAGAGGTGAATTAAATTCTCAGAGAGTATAAGTGTAGCTGGTAATTTGCTCATCAACACTCTTCACATACTTCTTGTGTAACCTTTCAGATTGAAATTCATCCTAAACTTTTTTTATAGGGTCAGAAAACCTTAACATTTTATTCTAGGAACTATTCTTTCGAGGTCATAAACAAGTTTCAGAAAGAAAGGGAGGCCTATATAAACTTCAATGATATTGATTGAAAAAGTGTGAGTTAATAATACTGATTTCTTTATTGTTTTCTAAATTTCAGTGGGGGGTGGGGATCCTACCCTAAGGAGTAAAAGCTTCTGGTATTACTTGTCTCTAATCAGTGTTGTAATTCATTGAAGATATTTTGCCAACTTCGGTCAATTTTATAATAAACTAAAACTAAGCCTAAATGTATCTTTCTTAGAGGGACTTTTTTCCTTTGGAACATTTTAAATAAAGTTTCAACAAATAATTTTTATAGCGTATGTTGTGGTTTCATCTCCAAAAAGAATAAAAGATCTATGTTAAGTGTTTTAAAAAAGTAAATAAACCAGCGGAGGCCCGCATAACCTAGAATTTGACCTCTGTGACAACACTGCAAAAATAAAGGGGGTAAAGGTAGAGGTGGAAGATGTTAGATTTTTTTCTTTCTTGAATTAATACCTTTCCTAAAATAATTTTTATTCATATAGCATTTTATCTAAGATAATAGTTTATTCAGTGAGTGTGTTAATTTTTTTCTTTGAGTAGGAAATGTAGTTCCTTAGTTCAAAAATCAAAATTATAAAGAAAAGTATAGTCAGAGAAGTCCCACATGTACTTAGCCCCATCTGCCATAGTCCCTGTCTCTGATACACACCCAGTTTTAGTAGTCTCTGATTTGTTCTGTTAGTAGTTCTTTCCTGACTTTTTACATGATGGTTATAGGTAACCTACTGTATTCACTGATCTACATTTGCTTTATTCACTGTCCTATTTCATTAGCTCTAAGGAAGTGTATCATTATTACTTATACCACTAAAAAATTATTAAATGTTACCAATTAAATTATGACATAGTGCTTGCATGTCACCTTGACTATAAGTTGGATCCTTATTTCAGAGATGTAAAAAAGGGAAAAATATGTCTTACCAATAGTGTGTCCTGGCAGTCTCTTCATATCCACTCTTAGAACTCTTCCTCACTTTTTATGGTTGCATAATAGTTCCATTCTGTGGATTATACTATGCTGTATTCAACTAACTGGACATTGGGTTGTTTCTCATGTTTTATTATTACAATACTGTAATGATGAGCTTGTATCTTGTTAGTTGATAAAAGTTCAGATATGTCTGTAGAAAAGATTCTCAAAGATAAAAATGTGGGCCAAAAAGTATAAATGCATGTGCAGTTAAGATATGGCTGTATTCCCCTGGTACTGTTTTACTTACACACCAGCAAAATATAAGAGGCCCATTTTCCTCATCCTTCTTAAAATAATGTATGTTTATATTTTTGGATTTTGCCAGTCTGGTAAATGATACATCTCAAAGCCATTATGATTTGCTTTTCTTATTATGCATGGGTTTAAGTTTTTAATATGTTGAAGGGCCATTTGTGTTTCTTTATATGAACCATGTATTTGTGAATTATCCATATCTTTCTATTGTTTGAGTTATTTTTTTATTTTCTGGAGCTCTGATATTAAAAAAGAAAGATGAACTCTGTAAAACAGGTCATTTGTCTTTTGGCTCTGCTTCTGGTTTTTTTTTTTTTTTTTTTTTTTGCCATGAGAAAGTCACTTATTTCTAGTAGTTGAATTTTATCACTCCTTTATATATTAGATTTTAAATAACAGAGGCTTCTTTAGAGCCATGTTACATAAAGAAATTACCCTTATTTTCTTCTAATATATTTCAGTTTCTCCCTATCCTCATCCCTGTCCACTCCTTTAAAATTTTTTTATTTATTTGGAGTTTATCATGGTATATAGTGTGAGGTATAAATCCAGCTTATTTTTGTTAAGTTTTTATTTTTAAGTAATCTTTACACCCAACATGGGTCTTGAACTTAAAACCCTGAGATCAAGAATTCCATGTTCCACTGACTGAGCCAGGCAGGCGTCCCCCCCCCGCCCCCACTTTCATTTTTACCCAGGTGAACACTACACTGTTCCAGTGATTTAAGAGTTATTATTTGTTATATCTGGTAAGGCTTGTCTCTAAAATTTCTTCTCCCCTCCACCCCATTTCTTGTTTATTTTTTCATAATGAACTTTAGAATCTGCTCATTCAGTTCTAGGTGAGAAAACCCAAAAACGTTGTTTTAGGGGGTGTTTAGGGATGATGTTAAATTTTTGAATCAAATTAGTAATTATGTGTTGGTTTCTTGAAGGTTCTATTCACGGTGTTAGGGATTTTAGTGACAGGGCAGGAGAAGGATCCAATACTCTATATAGTGGTAACTGACAATAATTTTCTTGGCAGTTTTCATACTTCTGTGATGCACTCTTAGTGTTTAATATTTTTGAAAAGGCAAGGCTGCCATGAGGATAGGAAGAAATACTTTTAATAAAAGACTTCAGCTAAAATTAAGTAGCCAGTGCCAATTTTGTGTATTTGTTGTATTAGGTGAAAGTTTTATTTGTGAGAAACTTGGCTACTACAGTGACAGAAGAAATATTGGAAAAGTCATTTTCTGAATTTGGAAAACTCGAAAGAGTGAAGAAATTGAAAGATTATGCATTTGTTCATTTTGAAGACAGAGGAGCAGCTGTTAAGGTAGAGATTTTGAAATTTTGTGTCTTGATATTTGAATTTTGTTGTTGAAACTTGCTAAACCGATAAAATGACTTTAAAAACTGAAATAAAATTGGTTTTCAGCTTTTGCCGAACTCTGGAACTTTCTTTTAATAATCTGTGAAGTGGTAATAGTGTAACAGGTAAGACTTCATATTTTAAAGCCTGATTATTACTAACTGGTTTGTCATTTCAGGCAAATATTTTTAATCTCTGTATTGTTTTTATAAGCCTAAACTATGATAGCGTGATGCCTTGGAAATGTTACAAGGTAGAATAATTAGCTGTTGTAAACAGTAAATAGGTAATGAATATATTAGAACTACTTTGTGGATTTATGAAGGAACCTGAGCATTGTACGTGACTTCACACACAGTATAGCATATTTAATTCAGCAGATGTGTTCTGAGAGAATAGTTAGTTCTTCATAATCTTGCCTGTTTTTTTTAGAGTTTATTTATTTTGAGAGAGAGAGACAGATTGTAAGTGGGGGAGGGACAGAGCGGAGGGAGACACAGAATCTGAAGCAGGCTCCAGACTCCAAGCTGTCAGCACAGAGCCCGACACAGGGCTGGAACTCATAAACCGTGAGATCATGACCTGAGCTGAAGTCTGATGCTTAACTGACTGAACCACCCAGGCACCCCTTTAGCCTTGCCTTTCATCAGTTATTTTAGAATTCTAATAGTATTAACTGTTTTTGCTGGTTTCAGTGGTTGTTAGAGATATTTCTTGCATGTAATAGTTAATATGATGATAGTAATGAAAACTGTGAAAAAAGTAGTTTCATGTGATGGCTACAACATCAAACCTGAATACTCTGCTGTTTTTTTGCTGATAATTGGTTAGTACCATTTTTAATGTGTAAAATTTCTAGTTTCTTGTTCCTGTCACCTTTCCTATTGGGGGAAAGAAGACAAAACACTAAAAAAGCTTCTTAGGTATTTGGGGAGATAGGTTCAAAATGCTCAGTGACTCATTCAGGCTTAGTTCTTTTTCTACGTATTCTGTTGGTGGAGGGGTGCCGCCTTTAATTTGAGCAGTTTTTGTTTCCTCCTCAGGGTGTACTGCTTTAAAGTGTGCCTTATAGAATCTTTGACTAGTTAGAATTTATTAGTTTGCTGCTTTTTTTTAATGTTTGTTTTTGAGAGAGAGATCACATGAGCAGGGGAGGGGCAGAGAGAGGCAGGGACAGAGCATCTGAAGCTGGTTCTGTACTGACAGCGGAGAGCTCAGCGTGGGGCTTGAACTTAAAATTGTAAGACCTGACCCGAGGTTGCATGCTCAACCAACTGAGCCACCCAGGCTATTGGTTTGCTTTTTGGTGGAAGCTAATTAGTGAGAGAGCACTACTTTTAAAATTCACAGCTTAGTACAGAATTTAATGCTTTGTTTCTGAAATTGCCAATGTATGAAACATCGGTAACTGATAAATTTATACCTTCTAAATACTTATTTTCATTCAGTTCTTATTAAATAAATGGTTGCCTCCAATTGAAAATAATTATAAAAATTGGTACGGTAGTTTGCCAAATTACAAGATTTCTCAGCAACTGGGGAGCTTTTGTAGACTTAATTTAGTTGCTTTAGGTGAAATAGTCAAAAGGTAATGTGATAAAGGGGAGAAATTAGCTTGTAGAGGAGGACTGATACAATCTTTGTTCAGATACTTTTTATCACTGAATGCACTTTATGGATAAAGCATTTTATTCTCTTTATCCAGAGAAGAAAAGGTTGTGTAAGGAAACAAAAAAGCTGTGGTGAGAAGGTGATACTTTGTTACTGAGTTACTTGAACTTTGATGTATGGCAGAGGCTGTTAGGTGGAACGACAGTTGAAGGACAGAGCATAGAATGCTTTTGGTTACTGCTTCCCAGGTGAGGACTTGAGTCTTCATGAATCCACGCCTGTTCTGGGCTCTGTGCTCTTAACTGTTCAGGTGGAGTATGTGTTAGGTGAAGTGTTGGTGGGGGAAACCTAGGTAGTTTTTGGTCAGTATCTTGTTCAGTTTCATTGACAACCTCATTTAGTAATGTCATTTGTCTTTAAGATTTTTATGGAAGAGTACTTTCAGATTTACATGTTGAATGCCATGTTTTTTATTTAAAACCAAATCCTGAAAAGTTTGTGTTAATATGGCACTTTTCTCAGGTGTGGATTTGCTTCTTTGGTATGGCTCAACTTTGAGGGATTAGCTATTTGGAATTAAGGAGCAGCGGTAGGCAGCCCTAGAAGGCCTTTGACCTTTTATTTATTTATTTGTTTGTTTATTTAATGTTTACTCAGTTTTGAGAGACAGAGAGAGGCTGGGGGGGGGGCGGATAGAGAGAGGGGAGACACAGAATTTGAAGCAGGTTCCAGGCTCCGAGCTGTCTGTGCAGAGCACAATGTGGGGCTTGAACCCACGAACCCTGAGATCATGACCTGAGCTGAAGTTGGCCACCCAACCGACTGAGTAACCCAGGCGCCCCAACCCTCTTACCTTTTTAAAATAGAATAGTAGGATATCAGGATTGTTTTCAATATAATTAGTGGGAGGAGCAGAGGAACAGGGAGAGGGAGAATCCCAAGAAGGCTCTGCACTGTCATTGCAGAGCCTGATGCAGGGCTTGAACTCACAAACCATGAGATCATGACCTGAGCTGAAGTTGGACACTTAACCTACTGAGCCACCCAGATTCTTTTCCCAGTTCAGGTAGTTGTGAAGTAAATTGTTCATTAATTGTATTAAGTGACACAGACCTGTTTTTGTAATTATGTCTAAAGTACTACTTTACTTGCAAAATAAATTTATTTTTGCAATTTTGTATAGGCCATGGATGAAATGAATGGCAAAGAAATAGAAGGGGAAGAAATTGAAATAGTCTTAGCCAAGCCACCAGACAAGAAAAGGAAAGAGCGCCAGGCTGCTAGACAGGCTTCCAGAAGCACTGCGTGAGTCTACATTTTAATAAATACATCTCTGAACAAAGAATAACCTGGTAATAGAGATGCAGTTAATAAAAAATTAGGAATAGTCTTGACGTAAGCTAATTTGGTTTTTCTTTTCTCCCTTCCTTCCATTGCTAGGTATGAAGATTATTACTATCACCCTCCTCCTCGTATGCCACCTCCAATTCGAGGTCGGGGTCGTGGTGGGGGGAGAGGTGGATATGGCTACCCTCCAGATTACTATGGCTATGAAGATTACTATGATGATTACTATGGTTATGATTATCACGACTATCGTGGAGGCTATGAAGATCCCTACTACGGCTATGATGATGGCTATGCAGTAAGAGGAAGAGGAGGAGGAAGGGGAGGGCGAGGTGCTCCACCACCACCAAGGGGGCGGGGAGCACCACCTCCAAGAGGTAGAGCTGGCTATTCACAGAGGGGGGCACCTTTGGGACCACCAAGAGGATCTAGGGGTGGCAGAGGGGGTCCTGCACAACAGCAGAGAGGCCGTGGTTCCCGTGGATCTCGGGGCAATCGTGGGGGCAATGTAGGAGGCAAGAGAAAGGCAGACGGGTACAACCAGCCTGATTCCAAGCGCCGTCAGACCAACAACCAACAGAACTGGGGTTCCCAACCCATCGCTCAGCAGCCGCTTCAGCAAGGTGGTGACTATTCTGGTAACTATGGTTACAATAATGACAACCAAGAATTTTATCAGGATACTTATGGGCAACAGTGGAAATAGACAAGTGAGGGCTTGAAAATGATATTGGCAAGATCCGATTGGCTCTAGATCTACATTCTTCAAAAAAAATTGGCTTAACTGTTTCATCTTTAAGTAGCAGTTTGCTGCCATTTGTACTGGGCTGAAGAAATCACTATTGTATATATACTCAAGTCTTTTTATTTTTTTCCTCTTTTCATAAATGCTCTTGGACATTATTGGGCTTGCAGAGTTCCCTTATTCTGGGGGTTACAATGCTTTTATCGTTTCAGGCTTCATTTTAGCTTCAAAACCAACCTGAGCACACTGTTAAATCATGATTTTGCAGAACCTTTGGTTTTGGACAGTTTCATTTTTTTTGGATTTGGAATAGATTACATAGGAGTATGGAGTATGCTGTAAATAAAAATACAAGCTAGTGCTTTGTCTTAGTAGTTTTAAGAAATTAAAGCAAACAAATTTAAGTTTTCTTGTATTGAAAATAACCTATGATTGTATGTTTTGCATTCCTAGAAGTAGGTTAACTGTGTTTTTAAATTGTTATAACTTCACACCTTTTTGAAATCTGCCCTACAAAATTTGTTTGGCTTAAACGTCAAAGCCGTGACAATTTGTTCTTTGATGTGATTGTATTTCCAATTTCTTGTTCATGTAAGATTTCAATAAAACTAAAAAATCTATTCAAAACATTACCTATTTCAAATTCAATTGTGTCCTAAAACATTATTTTATTCGTAATCCTTGCGAGGAATATTGTTTTCAAATTATAACTGCCTATGTGAGTGATCAAATTCATGCAAAATTTCTTGTCTATTCCAATTGTATTGTGGCTATCAGACTGAGAATTAGTCTAAATTCTAGTATTTATTCCAAATAGCACTTTATTGATTGGTGTTCTCTCATAGTCTCTTCTAATTTTGAGATTTTTTCCTTTATTTTTATAAAAACAGGTTCAAAGGCTTTTGAACATTCTTGCAGGCGTTGGTTAATTTGCGTTAAATAAAATGGGGCTGGGGAAGCAGACTGCAATTTATTTTGACCCACACTCTTTCTATAAAGGATAATTTGTTGCCTGAAAACCATATTTGCTGGATAAGTGAATGTATAACAGGAAAAAATGTTAGTATTGTGGCGTCAATCGCACTGCGGACTAAACGTCAGTTTTAATGTATATGATTGTGACTATCACTTCAGTTACTGGTTTAGGAATATAATTTCCTATTGTAAATTTGCTTTGAAAAGCACTCATGCCTTATAAGAGAGGCTTAAAAATATCCACTTCTGACTTTCTGTTAATACTTCTTACTTTCATTTGTTTTTTTTACTACCCTAGTGGCTAAAGTTTTTATTGGCCAAATTATAACACTTATTTCCCTGTTTGCTTTAAAAATTCTGAATTATTGCAATGACAGTTTTACTTGAGGATAAGAGGAACAAAGAATCCCAACTTTTGACAGTGCAGAAAATCAAATTGCCATAAAAATTTCCTTTCCGTTTTATTCTTAGGTGGGTCTAAAATGTTTTTAAAGTATAAAAATAAGCCATTAGAGAATAGCTAAAATGGACACACCTTTATTTTGTGTTTTGTTCCTGTTTGGTGTCTTTTATGATAGCAGTAGTCAGATATCAAAATCGCAAGCCACTTAATATGAATGTGCTTAAGATCATATTTTGGGTTTCATGGCTTCTCTTTTGACTTCAAATAAGAAAATATTTACTGATGAAAGTCTGTATCTCATTTCTCTTTAAAAGCACACTATTATATATTTCAGTAAGTTAACAGACCTTATTAATACTCCTTTTGTTTTTGGAAACTCTTAAAGGAATTATGTAGTCTGTTGTATGGTATTTTCAAATTAACATGGGCATCTGTTTGGTAAAGCTTAGATCTATTTGTTTTTCTTATGCCCATGTATGCAAGTAAAGACACCAAACATACTTTAAATGCTGCTTTTAAACTTTGAAAATACAATCTGTAGTTATGACAATAAGCCTAAATTAAACTTAAATAAAATCCTGAATTTTCTTAGAAGAAAGCATCTACAAGTAAAACTTGAATTGTTTGTATTTTTAAAAAATTAGATGTTACCAGCTACAAAGTTGCTAAGAATGAGAAAAAGTGATTCTGAAACAGATTAATTTATTGTGCTTCCCCTACCCAATCTAAAATAGAAATCCTTGCAAAAACATAAGACTAAATAAATTTGGGTCCCATGTCAAAATCCTTTCCCTTAATTGCAAATAATTTTTTACTCTCCTCTATTAAAATATGTCTGAATTGTCCCTCTAATATTGCTTTATAGGGTTTTTGCAGCTATTTTATTCAATAGAAAAGCACAACTTTTTGAGCATTAAATCTCATTTTAGAGCTTTTTCCCCTTGTTGATGTCTTGTAAACTATTGCTGTAGCAGCATTCAGGGAAAATAGATTCAGAGCTTAACTTTTCACAGAAATAAATCTATCTAATCTATAAACCTCAAATATGTCCATTGAGGAGGTCTTTATCTTAGATTTTCATTAGGTGTTTTATTTTAATGAAATTTTTTAATAAGTTCTGGGAAATTTCATTTCCTGCTCTTGTGATATCTTTTCTGTTCCCCAACTTAATTCATTTGCTTTTACTTATGAGCCTGCTACAGTAATGTGTGTTGGGAAATCTATTTACTTCATATTGAGGCCAACCTCTTCTTCATAGGTACCCTCCTCAGACTGACATAAATACACCCCTTCCCCATAATGGAATTCTAATTTTTATTTGATCACTCATTTATAGCAGTTGCTTAAATGTATGTATTTATATGATGGTGTTTTAATTTTTTTAAAAGCAAAAAAGTTCTAATAAGTTGCCAGATTTCTAATAAATTCAAGTTTATTTAATCAATTTATATGGAAACTGAGTTACTATGGTTCTGTAGTTTTTTAAGCGAAAGAATTCAGCGTAATTGTTTTTTAGTTTTCTTAGTTACTGGGGTTATTCTGCATAAGAAAGCCCAATGCTTTCTGCTAGTAGACAGTTTTCTCTCATTTGACTTTGAAATCTGACTTGGGAGGTGAACCCTCTTTTTAGAAAGAATAGCATGCATCAAAATAAATTCTATTTTAAATTCCAAGAGAAGAGACCTAAAATTCCATTCCTAGCATAAAGCCACATAATATTCTTGAAACTCATTACATCATTTGCCTCCTGCCCATTTGGATAATCATACCTACGTTTTATTAATTGTGTATTATTTGTAAAAGCCAAAACCCTTCCAGTAAATACTTGCTATAAGGCTATTTTTTGTCAATTATAAAGACTTCTACATATGCTAAAATTTTCAGTTTTGATTTTCCAAAGGATTTTGTTACATTGAGCTATCCAGTATTCTTAAAGAAAACCAACTGAAGTATGTGGAAGAAATGTTAATGTTAGTTTTGTCCCTTACCATGTGGCATTTCTTAAGTGAGCAGCTAATAAAAAGCCTTATAGAAAGAGTGCACTGGATTTATTAGTGTGTTTATGTTTCTCTAAGAATGGGAGCTTCTGTTAACTTAGTTCTGAGTAAGCTTGGGATTGGGTGACTGACTATAGAATTCAGAACTACAAATCCACTAACCAAGCATGTTTAGTTTTGCACTAGAAGTTTGTAATTAGTTCTGATTTTTGAAATGTAAACACCAAGCCTTAAAAATACTGCATATTTAATGTATTGGTCAGTAATTAATATTTATATTTAATTTGAAATAGTTACTGTTAATCTTTCTAGAATAGTTTTTTTTTCTTTGTAAATATATATTCATATGTATTTTTTATTTAGAGGTTACCAGAAGCTCTGGGTTTTTTTGTTTTGTTTTTGTTTTTTAACCATTTTCAGATGTTATCCAGAAATCTGCAAGTGTACTTTTCCTGTTTTAACTCCTTCCTTTTATCACCTGACTATCAGGGAAGCGAGGTTGAGGCTGCCCTGACCTGACATGTCATGATGTCGACTTGCTAGGTGGGGTTCGCTGGGGACGATAACCAGTGGAATTGTTGGTAAGAAATTTTTTTTTCCTATTTTTTTTTTATCAGTAGTGGGGCATTAAGTGTGGGAGAATGCCCATATTTTATAAATGGGCATTTATGTTGGCCTTGTAGACAAATGGGACATTAATATTAAATAATTTTGTTCTTAATAGGAACATATAATAAGTACTTCATACTTCGTATTCTCAAATTATAGTTTAGCAGGAAAGGCCTGCAAGTATGAAGTAATGAAATACTCAGGGTATATTTTAAGTGATCGAAATAGTTTACAAGATAGACTCTAAAGTCTCTTAGATAGTAAATTTGCTTTTATTTTACTGTGATTTCAATCCCTCTAATATCTTTATTATGTTTGCATTTTTATTGGGTAGCTTAACACATAATTCATCTTAAGGGATGTTTATTGCACGCTAATTTTAGTAAAACCAGGAAGGTGTTGATAGAGGATTTAATAAGGATTAGGAGAAATTATTTTTAAATCTTCCAAAAAATTTTAACATTATAAAATGAAACTTAAAAGTTCTAGCAGTTTATCATAAACAGCAGAGGGCTTGTTTTAAAGATACATTTGATATAATGACTTTGGGTCAAGAAGAAATGACATAGCTAAAATATTAGGATCTTGAACATAGCAAAACCATAGATCTATCAACAACTTGCGTTTCATCTGAAACCCAGAACAGCTGATGGGATTAGTAGATACTGGTAGAATTTAGGAGTCAGTTTTTACATGATTACTAAAGATTCAGATCTCTCATAATGGAGGATTCCGTGATAGTAAAGTACAAATTAAGGAAGTTACATTTAATAACTAAGTATTTCCAACCATAAACTATTAAAAAATCATTGTAATGTGATATAGTCACTGATTAAAAGTAATTATTCATGCCTGAAAAACCTCCCTAGTATTCTTATGCCTTTGTCAGTTGAGTGTATCAGTCTAGGAAGAATCTCTTAGATGTATGTTAAACGTGCTAGTGTCCTGAAATCTTATCTGTAAGCTTGCTGTAGACTACCTGTAAATTGCTACAATGAAATTGTACTTTAAGAATTGCAGTGATTGCATCATTTTGTTGAGGTACTTGTTTCTCTTTTGACATCTCATATGCGTGTATCAGTGATAGAAAAGATAGATTTTGCACTAATAATGGTGCTCTTTGGAAAATTTGATATCCTAAGTAGTAGGAACACTCAGTAATTCTGAGGGTTTCATCTAAGTCAGGGGAAAAACAGTACAAACTCTAGTTAGTTAGCTCTTAATTACTAACAGTAAAATACATTTCATGGGATCAGAAAAGTAGACATTATGGGGGGAAACTTAAATTCCTCAAATATAAACAAAGGCTTTCATTTTATGTAGTAACTTTGTCAGGATCCTGTGAACACTGCTTTTCTTGATTTCTCATTTATGATTGTTGGACAAAAGGGACTTTTCTGGCTTGTTCAGTAACATAGGTAGAATTGTACTTGAATGAATCCACTTAAGCTGTTTAGTACTATGTTATAAGGCTATTTCTATAATTGAGCCGGAAACTCCTGCAAAGATTGCATTGCTATATGCATACAATAATATGAGAATATTAAAATAGGAACATTTGGAAGACCACTTAATCAGTTTAATAAAAATCATGCTTTTGGTACAGTGTTTAGGTACCATAACTGTATTGGAATATTTGTACAATGTTAAATATTTTTAATAAAATCTAACATGTTCAAAGTGTTGTGTTGGTGATTTTGGGTGGGGCGTGCTGATTTCAATTGTGCAAACCAGATTCAGTATTTCTATAATTGAGACTTTTGTGGTCAAATGGAGTTCCTGTGTTGAGATTCAGTACTAGATATTGGGTACCTTTTGAAGGAAAGTAGTGAAGGAGTGAGAAGGAGTAAAAAGAAAAGGGCTGAATTGTGGGGGTTTATTAAAGTGTCAGGAAGTAGTTAGAGCTGGGTCTCCAGATCTAAGATGGGAAAGTTGGCTTTGGCATAACAGGCTGCCAGTAATTTTTCCTGATGTAAATTGTGGCATAACCATTTGGAAATGGTCCTAGAAACATACAGAGGTGGGCAAAAGGAAACACTTGTACAGTGCTTTCAGTAGGCATTTTACTCCCCTGGTGTTCTTGACCCCTTCACATAATATGCCAGCAAGTGAAGAAGAGGTGAGGGAATAGTTTAGGAAGGCTGTGTTGGAGGGTTTAGATGCATCATTGGGAAATGTCTCCAGTATACAAGAAGAACCATTTCAAGAGCTACTTCTTAAACTTTATAAGGATTTGTATTTTAATATTGATCCCATTCTGAGGAGAGCCCTAATACAGTACTTTTTCTCATGATTTCTTTCCCGTGAGGGTGCACCTCTGTGAGTTCTTTCCCATGAGGGTGCACTATCAGCCAAAGGGCTAGAAATTCTGCAACTCAGAATGGAAATTTACTTGAAGTAATGTGCTCATTTTTCTACAGATATGTACCAGTAGTAGCAAAAATGATCTAGGAGGAAAGTGATAGAGACAAAATGATCTATAAACAAATTGAGTAAGAAACTCTTCAGAGGGAGTAGCAAGATGTTCTGCCTTGTCTCTTTTGAATGAAGACTGTTAAATATGAGCTAATAAAAAAGTGATTACCCTATTGTTTTAATATAAGAAAGAGTAGACCAAATACTTCCTCTAGGTCAGTATTTTCCAAAAAGATTTTGTTTTTGTTTTCCTTTTGTCCAAAATCAACAGATCATTCACTGAGACAGGAAGGAGTGTTCTAACAGAAAAAAATACCTAAACTTGGCCCGCTTTGAATGTTGACAGAGTTGGGGTTAGAGTCGCCAGCTTACTGATTTATAGTGTTGTTTTTTTTTTTCAAAAGTAGGAGACCTTGTTTTTGACAATGGTTTTAGGCTTAGACTCTTGGTATCTTTTGGCTCTACCTAAAGCCCTGAATTTATTTAGTTTGTTTTTTAGAAATAATTTTATTAGTTATTTTATATTCACATAGGGGTTTTATATTCACATAGGGGACTATTTTCTGCCTATAGCTATGAAAAAAAAATCACATTTACACGTGAAATTTGTGACTGAACTCATGATCATGTATAGGCATTTCCTCAACTAATAAACAAAAGTGTTTTATTTAATTATTTACTTAAAATTCCCAATGGGTGATTTTTAGGCCTGCCTAGCCATTTATTAGGAGGGCAGGAGCTTAAGTTAGTTATAAAATTGTACAACTCAAGTCATGCCTTTAAAATAACAGGTTTGATCACTTTAAAATTATTTTCTACAGGAGTAAGAGTGAGGACCAGTATTATCAAGGATAGTGACATTGGGGGCAGGGGAAGGAGCTCAGCCTCAATTTTCAGAAACCTAAAGGGGAACATATTTCCTTAAATGTGAAAATATTACATCCTCAAGGATTTCATGTACTGTATCAGTCAAACACTGTTGAATAGAATTTGGAGACAAAATCATGCCTATACTTTCAATACTTGAGCCAGGAATCCTGCACATTTCAGTTGGCGGGGTTTGTATGTAAGTAGATCAAACAGCAGTGAATATTTTTTAAAAAGCCATTACTGTTTTTATCAGCTAAATCAGTATTTTGAAATATTTGTGTTTGATATTGATCAAAATATAACCAAAACATTGTTTTCATTTGAACCTATCGATTATAAAGGGGCTTATATATTTTGCTGAATTGGTATGGTCAGAGTAACGGCTATATTCCTGGCAAGTTATGATATAACTAAATACTTTTGGTTAGATGGTAGCTGTTTAGCATTGGCTGCTCATATTGAAACTTTCCATGCTTCCTGTTAGGAAGCAGAACCTTACCAGATTAATCATATTTAAGTATAACCTACAGAGGATTGGTGTGGAAAAATCTGATCTGTCTAAATACAACCAACAATTAATACTGTTATTAAAACTTCTTTTAAAATATGAGTATGTTAGTTGTAACATTGTTTCTATTTAACATTTCAAAATGTGGGGGAAAAAAGATAAATGAGACCATTTGTTGCATTTGTCAAAATTTAAATTTTCAAGGTAAAAAACTCTTTAGTTCCCAATTTGTCCTTCAACAGTAGTTCTCAAACTTCAATGTGGGTGGAAATCCCTAGGGATTTTTTTTAAAAATACACATTATAATTCAATGGACTTGAGATAGGGCAAGAATTTGCATTTCTAACATGCCAGTGTCCCTGACTACACTTTGAGTACTAGATTATCTCACACCCCTCTGGGGATTCAGAGTAGACCTTAGTAGAAAAGGTATCAGCAGTAGGTAACTTGCAGTGGTTTGCAGGATCAGGTTGGTCTACTTGGAAATTAAAAACTGTGGCAAAGGCCACCACATATATTAATAGTGTTCAAGATCCAGAGGAAAGGTAAGGAGCATAAAGTGCAAGAAAATGAAATGAGTTTAGGAAAACAGGCAGGCTTTAATAAACTTTTAGGAAATTGATGGCAAGTAACAAACAGTAGGAAAGAACAAAAAACATCAGGTTGCTGAAGAAATGCCATGGCCTGTTTGTTTAGGAATTAGATCAGGAAGCATGTTTGTTACAAGAGGCATGGAAAATAAAATAACTTATGAAAGCTCAGAAAGGGAAAGCTGATAGGTTATTAAAAAATACCTGTGTGGTTTTATTTTTCTTGAGATATCAAACCTCTGAAAGAAAAACATGGTTAATATTCACTAATTATATCAAAGTAAACCTTGAGTGAGTGGTGAAAAGCTAAAGCAGATTAAGGAAGAAAATCATTAAAGGTGACCTTGAAAACAATTTATATGGATTAAGATCAACAGACGGGAAATGCTCTTGAAGAATAGAAATGACAGGTATGTCCATTTTTATATAAAGAAAGGCTAGAAGGTAGGTAGTCCCTGATAAATTTGGCAAAGTATCTGATTTTTGGCTCTCAAACTTTATTTTATTTTGAAAAATAAAAATACAAATGAGGTCTAGAAAGTAAATACTCTGCTGTTTCTTTTCCTTAGCCAAGCTTTTTTCTTTTTATGGTAGGTTAGTAAAAACTATGGTGTGAGTACTGTGTACCAGGCACTGTGCTAAGGAATTGCTTTACATTGTGTATTATGTAATCAACAACCCTTTAAGGTAGGTGGTATTGTCCCTACTTTACCTATGAGAAACTGAAAGGTTGAGATTAAGGGATTTGTTATATATAGCTAGTGGTTCACCTGTCTACGATTAAAACCCTTTTCTGTCTGACTTCAAGTTAACTCTTAACTACTAGGTTGGAAATAGACCAAATAATGTGAGGTCAGAATTAAATGTCAAACTTTATGTTTACTTAAAAATTTTTATTTTTATGCACAATTTTATGTTTAGTTAGTATCATTGAATTTTGTTCTCTGAGAAAGCCATTTTTTCCCACCTAGTCAAGATTATACTTGATTTAGAAAGTATTTAGAAAGTGCCATTTTCCAAATTATTTAAAAATTTTAAATATCACTTTAACATTTTTTTCACAGAATCTAAATTTATTTTCATTTTTGAGTTCTATCTATACCAATAATTTTGCATTTTTAAAGTATTGGTATATTAACCCTTCCCGTCATCTACTGTTTGTTTTCAGCCCTTTCTACACTTTTCAAGGACTTGGTGGAAGAGTTTGTTAAGCTTCATTTCTCTGACCTGAGTGTGCCTGTGTGTGTGTACATACGCAAGAACACACAAAAAAAATTACATGTAAAAGTAGCCAGTATGCTCAGCCCTAAAATTGGTGGGATGGAGAACCTCCTTCTGCATTATTACAGTATTGTCAGTATTCTGTCCCCTGATACAGAAGGAAGGTGGTCTTAGAACGTTTTTCTAGATAAAATAATATGGCTTTAGATTGTTCTAGGTATTCTCTGCTGTTCTATTTCATTAAAATCTGAGCCATATAGAAAATTGTAGGTCAATAGATAACAGTATTTTTGTTAAAAGCCTATTCTTGTAGAATTCTGTATAATTTGATGCACTGCTTAAAGTAATGGATATTTAAGAATAGAATCAGGGATTTTCTGTATTTCTCAGTCCTGAATTTAAGGTCACCATGACAGTAATATGATGCTTTTATTAGGGAGGAGCCCAAGGCTTATTTATCAGCTCTAAGTTCACAAGCCATTTCTTTTAGTTTATAACTGACCAAGTTGGTCTGGTTCTTTCGAAGAACACACGTTCTTAAAATTTTTGCAAGGTTTTGTGCAGACTAAATGTCTACCAGAGGAAGGTTATTAATAATGTGAAATACCACATTAATAATCTGGCCAATATTTTCTGAAAAGTCACTGGTTTTAAAAAATAATATTTAATATTTTAGTGTTGCTTTTATTTTAATCTGGACAGTAGGTCAAAACAATGATAAGTGCTTCTTAAAATTTACTCGAAAGATTTTGTCTAGGGCAGAATATTTAAGTGTCTGTAGATGGATATAGTAGCCTTGAAGAAAGAAGCTAACTACTGTAGCAGCTGAACACTGAATGTAAATTCTCAGTATATAAATAATGTGATCTTGTTTAATCAATAAACATTTGGAAAAATGTTTAAATCTAATAAGATAGCCAACCCAAAGTAAGCCTTCATCATGTCTTCTGGTGTTAAGAATTCTTAACTGTAAGCTTATTTTTATTAATGTAGCATAGTGTTTTCTACCTTAGAAGATTGCAAAAATAATGTACAGCAGTTGTTAGTTTATTTCCCCATAGTGTGAGCTCTCAGTGATAGGAATCGCCAAAAATGTTCCCATTCTGGATTTTGTCCTGGAAAGGTATTATGAAAGTTACTAACTTGTTTTTCTTTTCAGAAAGTACAGTAATCTTAAGAAGGGATATTAAATGGATTGGTCTTCTACATCATCAGCCAAATCTAAATAATTGGCTAAAAGTCAGCTATTTTATTGAAAAGGTTAAAGTTTAGTTTCTACCTAACATCCATAGTTGATACATCATCCATTCATTTCACAACTACTGAGTGTTTAATGTGTTTGGAATTAGGAATACAATAGCAGGAAGTCGTGTTCATTATCCTCAAAGAATTCAGATTAGATTCCAGGAGGCATTAATAGATTTTTAAATAGTGGTGTTAATTATCAAATCTTCCAAAATGCCATTGGAAATTTGAAAGGTATTTTGTGCTCCTAGTTCAGCTCATACTTGGAATACGTGAATAATGTGTATGATTTAGATTATTCCTGGAGACAAGAAAAATTGTAAATTGTGTCATGAGGTTTTTTTGTTTAGCTGACTAAAAATAAGTTTAGCATCCAGTGGATATGGTCAAAGTAACTTGATTTTAAGAATTTTAACCTATACAGTTCAATTTTTAATTAAAGAAAATATAAAAATATAAAAATGAGGTGAATTGTGTCTGAATCTGAAAGAACAAATATGAAGGTAGGTTTCCTTACATCTTAACTTTTCTGTTACCAAAAACTAAGCCTTTTAAATGAGAAATCTGTGGTCATGGTTGAATTAATAAACAGTTCTTTGAAACATTTCTTCCCTCCCTGAAGATAAACAGACCTACAGATAATGCTTTGTGCAAATGGGATAGGTTTACTAAAAACAGCTTTTTTCTCCATTCCCTGTAACTCTTGAGGTTCGTCATGAGGTCAAGCAGTTTCATACTTAGTTATGTCTTTTGAAACTGGTTAATCTAGTGTCTGATAACACGTTTTTTGTCACAGTATCACAGGATGTTAATATAGTTGACAAGAACGACTGCTGAGGTGGTTGAGAAAAGAAGGAAATAATGGCTCATTTTCAAAAGACACTCAGGACTGTGTGTTTCCTAAGACCATATGGTTTAACCCACTGGCTTACCATCCTGTTCAGCTGCAGCCACTTATTTTTCACTCATGAAGTTTCTTTTTTAAAAAGTCCTAAGACTTGTAACTGCCAGCTGGAACTTCAGTCAGCAAGAGAGAACTGAAGTTAACATGTGGAACTGGTTAGCATTTCAGTCCAAAATAAAACTTGACCAAAGAGCTAATACTCAATATCTCCAATGGGCTGTCATTGTCTAAAGTTATTTAAACTTCCCGTGTAAAGTTTAAGTGTGGAAACAGAGGTACAGAGATATTTTGGTCTAAGACCTCCTAACTAGAAGTAGCCAATCTGATTTTGAACCCAGGTGGGTCTGATCCAGAGCTTACATTTTAACCATCACTGTGTACTACCTTCCGGATTTTACTTGCTCTGTGCAGTCTTACCAGGTACAGGTCATTCGACTTCTTTGAAATATTGGATAAATGGGATACTACCAACTAGTAAGTTAGACTAGTGGTTTCTCCAGCTCAAAACTGGAGATGGGGCCCAAAACTAGTTTTAGGAATAAAAACAAAAGAGCTATTTTGTGTTGTAAGAGTAAAACTGCTGATAGCCACTGAATAGCTTTGAAATGTCCCCCTGGAAATAAAAGCTAACTGTGTAGCCTCCATTAATTGAACAGTGCTTCTTAAACTTGTTTATGGTTTTTCAGACTACTCTCTCTTTTTTTTTTTGTACTTTGCCAAAAGTCACAAACATCTTGTGATTTGAGATTTCCTTTTACCAGTTTTAAAATATCTCCTAGTTAAAGTGTTTCAGGATTTGTTTTAAATTACTTTTAATAAAATGGAGCCAGGCTTGTTGGTATTTTATCTGCAGTCATTACGATTTTATATGGAATTCAATTTTACTGTCTTAACTTTCTTTCCAGATTGGAGTTCTTACTCTTTGAAGGTAAAAGCCACTTTATTTTTGTAAACACTTCCTAGTTGCCCTGTTTTGTACCTTCCCTGGCTTCTATGTCTTTGAAGTGGCTACCTAAAGGTCATGAAGTATGCTGGGTGCATACATAACCATGGCTTTGTGTAGTGTTGATTATCTTTTTTTTTTTTTTTAACATCTTTCTGATACTTAAGTTCTTTCCGTGTGTGTGTTGTGTGTGTTTGTATGTGTGTGTGTGTGTGTTTTAGAAGTGGAACATTATTGTTTCCATTTCACTTCATAACTCACATGATTTGCCTAGGCTAGAGTTATAGAATAAAGATAGAGCAGAGCCAGAACTCCTTTCCTCTCACTTTGATTCCTGCAGAAAGAAGCCTGTGGAACTTCCTAGACAAAGCTTAATGGCATCTTTTGGGAAAATCAGTTCTCTAAAAATAACAGTCCGTATATGTATTTGTATAATAATCTATACAGACACATGGCTGTTGAATAAACAAGTTAGCAACATCAGAACTGGGGTTTACTTAATGACCTGGAAGGTTTTAATCAAAGTCAGACTGGCTGTAGTTAAACTTAGCGCCAGGACCAACTTCACTTCCCAATGAGAGCTGATGAACTAAAGTGCCCTCAGTTGCTTTGGGGTTCCATCTAGTTAGGTTCTGCCTAGAAGATTCGTAATTATCAGTCATTTTTCATTGCTTTTCAGTCAAAACCAGTGTGCTAATGGCAACAATGACCTTCATGCCATTTCTGTTGCCTTTTTTCCTCCCTATTAGTATTCCTTGACCTTATTTTTGATACAAACCTTAAAACTTCTGTAGCTTTTGCTGACTTGGTTTGATCCACACTTCTGTGAATTTCCTTGTCCCCTGTAATTTCCCATTCCTGTCTTTCCCTCTATAGGAACTTCAACCACTATTAGGACTGCTGGATTTTATATCTCTTGACCCCAGTCTTTCACTCTCTCATATATACCTCCAGATCACATGAAAGTTGATAATGCTGAAAAATAGTTACCTGTTGATGTTCGTTTAACAGATGCTTAGTGAGTACATATGTTCTTGGCCCTGTCCTGATGCTGGGGAAACAAGGTGGAGCATCTGGCATAGTGAACAAAGGCTTCTAGATGTAACCAACCATAAAAGAATTATGTGTTTGGGAATACAGGTTGCAGTCTTAATGGTTCTTCTATTGGATTTTCTGTTAATCAAGTCATACTTAATTCTTCTCTGATGTCTTTTCCTTAATTTCTCTAGTAATTAATCTATCCTAGGGTGGCAGTTCTTAATCTTATAAGAGACTGTCTTGGAACCAATGTAGAAAAAAATACCAGACCTGTCATTAACAACTAACAGTTGTATTCTAATACTTAATTTAATTGGAGAATTTGTATTAAAAGATCCTAGGAATTCAGCAGTACCTCGTAAATGAATAGTGTTTTACAAATTACAGCAGCATTTACATTCAGATCTAGATGGTAATTTTGGAGAGCTACCTTTATGTTAGATAATAGTATAGGTACTGAAAATATAACAGTAGGTATAAGTCAGGCTTCCCTTATGGAGCTAGTGTTCTGTTAAGGGAAAAAATTCGTATTTAATCTGGATGTACCCCTAAGTCCAAGACTTGTTCTGTGATTTACAAGTCAATTCCTAGATTGTTTGACCTCTTTTGTATTGTCCTATTGATCTCTCCTGTTTTTGTCCTATACAGTTGCCATAATTATCACACAAATGCCAACATTCCCATTACATCATGGTAACAAATTTAAATTCTTAAACCTTGAGGCCTTTAATGTACTTCATGTCTTTCCTTTCAGACATTTTATTTCCTTTCCTAATCTGAAAGTTAGGAAAGTTATACTGCCTTTGTGCATCTCACTTTTATTACTTGCTAGCAATTACTTTGGAGAGTATTCCAGTATCTTAAAAGGCTTGGTTTGAAATGGATTATCATTCATGAAATAACAGGAATACATTGTAGAGCTATTAAAATTGCCATATACAAAATAATTTCTAGACTCCAACCAGTACTCCAAGGAACATTTAGAAATTTAGAATTACTTAAATGGCAGTTTGACAAGACAGTATTGAACCTTGCTTTTCTAGATGCTGTGGTAACAATCTGTAAATAGAAAATGTAGAAGGGTCCAAATTAATCATTTGGAGATGAGCGTTTGCTATTTGGTGTTGAGGCTGAGCCTCAAAGGGATTCTCCTCTTAACTATTACAGAATAATCTCTTACTTCACAGTTCTCAAAATCCCACCTCTTGAAAGTACATAGACCAAACAGTAGAAAAACAGCCTAGTTGGCCAGTCCTGGCCTAAAAATTGCACAGGTGAGTACATAAATTTTCACATGCTTTTGTGTTTTCTGAAGGTAAAGGGACTGTAATGTTATTGCAGTAGTCATCCATACGGTAGTTGAAATTAAAGAGTTTTCTACTTTAGTCATGGTGATAAGCTTCCTTAACATCCCTTAGGCTTGCCTCATGGCCTCATGACATCTGTGCTCCAGCTGTCTCTTAGGGCAATTAAAGTGCAAAAAAGAAGGTCTCCTTAATTTTGACCTTTGATTTGATGATAACCTAATCCAACTTCCCTCACGTAGTCAAGGAATAGCTCCCATTCATTGGCGACACATGAACCTAGGTGCTTTATAGTTCTTTAATTCTCAGAGTAACTCCTGATTTAGATAGTAGTAGCTCCCTGGTATCCCTATTTACTAGTAGGAAAACAGGCCTAGATGGGGTTGTGCAGCTAGTTTGTGATAAAGCAAGTATTAGACTTTGATTTTTATCTTTCTCTACAAGTATGTATTTAGGTTTTTAGATCAGGAGACAAAATCTTTTCTTACGGTAGATTTATTGTGGAGGTATTTTCAATGACAAGCTTTTCTAAAAGCAAAAGTTTATTCTAGAATGTAAGGTTTAAGTTTGTAGAAATTAATTTGTTTTTGTGTGTTTCTACTGCCCTACTCTTGGCATGCTAATATATTTTCTTTTTTGCTTCTTTATATGTACAAAAGCTTCAGAGGAAAAAAGTTGATTTTATACTTGGAAGTGTATAGCCTGGTCACTTTGATTATCCCCAGAGCAATCTTGAACATTCAGTTCACCTATCATTTAGCATGCAGACACACTGTATGTGTAAGGGCACACTGCCTTCCATCTCCTTCTGATACCAGGAGCAATAATTGATGCCAGGCAAGAAGTGGAGGGTACCTTATGCTGAGGCCCTCTACTTGTCTTGTATAAAGACAACATATTAAAGAATTTACCTGAAGCTGTTCTGAAAGTTAAATATCATTAGATAACGTTCTTAAAATCTGGACTCAAATGCTAGCCAGTCTGAGAGATCCCTGCTTTTGCTCTCGCAAAATTAAAAATAGTAGCCAATAAAAAATATTTAGGTGAATTTGTGCTCAGTGCTAATAGCATTTGTTAAGTGTTTATTGCATGCCAAGTACTTGTTCAAAGTGCTTTTGGGGTGGTCTCCTTTAATCTTCACAGATGAAGACACTGAAATGTAGGAATGCTCTGTAGTAGAGCCATGATTCGGATACCACGTAACTGGTTTGTTCAAAGCTAGAGCACCAGATATTGTAGAGAGTTCTTGTTTTGTTTCTAATTTTAGTGTTTCTCTATCTGTTCCCTTCAGCTTCCCTCTACCACATGTTCTGTGTTGGATTTTTCCCCATATTTAAATGATTTTTTTGGCTTGTTTGTTTTGCTTTGCTTTTTCAAAGGATTTTAGCATCCTCAGAAGTAGAAAACTCTGGAAATTCATTCATAATTGAGAAATCTTCTAAAAGACTTCAAAATAATTCTCCTTCACTGACTTATATCTTGTCATGAAATTTTTCATTTTAAATTCTGTTATTTAGGGAGAGGGCTATGAAAGTGTTCTCTCTGCCCATGTGTGATACATTTTAGATCTCCCACATTTTTTCCTGGATGTTTGTCAGGAGATGGTATAGAGGTTTGGTAAGTAATACACTTTGATTTCATATGTTTCAAAGGCTTCTCATTTGAGTCACACATTTGAGTTTTCTTTATTCTGGCCTTTTTTCTCCTGGTGATTCTGTTTGCAGTATTAACTGAAAACCCATGTGCTAACGCTAATTTTGATTTTTTTTTTTTTCCACTAGCATGTATTGGAGCACTCAGACTTGAAGAAGGACATAGGTAAAAAATATAATATGGGACACTTTCTAAAAATCAGGTTATGAAATCTCTTTCCTCTGCCGTAATCAATCTAAAAATTATAAAACAGTTTAAGTGGTATAGATATTGTTAAAATGATTATGGATAATTTGATTATTTTTTCATTTTGTAAACATAGCATCAATTCTCTTAATCCTTAAGGTCAAAAAAGGTACTTTCATGTTACATTAGGAAATAGTTACAACTTTGAAGTGGTTTTTCCCTCCCTTGTGTGAAGTTTTATGCAGGACTTTCAATTATTTAGTTGTAAAGTGAAAAGCAAAGATTAATCTAAAACAGATTTTAGATTCATCAGACAGAACCAGGCGTTACTGCTCCTTTGTCCCAAATGCTTTCTTACATCCCCAGAACCCTCAAGGGTTCTAAACCCCATATCATGTCTTTGACATTTCTGGGCCAGCTATACTGAGGTAATCCTGCATGTACCTATAAATTCTCTTCTAGAACTAGAAGCTGTAGAAGACCAAAAAGTCTTGAAAGTAACATATTCATTTATCTGCTTCATAAAGTTCTTAAAACATCATTTAGTTTAATGTCAATATATTGATATCAATATCAGTATTGAAAAAAATTTTAAGTTAATTGATTGACACCAAAAATTTTAACATTTAAGTTTTCTGTCAAACGTGTTCTTTGAAAACTAGGCATCTGTAGTGTTTACTTGGAGTTACCTCAAGTTTGCTTAAGCTCCATTTATTTACCGTAGACCTTTGTAGTAGTGAGTGACCGAAAAGGACTGGGATCTTCTGCAAAGTCAGAGAAAACATTAGTTTCTTCACTGTATAATCTGTATTTTCTCGTTTCCTACTTTGTCTTGATAATCAAATCTTTGAGACACAACACTGATGGCAGTCTAGAAAAAATTTAGTATAAGACTCTATAAAAATACCCCACTATTTAGGTGGAATATTATAGTAACCTAACCTTATAGTAACCTAAATTAGCAAGATTAAATTGAGAGATTCACCCAAAGTATTTGATAGAACCATTTCAGTAGTCCATTTGAAGAATTTACTTAAAACAAAAACTAGTGGAGAGCAAGCAAATACTGTTTGGCATCTTTGAAATTAGTTGGTCATCAGTAAGAAACCCTCTGGAATATAAAAATTTCATGTTTATTGAGTGGATTTTTAAGAATTTACCTATTTCATAAAGCAAGGAGAAACATTGTTAATAATGCAAATATGGCTATTGACATATGGAAGTACAACGTGCATTTATTTCTAAAAGTGACATTCTAGGTCACGAGCAACTGCTGGCAAAATACTGTCAAATTCAGATTTTTTTTTTTTTAATGTTTGTTTAATTTTGAGAGAGAGTGTGTGTGTGTGTGAGCAGGAGAGGGACACAGAGAGAGGGAGACACAGAATCCAAAGCAAGCTCTGGGTTCTGAGCTGTCGGCGCAGAACTCCCCAACCACGAAATTGTGACCTGAACCGAAGTTGGACTCTTAACCAACTGAGCCACCCGGGCACCCCACAAATTCAGATATTCTAACTTCTTTGCTTTAGCATTGGTTTTTAAAGTTACTTGAATATTCGATTTAGATTGGAAATTGAAGGCTTGAAAAATGGAGCTGTGTGTTACTGTTTTCATGAAGGAGGGAGTGCAAAAACTGACTCGCTAGTGATTAAAAGATAGTCATACATTTAGGATTTCTTTTTCTTTGAAGTTTAGGTCAGATGTTTATAGCCTTTAGCTCATGAAACTGTAGCAGCTTCTGTCCCTGCTTCCACATCTCTACCTAAGAGGGAAGGGTCACTCTTCTTGCGAGTAGCCTCTGTTCACCTTGTCCCTTCCAGTCTGCCAATGACCTTGATTTCTAAAGTTCCCTCTTGGAACCAAAGGCCAGAAGGGGAAACTGCTAATTCCATAAACTGTTTGCAGCCTCTGATTTAACCCTTTGGGTGACATACGTGAAAACTAACTTTTGCTGTTACTACAGATCTGCCTCTAGTTTCAACACTGATTTTTTTTCCTAAAATTTCCAGGAGTTTAGCTGAATGTCTTCCAAGGAAAATGGAGAGGAAAAGCCCACAAATGTTAAAAGAAGAGAATTATGAAAGGAAAATAACTTTTCTCAAATGAAATAAAAAAGAGGTTGCAGGGAATGGAGTGAGATCAGCATTAGGGAGGTAGGAGATGATTCAAATATTAAATAATTTGTAGTCTGATTTTGCATTCTCTGTAGTTTACTTAAAACTAACATAAAATGAGTGTCTCATCCTGTAAGCATGCAGTTGGGGAAGAATGGGAAGCAGCCTGGAGGCATACATTTGCAGCAAATAATCTGTATCCAGGTAGCAGAGATGCTTCTAAGGGCATTCAGTCCAAGAGCAACATCCTCTCCATAGGAAGAATCTCTGAACAATCAGGAGACTGATCACCTTCACCACCTTCCACTAACAGATTGGATAAAGCCTCATGAAGGGTATTCTCATGGTTTTAGATGTTTGGTCCAGAGCATCCCCCAAACTGGGAGAGGTTGAGTCTTTTCCCTCACTGTTAACAAAGCCTTGCCTCTATGTTCGGTTTTTCTCTTTAGCCCTAAGCCTTGAAACTGAGTCCAGAGAATTGGGTGGAAGTATTGGGACAAAGCCAGCAGCTGTACTCAAAGTATGTATAAGTGAAGTGTAATTTTTTGAAAGACAGATTATTGAGCCCACCTCAGGGACCCTGAATATTGGGTTTAAATACGTAATGTTACTCATTTTTATATTTTGAAATTAATTTCAGAGAACTATGCAAACACTTTGATGTAGCTAGATTCATTGTAGGCCAGAGAAATAAGGTCATGTGGTTCTTGATTATTTACACCATTGAGGGCAGCACAGATAGGAATAGCACAAGGTAATTTGACTTTGAAGTGAGAGAGTATATGCACCTTTATGCATATATGCTGTATGAGTTAGCTGATCTTGGAATTTACTTCAAATAAATGATGAAAATATCTGTGAAAACTTGGCACGAGGACCTCAACCTTTTCTCCTGTCCAATGGTCAACTTTCTGTAAAACAGGCATGAAGAGAAACAAAAACTAAAATCTGCAGATTGTGAGGTTTGATGGAACAAGTATAATAATTATATTTCTCAGAATATTCCCTCCCCACACTCCATCCACCTTTTGAGTCTATAGGGACAGTTGAAATGGCAGGCTGTGATTGAGTAGATTAGGTTAGAGGATTTCAAATATGGATGCGTTTTTTAGGATAGGGGTTACCACTGACACTGAAGGTAAGGTTTACCATGAAAATTCATAATAAAAGACTGAAGAGTGATTAGTTTCAAAATACAAGCCTTGAAACTTAAGAATTGTTGACTATTAATAACAAAATATCACAAACCAGGATATCTAAGAGCAGCGGTCTGTTATTGCTAACTCTCACCACTTCTTTTAGCAGCTCTAATCCAGGGAGCATCTTAGCCCTACAGCAAATGCTATTTTATTTTTGCCTTATTTCCAGATAGGAGTTTAATTAACACTGGGGCTTTGCCACCATTGATTAGCTTTGAATGGTGTCTTGTTTCAGAAACTTATGTGTACATTTTGTCTTCCCATTGAATGTTTTCTAACAGCAAACTAAGAAGTTTTGAGCCCAGTACTTCACTGCTTGCTCTCAAACTGTTTTACCTAATTTCTCAGGTCATTCGAAATGGTGATTCCCCCTTTTTTCCCCCCTTAAACTGGATTTTCCTTTTTGTTTTTCTTTATAAAATGAAAACATGAGTCCCTCTTGTGCTCTGCTACTGGAATCCGACATCAGGAGAAGTTGTTGCCATGTTTGATTTTTATCCATTGATTTTTCTGGGATGGAAAGCTTATCAGGTCCAGTGTTATTTAACAAGGCACCATAAGCAAGTTCACTGTCTTCCTGTCTAGTGAACACTTAACCATTTGATATCCTAAGGAATATATAGTTCTGGAAAAATAAACTTCTGGAATGCCAGTCTAAAAATAAAAGTTGGGGAGAGGGTACTTTGAGCATAATTTGATAAACACATTTTGAGGTTGGTTTGTTTTCCTTAAAAACAAACATAACTCTTCAGGACCAGATGTGTTCAGTAAACTTTTTTTTAAAAATTGCTTATTATACTTATCATTTGTGAATTAGTATTCTGCCCTAGTCCCTAAAGGTAGTTTTATACGCTAACTTTTGTTTTGCCTTTCTAGCTGCTAAGATAGATAATGATTATGGCAAAGTGCACCTTTTAAAATGGTCTCCAATGCTGACTGCTGAGCCAGTGATGGAATGAGTACGTTGAGGAAGAATGTGTCATTTGGAATCCAGGACCATTCAGCAAGAATAACTGCCTGATATTGTGGTCAGAATGCTCAAACTCTTACGGCATACCAATGGCTTTCTCTTCCATTCCCCTGAAAAAACAAGTTTGGTTGACTTGAGTTCCCCTAACCTAGCTATTCTCATTTCCATTCCCAAAGTAGTGATGTAGTTCTGCCATTTGAGATTGAAGTATTTGTGTGTGAGTATAGCAAACGTATTTAATGGTTTATAGGAAGCAAATAAAAAAATTTTTTTTTGCTAACTATTTGAAGTGTAGAAAAGTTTTGGTTTTCAGTTCATGGTTTTGCAAAGCATAAAGACCTTTCCTGGTTGTTGATTCCACATGAATTATTCAATAGTTTTCTCCTCTTACGTAGTTAATTCTAATGCTAATTCCTGTAACAAAGCAATTGAATGGAATAAGCCTTTTCATTTACAGTTTGTACTACTAATAATCAGAGAAAGTTCACCTTTTTTCTGATTTAAGTGATACGTAAATACCAATTTCAAATTTGATTGGCAAATTAGAAAATCACTTAGAACAATTTGGCATTATTTTTTCCCCCTTTGTTAGAATTGTTTTTCCTTTACGTTTATACTGCAAAATAAGTCAAGGATGCAGACTCATACTAAATTGGTCAACTTGTATTTGGTCTTCATGAGAATTATGTCTTTTTAAAATTTTTGTTCTAAGTAAGCTCCGTCCCCCACATGGGGCTTGAACCCACAACCCCAAGATCAAGAGTTGCGTGCTCCACCGACTGAGCCAGCGAGGTGCCCCCTTCATAGGAATTATGGCTTTTTTCACTCAACATTTACTAAAGGAACAAACATAATTTTAGGCTGTAGCAAACTAATGCCTTTTAGCCTGACTAAGCTGAATTTCATTAGAGAATAGAACATGTAATTCATTTCCACATACTTTAAGGTATGATTCATCCCTATTAAAGCTGTGAGACTCAAAACTACGCCCGAATCACTTAATTTTATGTCCTTCCCTGTTTACTGTGTCTGACCTTCAAGATTTCGTGACTGATGCTGAAATGGAAACCAGCCAATGCAGAAATTTGGGGGAAAATGAACCTGAAGAATGCAAAGGGAAGTAGGAATTCATTTCTAGCATTCCCAAACCTGCTTTGTCGTGTCAACTCCACTACAGTCAGAGGAAAAGAACTGAGTTCATGGAAATTACCAGCTAAGCCTTACATCTTCTTTAATGTTTTTAGGAAATATTCTGAAAAGGTAAGTGAGATGTCATTTTTGAAGAAAGACTCTAATAGGTGTTTTTAAACTATTCGTTCCATATTAGTAAAGACAGACAACTTTTTTATTCTGAGCTTCAAAAAGCCTTGCTCCCATTTTGTTTGGTTCTCAGTATTGTGGGGAAGGCGGGCTTTTCCAGCCAACACGGAGCTTTTCCTCTGCTTCTCAGTGGTGAAGCTGGAGCTTGCATTGAAATGTGCAGAGTGCTGAGTTTTGTTATTTTGTGCTCAAATTCTTTCTTGAATTGTTTTCTTGTATTTTTAGTGTTCTCCCTCTTTAAGTACTTCAGAGTTTCTACCGGAACTACACTTGCATTGTATGCAGTGAAATTATGGGTTTTTATAGGTCTCTATTAGCTAATCCACCTATATTGGTCTTGTAGATAATTTTTAAATGACTAGGATTAAATTGTTCCACATCCATTACACATCTGTATAGTAGGCATCGTGCCAGGCCCCAGAATGCAAAGATTGACTACCACACTGTTCACGTCTCTAGAAGCTCATTTTTATTGATATGATACAGATGGAATTCTAGTTTAGGAAGTCAGAATCTAACAAAATGAGGCTAATTTCCTTTCCGCATCAACAGTCCATTCTGACTAGCTTGTGAATCTGAATAGGACAGATTGTATTTGGAATACACGTGTGTGGGTATGTGTGTGGGTGAGAGAGAGAGATTTGCAAAACACTACCTATGTGTTAGGTATTGTTCTAAGTTCTTTACATAGATTTTTATTTTACTTCTCACAATTATCTTAGGAGATAAGTGCTATTATTATTAAAGCCTATTTACTAAGTCATTAAGGCAGAGGAGTAAATAAACTTGTCTAAGTTTACACAGCTATGATCTAGGACCAATATTTGAACCCAGAGAGGCAGATTGCAGAACCTGCACTCTTAACTCTTAAATGGAGTGTGATATATATATATATATTTGGCTGTGAGTACCAAAGAACATTCCAGATTCTTTTTTTTTTTTTTTTTTTTGAGCAATCTCTACATTCACCATGGGGCTCAGACTCACAATCCTGAGATCAAGAGTCGCACGCTCTACCAACTGAGCCAGCCAGGAGCCCCAAAGTATTCTAAATTCTTAATAAAATTTTTAAAAAGGAAAGGTCTAACAGCATTTCCCCCTCCCCCAGAAGAGAGTGTGCAGCCAAAATCGAAAGAACTGGAGCAGAAAAATGGACCTTATCAGTTATACTCAGTACCTGTTGTCCCTCGGTTTTACCCCTTTCTTTCTGGAATGTGGAGATTTTCTTTAGCCGCTAAATCATGAGAAATATGACTGCTGAGACTTTCCCTAAGATTCTTAGGCAAATAGATTAGGATCGAGTGCAGAGGTAAAACCCACTCCGAGCACCCCAGGTAGGTACTTACTGCTGTTGTATGCTAGTCCACTTGGAGCTGCTCCCCTCTACCCCTGCTGTTTTACGCTCCTGTAAATCTCATTTGACCATTAATAAACTGTTTTCTGAAGTGAGTGGTTTTTTGGTCTCATTTCCCATTTGGCTGTGTATTTCCTTTTGTCACCCACTGTATGTTAGAGCCACCCCTTTCGTTATCGGTGGTTTAGTTAAAGTAAGAGCTCCTATTTACCTAGTAAGTGCTGAGAGTTTAAAAACCTACGTGCCAAGGTTTTGCTCTCGGCTCAGTGCAAGTGCCACCCTGTACTAAAACTGGGCAGATTTTTAGAGGGGAAACCAGAAGTTATAAAACGAATGTGAACAGTGGTTGAAAATCTGAAGCAGTATTGACAAGAAAAATCTACCCTGGTGAAATCACGTTAACTGTTCCATGATTAATAAAATGAACCGGAGAAACAAGTTTGATCCTATTTCTCCTAAACCAGTGCTTCTCAAACTAACATGTATGTAAATCACCTGCAGATATTGTTAAAATGCAGATTTTGACTCCGTAGGTCTGGGGTCAGCCTGAGTATCTGCATTTCTTTTCTCTTAAAAAAGTTTTATTGAAATAAGATTCATATAAAATTCACTCCTCAAAAATGTACAGTTTGGTGTTTTGGTTGTTTTTAAAGCATTCAGGGAGTTATGCCACTATCACCACTGTCTTAATGCTGTGACATTTTCATCAAGCTGGAATACAGACCGTGTACCCGCAGCAGCCACCCCCAGTATCACATTTGCCGCCAACCACTCATCTGCTTTCTGTCTCTATTCACATTTCATATAAATGGAATCCTACGTTACATGGACTTCAGTAACTGGCTTCTTTCATTCAGTATGTGTTCAGGGTTCATCCAGGTCACATATATCAAGTACATCATGCCATTTATGGCTGAATAATACTCCGTTGCATGGATTTACCACATTTTGTTTATTCATAGTTGATGAACATTTGGGTTGTACCTACCCTTTGGCTGTCTGGAATCCTGCTACAAACATAGGTGTACAAGATTTTGTGTGGACATGTTTTTGTTTCTATAAGAACAGGACCTATAGGAGTGAAATTGTTGGGTCATGTGGTAACTTAAAGAAAAATTATGGGGCGCTTGGGATGGCTCAGTCGGTTAAGCATCCGACTTTGGCTCATGTCATGATCTCACGGTTCGTGGTTTCGAGCCCCACATAGGGCTCTGTGCTGACAACCAGCTTAGAGCCCAGAGCCTGTTTTGGATTCTGTGTCTCCCTCTCTCTCTGACCCTCCCCTGCTCACGCTGTCTCTCTCTCTCAGAAATAAATAAAACATTAAAAAAAATTTTTTTTAAATTACGGTAAAGACACAACATGAGATTTACCCCCTTAGATTTTTTAAGATTTTATTTATTTATTTTTTAAGTAATCTGCACCCAGCATGGGGCCCAAAGTCACAACCCCTTGATCAAGTCACCTGCTTTACCAGTTGAGCCAGCCGGGTGCTCCAGCCCTCTTAACTTTCTAAGTGCACACTGCAGTATTGTGAACTTCAGCATGTGTTGTGCAGCACTTCGCAGCCATGTGTCAACTTCTAACATCTTGAGCTGCTGAACTGTTTTCTGCACCATTGGAGAGTGCATTTCCGGTAAGCTTCCTGATGATGCCAAATTGTAGACTAGATTACATATGGGCACCTATCAAGTGAACAGTTAGGAGCATGAACTTAGTCCAACTGGCAGTGCCTGACCAGCAATGAAGTTGGTGTTTTGGCTTTCACAAGGGCTCTGTGCCTCCTTTCCTGATTTCTTCTAACCTCAGTCTCCCCAGACCTGGGCTTTCTAATCTTTGAACTCTTCATATAAATGGGTATATCTGATCTCTTAAGAGGGAAGAGAATATTCTTTTTTAATTTAAAGGCAGCTCTAAGTTGAGAATGATCATATAATTGGCAAAGTATTTCAAAGATCTTTGATAGTGTTCTACAAAATTCCTAGGTGACTCTTCAATATGCTGGTGACAGCATTCAGGGGAAAATAGATGAATGAAAAGAACGAGAGAGTGTGTACATTCCTTTCCCATTGAGTTCCATGAATGTTTTGATCTTTTCTAGATATCTTTAAGGGAGAGAAGGGTATAGTGATGGAAAAATACACATAATTTTATACTTTCTAGTGAGCATTAGGATAGATCAAAGGAGGGCAGACTCAAGACTTAGGAGACTGGGGACTCCCCAGTTCCTTTATTCACTCAACTAAGATTTGACTTAACTGTGGAAGATTTGGATTCTGGGCCTTGGTTGATAGTTTGATGGGGAAGACTAGGTGGGATAAAGCAAGTACAGTGGCAGAAAGGGAGTGAAGTATAGTTTAAAGATTTGTGGGGATTCAGATGAGGTAGAGATTATCTCCCTTTTGTGTGAGGTGAGGTGACGCTGGGGATAGGAAGTGGTAGAAATCAGAAAAGATTTCTTGGAGGGGACACTTGAAGTAAGCCAGGATTTTAGAAATAGAGGTGTATGGGAAAGGTGTATTCTAAGATGATGCAGCAGAAGGAACTAAAATATTGAGGTCCTAAATGGTAGCATATGTACCAGATATCTTTTACTGAACAGCTACCACGTACCCAACCAAGTGCTATGCTGAACCTTGGGTATATCAGAAAGGAACAAAACAAGACCTCTGCTCATACTAAGTGATCAAGTAGATTTTAAGTGTAATACGATGTGATCTGTATAAAAATAGTGTTAAGATGTGCAGATGTGGTTTTAGAAAGGCATAATTTTTGGGACTGGCCATTACTTCTGTTTAGCTGACTCAATATGTTTCCTGAAGTGAAAGGAGTAGGAAATATGCATGTAAAAATAAGTTGGGGTGTTATTTATTGCCTTCTGCTTTGAAGAAATGGTCTAAACGTCTGAGCATGTGACTAGCAGTAAGGGGAGACAACAGGAGTCTGGGCTTGTGATTCTTCAGTGCCTGTGTGGCTCTCACCTATGGTCATAAATTGATGGCTTTAGTGGAGATGCAGGGTACTGGATGTGGTCCTCAGTTTTGTAAAAAAGTGGATTATCTACTATACTCTAGGGCTTAACTTCTATACCCCACAGTTAGAAATTGTGAGCCATCCCACAAAACCCGATTAATTTTCAAAATAACTTACTTGAACAACTATTTCAGCCTCCTGGCTATTCACACCCAGGAGTCTTTCATTGCCTTCTCCATTCCATAGATAATGAGTTGTGTTGAATAGGTTTTCACGTCTTGGGGATTCTTTGTTATCTGTTGCTGCATTACAGACAACCCCCAAAATTTAGCAGCTTGTTTACTGGAATGTAACTTAAGGTTAATTTTAGGGGGTCGCTATAGACATCAGTCCAAAAAAACCTAAAAATAAATTAGCTAGTATCCCCAGTCTAAGGAAGAGGCACTGGTAAAAGTAATCCCATATTCCTAACATTTATACTTTCTGATGCCAGTATAAATTGTCTTGTGGCCGCTCAGTGCAGAGCTGAAGCTGAGGCATCCTCATATATATTACCTTCCTAAGATTTCTCTCCAGTATGAGTTCTTGCATGTCAGCAAAGACAGGAATCACTGAAAGATTTTTCAGAATTAATACCCGCCTAGGTTTTGCATTCAGGGGGAATTTTCCCAATTTTTCTAAGGTAAGTGGCACTATTAAATGATTTCCCTCATTCTTTGTAAGTTAACTTGCAGTGTGAGTTCTCACAAGTTTCCTAAGGAATGTGGAAAAATGGAAGACTTTCCAATACTGATAACATTGAGTAAGACTTTCTCTTCAGAATGAATTCTCCTGTTTCTTAAAAACTGAGAGAACAGGAGCACCTGGGTGGCTCAGTTGGTTAAGCATCTGACTCTGGATTTTGGCTCTGGTCATGATCTCACAGTTTGTGAGCTTGAGCCCCATGTCAGGCTCTGTGCTGACAGCGCGGAGTCTGCTTGAGATTCTTTTACTCACCCTCTNGGCTTTCTCACAGTCATCACATTCAGAGTATTTTACCATCATTTGCTCAGTTACCATGCTCATACTGTAGAATTTTCTCCATTCCTTATAGAAGTGCCAAAACTTAGTTCAAAGCATTTATTATCGTATAGTTACACTGGGTCAAGAATCCAAGAGTGGCTTAGCTGAATGGTCTGGCTCTGGGTCTCAGGAGGTTGCAATCATCTGAAGGCTTGATGCATTGGAGATGTTGCTTCTGGTATGGCTCACTCACATGCCTGGCAATTAGTGCAATTAGTGCTGGCAGTAAATCTCAAGTTCTCAGCCAAGTGGACCTCTTCATTGGACTGATTGAGTGTTCTCATGACCTGTAGAGCTAGCACCCACCCCTCACCCCTACCAGTGTGAATAATGTAGCAAACCTCCACTTTTGCAATATCCCACTGATCATACAGGTCAACCCCATTCAGTATGGGAGGGGACTATAGGAAAGAGTATCAGGAGGTGAGAATCACTGGGGCCATCTTGGGGACTGGCTGCCACAACTTGGGATGGATTTGAGGCTATTAGCTGTTTGATTATAAACAAGTTTATAAAGCTGGCCCTTGCCATGCAAACTTAGAAATGCCTGTTAATGACTCCGAGTACATCTCAATACAGTGATTTCTTCAGAAGTATTTTGACCTGAATGTAAATGTTTAGTATGTGTGTGGCATTTTTGAACAACTGGGTTGGCAGACATTATTGTAAGATCCATAGGCTGCTTAATGCACTGAGGTGCGTTTTAAGTGTATATAAGGTACTCTCCTCGCCTGATAAGAGGAAGAATTTTCTTTCCCCCATGTGCTTACTTGATTAGGTAAAGGCAAGAATTAGGCATCAATTTGGAGGGATGGGGGCTCAGATGTGACTACTAGGTTATCTAAGTTAGATTATCTAAGTAGCTTGTAGCTGTTTACTGAGATGGGGAGTGCAGGAGCATGCATGGGCTCAAGAGAGCATGACTAAGGAATTTGATCACAATTATTTTGATGGAGATACCAGAAACCTGATCCTGGAAGTTTGTCTACATGTAGTCTGATGCTCCAGAGTTCAAGGCTGTAGATAAACCTCCAGGAGAATTAGGAAACAGGGGCAACACTCAGCTCAAGAAGAGGGGTTTAAAGTAGAGGAAGTCAACAGGGTCAAATATGGCAGAGAATGTGGGAAAGATGGTCCAGATGTGCCCACAGAAGTTGGCAAAATGATGTCAGAATTGTGGGGAAAGAACAAACTGCTAGTGTGTTCAGTAAGTGGGAGGTGAGGAGTACTCTTAAGCTTGCTGAAAGAGGAAGGGAGGGGGAACAGGATTGCTAGAAGGGAATGGAGGGATGAGGGTTTTGTTGCTTTAAGATTGGGAGGGCCTAGGAGCACCTGGGTGGCTCAGTAGTTTGAGCGTCAGACTTCGGCTCAGGCCATGATCTCAAGGTTAGTGGGTTTGAGCCCCGCATCAGGCTTTGTGCTAACAGCTCAGAACCTGGCGTCTGCTTCTCATTCTGTCTCCTCTCTCTCTGTCCCTCTTCCTCTCCCCCCAACTCAAAAATAAACATTAAAAAAATGGGAGGGCCTTTTGAGAGCAGGAAAGGTGAAAGGTGAGGGAGGGGACAATGGCCACCCTGCCATGGCCCAGAGAAGGTGAGGGTGCATGCAGTGGGAGGCCCTGATGGAGCAGCGGACCTTGGACAAAAAGACATCACATCCTCTGACACTGGAGGTAAGAATATGTCAGTTTGCAAGATGAGAAGGGGAGATTTGAGAGTTTACCATATTTGAAACATGTTTGCTTTAAATAATGAAATTTTCAGAAATAATGGTTCTATAGAAAGAGGAATGTAATATTTTTGGTAACTTGTGTCAAAAACCCTTGTTACAGTTAAAATTGGCATCTTCAAGCTCATCAGACTGACTAGCTGGGAGGCCTGGGGCGTGCCCCTTGCCCTCTCTGGACCTCAGTGGTCTCTAGGGAGTGTACTAGGTGCTCCCTGTTACTGTAATTAATCCAGCTTGATCCCATTTCCCCATGACTATGCTGCAGGCATCCGCTTTGGCTCACTGCTCTTTAAGTATGTTTCAATGATAACTGATGATCTTTAAATTATTGTCGCATCACATATGCTCTGATGTGCCACTTACGCATTTTGCAAAGTCTACCCATTTCCAGACACATTGAACCTCAGCTGTGCTGTGTGACTGGGCAAATTATTTAACCTGTCTGAGCCTCTGGTGTCTACCAAAACGTGAAAGGGCTGATCCCTACAGTGTTTAATCTTCACGGCAGGTCTGTTGTGTGTGTATGACCCTCAGAGTGCTAGAAGCACTGTGAGGATTAAATAAATGATAGGTTCGGAATCCCTTATCAGTATCCTTGTGGCAGGATGTGTTCAAGAATTCAGAAATTTTCTGATTCTAGGAAGCTACCCTGGGATAGGTATTTAAATATTCTCTTCCATCTGGGTCTGGGTTGCCTTCCAGACCGTGGTCCCAAACCATAGCATCCCATAGTCAAACACATTAATATTTCTGCAAGGAGGGACAGTCGATTGAGCATCCGACTCTTGATTTAGGCTCAGACCATGATCTCCAGGTTGTGGGTTCAAGCTCCACATCGGGCTCTGTGCTGAGCATGCAGCCTGATTAAGATTCTCCCTCTGCCCCTTTCCTCTGTTCATACTCTTGTCTCTCTCTAAAAGAAAAAAAAAAAAACCTCATTTGTTTAATTAAAAAACTATTTCTGCAAAGAAACATGGTAAAAATTGATAGTCTCATGTCAATTCAGGTTTTGCCTCCATGTGAATTTTGTACTAAACTGAACAAAAAAATTCTCTTGGTTTCCCTAACCTTTTGGATTTCGGGCTTGCCAGTAAGGATTATGGCCCTGTTTATTAAGCCCTGCTCTGTGGCCAGCTCTGTCTGGTACTATGCGTATTACAAACAATAAGTCTTGGTACCTGCCCTCCCTCTGCTCTGTGCTGTTTGGACCATATTTAGAGCCCCCTGTGAGTCACAGAGTAGAAAGAAAAGAAATAGAAAACTGGGCAAAAGACTTAAATCCTGCATTAGCAAACCTTAAAAGATGTTCCAGTGATTACTGATCATAGGAAAGTGCTCAACTTCATTTGTAATCAGGGAAATAGCTATCAAAATCACAATGAAAGGCCACCCTGATGAGTGGTGCAGGTAACAAAGTCTGATGATGGTAAGTATTGGTGATGGAGCAGCATGAGCTCGCACACACCGCGTGCGGGTCGGGGAGCAAACACCCACTCCCTGGCTTTGTTGAGATAATTAATGTGTAGATTTAAGGAATACAATGTGCTGATTTGATACACATACTTGGCGAAATGGTTACCATCATCTGGTTAGCTAACGCCTCCATCACATCATATAATTAACATTTTTTGGGCCTCCTGAGAATTCATGAGCAAGTCCCTGTGAGAATTTAGGTTCAAAAATAATACTAGGAGCAGAAAGAACATTAAAAAATAGGGCGACAGTTTATTCTGTCCCCATGTTCTGCATGCTTTCTAGTATTCCAGAGGTTCTTTATACATGTTTGATGACTAAAAACAGTGGGAAAAATAGACTAGTAAACAATCTTCTCCAAAGACATTGCCAGACTATTCCCCCTCTGACCACCAGGTGGCACTATTTTCACAGGTACCAGATCTTGCTTTCTCGATTAGCACTACTTCCACGTGAGGGTACAATAAGCTTATAAAATTGTCAGTAGTTCACGGAATATATTTGTCTTCACATTTCAAAGATTTGTATTGTTTTGTTTTTAGCTCGACACTGTTTTGAACTTTGTGTATAAAAGAATAAGCATCTTGGGGCGCCTGGGTGGCTCAGTTGGTTAAGCGTCCGACTTCAGCTCAGGTCATGATCTCACGGTTCGTGAGATTTATTTTTGAGAGAGAGAGCGTGAGCAGGGAAGGGGCAGAGAGAGAGGGAGACACAGAATCTGAAGCAGGCTCCAGTCTCTGAGCTGTCAGCACAGAGCCCGATGCAGGGTTCAAACCCACGAGCGGTGAGATCATGACCTGAGCCTAAGTCAGACGCTTAACCAACTGAGCCCCCCAGGTGCCCCTAAAAAAAAATTTTTTTTTTAAAGAATAAACATCAGCCTTGAAGTTTTCTAACTACATCACTAGTCCCAGGACTTAAATTCAAAAGCTCTCAGCTCTAGCTTCCGTTTTGGGCTTCCTGGCTAAAAGTTGATAAATTCTGTGCTGCCCTTCATAGATGCTTGTCTTACACAAGCACCTGTTAGGACAACCACAGCCGATTCCAAAACACCAAGTGACATCAGTTATTTGGTGTTTTTGAAAAGTTCCTTTGGGTTCCTTTTGACACCAAGGTGTATTTCAATAATTTCAAACCAATTCAATCAAAATCTTCTATATTAAGCAGCTCTCAACGACAGAGGTGAGAAAAGGAGTCAACTTAGGAACAGCACTACTAAAGATATTCTCTTCTGCCTCTCTTCCCTTTTTATCCCTTTTCCTCCTTTTTCTACCCCTTTTTTGCTCGCCCCTGTTCTCTCATAACATGCTATGCCTATACGTTTATTCCCAACGTTTGATTATGAAAATTTCAAGCTTCAGGAAAAGTGGAAAGAATTTACAGTGACTTCCCCTGTACCAACTACCTGAATTCTACAGTTGTTTAACTCTACTGGCCTTATACATGTCTATGCATCCTTCCATCAATCAGTTCATCTTGTCTCTTTTTTTTAAGTCTATTTATTTTGAGAGAGAGAGAGAGAGCGTGAGTAGGAGAGAGGCAGAGAGAGAAGGTGAGAGAGAATCCAAAGCAGTCTCTGTACTGTCAGAGCATAGCCCGATGTGGGGCTGGAACCCACAAACCATGAGATCATGATCTGAGCTGAAGTCAGATGCTTAACCAACTGAGCCACCCAGGTGCCCCAGTTCATTTTATTTCGGTGATCCATTTCAAAGGAAGTTGAAAACATCTGTACACAACCTCCCAAATAATTCAGCATATGCTAGGTCTTTCAGTCTATCTGCCAACATGAATTTTATGGTTTGCAACGTACTGTGTACTCTAGTGAAGTTTAGCTGAAGTTTCTTTCACTTAAGGTCTTAATTTCTTGCCTTGGTTTGGCCAACCATCATAATGCTTCTTGCAATATATAAGACTCTTCTTTTACTTTTAAGTTTTATTTAATCTCTACACTCAACAAGGGGCTCGAACTCATAACCCCAAGATCAAGAGTTGCATCCTCTACCAACTGAGCCAGCCAGGCACACCTAAAGATTCCTTCCAGGCAGGGATTCCCTCCTTGGAGCCCATTAAAGATGGTCAACGATTGGCTAGTCATTCAGTGGTGGCCACCTTAGGTTCATTGTCTTTGGCAGGACAAAAGTCGTTAGTAACCATCCCCACCTTTAACACTCCCAGGACGTGTCTTCTCCCACCTGCTGTGAGTCTTCCGGGAGAAGTTCTTACTCCTTCCTACGTGGATTAAAGAACAATGTCGGCTTCCAGAGCAGAGTGTGTTGCTATGGAAACCGAAAGTTATTTGGAGTTGCAGTAGGATCACTAGTAATCAGTGGCACAACCAGAAACACTCCATGATTGTCCCTGGAGAGTAATAGGTTAAGATGTTTTATTCTTAGATGGGGGGACTTTTGTGCTTTTGTCCTCTGAGGAGCTCCTGGGAAACAGTGATGAGCTGCTGAGCCAAAAAACTGAGGGTTGGGAGAAGGTGGCTTCTGGTGGCTGAGATAGATACCTAGTGTTCCCTGGTGTGTCCCTTAGACAAGTCACTTCTTACTGAGCAGTAGTTTTCTATTCTGGAAAATGGGGTGTCAGTCTAGAGCTGAAAGGGACCTCAGAGGTAATCTGATGTGTCATTCTCTGAAACACACGATGCCGACACATTCTGTTGGGGGAAAACCCTACAAATGAGAAACCAGTAGTGAGGGGGAAAGGCTGTGCACACAATCCCAGACTTTACCATCCTTTCTTTCATACAACTCACACATTCACACGTCACACCTTGACGGTCCCTAGCATTTTAATCTAGATGCAGTACTCACCCTAGGCTGTGACTAATGCCATCACAGTACAGTATAATTATTAACTTGCAGTCCCCAAAATGTAATGCTTGCCTTTGAGGAGATAATAATGCATTTTTCAGAAGATATTTTTGTTCCAGTATCACTAAAAGTATTCACAAACTTAAAGGTACAGGTAGGGGATGAAGTCAAAAAGGTAACAGGGATAAGGTCTATAGGAACTTTGAGGCTAGTGCAAAAATTTTTGAGAGAAATAGGAAGCCAGGAAAGGATTTGGAACAGAAATAGGACTTCCTCACTCCACTGCAGCCAGTGGCTTCCTTGAAACTGGATGACTTCTACCTCAGGACCTTTACAGTGGCTGCTGCTTCTGCCTGGACAGTTCTCTCCACAGATGTCTGGAAAGCTCACTCCTCACCTCTTTCAAGTCTGTGCTTCTGCACAATAAGTCTTTCCTGTCTGCCCTGTTTAAGATGGCGGCTTGGGGACACCTGGGTAGCTCAGTTGGTTAAGCATCTGACTCTTGATTTCGGCTCAGGTCATGATCTCATGGTTTGTGGGTTGGAGTCCCGCATTGGGGTCTGCGCTGACAGTGTGGAAGGAGACTGCTTGGGATTCTCTCTCTCCCTCTCTCTCTGCCCCTCCCCAACNCTGCTCTACTCTGGCTACAGCACTCATCACCTTTTGACCCATAATATATGACTTACTTATTCATTATGTCTATCGTCCGCTGTCCGTATCCCTCAGCTAGGACATGGCCTCCACAAAGGCAGGGGCTTTGTCTCTTTGCTTTGGTTCACCAAATACCTAGAATGTGTCTGGAATATAGGAGGCTTCCACATACTTGCTGCAAGAATGGTTTAGATGAGTAAGTAAGTTTTGATTATGTAGGGAATAGCTACGTTTATTTCATTAGTTTTTTCTCGTCAGTAATGATTAATGGTGATTGAAGATTCAGGACAGTCAAGAACCTCTGAATTACTTCAGAGAGATTCACTTATGTTCTGTAAAGGTGTTTACCAAACCAAGAAGGTGCATTCCAGGTTTAGGGATATTTTTAGTGCTGCAGGGTGAAATTAAAGGTTTGGAGTCAACTATTTTTGTTGTTTATTTTTATATAATTTCAAAAAGTTGCAAAAAGTTGCAAAAATAGTGCAAGGAACTCCCTATAACATTCATCCAGATTCATCAATTGCTTTTGCCCCATTTGCTTTATCATTCTCTGTGTGCATATTTCTGCAACTTGAGAGTTAATCAGAGACAGTGTGTCCGTATACCCATAAATATTTCCTGTGTATCTTTCAAGAGCAAAGGCATTTTCTCCTTAACCACAGAACAATGTTTGAAATCAGGAAATTGAACATTGATAGAATACTATATCTAATACACAGCCCATTTTCAAATTTCATCAACAGGCCAAATATTGCCTGTTAGAGCTATTTTTTTCCCCACTCTTGGAACCAAGCCAGAATCACACATTATATTCAGTAATTTGTCTCCTTTAATTTGAAAATGTTCTTCAGCCCTTTGTGTGTGTATTTTTGAAGGGTACAAGCTAGTTGTTTTATAGATTATCCCTCAATTTGGGGTGGTCCTGATGTTTCCTTGTGATTAGATTTAGGTTATATGGGCATATTTAGCAGAAATAGCACCGATCTCCTATCTTCGGTGCATCATTTCAGGAGGCATATTTTTGGTTTTTCTCAATATTGCTGATATTAGCTTTAATCATTTGGTTAAGATGGTGTCTGCAGATTTCTCCATTGTGGAGTTGCTGTTTCTCCCTTTGAAATTAATAAGTAGGGGCGCCCGGGTGGCTTAGTCGGTTAAGCGTCCGACTTTCGCTCAGGTCATGATCTCCCGGTTCGTGGGTTCGAGCCCCGCGTCGGGCTCTGTGCTGACTGCCAGCTCAGAGCCTGGAGCCTGTTTCAGAGTCTGTCACTCCCTCTCTCTCTGACCCTCCCCTGCTCATGCTGTCTCTCTCTCTCCTAGAAATAAATAAAATATTAAAAAAAAAAGAAATTAATAAGTAATTTGTGGAAATATCCTTTGGGACTATGTCCCTCATCGAAGTTTCATTCAGTGTTTTTAGCATAATCCTTTTGTGTTTATTAGTTGTTAATCTACTGTAAGAAAGAACTTTCCCTTCTCCTCTATTCTTTTATGTTAGTGTGGACTTACGGATTCTTATTTTATTCACTGGTTTCTGATCCATTACTATCATTCATTATTTTGTTGCTCACACAGTCCCAGATTTCTGGCCAGCCATTAGCCTTTGAAAACAATTTTACATAAACCATAGTTCCTAGTTAGGGTTTTTAAATTTTTTTTCTTAAGTTTATTTATTTTGGGACAGGCAGAGAGAGAGAGAGAGAGAGAATCCCAAGCAGGCTCTGCACCACCAACATAGAGTCCCATGTGGGGCCTGAACTCGCGAACTGTCTCTTAGGTATAGGCTTTTTGTGTCTCCACTTAAACAACTTTCAGACTGTACCAATGGGCCAAGTTTTTTTTTATTTTGGCTTAGGTCATGATCTCAGAGTTCATGGGCTGAAGCCCTGTGTTAGGCTCTGTGCTGACAGCACGGAGCCTTCTTGGGATTCTCTCTCTCTGCCCCTCCCCCCCTCAAATAAATAAACATTAAAAAAAAAAAAGAAACCAATACTTTCACTGCCCTCCCTGGCCCCAGCTTACAGAGCTCCCAGCCTTATAGGTGAATGAGGAAGGTCATTTCCTGGCAGGTCCCCAAATCTTAGATATTTGGGGGACGCAAGAAGAACGGAATTCCCTTAAATTTCAAGTTCAATCTGCGATCCCTTATGGAAACTTACAATAAATTTATCATGTCTAGTAAATTAACGTTGTTACTGCACCTATGTATATAATCAAGCCAAACCTAATGAGACCACCCTTATTTTGTGAACAAGAATAATCTCTCATTGAGATTATTATTTTTTTACCTTTTTAAAATGTTAATTTACTTTTGAGAGAGAGAGAGAGACAGAGCATGAGCAGGGGAGGGGCAGAGAGAGAGGGTGTCAGCACAGAGCTGACGCGGGGCTCGAACTCACAGACCATGAGATCATGACCTGAGCTGAAGTCAGATGCTTAACTCACTGAGCCACTCAGGTGCCCCAAGATTATTTTTTGATAAAAGGGAGCATATTGCTTTCCTATTGTTGCTGTAACAAATTATCACAAACTTGGCAGCTGAAAACAACATTAATCTATTACCAGCAGTTCTGGAGATCAGAAGTCAAAACTGGGTCCCCCTGGGCTAGAATCGCGTCGGCAGGGCTGTGCTCCTTCTGGAGACTCACCAGCTTCTAGAGGCTGCCCGCAGCCCCAGGCAAAGGCCCCTTCCATCTTCTAAGCCAGGAATGGCTGTTGGGTCTCTCTGATGATGTCCCCTCTCTGTTCTGACCCTTGTCTACCTCTTTCCCACTTAAGAACCTTTGGGATCACATGGCCCACCCACATAATCCAGAGTGTTTTCTATCTCAAGGTCATGTGATTAACCACCTTAATTCCCCCCACCAGGTAGCATGACATGTTTAGTCACAGGTTCCAGGGATTAGGACGTGGATGTATTTGGGGGGTCATTTCTCTGCCTGCCACAGGGAGGGACCACAGGGAAAGCTCTGCTGCAGTAGAGAACTGTGTTGTCTGGGGCAGGTGGCAAACTGCTGCATCTGGAGCAAATCCAGCAGCCACTGGGTTTTGTATTCCTATGAGCGGATTCTACATTTTCATTTTTTTAATAGTTTTTATTTTATTTTTGAGACAAAGAGAGACAGAACATGAGCAGGGGAGGGGCAGAGAGAGAGGGAGACAGAATCTGAAACAGGCTCCAGGCTCTGAGCTGTCAGCACAGAGCCCGATGCGGGGCTCGAACCCACGAACCGTGAGATCATGACCTGAGCCGAAGTCAGACGCTTAACCTAGTGAGCCACCCAGGTGCCCCAGATTCTACATTTTCAAAGGGTTGTCAAAAATATTCAAAGAAGAATATTTTGTGACGTGAAAATTATAGAAAATCCAAATTTTTGTGCCTATAATTTTTTTTTCTTTTTTGGATGCAGCCATGCTCATTTCTGTATTGTCCATGGCTACACTCACAACCAAAGGACAGAGTTGAATAGATAAAAAAGAAAATATGGCCCACACCTGGCCCTTCACAGTCAGCATGAAGAGCCCTGATCTGTACTCGCTTTGGCAGCACATATACTAAAATTGAAGAGCCCTGGTCTAGCACACACCCTTCTAGGTTGTCCGAATGAATCATGCTTTTCCTGGCCTTCCTACAACTCTGTAAATTGTAGAAAACCAATAGAAAATTAAACTAATGCTTGTCTGCTGACATGCACATTCTGTCTGGCAGAGGCCTCATTGACTTCACCGCCCAGCTGCAGAAGAAGCCAGTTTTGCTTGCTTTTGCACACTGAGAGCAATTTCTCATCAATAAGTGTCTATTCTTTAAATTATCCTTTGAACTGATTTTAACATCCTACCTGTTCTCTTATTAATAATGAATTAAATGAAATCTTTCTTTTAAGTTTATTTGTTTTGAGAGAGAGAGCACATACACAAGTAGGGGGACGGGCAGAGAGAGAGAGAGTGAGAGAGAGAATATCCCAAACAGGCTCTGTGCTGTTAGTGCAGAGCCCAATGCGGGGCTTGAATTCATGAACTGTGAGATCATGACCTGAGCCGAAATCAAGAGTCAGACGCTGAACTGACTGAGCCACCCAGGTGCCCTTTAAATAAAATCTTTAATGCATGTTCATTTTATACCTGAGTGCAGATCACGATTTTACCCATTTTGGGAAAATGATCCTTCAACACGAACTATTCAGTGAGGGACGCAAAGATGAGCGAGGCCCAGGCCTAGCCCCTCCGGAACCAGGCTCTGCCCGGCTCCTGCATTGGCCCTGAAGTTCCCAAAGCTTCCAGAGATACCTCAGAGATCTTTCTGCTTTTGGGCTCATCAAGGTTGTGTCAGAGTCAATAGCCGCGCAAGGGAGTCACCCAGAAAACCATTCAGAGGCCAAAACCTATCCAGACATGAATAGCGATAGTCTGGGGGCCCAGGCGCACAAAAGATGAGGCTATATAAGGAAGCATTCTGTGTGGTAGCAAAGCAGGTGGCCTTTGCATTTTTCTTAATGTTTATTTTTAAGACAGAGAGAGAGCGCACATGCAGGGGAGGGGCAGAAAGAGGGGAAGACAGAATCCGAAGCAGGTTCTAGGCTCTGAGCTGTCAGCACAGAGCCTGACGCGGGGCTTGATTTCACAAACCGTGAGATCATGACCTGAACCAAGATCAAGAGTCAACGCTTAACTGACTGAGCCACCCAGGCGCCCCTGGCAGACGGCTTTTGGGGTCAGACAGCCTAGTGCCTGCCATCATGCACTCGTGCCATCATGTGATCTTGGACAGGTGACATTAATTTCTCTGACCCCATTTCTTCTGTAAGGCGGGTGTAACACGCTTACCTGTAGAGCTGACTTGGGAACTACATGACCCCAGGCCTCTCACGTGGCCAAAAAATAAATATCGATCAATAAATATTATCATCAGTGAAGCGGACAAATAACTGAGGTTGATGGGGCACAAGAATGCTGTTTTCAAATGGCAATAATCTTCGGTGACGTTTAAGGGGTCATTATTTAGTCCTGGGGGCATCCCTAGGAAGCAGGCATGGCTACTGTAAAACATAGTTGATAGATGAGGTGACTGCCATGGGGAGAAATGGACTTGGCGTATCCGAGTGCCCCCAAAAGCCCATACAAACCCCAGTGGGTGGAAGTCACACAGAAACAAAGGGTGGGTTCAGGGAAGGACTTGAACCTCAGAGCTGTTGCACAACGGCCGCGATTGATGTCAGGTAATGAGTTCCCCGTCACACACGGTGTTCAAGCAGAGTCTGTACAAGCTCTGGATGACACTGAAGATGGGGCTGATGTGTTCCATGGGGGTTTGGGCTAGATGACCTCCAACGTTCCTTTCCATTCAAATTCTGGATCCCTTTCTTTCCCACTCTGTCATTGATCCCCCTCAGCCCCTGCACTGCGCTACATAACCTGAATCCTTCCTTACCACTCAGAAGCTGCCTACTCCTTGTGATCTTTAGGAAGTGGTCTTTCATGCTCGTCTCTATTGTCTCTGGTAGTAGGCACACGCCGGGGCACGGGCACTCATTTCACATGCCCCCAGCAGGCCTGCCTGCGATGCCCCCTCTTTCCCCAGACAGGTGCCCCGCCCCCGCCACCATCATGAGTCGGCCTGTAACCCAAGCTAGGCCACTCATTACTGCACCCCTGGCCACAGTGGCAAGCCAGTCTGTCAGCATCCCTCCCCCGGATTTCTTTTCAAACTGGAGCTTGGAAGAGAAAAGGCTGGAGGTGGCGTTGCTTGTGGCCATTATTCCCTAACACATGGGAAAAGTCGTCATGAGATAGGATAGAATAAAGCCGGGGCGCCTGGGGGGCTTAGTCGGTTAAGCGTCCGACTTTCGCTTGGGTCATGATCTCGCGGTTCGTGGGTTCGAGCCCCGCGTCGGGCTCTGTGCTGACTGCCAGCTCAGAGCCTGGAGCCTGTTTCAGTCTGTGACTCCCTCTCTCTCTGACCCTCCCCTGCTCACGCTGTCTCTCTCTCTCCTAGAAATAAATAAAACATTAAAAAAATTTTTTTTAAAAAAAGGATAGAATAAAGCCGAAATGTTAGCAACAAAAGTGGGCAGAAATACAAGAGCCTGCTGGTGCTTGAGGCTCCGCCCATTCAGCCCTGCTCTTTCCACAGCTGGGTCACGTGACCCCCAACATCTCCGTTTTGAGCTTCAGCTAATGGGGTTCCTTGCAACAAAGCATTCTCTGCCGAGGGCTTACCGCTTCGCACACCGGCCGAATGAACACCACCGTAGTTGATGTGCCTGAAGTCTAACTCACACTACGATTCTGCTCTCCCAAAGCACTGAGGGGGTCTGCAGCTCCATCCTTCACGCCCTGGCCCACCCACCACATCTGACTTGACTTGCCTGGAGAGAAAAGTCTAAGAGGAGGAGCAGGGACCTTTCCTGGAGAGCAGAGGCTGATTCTCAAAGCAGCGCGCCCACCCATACCCGTAACACCTGCCCTGTGCCTCGGGTCGTAGTTGTCAGAAACATTAGAAAGAACGAATGAAAGAACACTGCAAGGTCTTCGTCAAAAGCTGCATCTACAGCACGCGGCTGATTATTACTGTGATAGGACCCTAGGTCCTGGCCTGCCTTCTACCACCTGCTTGTTAGGTAGATTTCGGCAAGCAAGTGCCCCTTCCAGAAGCAGACTCCCCGAAAGTTCCCCAAGTTCACCTTCAGGGCCCTCCTCTGTACAGACTGTTCAAGGCTCTGTACCTAATTCTGTATTTGTAGTTTTGCATTCTTGAAGTCTGTGCTTCAAGACTCACGAACCCCAATCCATCTGGGCCCCTGTCTCGGCCTTTGTTTCCAAACATGTGAAAAAAGGGGGTTGTTTTAGATGGTCTTGAAGATCCTTTAGGTTCTCGCAGTCTGAGACTCTGTACCTCTGCCATCATAGCCAGAGTGGAGTTCTCCCGGACGGTAGACACACACGGGGAGGGAAATCTTTGACATTGGGTGCATCACAAAGGAACCACATATCCCACTTAAAACAGTGGTTTCCCATTGCTGCTTAGGTCAAAGGTAAAACTTCTTACTTTGGTGCCTGAGGCCCTGCCTGGCCCGGCCCTGCCCTCTTCTCTGGCCTGCTTACAAGCCTGTGCTCCCCTCAAACCACAGGGCTTTTGCATATGCTATTCATTCTTCCTGAAAAGCTTTTCCTCACTCTCATTAAAGTCCCCTGGTTCTTTACTTCATTAATTCCTACTCCTTAAGGTCTTAGCTCTTCCCTGACCTCTCTGAGCCTGAGGAGATCAATTCCCCTGTGATATGCTCCTCCTGTTATACAATGGACCTCTCCTATTTGGCATTACCACCATTATGACTTTACATTGACCTTGAATTAATATCTGCTTCCCTAACTAGACTGCAGGCTTCTTGAGGGCTGGGACTCCTTCTGCTCATCTCCAGTCTTCATGCCTGGCTCTATGGCTTTCAACATGGGGACAGTTTTGCCCCCAGGGGACATTTGACAATGTCTAGAAACATTTTTGGTTGTCAAGATGGGAGTGAGGAGGTGCTACTGACTTCTGAGGCCAGGGATGCTGCTAAACATCCTTTGATGCCTCACACAGCCCCCACAACAGAGATTTGCCCAGAATGTTAACAGCGCCCAGGCTGAGAATCCCTAGCTGAACACAATACCCGTGAATGCCGAGTGAGTGAAAGCAGGGCATTGAGGTTTTTGAATGTGTTCCTTTCAAATGTGTTCCCTAAATGATCTCAACGATATAATTTGAGACTTGAGTGTTGAAAAGGGAGAAGAGCCAGTAGACTATTATCTGATGTTTCTGGAATGTAAGCAGATGTCCTGTATGGGACATATCAGAGCATGCTTCCCCTGTGTGAAGATGCTGGCATGTGAGAGCCAGAAAGCCCTTATGCCAGTAGTATTCGCAGGCAAATCAATTCTCACTATCAACTATGACTGTGGAAAATTCCAGAATCCTGGGCAAAGGTGAAAAGGGAAGCAACCAGGGAAGCAACTTCCCCTTCCATCCCAGCCCAGCTTGACAACACTTCACCCTCTTGACATCAAATCTGCCTCCAGCTCGGACCCTTTCTCTGAAAAGTCTTAAATTCCATCTGTTCTTCCTACACCTGGTCACCTCTTTCCCGTATCGCTGCAAAAGCCTGGTCCCCCAGCGTCCGTACCTCAGGCCACGCTCTCCTCCCGGCAAGCGGAGCCCCACAGCAGCACAGTGCACGGTGCACGTACTCGGTATGATCATGGTAACTACTTGCGTTCCTATGTCCCTTCCGCTGATGTGTCAGGCTCTCACCCATCACCGCATTCTGATTCTTTCAGCTCGTTGGGCACGCAAAGAAAGAGATTCAGAGAACGTGGCTTAGGGAGGATCAAGTAAGTGATAAGGAGAGGACTTAGTTCCAAATCAGAATTTTATTTATTTATTTTAAATATTTATTTTGAAACTGAGCACAAGCGTGAGGTAGGGGGAGGGGAGGAGAGGGCACAGAGACAGACACAGGGCTCGACCTCACAAATTGTGAGAGCAAGACCTGAACTGAGATCAAGAGTTGGACTTCTAAGGGGCGCCTGGGTGGCTTAGTCGGTTAAGCGTCCGACTTTCGCTTAGGCCATGATCTCGCGGTTCGTGGGTTCAAGCCCTGCGTCGGGCTCTGTGCTGACCGCCAGCTCAGAGCCTGTAGCCTATTTTGGAGTCTGTGTCTCCCTCTCTCTCTGACCCTCCCCTGCTCACGCTGTCTCTCTCTCTCTCCTAGAAATAAATAAAAATATTAAAAAAAAAAAAAAAAGAGTTGGACTTCTAAACTCAGGCCTCCCAAATCTGAATTTTAGAATTACGATGGCACCGAGCACATGATAGGCGTGCAGCTGGGATAAAATATGAACACATGGGTTATGATATGGTTACTTTAAACATCACTTTGAAAAGGAGAAAACTGAGGCCTAGAAAGGTTAAAACTGCATTGTCTTGATAGCAAAGCTACGCAGTTTGAAAATGGGACTTCTGATTCTTAGCTCAAAGCCTAAAATTCTAGAGGGTTCCCCTCCACAGCCAGCTTCTTCTTCTTTCAGTAGTGCTGGGTCATGGGAACCTTTAAGATTTTCAGGGGCGCCTGGGTGGCTCAGTTGGCTGAGTGTCTAACTCCTGATCTTGGCTCAGGTCATGATCACTGGGTTGTGGGATTGAGCCCTCCCTGCCTTGAGCTCTGTGCTGGGCATGGAGCCTGCTTAAGATTCTCTCTCTCCTCTCTCTCTTCCCTCTGAACATTCCCCCCAATAAATAAATCAACATTTTTAAAAAAATAAATAAAATAGGGGCGCCTGGGTGGCTTAGTCAGTTAAGCGTCCGACTTTCGCTTAGGTCATGATCTNAAATAAATAAAATAAAATAAAATAAAATGGAAATTGAGGGCACCTGGCTGGCTCAGTTGGAGGAACGTGCGACTCTCGATCTCAGGGTTGTGAGTTTGAGCCCCACATGGGGTGTAGAGATTACTTAAATAAATAAAACCTAAAAAAAAATATAATAAAATATTATTTTTCCTATTCAAAAAAATGTGGGGGCACCTGGATGGCTCAGTTGATTAAGTGTCTGACTTCAGCTCCAATCATGATATCATAGTCTGTGGGTTTGAGCTCTGTGTCAGGCTCTGTGCTGACAGCTCAGAGACTGTAGCCTGCTTTGGATTCTGTATCTCCCTCACTCTCTCTGCCCCTTCCTCGCTTGTTCTGTCTAGAGAACTTTTATGAGGTACTTAGAGTAGTTGGATTCATAGAGACAGAAAGTAGAATCGGGTTGCCAGGGGCTGGGGAGAGGGGACACCAGGGGATTGCTGTTTAATGGGGACAGAGTCTCAGTTTTACAAGATGAAACGTTATGGAGATGGAAGGTGATGATAGTAGAACAACATTATAAGTGTATTTAATTCCACTGAACTGTACACTTAAAAGAGGTTAGGATGATACATCTTAAGTGATGTGTATTTCACCACAATTTTTAAAACATAATTTTAAAACTATTTTTTAATGTTTATTTTTAAGAAAGAGAGCATGAGCAGGGGAGGGGCAGAGAGAGGGAGACACAGAATCTGAAGGCAGGCTCCAGGCTCTGAGCTGTCAGCACAGAGCCCGAAGTGGGGCTTGAACCCACGAAACATGAAATCATGACCTGAGCTGAAGGAGGACGCTTAACCAAATGAGCCACCTAGGCGCCCCCACATTTTTTTGAATAGGAAGAAAAAAAAGAGATTGAGTTATCTGGATAATTCCCCATCTGGGCAACTCTGAACATGCAGATGAAGGAGGTATCACTATTACACTTGACTATGCCAAGTACATCATCTCCATCTGGACTGTGGCTTTGGCAGTGACCTGAGAATTAGGTTAATTTGCACCTATTGGTAAAAGTCAGAGGTGTACCAACTCTTCCACATGTCGTCCTTCCCGCATTCACTGTGAGCTTCCCTCCAGAGAGGGGCTGTGGCTTCCAATGTTTCTGACATTCCGCGGCCACCTCCTGCAGAGGGACACAGGTTCCGGGCAAAGTGTTCGGGCGGTCCGTGCTTCATTCATCCCGAGTGCAGCAAAGACTAAATAAAAAGCTTCACCATAGCCTTGCGCGTGGGAGACCATGTCCGGAAGAAGGCAGCCTGAAATCTCCTTCCCCCAGCTTCCAGGTGAGGGGAGAAGCTTGGGCAGGGCACCTCCGGTGTTTCCTAATGCGAGGATTCTGGGTAATGTGATTGGAAGCAAGGAGGGGAGAGGCACTTGTGCCATAATAAAGAGGGAGAGCGGAGCCATGGTTTCAAGCGAGCAGGCTGGAAACCAGGGGAGAGGAGAATACCAGTTTCTCATTGAGATGAGAGGCGTGATCTCCAGGAGGAACCCGGCTCCAGGGTGGAGGGGAGCTTGCTTTCAGATAACCTGTCACACTAGACCCCCTTCCTTGGAGCCAGGGCCCACCGTTTGTGTGGGGCAGGGAGGGCCTACGGAGAGCTGAGAACAGGTGGAGAGAGAAAGGACGGAGTTGGGGGGCAGGGGAGTGTCTGTGCAGGACGCCCTCTCTTGCATTCCAGTCACATCAGTGATGCCAAGAGCTGAGCGCTCCTTTTCCCGCTTCCCTTCCCTGCTTCCCCAGGGCCAGAACCCAGACCTTTGAGTTCCCTCACTCTGGCACAAGTGTTCTCAGCTGGGGCCCCACTTACATTTTGGGCTAGATATTTCCTCCTTGAAAATACTGGTCTAGGGGTGCCTGGATGGCTCCCTTGGTTAAGTGTCAGGGTTCGGGAGATCAAGACCCGCATCGGGCTCTGTGCTGACAGCTCAGAGCCTGGAGCCTGCTTCAGATCCTCTGTCCCTTTCTCTCTCTGCCCCTCCCCAACCCACTCTCTCTCTCTCTTTCAAAAACAAATAAATAAACATTTTAAAAAACCCTATCATGAACACCCTTGGGTCCATTTCTTCAGGTCTTTCTTTCCTTGTGAAGGTTCCCATATCATGTCAGACTTGTAATAACTTGTGTGCTCTTCTATTCATCTGTCTTTGTCAGACCCGGCCAGAGACTCTAAGAAGACTGAGGAAAACTTTTTCCTTCCTTCACCCTCAAAGTAACTTAAGCTTCAGGCTCCACAAAACTCAGATCTGACCTTGGGGTTGGCCAACCGTGGGTTCAAATTCTGACTTTAGCCCCATCCTGATTAATTTATCCAAGACTTATTTTAACAAATTTATTTACTTATTTTTAAATTTTTTAAAATTTAAGTAATCTCTACACACAACATGGGGCTTGAACTCATGACCCTGAGATCAAGAGTCACATGCTCTTCTGACTGAGGCAGCCATCACCCCTGTTCAAGACCTTTTCATTTCTTTGAGCCTCAGTTTCCTCATCTGGAAATTTATTGGATCACTTGGCTGGCTCAGTTGGTAGAGCATGCGACTCTTGATCTCAGGGTTGTGAGTTCAAGCTTCACATCCATCCCGTGTAACACTTACTAAAAAAAGGGAAAGAGAGGCGCCTGGATGGCTCAGTCAGTTAAGCGCCGACTTCAGCTTGGGTCATGATCTCACAGTTCATGAGTTTGAGCCCTGTGTTGGGCTCTGTGCTGACAGCTCAGAGCCTGGAGCTTGCTTCCAATTTTGTGTCTCCCTCTCCCTCTCTCTGCCCCTCCCCTGCTTGTACTCTCCGTCTCTCTCTCTCTCTCTCTCTCTCAAAAATAAAAATAAACATAAAAATTTTTAAAAATAAAAGAGGGAAAGAAAGAAAAATTATTAATGGTGATCCCCCTTAAAATTCCTATGAAAACCGAGGAAATGCATGTAAACTGCTTAGCCCTGCCCAGAACAACTGAGCCCTCAGTAGACGGTAACTAGTCTGAAGGCAGTGACGTTTGATCTTCCTGCTGGTGGAAAGCCAATGTGCTGACCTCTTGAGTTGGGGGGGCACCGCCAGCTTCCCCAGTGTGGGAGACCCAGATGGCATTAAGGGGCAAAAACATTTGCTGAAAGTGCCACCAAGGAAAATGTCTTTGCTTTGAAAATGCTGGTGGCTAGTCAAGCTCAGAGTCTGGGCTCTACCACAGAGAATTACAAAGAACAGAGGACCCAGAACTACCTCATGAGTGTCTTACCCTTCTTTGGATGGAGTCAAAGGCAGTTGACTCCTTTGCAGACCCCTTCCCCCACCNTCACAGGTACTGGTATTAATTCTACCTCTGAAACTACATGGTGAGTTCAGGGATTTCATTAGGATTCTTTAACCAGTGAGACCCATTATACGCTCTTCCTTTGTGCGTATGGCAGATTTTGCTTTTGTTTGTTTGTTTGAAAAACAAATCTGCAACATGGTTCTCCCTCGTCTCTGCCCTTGATTCACCGAAAGCTCCTGGGTCTCAATTTCCACTATGTAAAATGGTCCTCTCTAGGGTCCCTTCTGGTTTTAACAGTGTGTAAAAGTCTATGAAAAGTCTTTGCCAAACCGAAGAGAACATTAAGAACTTGAGTCTGACAGCGCTTCTGAACGCCTCCCCGCTCAGCACCAAAATGTATTTCTGTCTTGACATTGAAAATGGAAGCTTAATTGCTGATAAGTAGCTGACAACTGGTAAATGCATGTGAATAGCTTAGGGGAACGAAATCTATAATGGGCATCAGACACTGCTCTAGAAAGTTGGGCTCTCGGGGAGGGAAGTGAGGGGCTTACAGGTGGTGGGGAGATTGTCAGCCTGGCCAGGGGGAATGGTGGGGTCCAGAAGCGGGAGCCCTGTTGTCCACGGCTGCTCAGCCAGAAGCGACAGCAGAGACAACATGTGCTGTTTATAGGACACTTACTGCACCCCAGCACAACCCCAAATGCTTTTGTACATTATCTCCTGTAGCCCTGCTGACAGCACGATGGTAATGGTGTCTAATGATGGATATCATGTATTGAGACCTTCATGTATGTCAGGCTCTCTCCTAGGCATTTGATATAAAATATCTCTTTCAATTCTTACAACTCTATAAGGTAGTCACTATATCATCTTCATATTACAGGTGGAGACACTGAGACACAGTTGCCAGAGTCAAACAGTTAATGTCTAATGGAGCCAGGATCTGACCCAATCATCTGGCTCTTGCCTCTGTACTCTATCTGTATGGTCTAGGATCATTCTGAAAGAAGTGCTATTATTATTTCTATTTTATGGCTAATGAAATTGAGGCTCACAGAGGTGAGGTCCCTTACCAAAGGCCACCTGGCATGTAAATAACTGAGCCAGGATTCAATCCCAGGTTTACGTGTCTTCAAAGCCCATGCTGTTCCCCAGCACGCCATATTGCCTCTCTAAGTAGGTCACCCACGGGTCACTGGGTGCTCAGCTCTGTGTGAGGGGCAGGTGGGAACACACAGTAGGAGACAGAAGCTGTACTGTCAGGTGGGGCACACCTGTCTTTGCCCTGGATCTGTCACCAATTCACTGTGCGACCTCGGGCAAATCGCAGCCCTTCTCTGGGCCAAGTCCCATCTGTAAATGAGAAGTTGAGCGCTTTCTCAGGCTGTGGCCAGGACACATCCGGTGATGTGGGTAAGGATATGAAGGGCTGGCAAAGAGCAGAAGAGGAAGCTTTAGATGATCCAGCTGCTTCTGACTCCCAAGGAGGACGGAGATCTCCAGGGGGGAGACTTCCCCCAGCGTCCCTCAGGGAAGACTCATACCCCGGATTCCTCACCTCCTGGAGGAGAAAGACCAGGAAAAAAGGAATGACGGGTTAGTTTCCGGTGACTGCCATAACCACGTGCCACAGACTTGATAGCACACAGCAGAAGCTCCGTCTCTCACAATTCTAGAGGCGAGGAGGTGTCAGCAGGGCGGTGGGCCCTCAGGAGGCTCCGGGGGACAATATTCTTTGCCCCCTCCACCTTCATTCCTGGGCTGATGGCCACCTCTCTGCTCCATCACCTCATCTTCTCTGTGTGTCTGTCGAATCTCCCTCTGTCATTCTCTTGATTTACACTGTTACTGGTCACTTGGGATTTTTTTGCCTTTTTATGTGCTTCTTTTAGAGTAATCTTGACACCCAACATGGCGCTTGAGCTCACAACCCTGAGATCAAAGTCACATGGCTCTACAGACTGAGCCAGCCAGGCACAGGCACCCTGTCTGACTTTGTTGTTCATTCTATTGCTATATCTTTTGCTTATGGGTCCTTTCCCCACCCGACCCAGTTCTTATTTATTTTTATTTTTTTTTAATGTTTTATTTATTTGTGAGAGAGAGAGAGTGAGCAGAGGAGGGTCAGAGACAGAGGGAGACACAGAATCTGAAGCAGGCTCCAGGCTCTGAGCTGTCAGCACAGAGCCCGACGCGGGGCTTGAACCCACGAACCGTGAGGTCATGACCTGAGCCAAAGTCAGACGCTCAACCTGAGCCACCCAGGCGCCGCCCAACCCAGTTTTTAAATTGTGGTGAAATACACATAACATAAACTGTAACCGTTCCTAAGCGTGCAGCCCAGTGGTATGAAATGCATTCCATAAGGTTGTGCAGCCACCACCGCCAGCCATCTCCATCATTCTACATCTTCTTTTTTTATAGTATTAAAAAATGTTTATGGACAGAGAGAACACAGGGAGAGGGATGGGGGAGAGAGAGGGAGGGAGAGAGAGAGAATGGTAAGCAGGCCCCATGCTCAGCACGTAGCCCGACACAGGGCTCGATTTCATGACCATGTTGTAGCAGGCGTCAGAGCTTCCTTCTGTGTTAAGGCTGAAGAAATAACATTCCACTGTATGTCTACACCGCATTTTGCTTCTCCATGCCTCCATCTGTGGACACTCGTGTTGCCTCCATGTTTTAGCTGCTGTGTGTACCACCACCACTCTGCCTTCCTCTTAGAAGGTCACTTGTGATTGCATTTAGGGCCCACGGGGATAATCCGGGATAATCTTGTCAGCCTCAAAATCCTGAACTTAATTACATCTGCAAATACCCTTTTCCAAAGCGAGGTTACATACAGAGGCTCTTGGAATTAGGATACGGACATGCCTTTGGGAGTACTTCCCAACCTGCCACAGGGTAAGAGGGGCAAGACAGGGAAACGAAAGACGGGGGAGGGGTGTGTGGCGCTGTGGGTGCCCATTGTAGGGCCCCTCGTGGGCGCCAGAATGCCTGATAATTGCCCTCTACCGCCTGTCTGCTTCCTTAGTGAGTCTGTACAAATCTCCGTGACGCTCCCAGCTCGTGTCCACGCTCTGTTCTTCCAAGGCCCACAGGGCATGTAGCAGTGTTACAATCCTCTCGGGTGGGCCTTGCTGCTGCTGAGCATCCTAATGGATGGGGCGGTGTAGGTTTAGGGCCTGGGATCTGGGTTCGAGGCCTGCCTGTGCTACCAGCTCTTCAGGGGACCTTGAGCAAGAGGCTCTTCTGCGACCCTCACTCCCGTCTACGTGGCTTTGCTCATGCTGTTCTCTCTACTTGGATCTCCTTTCCACCCTCTCTCCTCTATCCCAAATCTCAGTTTATGTTTCTCATCCAGAAAGCCTTTTCTTAGCAACAAAGGTGAGGCTAGCAGCCCCTTTCTGCATCCTTGAAATGGTCTGTTGCCTTGACTGTCATCCACAGAAATGCACCAGACTGTGGGCACTTTGCAAGGACAGCCACAGTGACCAACATGGTGGCGTCAAATCTAGACTCTACCATTTACTGTCTAGGTGGCTTTGGGCATGTTACTTGCCATTTCTGTGCCTCAGTTTCCTCACCTGTAAAGTGGCAATAATAATAATTGCATCTATCATCTACCATGACTGTCACAATCAAAGGCACTATTTCATAGCTGTGAAGTGCTTAGGAGAGCACCCGGCGTGAGGTAAGCACACAGTTACTACTGAAGATTGTCATCATCCTTTGTGTCCTCAGGGTCTGTCACACGGTGGACACTTGTGGAAATGTTGATCGGAACCAGGTGATTTCCAAGTTCTTTCCAGTCCTCCGTGTTTTCCAGTTTTGCGTCAATGACCGGTTGGAGCGGGAGAAGCCAGGCAGAGCTATGGGGGTAGTGATCTGGGTGCATCCAAACTCGGAGTCGCAGGGAGCACAGCTGAGCATTTCATCTGTGACCCCGTGTCATCCCAGAAGTGATGCTGCTTCCTGTTGCTCTTTTCAGACTCGGCCACCCCTTTGGATGCTCTCTGGAGAGCCGCCATCTGAAAGCTGTCACAAACCTGGGCAGGTCAAAGGTTGGAAGGGGCTGTTCCCTCAATTCCATGGGGTGGCCGTGCTGGGGGGCAGCACTCAGGAGGGAGGCTGGGCCACACGGGCCTGCAGCCTTGCGGAGCAGCCTTGAGTCTGCTGTCACCTCCCACCCTCCCGCCCACCTCCCCCCTACACACACATTTGCACACAGGCCGCTATTCTTTTTCTTCTTTCTGCCTTGAAGACCAGTCTTGGAACTTCCATCAGTGGATGGAGAACCGAGAACACACATGACCTGTATGGCCTATAAGAAGGCTTCTGTTGGGGCGCTGGGCTGGCTCAGTCATAGAGCGTGTGACTCTTGATCTCAAGGATGTGACTTCGAGCCCCACGTTGGTTGTAGAGATTACTTTAAATTTTTAAAAAATCTTTTTAAAAAGGAGGTTTCTGTTATTTTATTTATTTTTATATACTCTCCTTTCTCCCAAAAATAGATTTGAAGCACCGTGAGGTTGCTCAGAGTGACCTAGTCTAAGCTGGCACTTGGCAAAGTTGTGTTTTCATCTTCCTGCCCTGAGGACATGTGCGTTCCTGCCCCAGACCCCTAGATCGTGGCCCTTCTCTGCTGCACGCCACCTAAACCCAGCCGAGGGTTGACTGGTCAATGACCTTTCTCAGGGGTGTTTGCATCTGAAAAGCAAATGCTGGGAAGCCCCAGCACCCTAGTTCCTGCAGGCTGTAGTCCTCAGGAGCCCTGTGTTCTGGAAGGTGGTACCGGATGGCCCTTTCATGCATTCAGTCAACAGCTATTCACTGGTACAAGGGTCAGGGATACAAAGGACAAAAGGAGAGTCCTGCCTTCAAAGCCTAACCAACTATTAGGGAGACATGCAAATTACAAATAACATCATTGCAATATTGGAAATGAGAACAAAATATTGGAGGATACAGGAGGCAGTGACATTTACTGAGCACTTACTATGGTCAGGAACTCTGCTTTATTATATACATTATTTAATTTTTTTAATGTTTATTTTTGAGAGAGAGACAGAGCAAGACAGAGCACAAGCAGGGGAGGGGCAGAGAGAGAGACACATACAGAATCCTAAGCAGGCTCCAGGCTCCATGCTGTCAACACAGAGCTCAATGCAGGGCTCAAACCCACACTGTGAGATCATGACTTGAGCTGAAGTCAGATGCCTAACCAACTGAGCCACCCAGGCACCCCTTATTATATACATTATTACGTTGAAACCTCATGATGACCCTGTGAGGCCCCCATTTTACGGATGAGCACATTGAGGTAAAAATAGGTACAGCAATCTGCAAGTCTCCGCAGCTCTGACCCAGATCTGTCAGACTGAAATGTGCCTGAGAAATCAGAGAGGCTTCACAGAGGAGGCAGCTTTTTAACTGAGACTTGGAGGGTAGGTTGGGAGATGGCCAGGGGGGAAAGCGAGAGGGGTGGGGGGAGAAGACAGCATTTCGAATGGTAGGAACCAATCAAAGGGCAGCAATGTTCAGGAATGGGGAGGAGTGACTGCTTCCTCTTCCCCCCTCCCATTGCCCAGGCCCTCGGGGTGCCCACCCCTGGTACAGAATCTTCAAAGGATATTCACACCAACCTGGACTCCTGCGTCTTCTGAGAAGTGATGTTATTCTCGCTGGCTGGAAGCCTTTCCGAGAGGCCATGTGATAAGAGCATGTGCTTTGGGACTAAACCCACCTGGGTTTAAATCCTACCTGTGTAGGCAAGTTGCTTTCCCTTCCTGAGCCTCAGTTTCCCCATCTATAATAGAGGGATAACCCCACCTGCTTAATCTAATGATTAACTGAGAGGATGTGGCCACATCTCCTGGCAATGATCCTGGCACAGTAAATGGCAGCTGTTATTCTTATTAGGAAGTGCGTGTATGAAAGCTTCCATTCCAACTAGTTAATTTGGGGGCTGAAACATTTTTCCATGGGAGCAGATGCCTGGTGGCTCTAATGACAGTCTGTGGGCAAAAATCTCCGCAGGATGTAACAAGGATAAAATTGAAGGAGGCAATTCATGTATGCAAAGCACTTAGTCCAAAGTCTAGCACGTAGCGGGTGGTGCTCCAAAAATGAGAGCTCTCCCTGATATTTATAATTCAACAAGCTTTCTTATGCAGACTTAAAATGGCTTTAGCACAGTGTAAATAGCCATGATTTGCAGAGGATTTTTTTCAGAAATTCATCTCATGCTCTCTATCCAGGGACCGCAATCTTATACAACCACTTTATCTCTCTTTACAAACCTTGTTCAGTTCCGTCTGTGTCTTTTAAAGAAAAAGTTACTTTTTTGGCAAGCTTGAATTTGTAACTGGAAAAGGGATGTGACTGCTTTAGAACCAGAGAGCCAGTGTGTGAGGTTGCCATGGAAACGATCTAATGTAAACTTTATTTTATGGGATGCCCAGCTGAGTAATTGGTCAGGACGGAAGGGGAGAGGCTAGAAGCAGTGTNAGGGCTAACAGAATGAAGAGAAGTCTTTTTCTCTGCTCAGGAAAAAAGACAAGTTAGAAAGGTCATGGTCGGTCTGGTGAGGGTAGACTGTATAACTTGGAGCTTGCTTTCTTCTCTTGTTTTTTCTTCTGTGTATGGATTGAGACGGTTGGGGGGGGGATAGTAGAGGTAAAGAAAGAGGGGAAAACAGTAAAGCTAATTAGTACTCCCAACTACAAGTATAGAGCGTTTATGGCAATGGGGACACCACTGGCCTTTGTCAGGGCTCTCGTGGTTAAGGTGTTTTTAAGCCCCACAGAGATATTTAGACATACACCCCAGGAAGTTTCAGATGGTTAAGAGATGAAAAGTGAGTTGAAGATAATTTCTCTTCGAGCCAGAGCCTTCTAAGCCAAGGTTAAGCCTACAGATAATAAATAACAGTGAAGAATTAGTGATACCTGGCTACTTGAAAGAAACTAATTCTTCCTCTAATTGTGTATATTTTAATATGCATTATATATAATATATTTTATATTATATAGAAAATTAACATTTTGCTAGTGTTTTTGTTGGTCTTTTTAGACCAACAAAAGCAAGACTTGGGGCGCCTGGGTGGCTCGGTCAGTTAAGCGTCCGACTTCGGTTCAGGTCACGATCTCATGGTTTATGGGTTTGAGCCCTGCGTTGGGCTCTGTGCTGACAGCTCAGAGCCCAGAGCCTGCTTTAGATTCTGTGTCTGTGTCTTCCTCTCTCTCTTCCCCTCCCTCACTCATGCTCTGTTTCTCTCTATCTGAAAATAAACATAAAAAAATTCTTTTACAGCAAGGCTTCTTGGGGTGCCTGGGGGGCTCAGTTTGTTGAGCACCCAACTTTTGACTTCAGCTCAGGTCATGATCACCTGGTTGTGGGATCCAGCCCTGCATCAGGCTCCTCACAGAGCATGGAGCCTGTTTGAGAGTCTCTCTCTTCTTCTCTCTCTATCCCCCCACTCGCTCGAGTGTACATGCTCTCTCTCTCTCTGTATCAATGTAAATTAATTTAAAAAGAAAAAAAAAAAAAAAGCAAGGCTTCTCAGGGCGCCTGGCCGGCTCAGTCAGTGGAGCGTGCAACTCTTGGGCTTGGGGTTATGAGTTCAAGCTCCACGTTGGGTGTGGAGATTACTTAAAAATAAAATCTTTAAAAAAAGAAAAGTAAAAAGCGAGGCTTCTCTATTCACTGAGCACATCTTCTGCTAAGCTTGTGAATCATCCGCCATTTGACAGATATTCGCTGAGAGCCTAATGGGCGCCAGGCCCCATGCCTATGGGTAGCTGGAGATAATCAAAGTAAACAGGGCCCCTCCTGCATGGATTTTATAGCCTAGCAAGAGAGGCAAATATTCGATGTAAAATTACATCATTAAGTGCTAAAAAGGACAAGTCCAACAATGTGCAATTCATTGTGAGCAGAATATGAGAAGCATGAGCCTAAAATCAAGCACTAAAATATCACTCATTCAGAACACAAATCTCAAAGCTCCAAAGCATGAACATCAAGAATTAGAATTCTTGGGGCACCTGAATGGCTCAGTAGATTAAACCGCCGACTCTCCATTTCGGCTTTGGTCATAATCTTGCAGTTTGTGGGTTCGAGCCCCGCGTCGGGCTCTGTGCTGACAGCTTGGAGCCTACTTTGGATTCTGTGGCTCCCTCCCTCTCTGCCCCTCCTCTCCTCAAATAAATAAATATTAAAAAAAAAAAAAGAATTAGAATCCTACTTACGTTTCTGAATTCAACAGATTTAATTTTTTTGTTATCCTTTATGAACAAGAAATAACACAGGCACTACCCTTGCTCTCTAAGTAGGGGGACAGATATGTGGTATGTGGTAAAGACCTATTGTGGTTCTGTTTTAGCTGACAGTCACTGAGCACTTATAATGGGTCTGGCACGAAGCTAAGCACTGGCTTACATTTTCTCAGTTAAACTTCACAGCAACCACCCGTAGTGATATAGCATTATCCCCACTTTTCATATGGAGAAACTGAGTCGCATGCTGGTGAAGCAACTTACTTAAGGTCACACAACTTCATAAGTAGTGGAGTGGGGATCTGAACCCAGGCAGTGAGGTTCTAGAGCTGGGCCGCTGCTGCCTATTGGGGTAGAGGGACTCTATTTGAACCTGTCTTAGCCACAGCTATTGGTTAGGAATTTGGAACCATCATGGTATGGAAGTGTTGGGAATGTCTAGAGTTCCGAGCAGAAACTCCCAGGATCCAGAGAGGCTCCAGCGTAAAGAGAATCCTTCCATCCCCCAGTGCTGGGGTTCATCTAGTCCACCTGCTCATTGTTTGGTTGCGCCACCATCTGGCCTGCTCTGGTAGTGCGGAAGAGCAGAGAGGAATTACGGAGCCTAAAGGGTTGGAGGGGAAGAAGTCTCATGGAGTCGGGCATGTGCCAGGATCACAGGAAAAGGGCAGCCACCAAACACACGGAGTCCCTGGAAATGGGCCTGGAAAAGGAGAGAACCATAGGAGGCCCTGGGAAGGAGGGCATAGATAGAGGTGACACCCCTGGGTTGGGACCCTTGGGAGTCCCATTTGCCAGTGACCACTGTGTGGCCCCAGGTGGCCATTGTGCTCCCCCAGACCCTGATCCGGTTAGTCTCACTGTTTCCACAAGACCATGTTTCCAAACTTCTGACTAATAGTCTACGATGAAGACATAGAGTCAAGAGGCCTGACCTTGCTCAAGGTCACACGGCTAAGATGTGAGGGGCCTGGATGCCAATTGAGTCAGCGCCCCAGGGCAGAGGCCAGAATTAGGCACAGTCCCCTCACCCGGCCCAGCCTACAGCTGAGCGCTCAGCCCAACGGGTCTGTGCCTGATGGATGCAACTATTTCCCTGAAAAATAATTAAAGCCAACTGGGCATCTGCAGCCCCAGCTGTTGGGGTAGCAAGTGCTGCCGAGGTTATTTCTGAAATAATTAGTGACTGTGCTTGTCTAATCTCACTTGAGGTGTGAGGAGCGGGAGCAAGGGGGGAGGGGTGCTGCCTCGGCCCCACAAGGGACTTGGAGGGTTATTTTTGTAAACTGGGCCTCAGAGCCTTTGCTGAGGCAGCCCCTCCTTTCCAGCCGTGTGGAAATGAGAACAGTTCCTTGTAGTGATCAAGGAAATATTGGAAATGTAGTGATCAAGAACAGTCTGTGGTGAGAATGTGGACTGATTTATTCTGCCCTTTTCTCCCTGATGGACCTTTAGGTTGCTTCCAGCGTTTTGCTTTCTGCTGTTCTGAAGAGTGTGTCAGCGAGTCCTGTACACCCATGTTTACATGCTCGTGCTTTATTTCCAGCTGACAGACTCCTAGAGGTGGAATGGCTGGGTCAAAAGGTGTATATGCTTTACATTTTAATAAGTCGTACCAGATTATTTCTCCAAAGGTTGTGGTACAATTCATGGGCTCACACTTAGTTTATTTTGTTACTCTAATTTTATTACCTTATTAATTGCTGACATTTTTGCCAATCTGATGCGAGAAAACAGCATCTTCTGGGTCTGAATGTGCATTTCCCTGACTTTCTGTGAGGCCGAGTATCCTTACATAAACATTTTCGCCATTTGCAGTCAACTTCTATGATTTCTCTGTGTCCTTAGCCTATTTTTCTAGTGAGTTCTTCGTCTTCTTCCTAGTTCCTTCCCAGGTGTCAATCCTTTGCTTTATGTAGAAATATTTCCCCCTCGTTTGTTATTTTGACTTTGTGTATAGTATCATGCACCATAGAGAAAAGTTTATTTTCTGTGTGTGTGGAGTGAAATCTGTCAAGCTAGATAATATTTTAATGAAAAGACATTTATTTTTATCTTAAAAGATAAACATTTTAAATTTGGATAGTGTAATTTCAATGTGAATGCTGATTTTGCTTGTCTGCCAGATGCCTTACTATTCTAGGTCTTGTGAAAGGGAAAATAGCAGAGGTCAATTGATAGATCAGATCTTTTTACGCTGCTTTGTTTCAAATGACTCCCCATCTCCAGATGATGATGGTGGCAGAGTGGTGGTGATAAAAATCACCTACTCTGGGTCAGGTGCAACGCTCTATCTACTCTTAGATAGGCTATACTCTACCTTATCTCATTTAATCCTTATGACAGTTTTTGGAAATAAGGTTTTTTCCTTAAAAATTGTTTTAATGTTTATCATTTATTTTTCAGAGGCAGAGTGGGGGGGGAGGGGCAGAGAGAGAGAGAGGGTACAGAGAATCCAAAGCAGGCTCCAAGCTCTGAGCTGTCAGCACAGAGTGCGATGTGGGTCTCAAACCCACGAACCGTGACCTGAGCCGAAGTCAGATGCTTAACCAACTGAGCCACCCAGGCACCACTTCCTTTCTGTATTGAAATAAGTCATAAATCATAAAATTTACTTTAAATTTATATTTAAAGTGTGTAATTCTGTGATTTTTAGTTTACTCACAAAGGTGGATAACCACCATCACTATTTAAATCCAGAACACTTTTAACCCCAAAAAGAAACCTGTGGTAGGTACTGATCTCATCTCCATTTTCCAGACGAGGAAACAGACTCAAGGAGGTGATGTAACCTTGCCAAGACCACACAGCTGGGTCTGGATTTGAGCTCAGCCCTATTGCCTGTGCTGGTATCCTCTTGACTGAGATCTGCTAGGCTACACCAGGGATTGGCAAACTTTTTCTGTAAAGAGCCAGATAGTAAATATTTTAGACTGTGAGTCACTCAGTGGATAAGTGTTTTTTAAATTGAATTTAGGGCGAAACAAGGATAGCTCCATACGAGGAAGCAATTTCTTTTTTTAAAGATTGGTGTGGGAGGGGTTTTGCATAGACTTTTAAAAAATGTTTATTTATTTTTGAGAGACAGAGCACTAGAAGGGGAGGGGCAGAGAGAGGGAGGAAGACAGTCTGAAGCAGGCTCCGGGCTCCGAGCTGGCAGCACAGAGCCCGACACAGGGCTGGAACCCAGGAGCCATGAGATCACGATCTGAGCGTAAGTCGAATGCTCAACCGACTGAGCCCCCGAGGCGTCCTAAGGAAGCAAGTTCTGAGTGTCTGAGAGTGGTTCAAGATTGCACAGAGGTATTCAAGTGGAGGGCCGCCAAGTAGGAACANTGACTGAGCCCCCGAGGCGTCCTAAGGAAACAAGTTCTGAGTGTCTGAGTGGTTCAAGATTGCACAGAGGTATTCAAGTGGAGGGCCGCCAAGTAGGAACAGTTTTAGAGAGCTGGATCCAGAAAAGACCTAATGGAGCCAGACCCTGAAGTTCAAAGTCAGGAGCAGCAAATGTCTGAGACATCTCCCTCCCAGTAGCTCCCAAGCCGAAAAGCGAGCACACCTGGCATACAGTAGGCCCTTTAAAGGGTGTATTATAAGGTCTTAAGTGCCCCATGCTTCCCTGCCATCTTTGAGCCTCAGAGGACCTCAACGGCGGCTTCCCCTGCTCCAGATACTCCCCTCACCCAGCAGGAAAGGCTCCCCACCCTGCTAGTTCCCCTATCAGTCCAGCCAGCCGCCCACCTGTCCTCAACCTGACTTCAACTCCCTGCCAGCCTGAGGAATTATTCAAACAAGCCAATCACATCCTCCCCAGAAAACCAGAAGTCACCCCACCCTCCCGTTTGCTGGAAAGGGCACCTCCCACAGCCCCTTGCTGCTTCACCCTGTTCCTGAGTGCGACACCCATGTGGCCTTGGGTGGCAGGCTGTGTCCTCCGCCAGGGCCAGGAGTGGTTTGATTAATAACTTCCTGTTTGAGTTCATCTGTCCTGTGTCAGGGTCGTGTGTTTAGCCATCACATACTGTTCAGGGCAGGCGCCCTCCCTCATCAAGCAGGTGAATAGGAAGCAATCGAAACAGAGAGCACCTGTTGCCCTTTCCCAGCATCCGTGTCAGTGACCTGATTGTCCCTTGGGACGCCCCCTCCCCAAGCCTTGCGCGGTTCAGGTAGGACCGGCCCCAGCCAGAACTCAGGCGTATTCCAGCCATTTTGCGTCAGTAATTGGTTCAGAGACAAACACGTGACCCAGCTTGGTCCACTGGGAATCACTTTCAGGACGTTTTTCTGAAACTATTGAGAAAGAGTCATTTCCTTTGTACTGAGGTAGCTAAGCAGGTGAGACAGTCATCTGATTACTTTGTTACACTCATGGAGAGCCTGTGTGAGAATGAATCTGATACAGTGGAAAACAGAGCCTGGACCCAGCTACACCTGAAGAGGCGCTTGCTCTCAAGAGTCTTGACTTACAATACACTCATTAAATATAAGTCGAATGAATAAATGCATTCTCAGTGCTTGCTGTATTCCTTGGCATATGGGAGGTCCTAATCTTTATTGAGTGAAGTCTTCCACTGAAGAAAGGAGAGATCTTATCTATTGGAAACAGAGCCAGGACTGGCATAAAGAGCCTAAGATGGTGTGAAAAATTTGGGGTTGCACGTTTTCACACATTAAGCCACCCAGTGAAGCCACCAAGAACCAGTAAGGACTGGTCTGCCCAGGTGGGACCTCCCTGTATCAGTATCATGGATCTCTCGGTGGTCTTCTTCCCTTGAATGCGTCAAACAAAAGGCATGTCCCCCCAGGTGTGCATAATGAAGCTGGAGAGCATCGCACACTTGGCCGAACATTTGGTCTCCAATGAAACTAGCCATTGGTATATTACCAACGCACAACAATGTCTGATTTCTCATACAGCTCCAGTGAACACAGTGACAGCCTTGGCAGTGGGTGTTAACTTGGGTCCATAGACCACCCCCCCCCCAAAAAAGCTCCATGGACAGAATTCAGGAAGAACATGGACTTGAATAGGGGAAAATCACATCTGTGTTTTCACCATCTTCTATCTGAAAGTTAGTGTCACCTCAGTTATGAATGAAGGCAATAAACCACATATTACTAGCAATTCCTGTGGCTTTGTCTCCAATAAAAATCATGGCTATTTTGGTATTATATTATGGTTATTGCAGATATCTTGAAGTGTTGTTTATGATCATCACGACTTTGGAATGAGGATGGTTATTAGACCCGCCGCCTGATCCTGTTATTTAATGTGTTAGTAAAGAAGGACTTTTCTTATATCATGGATTTAAGAAAATACATTGTGACAAGTGTATTTCATTATAATTCGTTTCCTTTGCAATACCATGTATTTTATTTTATGCATTAAAAACACATTCTGAGGAGGAGTCCATAGCTTTCGCCAGATTGCCAGAGGGGCCGTGGCACAAAAACTGGTTAGGAGCCTCTAAGCCAGCCCTTTTGTGGTCTTACACCCTCTATCCAGTTCTGGGGCTCGAGGAACCACAGTCTGCCCATCTATAAGGCAGGAACATCAATGGCTACGTTGAGACTATTGTAATGTTTAAGTGAAATAAGCATTGCGTGTAGCCTGCTGCTTAACATGTAGGAGGAAATCTGCACATTTCTTTCCTCACTTCAAGCGGCTCCCACCTGGTAGTGCAGCACGAAGCGCAGAGATGTGATGACAGTGCTTCCCGGGTTCAAATCCCATCTCTGCCTTGTTCTTAAGTTTCTAAACAGATCTCTAAATCTGTTTCCTCCTCTTTGAAATGGGGTCATTTCTTTCCAGCCGCATAACAAGGGTGGAAGATTGTATATATGTAAAATGCCCCCCGTAGTGCCTGGGGAAGAAAAGGTTTCAAAAAACAGAAGCTGCTGTTATCGTCAACAACACCGTCAATTTCCAAACGGAAAAAAAAAAAAGCTGGACAAGTTGTGCCTTCTTTGCCCAAGAACTATCCTCATCCTCAGCCCGCCCCTTAATAGTCCTGCTCAGGGGCGCCTGGGTGGCTTAGTCGGTTAAGCGTCCAACTTTCACTTAGGTCATGATCTCGCGGTTCGTGGGTTCGAGCCCCGTGTCGGGCTCTGTGCTGACTGCCAGCTCAGAGCCTGGAGCCTGTTTCAGATTCTGTGTCTCCCTCTCTCTCTGACCCTCCCCTGCTCACGCTGTCTCTCTCTCCTAGAAATAAATAAAACATTAAAAAAAAAAAAGCGCACTAATTTAAAAAAAAAATAGTCCTGCTCAGACTCTTCCAGTGATGAGCAAGTATCTGGGGATTTCTGCTCCCCTGAAGTCATCCCATTGGGAAGAACTCTGAGGTAGCCTGGTGCTGTCCTCATGTGTCAGATCAAAAGTGGTCAGAGCAGAAATGTCCTTAAAACTCTGTGTTACAGGAGCGCCTGGTTGGTTCAGTCGGCAGAGCGTGCATCTCTTGATCTTGGGGTCATGAGTTTGAGCCCCACATTGGGGGTGGAGTTTACTTAAAAAACAAACAACCAAAATGACTTTGTGTTCTAACTGGGAAAGCTGAGTCCGAAGGGGATGGAGGGACTTCCTCCAAGGTTGTAAGGGTTTCCCTCAGGAGCACAGATTAAGTTGCTGTCCTTTCTAGGAGTTGTTTCATCTCTCTGCATCCTTCCTGCCTGAGAAAGAATGAGGGAGTCGACCCTAGGCCTGTCAGGAAAGGGTCGGTGAATAATAATGAGAAATAAGAGAACAGCTAACTCTCAAGCACTTAATCATGCCTCCTGGCCTTGTGTTCCAAGCTGCACATGTCTCCCCACTCCTCCTCACTTCAGGCTGTGAGAGAGCTGGTACTGTCCCCGTCTTACAGAAGGGGAAACTCCAGAGAGGAGTAGTGAGAGGGCTACACAGCTTGTCCAAGGTCACATAGCCAGGAAGTGGCAGGGCCAGGCTTTGAATCCAGAGCTGTCTGATCCTGCACGTGTGCTCTTTCCATACGACATCCCAGAGTCCCTTCTGCTGTTCACATTGACTGAGTTACATGGGGTCAGCACTGCCCCCGCTGGGCGCCTCCACCCCTGCAGCCTCTCCCTAGAACTGCACTGTGCCCTCCACCCGCATCCCATGCCCGCTGTCAAGAGTCTTTACGGCCTTTGGGGCGCCTGGGTGGCTTAGTCGGTTAAGCGTCCGACTTTCGCTTAGGTCGTGATCTCGCGGTTCGTGGGTTCGAGCCCCGCGTCGGGCTCTATGCTGACAGCTAGCTCAGAGCCTGGAGCCTGTTTCAGAGTCTGTGATTCCCTCTCTCTCTGACCCTCCCCTGCTCACGCTGTCTCTCTCTCTCTCCTAGAAATAAATAAAAAAAAAATTAAAAAAAATTAAAAAAAAAAAGAGTCCTTATGGCCTGTGGTCCCTGCATACGCCACCTAGAACCCTGGTTCTAGAAGAACCCTTGCAGCTGAGCTGATCTGCTGCCCAACTGTGGGCACTACTCTCCCCCTTTCTGTAGATTACAGGGCTGCATGGACCTGCTAATTGTGTTTGCATTTGGGTTGATTTGTTTTTGTGCTCAGCATGCATCCACACCCCCCACCACGAAAGCAGATGGTCACGTTGTACTTTCGAAAGAATCATAATTAAGGCAATTTAGCATCTTCCTCAGAGGATGCTCTTCCTCCACGGAGGACACGCCTTTGAAGCTGCTTGAGAATGTCTGAGGTTTAATTCTGTGGTGCTCACAGCTGGTCCAGTCTGGGGGTTCTGGGGAGGGGGGAGAAAGGGAAAGCACTTTTTTGCTTCGAGCCTGGGGCAGGAGGGGAGGAAACTCCAGGAGTGGGGGAGCACTTGCTTTGTGACTTTCAGAAGGTCTCTTTCCCTTTCTGAGCTTTCAGTTACCATGTTTGTTTTTTAAAAAAAAAAAAAGGTAAAAATAAAATAACTCAGCAGTAGTTTGAGAGGAGCCTTACAGACTCAGAATCCCTGGAGATGCTTGACCAGATTCATGGGTGACCCCAACTCAAGCCAGACTGGGAAACCTTTGGCTTAGAAGTATTCTATGTTTTGGGGTGCCTGGGTGGTTCTGTTGGTTAACTATCTGACTCTTGATTTTGGCTCAGGTCATGATCTCACGATTCGTGAGCCCTCTCTCTCTGCCCCCACCCTGCTCTCTCTGTCTCTCAAAATAAATAAACGTTAAAAAAAGTATTCTTCATTTTACTGAAAATGCTTTTTTTTTTTTTTTAGTATTTGTGGAATTTTAGAGCCAGAAGTTACCTTAGTAACCTCTCTTACATAATGTGGAGCATGAAGTTTGTTGATGTAAAGAAGTAGCTTGCTCGAAAGCTTCATAATTATTTTTTATTCTTTCTTGTATATATATATTTACATATATAAACATATTTTATATATGTAAAATCATATAAGTTACAAATGCCAACAATATATTCTATGTAAGAGAGTATAAGATAAAAGGCTTTCGCACTCATGATATCCTCTCCCCTCCGCAGCTGACCACTGTGAACAGCTTGGTGTGTTTCCTTCCCAGCTACCTTTCTAGCATTTATGTGCACTTTTATTGGTGCAAAATATACACAAATGTAGTCTGGGGCACATGAATGGGATCACACCACACAGACTCTTCTATAACCTGCTTTTTTCATGCGAGCTTTTTTCACCCAGAGAGTTTATCATATCAATACACAGAGATCTACCAAGTTTGTGTGTGTGTGTGTGTGTGTGTGTGTGTGAGAAAGAGAGAGAGAGAGAGAGAGAGAGGAGTGGAGTTCACTCGAAGTGGGGCTCAAGCCCACTCGATGTGGAACTCAGACTCACAAACTGTGAGATCATGACCTGAGCTGAAGTCAGATGGTTAACCAACTGAGCCACCCAGGCGCCCAAGATCTATCAAGTTATTTTTAACTGCTTTATGGAAGCTCATAATGTAGACATAATATCATTGATTAAACCAAAAGAAATGCAAAGGCATTTGGGTCATCTTCATTTCTCCCCCACCATGATAAACAGACCTCATGTGCATGGGGAAGAGTGCTTTTGTAAGATGATACCCAGCAATGGTGTTGTCAGAAAGCTTGCTCCCTTACACTCTGGATAGTTGGTGTCAAGTTGTTCCAAATAAGTTCCAAAGAAGTCCCAGCAGTGCTTCCCCCAGGAGCCCGTGTCCCCACAGCCTCGCTGATGCTGGGTATGACTAACCTGTTCAGATTTGTCCAGCCGGATGGGTGAAAATCAGCTCTAAATTCCCAAAATTGTCTTTCAGGAATGAAAGTTCATTTCTACATGGAATTTGGAACACCAAATTTTACTTTTACTGAGATTTTACTTTTAAGTAATCTCTACACCCAAAGTGGGGCTCAAACTCCTGACCCGGAGAGCAAGAGTCACATGCTCTATGGACTGAGCCACCCACAGGCACCCCAAGGGAACACCTGAGATTTTAAAAGGATGCTCAGGAATCTCAGATGTGTCTATCAATTAATTATCCATGCCAGAAAGTTCCCTTGAATTTCAGAGACTGTCAAATTGCCTTGTTTTTGGAGAAATGAAAGCTGCTCTTTCATTCCAAAGGTTGAATTATATTATTATTATTATTATTATTATTTCCAATAATATTTCCTAAAATTTCCGCATTTTAGGATCAAATCCTGCGTTAGTTGGGTCCCAGTGGGAGTGAAATGAGGAGACGGACAATAATCATGAGCCTGGTGCATGTGTAGGTTTATAGCATCAGTCCCTCTTCTCTCTGTTCAGTTGAGAGAGAACCCCTACTTACCAGATTCCTCACTGTAATGAGAATTAAGCACGCGCGTGCACACACACACACACACACACACACACAGTGGAAAAACACTTGGGGAACAAGGGGTTTATGGACTTTAGGGCCACAATGGGGAGGAAAGCAGGAAGCCACTCTGGGGAGAGAGCCTGGCACCCTGCTGGCTGCTCTCTCTCATCTCCTTTAGTCTCACTTCTGGAATAGCCATCTCTCCCGCCATACTCCATACCTCTCATAATGCTTCCCTGTGAATTACCTCCCCCTCAGTCTGTAAAAGGAGGTGTTCTGGGTCTCTCATAGCTGGAGACATACTCAGGCTGAGTTGAGGGGCGTGGGTCCAGCCTCCTCTGGAATCCCTGCTCTGTCATTTATTCGCACTGAGACCTTGGGCAGGTCCCTGCCACCTCAATGCTGCTTTCCCACCTGCAAAGTGGGAATAAGAAAGTACAGACCTCACGGATCAGTTGGGAGCTACTGTATGGAAAGTGCTCCTTGTGACAGAGCCTGACATCTGGCAAGCACTTGGCGGGTGGCTCTCACCCCCACCGAATCCCCCCAGCTTTCCCCCAGGGAGTCCTGGGGAGTTATCTCAGCCCTCTCAGCCTCATATTGTCCATCCATAAAATGGGGATGATAAAACCCGCCTCAGGCCGTCGTGAAAGTTAAAGGATTATTTAAGCACTTGTGCCTCGTCACCAGCAGGGCTTCATCTGCTTCTCTGGCTTCGGCCACTTCTCTTATTGATTGAAATGTTCGGAGGAGCACTGTCCTGGAATGCTCTGTTAGCTCAGGGAAGGACAGGAAGTACAAGCTTGTGGAGGGCGGCAGCTGACTGAGGATGCTCTCTGTGTCTCTGCCTGAGCCTGCGATCAGTCCACTGAGAACCTAACATGCCTCTTAGAAACAGCCCTCATTTTCCTCTCCTCCTCTTTCCCACAGCTCCTGCCTGGTCTCTCCCACTGCAGACCCTCATCTTCATCCATCCTATGCACCAGTTCTGGAGTTTTCTCCACATACAAACCAAATATGGAGTGAGCCTTTCAATTCAACTACTGTCTGTTCAAGTCCTTGATTTTTACTGAGCACTTACTATGCATCCAGCCCCATGCTAGACACTTTATAGGTGTCCCTTTGTGTGCTCCTCAGAACGCAGGCAGATACTTTGCTGTGTCCATTTTACAGATGAGCAAGGAGAAAACCCATCTAAGGTCACAGAGCTAGTAAGTGAAGGAGTGGAATGTAAACACACTGAAATCCTCACCACGGTCCTTTAAGGTAAGTGATACCCTCATTTTACATGATTTTATTCATTCAGGAAATACCTACCATGTGTGTAGCATGTGCCGGCATCGATCTAGATCCAGGGGTGGAGTGGCAGCCAGCATAGACAACAGTGGAGGACATGGATGGAAAATAAAAATGTAAAATCAGGTAAGTGTTAGGAAAAAATCAAGCATAACAGGGCAGGGGCTGGAGCATGAACAAGAGGGGGTGCTGGGGTAGACCCCCTGGAGAAGGAGCAGCCAGGGGAGAACTGAGTGACAGGAAGGAGACCGGAAACCGTGCCCGAGAGATGATGGGTCCTGGCCCCAGGACGAAAAGGCCAGGAAACGGAGCTCAAATCCAGGCTCATGCTCTTTTCTCCGTATCTTCCTGCCTCAGTTGTCCCCAAGAGATTCCTAAGACTGCCCAGAAGCAGATATTGAGTGAGAGGCTTCCTCCTGGCCTCCCGGGGACAGAAACATCAAGACACTCCTCAGATGACTTTGTTAAACTGAATTAAACTTTGTTAAACTGAGTTAAACTAAGATACCAAAAAACCCAATTCCTCTGGGGGAGTGGGGCGGTCTCCTCCCACTCACAAATCACAGATCCTTTTGGCTGAAATGACTGATCAGAGCTAAGTTGAATATTACTTTTTTTTAAGTTTATTATTATTTTTTTTACTTATCTCTACACCCAGTGTGGGGCTCAAACTCATAACTCTGAGATCAAGAGTCACATGCTCTTCCAACTGAGCCAGCCAGGCGCCCCATTTGCTTTTTAAAAAAATTTTTCACAGAACTGATGAGTGGATTTTGTGAAGATGACTAATCTGGGCCCAGCTCCAGTCTATGTGTCCTCCTCTTCACAAATGACTAACTCTCCTGCCCAGCCCCTCCACGTCTCAGAGAGCAGAGGGGAAGAAGTGATGCCCGACCACAGACAATCCCTCCCCAGAAACCACTTCCTCCCATGAAAGACCCTGCGGATCTGGTGGTGACGGAGGGGGTGAGGGGTGTTCACAGTCAGCGATCATTTCATGAGCGCCTAGCGGGCCAGGCCAAGTGCGAGGCATTTCCTTATCTTGTTCCATTTCATCCTCACTATGACGCACTTCAGGCACTCATGTTCCCATTTTACAGACAAGAAAACCATGCCTCAGAGAAGAGCTCTACCTGCCCAGGTTTACCAGCCAGGAAGCCACAGAGCTAGAATGTTCCCCCAGGCCAAACCTCAAGCCCATGCCATGTTCTTCCTAGCACATTGTCTCTATTTTTCACATCATGTCTCTTTTATCCCTGCCCCTAACTCTGCAAAAAAGACGTTATTCCCATTTTACAGGTGGACTAAGTGAATGAGTCCGTGGAGGTGTCCCTGTGTGACAGATGAGGATTCTGCGGCTCAGGGAGGTGAAGTGTCAGAATTTGAACTCGGGCCCACGGACTTGCCACTACTCCCCAGCAGCGCCAGGAAGATAGTGGGAGTGGTTACAAGTGGGAGCAATCTGGAATGTCAAACTTTGCCCATTTCCTTGGCTGGTACAAATTGAAAGAATCTAAAACTCCTCAGGTTCCTGTAGGGAAAGATTCTTGCCTTGGGGGTCAGACCCAATGTCCTCTGGGAGCTGAACGTCTCTGCTGCCGCTTAAACCCTTCACAGATCTGAATCAAGAGAGGCGCCCCTCCCTTCTTGGCGGCCACCAGCCTCAGCCCTGCTCTCCCCTTGGATCTCCATTCCCTGGGCAAAGCAATCCAGCTTTTAATTAAATTCTCTGGTTAGAAGTTAAGGCTGAGGAAAACAAACAGTGACTCCTCTCCTGTGGGACCTGTCTTCTCCCTGCTCAGAGGTTTAATGCTGGAGATGGTATCACTGGCCGCCCGTGGGACAGCCATTCCTCACTGCGCTGGGGAATTTCCTGTTGGCTGCTTCTAGAGGAAATTGCGAAGGGAGGTGCGGGGATGTTATCAGGAGTGTGGGTGCTGTGTTCCAGTTAGAGTGAGGGGGGCAGTGAGGGTGAGAAGGTGGCACAGACGGTGGAAGAGTAGTGAGAGGCACTGAGATACGGGCTCAGGGACATCTGGGCACTTGTCCCCAAGGACAGCAGACACCTGATCCCATGCACCCCCCCTTCCTAGGTGACTCCCATTCTCCCCTGAACACACTCTAATGGACACAAGGAACCACAGGGAGCTGGAAAGAGCACTAAACTACGAGTCAGAAAGTACACGGTCTAGTCCAGATCTGTTATCAACTCACTTTGTGACTAGTTAATCATCATCAGAGCAAAATGTGCTGTGAGATTACATGTTCAGTGTTATGCGAAACCCCCCACATGAATGATCTTACTTAATTCTCACAATTTTATCCCCGTTTCTCAAAGAAAATGAGGAACAAAGAGGTTAAGGGACTGACCCAAAGGCACACAGCTGGCAAGTCATAGAGCTGAGATTCAAACCAAGTGGTCTGTCTCCAGAGCCCAAAGCTCTTGATCATACTCTCCAGTCAATTCCTCCTTGTAGGTCTCATCTGTAAGTTGACAGGATCAATATACTTGAACTTCAAAGGCCCTTCCAGCTCTGACAATCTGTGCCGTGTTCAACATTCACTGTATTGCCAGGCACTGGTCTGGGGATACAAAGATAAGTAAGGCTTCACCTCTGTCCTCAGGTTATAAACTCCTTGACAGTAGAAATCACATCTTGATTATCCTTGCCGGCCCCACACCACTTACCACAGTGCTGTGCAAAGAGAAGGTGTTCAAAATATTTGTTCACGAGACACGTGATTCATGGTGAGAAGCACGGCTTGTGGAGTCAGATATAACTGAAGTCCCATCCTGTCACTCTGCTTGCAAGAAAAAGTCACTTCACTTCTGTGTCTGTTTCTTCATCTAGTGGCCATACACAGTAGTCCTTCCTCACTGGGTTGTGGAGAGGATAATAATGTGTGTTGAGCACTTAGTATAGTGCCTGGCACATAAAAACTACTCAATAAATATTGCTTCCTTTCCTGCTTGGATTCTCCATCCTCCCCTTTGCCCTTGTCACTAGCAGGGAAGTGCCCTCTTTGTGAATCAATTTCCATTGGGAGCAGGCAGCAAACTTGCTCAGCCTACTTGGGAGCAGCAAGGAAGGAGGAAAGCAGGGAGAAAGTTGGGTTCCTGGCTCCCTGAAAAACCCTTGCCTGGATTCTGATTCCCATGCAGCCCCTGATCCTAACTGATGCAGATGTCCCTTCTGTCTAGACAGATCTCCCCTGAAGAAATTGCAAACCACAGACTGTCGGGTGACAAACCCTGCTCCAGACACTAATCCCCCGACACACGTTTCATTCAACCCTGTTCAAAAAAGGGCAAGCGTGACTCCCATAGAGTCTCCCACCTCTCAAGCAGAGGAGACTCTTTGGGATCTGGGTGGCTTCTTTCCTTAATTTACCCAGCCAGCCAACCAGCCAGCCCTCTTTGTTGCATGCCTACGGTGTGCCAGACCCAGTGCTAGGCGTGGGGCATACCTAGGTGAATAAGCCCTCCCCTTCCAAAACCCATAATGTTGGGGGAGATGGACACAAAATAATTCTGAAAGGTATGGCATCCCAAACTGCAATTATAGCCATAGGGAACACTCAGGGAGGGCTTACCGTGTACCAGGTACCGCACTGCATCCTTCACGTGAGCCAACTGAGGCTCATGGAACTGAGGTAACTTGTCCAGGGCTGCACAGCTACTAAGCTGTGAAATTTGGATTTAAACTCAATCTGATCACTGAGTCACACTTTTAACTCCCACTCTGCCATCAGAACTGCACGGGGACACACCACTTCTGTTCAAGAAGAATGGGAGGGAGGGGCACCTGGGTGGCTCAGTCAGTTAAGTTCTGACTTTGGCTCAGTTCATGATCTCACAGTGTGAGTTTCAGCCCTACATTGGGGCCTGTACTGACAGCTCAGAGCCTGGAGCCTACTTTGGATTCTGTGTCCCCCTCTCTCTGTACCCCTCCCTTGCTCATTCTCTCTCTCTCTCTCTCTCTTGCTCTCGCTCTATTTCTCCCTCTCTCAAAAATAAAGGAGAAGGAGTGGAAGAAGAAGAAGTGGAAGAAGAGGAAGAGGAATGGGAGGGACTCTCCAGAGAAGAGGTTTCAGACCTAGGCCTTTAGGGGATGAGTCATGGTAAATCAAGGAGGTATGAAGAATTCTGGAAACAAGAGGGATTCTGACCCATGGAAATGAGGATCAGAACTCTTCATGTGGAAGGAAAGGTTACAGAAGGCAGGGTAGACAGAGTGGGAACAGATAGGGAAGAGCTTGGAATGCCAGAACTGGCAGTCGGGGCCTCTTCAGGAGGGATGGGAGGCACTCGAGGTCTCCACGAGGAATCCCCGTGTGTCAGGAAGCCCGCTCCTGTGCAGCATGGCCCACGGTTGGCNAAGCTGTTCAGGGAATTGCTGCAGGTTTTCTAAGCGCGGGAGCAGGGATGGGGACTGTTTAGAGTTGTTGATGATGCCCATATGGGTATCAGAGGTCAGGGTAGCGGAGATTGCCAATCTGCCGCTGTCCAGCCCTGCCACTTCCTGACTCAGCCTTTCCCTGGCTCCCATGGCTCTCAGGATAAAGCCTGGGGCCCTTCACCTGCCATTCAAGGCTCTTCAAGAGCTGCCTCCTTCCTGCCCCACCAGCCTCATCCTGACCACTTCTCCCTACTCTAGCAATATCTACCGATGTGCAGCTTCCCTAACCAAATTCTTTTCGTAGCGTCCATACCTTTACATGGGCCATTCTTTCTACCAGGAAACCTCTCGGCTCTCCTTCCCCTTCTTTGCTCAGATACCTGCTGCTCACCCTTCAGGCTCAATGCAGGGGTTGCCCTTCCCCCTCCAATCTCTCTCCCTGCCCCCATACGCCCTGCTGTGTGTAATGGCATGTGGGTTTTCCCTCCTGGACTGTTAGCTTCCTGAGACTGGAGATTGAGCTTACTTAACACATCTGCTGGCCCAGGGTGAGAGCTGAGAGGCTGAAGGGAATCATCCCCAGTAGACCCAGACTTTTCCTTTTTCTTTTTCCTTTTTATTAAAAATTTTTTAAAGTTTATGTTTATTTTCGAGAGAGAGAGACCGAGTGCTCGTGGGGGAGGGGCAGACAGAGGGAGACACAGAATCTGTGTCAGCACAGAGCCCCACATGGGGTTCCAACTCACAAACCACGAGATCATGACCCCAGCTAAAGTTGGATGCCCAACCCCCTGAGCCACCCAGGCGCTCCAATCCAGCCTTTTCCTTAAGCCAACTTTCCAGTCATTTACCGTCGCAGGCTGCTTTTGTTGTTAAATGTGTCGGCTTGTTAGAGCATGCTGTTTGTCTCTCTCTTCCCTCAGTGTCTCATCCCTGGTCAGGGCAGCTTCTGGGGCTGTCGGGGTCTTTTCACTGAAGACCCTCACCGGGTGTATTTACTCCATGTGGATTTCCCAACTGTAGGACCTCAGGCTGTGGCCCCAGAGGCAGCGCAGTTATTTCTGCTGTGTAGACAGGACCCCTTCTCCTCTAGGACGGTTTGTCTTGGGGCAGCAGCAGCAGCAGCAGCACCTATTTTGAGAAATGCCTACGTTTGGCATTGTTCCCTCTTCCTATTTCCTAGTTGGGAAAAGAGCCCAGGACCTGAGTAGAGTGAAGGAGTCTGAGGTGTGGCTGCCGATAACTTCTATTCACCAGTGATTTACTTGCTGGAGATTTGCACTAAGACAAAAAGAACGTTTGCATTATTAATGATCATTGATCACAGCCTTCCAAAAATTGAGAGATTGAGAGTGATGGAGGCCCCCGGCCAATGATCGAATGGTAAACCAGGAGGGTGAGGTTGTGGAGAAGGGAGGGGAGGGCCAGGTGGGCAGGGAATTTGTGGAGACAGAGGACAGAGAAGGACGCTAGAAAGTCTAGAGAGGCTGCTGATGGTTCGGTGGGCCAGGTGTCAAAACGGTTGTGCGGGCTGTAAATAACCCGGCGGCAGTGCTGCTGGCCGCCCCTATACCCAGCTAAGGAGACTTCAGGACAAAAACTGTTGTCAGGGACAGAGTCACTTCATAGTGATAAAAGGGTCAATTCAAGAAGACAGAAAAACCCTAATGGTGGATGGAGTACCTAGTAACAAGGCTTCAAAATACAAGAACAGAAGACAAAAAAGCCCAGAAGGAAATGGAAGGTCAGCTCCAGCTGGGCCGTGTGAAACCTGAACCCGAAAGGCCCCCAGCCTGTGCCTCTTCAGTGGACAGTTCTGCTGGTTCTCAGGCCTTCTCTCCGCCCTGGTCGCCAGGGCAGATTCGTCTCAGCACAGGAGCGAGGGAGCCGCCGCTGCCTCTCTGACCTCAACTACCATTCCTTGAGCCCCTCCCGGGGCAGCCTCCGGGGCCGGGAAGGCCGGTTCCCCACATTTCTGCAGGGTCCACGCCCCACCTCCTGCCTCTGCTCAGATGCCACTCTCCCAGCGAAGCCACCACGTCTCTCTCCTCCCCCTGATTCATTTTCTGCCATACCTTTTATTCTACATTTTCTGTTTTACTTATTACAGTCATGTAAGCTCCATTGGGTCCACTTCTGTGTTGTGCACTATGTCCCCAGTGCCTAGAACATGCCTGACACACAGATCACTAGATGTTTGTTACATGGGGGGCGGGGGGGAGAGACAGGGACGGAGGGGAGACGCCAGGCTTTCGGCCCGGGTCTCTGGGCGTGGCCCACCTCCCACCCGCCCACTGCGGACTCAGCCCACCCGCTCTCCCACAGGTGCAGCGCGGGGAGTACGGGGCCAGCGGGTGGCGGCGGGGGCTGGAAGGGGGCAGAGCCTGCGGGGGGCGGGCGGGGGGCCGGGNGGCACCTACGGACGGGAAGCGCGCGCGCGGGGTAGATGGTCCCGGAGGGCGAGTCCGACCCGCGGGGAGCGTCTGGGGGGCGCCGTCCGGGGCCCCGGGACGGAGTGTAGCCGAGACGGCGCCCGGAGGCGGTCGCGGGGTCCCAGGCGCTCGTTCGGGGTGCCCCGCGCCGGAACGAGATCTGGCGGGCCGGGGGGGGAGCTCTGGAGTGGGGGGC
>NW_027532008.1:5870636-5914394 GCF_008692635.1 Crocuta crocuta
CGAGCTCTGGAGTCGGGGGCTGCGACGCCCCCGCGTGGCCCCCGGAGGCGGAGGGAAAATGGGCGCTGCCCCCTGCCGGCCAGGTCTGTGTGCGACGCAGCGCGGGGCCCGTCCTTTTTGGAGGGGAGTTGGACGAGTGTCAGTGTGGAGCCTCGGTTTCCAGACCCCAAGCCCGGCAGGCCCTGACTTGCTTTGTGACCTTGGGCAGGTCACTGCATCTCTTCAGACTTAAGTTTGCACATCTGCACATCTTCTCCCACCCTGCAAGGTCCGTGGGACTGAAGGAGATGCTGTAAGGATGCCTTTTTATAAACTGTAAAGCTCTACCCAAATCCTAGCTAATCACGTAATGTCGGAACTGGAAGGGCACTAAGAAATCCGTTTTGCTGCAGATGGGGAGAGGGGAGAATAAATCTTGCCCAAGGTCGCATTGCCTATAAGAGAATTTAAGACTAAAGTCCCTTGCCTCACCAGCTCTGGGGAAGGTCAGAGATTAAGAGCAGGTGCTCTCCATCAGACTGTCTGTATTAGCAAACCGGGCTTTGGCTATTTACTAGCTGCCTGACCTTGGGAGAGCCCTGAACCTCTTGGAGCCACGGTTTTCTCCCATGTGAAATGGGTTAAGAATGCAGCCTTCCAGGCTTACTGGGCAGATCAAATGTGGTCATTGCTCGGCACAGCACCTGGCCGCAAGCAACAGCTCAGTCATTAGTGGCAGTAATTGCTCTGGTTAGTCAGAGTCCCCTCTCTGTCTCTTCCTTGGAACCAGCCTCCAGTGTTTTCTAATTGAGCCCACATCGCCACTGTGGGCTCCTCTCTGGACTGCAGAGCCACTGGCTGGGGTCTCAGCCTTCCTCACAAGGACATAGAGGGACACTTTACCGACAGTAGCAAGCAAGCCTCTTGGGCAGCTGGGCCTTCTCCAGCCTTTGGTCCTGTGCAGCAGCAAGTGAGGAGAAAAGTGGCATCTAGCTAGGATGCCAGCTAGAGGGTGACAGAAGGGAGGGGATGGCCAGCTGGACATGACTGGCAGGGCGTGGGGCCTCCTCCCCTCCCCATGGTGCCTAGTACAGGCCTGGAAATACAGAGGTGCTTTCTCAGAGTTTGTCAGTTACATGACGGATAAATAATGAGGGTGAATTTACAGGGTCATCCCTTCTCTCTGAGGCCCCAGATGGATGACAGTTCTTGGCGAAGTGATGTGACTATAAGCGGAAATACAGATCCTCAGAGCTGGGAGTTCCTGGGACCCGAGAGGTCCCTCTCACTGCAGATAGCTCCTGTCTGAGGTGCACAGAGGGGCAGGGGTCTGCCAAGGTCACCAGTCCCCTCCAGCAAGCTGAATTCTGCAGACACTGCTCAGTCTTTAACTTTCTCTATCAGCAGCAGACAACCCTGCCTCCCACTCTTTTCCTCTGGACACCCTCTCTTCTGGCTCTTGCGATTTAACACTGTCATATTTTCCCTTTTTCATCTCTTGTTTTCGCAGGTTTATCTTCCTTTCTACAGCCATTAGCTGCTCTGCTCCCCCAGGCCCTCTGCTCTGCTCATACTAGACACTCTCCCTGGGTGATCTCATCCACCCTGTTGGCTTTAGTTACCACCTCTGTGCATGTGACTCATAAAAGTTTGTCTCTAGCTTAGATCTCTCCTCAGGCTGCAGACCCATCTAGGTATTGTCAGCCCCACGGTGTTCTAAGCCCTGGGGATATAGCGATGAGCTAGACAGAAGGTGTGTTTTGGGAGTCGGTGGGGGTGGGAGGGAGACCTGCAATAGATGAACAGAAAACACCAGATAGGCGTAAGTGCTAAAAGAGCATAAAGCAGGGTGATATGATAGAGAAGAGAGCTCCTTGATACTGGCTGGTCAAAGCTTTGCCAAAGAGTTGATATGTAAGTGTGGGGTGGGCAGCCGGTAAGAGGTGAAGTCAGAGAGGTGGCTTGCGGGGCATGGAACGTAGGGCCTTGTAGGTCACAGTGAGGATTTCAGATTTTGTTCTGATACGGGAGCCATCGGAGAGTTTCAGACTAGAGAGAGGGGATGCTAGTACTTCTCCAGGGCTCAGCTGAGCCTCACAAAGGAGTTCTTCTGTATTGATTGCCACAGTCACTGGAGTGCAGTGCGGAGGGAATAGGGAGCTTCTAGCAGTGCGGGGCACAAACAGACCTGCTTAAAGGAGGGAGATGAAAGCTTCTGCTTCATCAGAAAAGGCTTCCTGGAGGAAGTGGCTTTTGAGAAGGGCCTCAGAGAACAGAGAGCACATTACATTAGGTAGGCATGAAGGAAAGATTGCTTTTCCAGGCAAAGGGCAATCAGCCCGAACCAAGATGCCCCAAATGTGTGTGGGGATGTTAAAGGAGAGGAGATAGTACCAGTAGGGGAGTAAGGTCAGACAAGGGAGGAAGTCTGGGCTGTTCGGAGCAAGGCCCTGGGTCTGGCCACTTAGGTGCTGTGCGACCTTGACCTGATTGCATTACCTTGCTTAGCTTCAACGGGCTCATCCTCAAAAGGGAAATGTGAGGGAAGAGAAGGGAGAGGGAGGATGTCAAGTGCTGGGGATGGGTGGGTGGGAACAGGATAGCGGCCACCAAGGAGGAAACAGAAGGGGCTGGTGTGGATGAGGAAGATGGTGGCTTCATTGAGTTTGGGACCTTCCAAACTCCCATGAGTGGTGGAAGGAGTGGACAAGTTTCAGCAAAAAGGAGAGCGTTGGATTTGATCCTGGGAGTGAAGTTGCAGTTGATGAGTGAATGAGGGGTGCCCCACACAGAGGGCACTGGGCTTCCTGACACTCATATACCACTCACCCCCCTCCAGAACTCAAGTCCAGCAGGGAGACAGGCAGTCAGGGCAAGTGAGCCCAGTGGGGTGGGGAGGAAGGAGTGATTAGCTCCACCTCTTGGGTCCAGAGAAACCTCCAGAAAGCATGGAGGAGATGGGAGGAAGGGCATTCCAGGTAGAGGGAATAGCCTAGACAAAGGCTCAGAGGAGGGAGAACCACAGTTTTTGCAGGAAGAGGTCCCAGCCACGCCAGAGGTGGGGTCTTCTGCTGAGTGGAGGTGAACGAGAGGAGGAGAGGAAAGGGCTGGACTCTGAATGGGTCAGGCAACAGGAAGTGAATAAAAAGGACTCAGAACACAGGGAGGGAAAGGTTCTCTCAGTCCTGTGAATAGAGGTCACTTGCTGATTGTATCTGTTCTCCGGCGCTCAGCTCCAGAGCCACTTTCAGAGGGGCTCTCGGGGTGTGGCAGGTCCCTCCTACTTTCCCTGCGGCTCCCTTCATGCTCCGATGTCATCATCATGTCTATGGACCCAGGTTCCAGGAGGGTGTTCCGGGGCGACCGCAAATCTTCCCAGGGTCCACATGTGTTGCTTATGCCAACACGTGGCAGGCTTTAAGTGGACAGCTATTAAATGGATCAGGAAATAGGCTCATAGAGGTTGAGAAGCTTGCCCCAAATCACAGAGCTAGGGAGTGGCAGAGCTGGGAAGCAAATTCAGCCTACCTGAGTCTGAAGCGTGTGCTCCCAACACAGCTGTATCTTGCCTCCCAGCCGGGCGAACAGATGGTGCCTAGCAGGTCTGGATCCTGTAAGCACTAACAAATTCAGTGTTTAATTTCTAGGAAATGAATTCCTATTGTTCATATCTTGTTTATCCAGGCTGGAGAAGACAGCCTCTCGTTTGTCCTGGAAATGATTTCACTCCGTCGGCTCAGGTGCTCTCTGGGGACCCAGATGTGCAGTATGGGAGGTGGCAGGGGGAGCCGCAGGACCCTGGGATGCAGCCCTAAAGGTTTCTGGCAGAGTGTAGTCAGCCCCGCCAGGCTGCTCTGACAATTACGCCCCTAGTATGGAAACTCAGATGGAGGTGACTGGGAGATTTGAAAATGCCAAAAGCATATGGTGTGAAACGGGCACGAGAGCCACCAGATGCTTCTGTCCTGAGTCTCAAGTTCCTGCTGCAAATGGGAGGCAGTGGAAGTAGCACTGATGGGAAACTGAAGACTTGATCTCTGCCTGTAACTCACTGTGTGCTCTTGGGCAAGTGTCTTACCCTCTCTGGGCCTTTCTCCCTATCAGCACCATGAGGGAGTTGGACTAGAGGATTCCTGAGTCCTTCCCGCTCTGACACTCAGATCCTCCTTAAATCCTAGAGCTGACATTGTTCTTATTGCCTGCACAACTCATTGCGGTGCATGGAGCAGCAGCGTCACCTTGTCAGAAATGCAGAATCTCAAGATTTGGTCCCACAGAGTGAGAACCTGGGCTTGTCATGAGATCCCCAGGGAGTGCGTGTGCTCCTTCCGGTGTGAGATGTGCAGCAGTGGCTGTTTCTGCCCTCTCTCTGAGCTGTGCTGAGAAGCCAGGCAGAGGGGTGCGTGCTGAGGGCTGACGGCAGAGCTCATTCCGGTGGGAGTGATGGAGCCTGGCATAGAACAGGTCCCCAGCAAAGAGTTTGTGAGTGTGTGCAGGCTTGTGTGGGGCTATTTGTGCAATGAAGGAGGGAGTGGAACTGACTCATTCACCTTTCCTGAGCGGTGGAGCATGGAGACAGCAAGCTGGGCTCCTATCCTAGATCTGCAGTCTCAGACAAGCCATTTCTCTGAGCCACAATTCTCTGCTCTGGGAAATGGGAATAATACCTATAAGACTGACTTCAGAAGTTGTCCACCTTAAGTGAGTCGATAAAGAAGAAGTGCTTAAAACAGTGCTTGGCATATAACAAGCTCTTAAGAACACCGGCCATTACTTTACTACTACTACCAGTTCAACCCCTGCCCACACAGCAGCACCCTGTACCACCCCAAGTTCCCAGAGGACAGAGTCCCAAAATGACCCCTAGGGGGCGATATCACCCCTGTTAGAACCACTGATTCTAAAGCACCGCTAACCAATAGAAGTAGAAAGCAAGCCAAATTGTATATATAAACCATAGCTTCCTTATCCATTCATCAATTGATGGACATTTACCTCTTTCTATAAAATGGAATACTACTTAACAATGAGAAATAATGAAATCCTGCCATTTGCATCAACGTGGATGGAACTGGAGAGTATTATGCTAAGTAGAATAAGTCAGTCAGAGAAAGACAGATATCGTATGTTTTCACTCCTATGTGGAACTTGAGAAACTTAACAGAAGACCATGGGGGAAGGAAAGGGGAAACGATAGTTACAGAGAGGGAGGGAGGCAAACCATAAGAGACACTTAAATACAGAGAACAAACTGAGGGTTGATGGGGGGGGCGAGGGAGGGGGGAATGGGTGATGGGCACTGAGGAGGGCATTTGTTGCGATGAGCACTGGGTGTTATATGTAAGCGATCAATCACAGGAATCTACCCCCAAAACCAAGAGCACACTGTATTACACTGTATGTTAGCCAACTTGACACTAAATTATATTAAAAAAAAAAAAGAAAACCACAAAGTTAATTTTAGATTTAGAAAATTTAGATGTAGCTGGGTTAAAAGAAGAAAAACATAAAATTAATTTCAATTATATTTTATTTACTTAATAGGTCCAAAATATTATCATGTAACTGATATAAAAATTTGTTAGATATTTTACATTCTTTTTTGAGCTAACTCTCTGAAAGTCAGTGTGTTTTGGGTCACCTGAGTACCTCAGTAGGTCCAATGACTGGCTCTTGATTTTGGCTCAGGTCATGATCTCAGGGTTTGTTGAGATCCCATATAGAGTTCTGTGCTGACAGCATGGAACCTGCTTGGGATTCTCTCTCTCTCTCTCTCTCTCTCTCTCTCTCTCTAAAAATAAGTAAATTAGGGGCGCCTAGGTGGCTCAGTTGGTTAAGTGTCCAACTTTGGCTCAAGTCATGATCTCACGGTTTGTGGGTTTGAGCCCCGTGTCAGGCTCTGTGCTGACAGCTAGCTCAGAGCCTGGAGCCAATCTTTGGATTCTGTGATCTCTCTCTCTCTCTAACCCTCCCCTGTTCATGCTGTATCTCTCTCTCTCAGAAATAAATAAAACATTAATAAAAATTTTTAAATGTTTTAAAAAATAAAAATAAATAAACATAAAAAAAAAAAGGAAATGACATTCAGTGTGTTTTACCCTGTAGCACATCTCATTGGCCACCTTTAAAGCAGTCAGTGGCCATGTATGGCCAAGATAGGCTATTCTTGAGTTTCTCAGTTCTGGCTCTCAGTCCCAGCTGTGTCCCATAGTACCTGTGTGGCCTTGGGCTAGTCATTTTCACCTCTCTAGACCTAAGTTTTCTCGTCTGTAAAATGGGCATATTAACTCTGCCCCAAGGGGTAGTGTTAGAAGCAGACGGTGAGAGTTTAAAACCCCTTTGCCCACTTTCCCACAAGCATGGGAGAATCTAGAATCCTTTATGCAACACACAGTCGTTCAAGGTGGCCCCTTCCCTGCTGAAAGCTGGTAATAACTCAGTGCAAAGCTGAAAGTGCAAAGAAGTTGAGTTCTCATACTTTCCTGGCTGTTGCAAAGGCCTGGGAAACAGGCACCTGTCCTGGACTTTTTAAAGATAACCAGGGATCACCCAGGCCAGTGGTTCTCAATCTCCTCGAAACACTTAGGGAGTTTGGAAAAATTCCAGTGCTTGGGCTCCAGGTGGGGTGAAGACTGGAAATTTGTATTTTTTAAAAAAAATTTGTATGTTTTTAAAATTTTTTTTAATGTTTTATCTATTTTTGAGAGAGAGAGAGAGAGAGAGACAGAGCATGAGCAGGGGAGGATCAGAGAAAGAGGGAGACACAGAATCTGAAACAGGCTCCAGGCCCTGAGCTAGCCATCAGCACAGAGCCTGATGTGGGGCTTGAACCCATGAACCATGAGATCATGACCTGAGCCAAAGTTGGATGCTCAACTGACTGAGCCACCCAGGCATCCCAAGTATTTGTATGTTTTTAAAGCTCCCCTAGGAGATTCTTTTTTTCTAACGTTTATTTTATTTATTTATTTATTTATTTATTTATTTATTTTTTGAGAGAGCACAGATCGGGGAGGAACAGAGAGAGATGGAGACACAGAATCTGAAGCAGGCTCCAGGCTCTGAGCTGTCAGCAGAGACTGATGGCGGCACTCAAATCCACGAACTATAAGATCATGACCTGAACCAAAGTTGGATGCTTAACTGACTGAGCCACCCAGGTGCCCCTCTCCCCTAGAAGATTCTAATGCACAGCCAGAGAATCTCTGATCTGGTCCAACCCTCACATTTTCAAGATGGAGAAACTGAGGCCCAGAGCAAGGGAGTGACTTATCTGAGGCCACAGAGAGTTCATGATAGAACCAAGCAAAAGCTCAGAACTCCCACCTCTCAGGCCAGGCTCTGTTCGCAGAGCCCATTCCTCACCAGTTCAGGGAGACTTTCATAAACAGGTATTGATCTCTAGCTCTGGGTCAGGTGTCAGGGCTGTAGGGTTTAAATAGGTCATGTTCTCTGCACTCCAAGCCCAGTGATGGAGACAGTCCAACATGATAAGAGCTACGGCTGTGGGCAACCAAATACAGGGTCTCTAACCCAAGCTGGGCTGGGGGGAGGTTAGGGAAGGCCTTCTGGGGAGATGCCAGAGCTTAGTCCTGAAGTGTGACTTGTATTAGGCAACCAGAGGGGATACTTTCTAGGCAGAGGACACAGCAGGGACAGAGGTTCCAAGCAGGAAACAGCCCTGGGCACCCTGTGCCATGAAAACTACCAAATCTGTGCCGCTAGAGTGCAAAGGTCACAGCCAGCTGGGTCAGGAGATGATGCTGGAAATGTAAATAAAGACCAGTTCATTAAGGGTCTCTTGGGCCAAGCTATGGAGCTGGGACTGAATTTCAGGTGACTTGGGAGCCACTAGACAATTGTAAAGGTGTGACATGGTCAGATTTTTAGTGAAAGGAAGATTCTGGGTATAATATGGTAAGAGAATGGAGAGGGGCCAGGAGTGGCAGCAGGGAGATGATTAAACCAAAGAAGATGGTGGCCTGAAACAGGAGAGTGGTGGCAAGGGCAGAGAAGGGAGAAAAGGGCCACAGCAGAGTTAGGTTTCTGAGTTAGAATTTAGTAATTCAGCAAATGAGTCAGCTATTGCTGTGTAACAAACCACCCCCAAACTAAATGAATTAAAATGACATTTATTACTACAAGTCATGCATCTGAAGATTGGCTGATTTAATCTGAAATTGGCTGGGCACTTCTGCTGGTTTAGCTGGGCTCACGCATGCATCTGTTGGTCAGTTGAGGAGCTCTGTGCTAGGCTGGCTTCAGCTGGGGCAGTTGGCTGAAGTGGCTCTGCTTCATGTGTCTTCACCTCCTCCAGGGACCAGTGGGCTCGCACATACATGTTCTCATGCAGTGGCAGAGTGCAAGTGGCAACACGCACAGCCTCTTCAACGCTAAATTTGGAACTGGTTCACTGTCATTTCTGCCTCATTCTGTTGACTCGAGCTACTCTGTGCTGAATTCAGACTTGAGGGACAAAGAAATATACCCTTCCTTTAGATGGGGGAAGGTGGAGGCAGCCCAGGGTAGTAGAAGAGCTGAGCCGAGAGGGGTGCCAAACCTCACTATGTGGTCTGGGACAAGACACCTGCCTCTCTCGGCATCAGCAATTTCAGCTGATTAGATTTGATTGCATCATTTAAAATGCTCCTTCTAGGGCGCCTGGGTGGCTGAGTCAGTTAAGCATCCAACTTTGGCTCACGTCATGATCTCTCAGGTCTGTGAGTTTGAACCCCACATTGAGCTCTGTGCTGACAGCTCAGAGCCTGCATGGAGCCTGCTTTGGATTCTGTGTCCCCCTCTCTCTCTGTGCCCCCCCCCCATGCTCTGTCTCTCTCAAATGAATAAACGTTAAAAAAAATTTTTTTTAATAAAAATAAAATGTTCCTTCTAAATCATGTTTGCCAGAAAGGGACTGTTAATTATAACTAACTGTAACTGATGGAACATTTACTATATGGAAGGGCTTTCTGTTCAGCTCACTCAAACATAACAGCAGTTTGAGGTTCATTTTTTTTAAAATTTTTTAAATGTTTTATTTATTTCTAGGAGAGAGAGAGAGAGAGACAGCGTGAGCAGGGGAGGGTCAGAGAGAGAGAGTCACAGACTCTGAAACAGGCTCCAGGCTCTGAGATGGCAGTCACCACAGAGCCTGACGCGGGGCTCGAACCCACGAATCATAAGATCATGACCTGAGCGAAAGTTGGACGCTCAACCGACTAAGCCACCTGGGCGCCCCAGTTCATATTGTTATTGTCCCCATTTTCTTTCTTTCTTCCTTCCTCCCTTCCTTCGTTTAAAAGATTTATTCTTAAGGAATCTCTATACCCAGAGTGGGGCTCTGTACCCAACCCCAAGATCAAGACTCTCACACTTCACTGACAAAGTTAGCCAGGCGCCCTTCATCCCCATTTTCCGCCTGAAGAAACGGCTCAAAGAAGTTAAGTGACAAGCCCAGGGCCTCCTTTTGACCAGTAGAACTGGTGGCTAAGGTTCTTAGGCATTTAACCACTACTTTTTTGGGGGTAAAAGCTTTACAAAAACAAAAGTGCCCAAACACATGTGTGCAGTCTGATGAACTTTCAAAGGTGAACACACTCGGCTCAAGAAATAGAACGTGCCCCGGGCACCTGGATGGCTTAGTCGGTTAAGCCTCTGACTTCGGCTCAGGTCATGAGCTCACAGTTCATGGGTTCGAGCCCTGCATCGGGCTCTGTGCTGACAGCTAGCTCAGAGCCTGGAACCTGCTTCAGATTCTGTGTCTCCCTCTCTCTCTGACCCTCCCCTGCTCATGCTGTCTCTCTCTCTCTCAGAAATAAATTAAAAATAAAAAAAAATAGAGCGTGCCCTTCACCCAGAAGTCCTCTCATGCCCCCTCCCGGTCACCGCATCCCCGGCCTCGAGGGCAACACTCTCGCATGACTCCCATCTGTGTGGGTCAGTTTTGCCTGTTCTTGAACTTTATGAAGTTTGAATCACATGTGGTATCACAATGTCGGGCATAAGAAGCTTCTTCCATGTGGTCGCATGTACTGGTAGCTGGCGCTCCTTCCCATTGATGCGTAACAATCTGCTGGATGGATACACCACCGTCATTTGTCCCTGCTACCGCTGATGTCTGTTTGAGTAGTTTTCAGTTTATGGTTGTTAAATAGTGCCTGTGTGAACAATTCTTGCACAAATGTTTAGGTGGGTGTCCACGCATGTTAATCTATTACACGCATGTAATAGAGCTGGGCGTGAAGGTTTTTCAGCGGTTTGGCTATGTTTTATTTTCTACGTTTTTCAGATTTTATAGTTAGAGAAGTGGGTGAAAGATTGACTCACTCGAGATACTAATTAGAAGTCAAAACTTGCACTCAGATACACAAGCACATACATACCCATGTTAACACTTTCCTAATCTTACCCACATATATTATTTCATGCTCCTAACAGCCCCAGGAGATAAAGTTGATACTGTGATTTCATGGAGGAGGAAACTAAGACTGAGGAAGGTCCCGTGTCCTAGAGAGAAGGAGATGATACAAAGCTGTGGATGTGCTTTGTAAAATACAAAGCACTCTGGGGTGCCTGGGTGGCTCACTTGGCTAAGTGTCCTCCTTTGGCTGAGGTCATGATCTCACGTTTCATGGGTCTGAGCAATGCGTCGGGCTCTGTGCTGACAGCTCAGAGCCTGGAGCCTGCCTTGGATTCTGTGATTCTCTCTCTCTCTGCCCCTCCCCCGCTCTAGCTCTCTCTCTCTCTCTCCCTCGCTCCCTCCCTCTCTCCCCCTCCCTCTCTGAAAAATAAATAAGCATTAAAAAAATTTTTTTTTACAAATAGGTTATTGTCAAGTTGGTTTCCATATAACACCCAGTGCTCATCCCCACAAGTGCCCTCCTCCATGCCCATCTCCCCCCTCCCCGCTCACACCCATCAGTCCTCAGTATGTTCTCAGCATTCAAGAGTCTTTCATGGTTTGCCGCTCTCCCTCTGGCCCACTATTTCCCCCCTTCTCCCCCTTGGTCCTCTGTTAATTTCCTCCAAATCATCCTATATGTGCAAACATATGGTATTTGTCCTTCTCTGCCTGACTTATTTCGCTCAGCATAACACCCTCAAGGTCCTAAAAACATTTTTTTAACAAAATGTGAAGCACTCTTCAGATTCGTGGAGAATGATTTCCTCATCCAGGGCTCACTCAGCCATGCCACATAGCTTTTAGAGAAAGATCAGACAAGAATTTCTCTGGGGGGTGTTTTTCCTACTGCAACTAATCTTTATCACAGAGCCCTGGGTTTTTGGTGTTTTTTTTTTTTTTTTTTTTAAAAACAATGNACATGAAACCTATATATCCTCTTGGTTTCTGGCAAGGTTTTATGATTCCATTAAAGATCCTTCAGAGAGGGGAGGTGACTGATCTCTCCGCAAACCGAATGAGCAGCTGGGTAGGAAACCCTTGTTAAGCCGGCTACAAAGAGCCCCTGCTAGGGACCCGCCACTGCCTGAGCATGTATCCCTCCCACTGAATCCACAGAGCAGTTCTGGGAGAAAGGTGCTATTACCCCAATTTACAGATGAAGAAGAAAGCCCAGGAGGTGAGATGCCTTGTCTCCATCTCACAGTTGGGATTGTTTGGAGAGGGAGGAACCCGGAAATCCTGGGTCTTATTACTGCTTCTCGGGGCCTGTGGGACTGTTGTTTCTCAGTCCATTTGAACTGGCTCAACTAGGAAAAGTATGAGCTGGTACAAACGAGGTTTCCTGGGTACAGAAGTAGCTCATGGACATCCGAGAATAGGAAGGAGTGCAATTGGGTCTGGAAGGTTCCTTTCTCCTCCTCTCTTGAGGTAGGTGGTTCACCTGTCTCTGTTCTTTCCTCTGTTCACTCCCTTCTAACTCTCTCTGCAGACCTGTTTTCTTACTTACCATGGCTTTTCTGCTGTCCCCAAACTTGCCTTGGTCATGGCTGTGGCCAGATGTCAGCCTCAGGACCCTTAACTTGCAGTTTGTTCCCCTTCCGTCATCAATCCACTCAGCTGCTCACGGGCTACTTGCTAAATTCCCAAGAGAGAATCTGGTTGGTTCATTTGGAGTCACATGTCACCCTGGCCCAATCAGCTGTGGGTATAGGTGGTCTGTGGAGCAAGTTGAGACTGAGACTCTGCTTTTTTCCCCTCCATCTCACAGCAGGGATGCTAGAGCTGGGGGTGTATGGCGAAGATGGGGTCTGTGTAATCGGGACTCGGGCCAAGATGCTGCTGGGCTGAGAAGAGTCCTCACTGCTGCCATGATGGCTCCTGGGAGTGTGGTGGGCAGGGGAGAAGCTCCCTGGTATGGCTGGTACTTCTGACAGTGGCAGACATCATTCACTGAAATGGACATTGATGACTTGCTAGACAGTGGACAGAAGAGACTTTGTTGCTTGCAGACCTGAATATGGTCAGACACATCGTAGAGAAACCAGAGAACTCCTCATTCACTATGTCAGGCATTTGGATCCATGATCTTATCAGTTCACCCCCAAGCTCCTCTAAGGAATGGATTATCATCTCCATCACTGAGGCTGTGCAGGCCCAGAGAGCTTAAATGACTTACCCAGTGGCCAAAGCAAGAAAAGGGACAGCAGGAATTGGAACCTGATCCTGCCTGACTTGAAATGTATACTTTCAGCCATTGCCCGCCATATTTGTTACTCTCATTACACTTGTTCAGGTCTCTACAATTTAATGCACATTACATACATACATGATCTTATTGGAAGTGCTAAACACCCTTTGGGGCAGCATAGCCATGCTTATGTTCCCATTTTACCAAGGAAGAAATTGAGGATGAAAGAGAAGTCATGTCTCACCTTGGTCACTGGCTGGTCAGTGGCAGAGCTGGGGCCAGAACCCAGATCTTCCAAATTCAAATGTATCAACAGGTATTAGTGTATCAAAAAGTATCAGTGCTATTGCAGGTAGTATGGTTCTTTTTTTTTTAACAGTGTACAAAACTGATTGTTTAAGAAAAATTACAAATCTATTATTCCCTACAAAACAATATATCTATAAGAAACATATGGTTCAAAGAATAATAATAAACATCTATGTACCTTCCACCACCTTAAAAAATAGAACATCAAGGGGGGGTGCCTGGGTGGCTCAGTTGGCTGGGCATCCGACTTCATCTCAGGTCATGATCTCTTAGTCTGTGAGTTGAAGCCCTGTGTCAGGCTCTGCACTGACAGCCCAGATCTGGAGCCTGCTTCAGATTCTGTCTCTCTCTCTCTCTGCCCCCCCCATTTACACTCTGTCTCTCTCTCTCTCAAAAATAAAATAAAAACATTAAAAAAATTTTTGTAAATAGAACATCATCGATATCTTTCAACCCCCCCCCAACCACATTCCTGCATTCTCTCCCCTCCAGGGGGTGACTGCAATCCTGGATTTTATATTTAATATTTCCTTGTTTTTCCTTATGGCTTTGCCACATATATTTGTATGTCGAAACAGTGTGTTTCTTCTTACGTGTTTTTGGCTTTGGCACTAAGCGTTGTGGGTGAGACACACCCACTTAGATGCATGTGGCTTTGGCTTACATAGGTTTGCTTCTCCATGGTCCTGTCAGAGCAATACCCCACGTTCTACCGCTCTGATGTGGATGGATGTCTGGGCTGTTTCTAGTTGTTTGCTTCCAGTCAACGCCACTGTGGCCGTTCATGTTCCTCTCTGCCAGTGAGCACAGAGAACAGTTTCTCTGCCGTGTGTGAATTACCGGGTGGTGAGGTAATCATTGCATCTTTTGCTTTATGAGATAATATCAGATTGTTTGCTAATGAGGTTCCTCCACTTCACACTTTACTAGTGGTAGGTGACAATTCCTGTTGGTCCACACCCTCACCAAATGACGTGACATGACAGATTCAAAATGTTTTACCTGTTTGCTGGGTGAACATGGTATCTCACTGTTTGTTTGTTTTTAGTTTATTTCTTTATTTTGAGAGAGACAGCGTGAACAGGAGAGGGGCAGAGAGAGAGAGAGAGAGAGAGAGAGAGAGAGAGAATCCCAAGCAGGCTCTGCACTGCCATCACGGAGCCCGACTCAGGGCTTGAACACACAAACAGTGGGATGGTGACCTGAGCCCAAATCAAGAGTCAGACGCTTAACCAACAGAGGCACCCAGGTGCCCCCTCATTGTTGTTTTAATTTGTTTTAACCAGTTTCACTCCTGGAAGCACATCTAGTATTTGGAGGTGTGATAGGGGACGTAGTTGCTTAGAGAGCTACAGTCTTTATCTCCGAAGGTGGCTGGGCTATGGGACGTGCCCCCAACTTTGTTCAGGGCAGGGAAGAACAGCAGTCAGGAAAGGAGGGAGGCAGCCTCGGAATCGTGTGGCTTCCCTCAGAATTCCAGCCTAGCATTCCTGACCAAGGCAAGCCACCCAGTCCTTCCTGAGATGTCACCCACTAGCCTCCCAGGCCTTTCTGAGCCCACGCCTTTCACTGAATGAGGTCATTGGAATGCCTGAAACTCAAGGGGTGACCGCAGGGGTTTGTGGGGCAGGCATACAGCCTTCTGTGAGAAAAGACTGCACCTAGTCTGTCCGGAAAGAAGAAGATTCCAAACAGTCCAACCCAACTTCACATTTTCCATGTGAGCCAAAGAGGGAGGAAAGCCAGAGGCTTCTGAGGTAGAGGATGGAGTGAGGGGGTCGGGAGAGGCCAGCATTTTCACCTATAGCTCCATGAGGCCCCAGACCAGTTTCACTTCTGGAAGCACATGTGCCTTAAGGCTTTTCTTCCTGATCGAGGCAGCATAAAGAATGGAAATTTCAAGAGCGGCTCTGGACCCAGTTTTTCCACTTCCACCTGAGTGACCTTGGGCAGGTCATGTCACCTCTCTGAGTACGGGCAGCTCATTTGTAAGGTGGGGCCATACCGCCCACCTCACAGGGGTGACTCTTGGCCCCAGGGCTAGCTCCGTGCCTGGAACAGAGCAAGAGCTCATGAAAGACATAATAATAATACCCTTCAAGCTTTGGGAATGTTTTTAAGCAGGTGGTTTAAGATTGGTTTTCTTAACTTGAGACTGTTACCCCTCCTCTGGGAAGATATTTTAAAAATATTTTTTTAATTTTATTTTGTTTTTTGGGGTTTTTTTACGTTTTAAAAAATGTTTTTATTTATTTTTGAGAGAGAGAGAGACAGCGTGAGCAGGGGAGGGTCAGAGAGAGAAGGAGATACAGAATCTGAAATAGGCTCCAGGATCTGAGCTAGCTGTCAGCACAGAGCCTGACATGGGGCTCGAACCCACGAACCATGAGATCATGACCTAAGCTGAAATCGGACGCTTAACCGACTGAGTCACCCAGGCGCCCCTAATATTTATTATTTTGAGAGAGAGAGAGTGTGTGTGTGTTCAAGCAGAGGAGGGTCAGAGAGAGGAGACACAGAATCTGAAGCAGGCTTCAGGCTCTGACCTGTCAGCACAGAGCCTGACATGGGACTCGAACTCATGAATCACAAGATCATGACCTGAGACACTTAAGCAACTGAGCTGCCCAGGTGCCCCTAGGTGCCCCTAGGAAGATTTTGTTTTGTTTTGTTTAAGATGAAATCACAGTTTGAGCAGTGGAAAGGAAACTACAGCATTGCAGGGTGTGGTTCTTAATGATTTAAAAATCAGTCAGTCAACAGACATAGATTGAGCTTTCCCCACAAATCCCTGAGCCACGCTGTAGGGATGGGGAGTCAGATGGTAATGACTCTTGATATCTCTCAGTGTTTACTGGGTTTGGAAGGCTAGCCTTGCCAGGAATGACAGAAGCCTACTGAAGCCCTGGGAGGCGGGTGGGGAGGCCATTTGTTTTGAGGACAAACTCTGAGACTCAGAAAGGGGTAAGGGACTTGCCCAAGGTCCTACATGATTGGGGGTGGGCAGAAAACAGGGATTGGAGCCCAGATGGCCCCACCCAAGCCAGGCTATCCCCTGTACTCAGCTGCCTCCTACCTCTGGTGCCAGCTACCTCCTGAGCCATCTCTCTACCTCACCTCTGCTCTCTGCGCTGCAGTCACCTGGGCTTTTTGCCATGCCTTGCACTTTCTGACCTCTGGGCCTTTGCCCTTGCCTTTCCAGCCACCAGGAATGCCATCCCTCCTGACTTTGACTATTGAAACCCTTCTCCTTAATAAATGGCTTAATGTAGCCACCCAGTGGAGCAATATGTGGCCCTTAAGAATGATGTTGCGAGAATGATTGATGGAACAAGGTTCAAAATATATTAAGTTGAAAAACATACAAACTATGAGACAAATTTATACCTAGTCATAATCACATTTATTAAAACATTTTTTTTAACATCTATTTATTTTTGAGAGACAGAGCACAAGCAGGGGAGGGGCAGAGAGAGAGGGAGACACAGAATTCAAAGCAGGCTCTAGGTTCTGAGCTGTCAGCACAGAGCCCGATGCAGGGCTCGAACCCACAAGCCATGAGATCACTGCCTGAGCCAAAGTTGGATGCTTAACCGACTCAGCCACCCAGGGGCTCCCATAATCACATTTTAAAAGCGTGTATATATAAAGATGCCTGGCCAGCTCCATCCCAGGGTCCTTGAGCCAACCTGTTTGCTTCCCCTGCCAGGGTTTTGAATCCTCTCAGGGTGGGACTGGAAGAAATCAAATGAATAATTCCTGATGGAGTTCTAACATTCCATACAAGGCAGGGATAGGAGTGGGGATGGGACTAAGGAGTCTTGGTACTCTTCTTGTGAACCCTGTATACCAGGGGCTTCCACGGGCTCCACAGACTTCAGCTGGAGTCATGCCAGAGACGGGCCTTGCACAGAGTGGCCTCTGGTTTGCCTCACCCTGATCACCGATACCAGAGGCCTCAAGCTCCAAGAACCCCCCATCCTCCAAAACTGAAACTCAGATTCAAGCCGAGAGGGACACAGAAGAGAAAATGAGTCTTCAAAGTTTTTTTGTGACCAAACTGCCAGTTTCCACTTAGAAAACTGAATACATTTTCTGTATTTGAATTCTCACTGTGAAAAATGCTTAGGGTTTTCGTTTTCACAATTGACCTCCTTGCTAACCAAAAGGTGTTTCTGTTTTTGCTTTTGTGTTTGTTTTAAGAATCACGCATACTTGGGGCGCCTGGGTGGCTTAGTCGGTTGAGCATCCGACTTTCGCTTAGGTCATGATCTCGTGGTTTGTGGGTTCGAGCCCCGCGTTGGGCTTTGCGCTGACAGCCAGCTCAGAGCCTGGAGCCTGTTTCAGAGTCTGTGTCTCCCTCTCTCTCTAACCCTCCCCTGCTCACGCTGTGTCTCTCTCTCTCCTAGAAATAAATAAAAATATTTTTTAAAAAATCATGCATACTCTAGGAAATTTGGAAAATTTTTATGAATAGAGGAAAGGTCACCTCTCCCTCCCCAATTCCTAGAGAAAAACATTGTAAAAATGTGGTCTCTTTCCTGGTGACCTTCCCCCCCACCCATGCATGGAGTTATTTTTGTTTACTTTTCATTGTTGCTGAGAAAATAAAATGGTGATTTCTTATTCATAACTTACAAAGCTGATTTCATGTATTTATAACAAGACTATGATGCTTCCAACAGCCATGTCCCCTCTGGGAATTGTGGGGGTGGGGCACATTGCCCTCCCCTGTATTCTCCTGACGCTTTTTTACAATGCCAGTTTCACTGCACCATTGCCAGCACTAAGCAGTATGTTTTTATTTTTTCTTTTTATTTCTTTTTAATGTTTTTTATTTATTTCTAGGAGAGAGAGAGAGACAGCATGAGCAGGGGAGGGTCAGAAAGAGAGGGAGTCACAGACTCTGAAAGAGGCTCCAGGCTCTGAGCTAGCAGTCAGCACAGAGCCCGACACGGGGCTCGAACCCACGAACCGCGAGATCATGACCTGAGTGAAAGCCGGACGCTTAACCGACTAAGCCACCCAGGCGCCCCTAAGCAGTATGTTTTTAAACTTACGGTTAATCTCAAGCGTTTAAAGTGTCCTTCTAAAACCTAACTCTTTCCTTTTTTTTTTTTCTTTTTTTTCTTTTTTAAGCCCCAGAGCTCTGAACATGTGCCCTTCTCGATGAACTCACAGTGATCCATTTGTTTTACCTTCTAGCTCATGCATACTTCAGGTCTTGGTAACGAGAATGTTTTGTCTATTCAGGCTCAAAATGACCAGTGGGACAGGAAGCAATGTTAAGTGCCACGTGATGTATCAAGATGAACCTGGGGCAACGGTAGCTGGTGACTGGAATGCTTCCCTGAATCTGCTGGTACTTCTTTTTTGTCACTAGTTTTAAAAGCTCCCCAGAGGAAACCTGAAATCTAGACTCTTCTCAGAATAGGATGGGGGAAATTCTGAAGTTTTCATTAAACACATTTATCCCTCAAGCTTTGGAAGGAGCCAAAATGCCAAAACCAAGAATCCCAAAGCATTGCCTACACTGGTGTGATGCCCTGATAAATGTCTAACAAATTCAGCATGTGTCCGCTGGGCTTGACCCTCTGCTGGGCAGAGTTTCAGAATAGTGAGACATCTTGGGATTCATCCCATTTAGGAAAGACCTTTTTAACTACCAGCTGTCACCTCCATGTTCTTCAGATGGCCAAGTCTTCTTGAGGTCCTTTCACTGTGGTCTGTTCTGATGGAAGGTTCCACCAGCGTGCAACAGAAGGATGACCTTGTTCTGTAAGCAGGACAATTGTGAAAGGAGCCGGGAGTGTTGAAGTCTATGGGAAGAGAGAGCCACCTAGAATGTCCCCGCCAAACCAGTCACTGGAAGACCTTCTCCAGGAGGCCTCCAACAGATCCCTGAATGCTACAGAAACCCCAGAGACTTGGGGTCCAGGGACCCTCCAGGCCCTCAAGATCTCTCTTGCTCTGCTCCTTTCCATCATCACACTGGCCACAGTCCTTTCCAATGCCTTTGTGCTTACCACCATCGTCCTCACCAGTAAGCTCCACACCCCAGCTAACTATCTCATTGGCTCCCTGGCCATGACTGACCTACTGGTTTCCATCTGGGTCATGCCCATCAGCATCGCCTATACCATCACCCACACCTGGAGCTTTGGCCAAATCCTGTGTGACATCTGGCTGTCTTCTGATATCACGTGCTGCACGGCCTCAATCCTGCATCTCTGTGCCATTGCTCTGGACAGGTACTGGGCCATCACTGATGCCCTGGAGTATAGTAAACGCCGGACAGCGGGCCGTGCAGCTGCCATGATTGCCACCGTCTGGGTCATCTCCATCTGCATCTCCATCCCACCACTCTTCTGGCGGCAGGCCAAAGCTCACGAAGAGATATCGGACTGCCTGGTGAGCACATCTCAGATCTCTTACACCATCTACTCTACTTGCGGGGCCTTCTACATCCCATCTGTGCTGCTCATCATCCTCTATGGCCGCATCTACATGGCCGCCCGGAACCGCATCCTGAATCCGCCTTCGCTCTATGGGAAGCGCTTCACCACGGCTCATCTCATCACAGGCTCTGCGGGGTCCTCGCTCTGCTCCCTCAGCTCCAGCCTCCACGAGGGGCACTCCCATGCGGCCGGCTCCCCTCTCTTCTTCAACCACGTGAAAATCAAGCTGGCTGATAGTGTCTTGGAGCGCAAGAGGATTTCCGCCGCACGAGAAAGGAAAGCCACTAAGACCCTGGGGATCATTCTGGGGGCCTTCATTGTCTGCTGGCTGCCCTTCTTTGTTGTATCCCTGGTCCTTCCCATCTGCAGGGACTCCTGCTGGCTCCACCCAGTGCTCTTTGACTTCTTCACCTGGCTAGGCTATTTAAACTCCCTCATCAATCCAATAATATATACTGTGTTTAACAAAGAGTTTCGGCAAGCGTTTCAGAAAGTGGTCCATTTCCGGAAAGCCTCCTAGCCTTATTTGGTGGTGACTCTTGTTATCTTCTGTGACCTGTAACCCAACTGGAATTGTCTTGTTTGTTTCTCCAGAGATGTGGGTCAATCTTGGTCTCCTGGGTTTTGGTTCCAAGAGAATTGTTCGGTGTTCTCTTCCTCCTGTTGTCTTCTTGACTTCGGTTCCACCAAAAGCTTTGTGAAGGGAGGCAAGACCGAAGAGTCCACTTATTATTCCAATATTTTCACGGCTCCTCTCTGTTGGAAGAAATGCAACCACAGAATTCCCCATTGATTCAATTCAGATGGGAAGCTGTCTGACTCTGTACAAAGACCCCAGGTTCAAATGGGGGGCTTTCTGGTTTACCTAAGTTTTGTATGGAGCTCAGAGTAGGGTAGATGAGGTGAATGACCTGAGCCGAAAGAGAATTTGGAGTCAGGATGGAGGGATCTCCATTCCATGTGGAACCTTGATTGGAAAATGGCATCCAGATCAACTATCATATATCCTTCCTCCTTCCCCAGTATCTCTTTACCACCTTAACGTTCTTAAAAGTTAAGACCCACAATCACCCTCAGTGAAGATGATCGACAAGCTTTGGACCCACCAAGCTTTGAATGGGACACCATTCTGAATTTTGTTTTCTGAATTTTTTTTTTACATCCTGTTCTCATGAGAGATCTTAAGATGTTGAGTCTTGTCAAATAAAAAGCATGAGATGTCATGGTCAGAAAAGTCTTTGGGTAATCTCTCCCCTCTCCCTGGATGTAGAATGGAGTTCTACCAGTTCACATCAGTCTCTGGTATTTATTGAGCACGTACCACAGGCCAGGTCCTGTGCCAAAATCCTGGCATCTGTTATCTCAGTAGAGCCCTAATACTATGAAAGCCTGTCTCATATAATGATTAAAGCTGAGGGCCTGATGCCTCAGTTCAAATCCAAGTACTACCAATTTCTAGCAAGGTGGCCTTGGACAAGTTTCTTAATCCTTCTTTGTCTCACTTTCCTCAACTGTAAAATGGGAAGAATAATAGGTAGGTTACTATATAAAAATAATAGGCACGATTTATTGAGTGCCTACAGTGCTCCTTGTGCACATTTTCTTGTTTATGCTTCATTCCCATTTTTATAAATGCAGTAAAGAAATGTTCATATTGTTAGAGAAGATTTCATAAAGAGGGGACCCTTCAGCAGACTCCCAAAAGATGGGCTCGTGTGGAATAGGAGGCTAAGGAAGGGGAGATGTGATGAGGCCTCTTGGGAGAGACGGAGCAGAGCAAAGGAAGGTCAAAAGGTCACACCAGGTGGAGGAAAGAACAGGAACAGAGACTGGGAGGTCTGCACTGCTCAGTGGGATCTCTGGGTTCAGGGAGAAGAATGAGAGCCAGGAATATGGGATATCAGGAAGAAGGGAAAAGAAGGATGCCAAAATGGGGTGGGCGGGCATACAGAGAAGTCTTGTGCTGACCTTGAGGTTCCTGCTGGACACCTCACAACATGCTCCCTGGACCATCTGCATTAGATACAGGGAGCTTGTTAACAGTGGGTTCCTGGGCCCCAATTCAGATCCATTAAATCAGATCTCTGGTGGTGAGACCCAGGAATCTGCATTTAAATAAGCCTCTCAATCTAACATTTGGGAACCACTATATTAGCATATTGCTCTCCCTGTGTCCCTGAACCCAGAGACACCTCTTAGCAGGCTCATTGACCTCCTCTACATCTGGCATGCCCTTCCCTACCTTCCTTTAAGGCTATGCTCTTTCCCATCTCCTCCATCTTACATTGGGACAGGAAGTTTATCTCAGTGGACATAGGCTTTGAAATCAGAAACAGCCAGAATTGAATCCTAGTTCTGCCGTTTATCAGCTGTGTGATCTAGGGCAAGTCACCTAACCTCTCTGTGTTCCAATTTCTTCATCTATTAAATGGAGTTGTCAGTATCTAAGCTATGGGATTTTTGTTGGGATTAAATGAGGTGGTAATTATAAAATGCTTTGCACAGGAGCATCTGGGTATCTCAGTTAGTTAAGCATCCAACTCTTGATTTTGGCTCAGGTCATGATCTCACGGTTTGTGAGATAGAGCCGTACATCAGGCTGTACACTGACAATGTGGAACCTGCTTGGGATTCTCTCTCTCCCTCTCTCTCTCTGCCCTTCTCTCTCTCTCTCTCTCTCAAAATAAAAAAAAGTGCTTTGCACAGTGTCTGGCACATAAGTGCTCAGTAAAATGTCATCTGTTACTATTTGAGAGCTTTGAGCCAATTACAAAAGAAGCTGAAAAGCCACCTACTCAGAGGCCTTCCCTATCTAGAACAAAAGTTTGATAAACCTTCTAAAACATAGCTTTATTGAGACATAACTCATACACCAAATAATTCACCCAATGAAAGTATACAATATGATGCCCTTTAGTATATTCAGGGTTATAGGCCCATCAACACCATCAGTTCATGACCCCAAAAAGAAACCCTGTACCCTTTAGCCAACACTCCCTAGCCTCCCTGGCCCGAGACAGTCACTAATCTGTTGTCTGTCTCTATAGATGCCTATTCTGGATGTGTCACATGCATGGAATCACACAATCTGTGCTCTTTCGTGGCTGGCTTTTTGTTTGTGTGTTTGTTTTTGAGCGAGAGCTAAACAGAGTGTGAGTGGGGAAGGGGGAGAGAGAGAGGAGAGACACAGAATCTGAAGCAGCTCCAGGCTCTCAGCTGTCAGCACAGAGCCCGACACGGGGCTCAGACTCACAAACTGCGAAATCATGACCTGAGCCAAAGTCGGACACTTGACCAACTGAGCCACCCAGGCGCCCCTATGGCTAACTTCTTTCATTCGGCATAGTGTTTTCACAGCTCCCCCATATTGTAGCACGTGTCACTATTTCTTTTTATTGTCAGCTAATATTCAGTTGTATGGCTATACTACATTTTACTTATTCATCCATTGATGGGCATATGGGTTATTTCTCCTTTTTTCCATTATGAGAAATGCTGCTATGAATATCCTTGTACAAATTTTTGTGTGGACACGTGCTTTCATTTCCCTTGGGCACACACCCTGGGCTGGGATTGCTGGGTCCTGTGGTAACTCCGTGTTCACCCTTATGAGGAACGGCCTGACTGTTTTCCAAAATGGTTGCACCATTTTACATTCCCTTTGGCAGCGCATGAGGCTGCAATTTGTCCACATCCTCACTGGTACTTGGGATTGTCCATCTTTTTTGATGATTGCCATTCTATTGGGTGTGAAGTGACACCTTATCGGAAAGGCAAACTTTTTTAAGGGCCAGATAGTCAGTATTTTCATCTTTGCAGTCCATGTCATCTCTGTTGCAATTACTCATCTCTGTCATTGTAGCATGAAGGCAGCCATAGACAATATGTAAGTAAACAAACCTGACTATATTCCAATACAATTTTATTTACTAAAATAGATGCCTGCTAACAGGCTATAGTTTGCAGACCCCTGATCTAAAAAAAAAGCAGACAGCTTTCCCTGCCTACTTGGTCTTCCTCTAACCCCTTCTCTGGCCTTTTTTTTTTTTTTAAACTTTTTAATGTTTATTTTTCAGAGAGAGAGAGAGAGAGACAGAGCACAAGTGGGGGAGGGGCAGAGAGAGAGGGAGACACAGAATCTGAAGCAGGCTCCAGGCTCTGAGCTGTCAGCACAAAGCCTGATGCAGGGCTCGAAGTCTTGAACCGCAAGATGATGACCTGAGCTGAAGTCGAACACTTAACCAACTGAGCCACCCAGGTGCCCCTCTGGCTTTGTTTTTTTAATTATACGTCTTACTAATGATGATGTGTATATGTTAGTTCTTGCTTATTGTCTGTCTGGCATCTCTAGAATGTTAGCTTCTTTGGGATGGGGATCTTGTTTGTCATGTTTGCCATTTGATCCCCAGTACATCATAGTGCCTGGCACAAAATACATAATAAATATCTGTTTGAATGAGTGAATGAATGGAACACCATTTCCAAGTTTGCAAACGACTTAATCTCAGCATCTTCATCTTTACAATTTTAAGGATGGGGCGCCTGGGTGGCTTAGTCAGTTGAGCGTCCAACTCTTGATTTCAACTCAGGTCATGATCTCGGGGTTCGTGGGATTGAGCCCTGTATCAGGCTTTAAGCGGATAGTGCAGAGCTCTTTTGGGTCTCTCTCTCTCTCTCTCTCTCTTTCTGCCCCTCCCCAGAGCTCTCTCTCTCTCTCTCAAAATAAATAAACAAACATTTTAAAAAATTGGTAACATTTTAAGAGAAGGTGACTGGCCCTGGGGCTGGAGCCTCACAAGTCATGAGATTTGGTGTCAGGTAGACCTAGGTCAGACTCAGAGCAGTTCTGTCCCAAATGTAGCTGATGCAAGAGGTGAGTAAGGAGGCTGGGTGACCCCAGTGTATCTAAGGAGCCAGGGCTAGAGCTGACCTCTTAGCCTGCATTCAGCCCCGCCCCTCTGTCCTTTTGTTCAGATAACCCTTCCTCCAGAGTCAAAGAATAAGCTGCCATAGGAGAAAGATCAGCTGTTTTCTGATCTTCCTTATTTTTACCTAAAAGCTGCCCTTTTGGGTATCATGCCTGGAGAACTGCACACTAGTTAGGCCACATGAAGGTCAAATTAAAAATAAACTTGTTTCCCATGAACATACAGGAAATCTGTATTTGAGGCCTTTCTCCTCCACTCCTCTCCCTCCCCCAACATCCCTGTCATGCTCCTAATTCTTTCACACTTAGTCACAGACACACAACCAGCATGATAGTGGTGACGCTGGGGGGAGAGCAGAGCCTTGGCTAGGAGCGGGCTCTGCTCATTTCTGACTGAAGCAAGTGTGGCAGATGCTGCTGGTGCCCACCCAAGAGCTGATCCTCCTTCCTAGCTCACAGAACCCCAGATCGCTTCCAAAGGGAAAGTACCCAGCCCCCCAGGAGGTGAATGAATCCTCATTGGTTTAAGCAGTAGGGGTATTTCCATTGCCTTTGCCAGGGATTGGTCAAGGGATAGGCACGTGAGCCAGTGCTGGCTCCAACCAGTGTAAAGAGGGAGACCAACCAGTTGGCTTTGCCCAGGACTAAGAAGGGGGTTCCCAGGACCTACAAATTTCAAGCTGCAAAAGTACCAGGCAAACCAGAACAAGTTGGTTACACAAGATGTAAGGGGAAACTGTCTGGGGGCTTTGGGAAAGAAACCTCTTGCAGGAAAAGAAAGACATGAAAGGAAAAAAGTTCCTCCTGCTTGGGAGTAGTCCTGTGAAGATGGAAAGCTTGGTATTTTACAGACATTTCTTATTTAATCTTCAGATCAGCCCTGGGAGGAATCAAGGGGTCGTTATACCCCCAGCCATTCGGTGATTCTGTAGGAAAACATCACCGATGCCCGGAGATCGGCGGAGGGGAAAGACCAAGCCCCAGTTCCTTGACCACATTGCTGAGCTACTGAAGCATCCCTGGGACACTGAGCAGTAACAAGCCTTATGGTTAAATACTGTTAGCTGGGTTTTTTGTTACTCGGTGCTGAACACATGCTAATCTCAGGCTTGCCACCTTGCCCCTTCCGTGGGTTGGATGGCAGCCAGGCTGGGCAGCATGAGGCGCTCTTGGGTCGGCACAGGCTTGGGGCTCTGGGAAGGGAAGTGGGGACAGCCAGAGGATGTTTCAGGGTGTTTCAGAGCCAGCCGGTGTGACAAGCAGCTTACGTCCACTGGCTGCTTTGAGAGGAAACCCAGGGATTTCCAGTGTGGCGCAAGTACTCCGGCTAGGTGCGCGGGCCCATGTGGCAGCAGAGGAAACAGGCTCAGAGAGGGTGACTCCTCTGAGGCCACGTCAATTAGTTTGAATCTCAGTCTGCCCCAACCAAAGTGCATGCTCTCTTCACAGCACTGTCTTGATTACACCCACCAAGGAGGGATACCTCCTGGAACATTCTTGGTGACAGGGAGATTAGTTCCCATGAGACACGCAGGCCATCGTTGGTCAGCCAGCGCTGACTGTTCTTCCCGATGGGGCCAAATCTGATTTCTAGTAACTTCTCTGTGCATGTCCTGATCCTGCTTTTCTGAAACCCAGAAGGTGAGGCCTGTGCCTCACCAGGCTGCTCAGGCTCACATAAGCTTTTCTTCTCTTCGCATAACTGAGGAAAGAAGTGGCCCATATTTCACTGGCAGTCAAACTAAAAGCACTCATCGTTTTTTTGTTTTAAGTAGGTTCCACACCCTACTTGGGGCTTGAACTCAAGACCCAAAGATCAAGAGTCACATGCTCTACCAACTGTGCCAGCCAGGTGCCTAAAAGCTCTAAATCTTGTACCCACCTGGTGCTTTTAAGCTGGCCACACTCCTCCACTCCCGGCCCCTAGGTCTGCATCCACACAATTGAAACAAGGACAGGACTTTTCCACAATCCATGCTATATTTCTCTTTGTAGGTTCCTACATTTCATTCTGCAGATTAAGTTGTTTTCGAATCCTGATTCTGTCAACCTCTATATGTGCTGGTTCTCCCAGCTTTGTGGGATCCTTGTAGTAAATGCAACCCAATCATTAAAGAATCATTACATCCACAGTCCCTGGGACAGGGACAAAGCCCATGGGCCACATGATAAGGATGCCTGCTCTGGCAGAGGTATTGATACTCACCTCCCCCCACCCACCCCGACCCTACATTAGAGTTCTTCAGAACAATAGAACCAATATGATGCGCATATGTACAGAAGGAGATTTATTTCAAGGAACTGGCTCACATAATCGCGGAGGCTTGGTGAATCCAAAATTTGATGGAGGAAGCCAATAGGCTGGAGATTCAGAAAATAAGTTGCACTTTGAGCCCAAAAGCAGGCTGTTATAGAACCAGGAAGAGCCAATGTTGCAGATGAAGTCCAAAGGCCATCTTCTGCAGAATTCCCTCTTGCTCAGGGGAGGTCAGCCTTTTGTTCTATTTAAGCTTTCAGCTGAGTGAATGAGGCCCACCCGCATTATGGAGGGCAATCTGCTTCACTCAAAGTCCACTGACTTAAGTGTACATTCATCCAAAATTGCCCTTGCAGAAACATTCAGGATCATGTTTGACCAGATATCTGGGGATTGTGGCCCAGACATACTGACACATAAAATTAACCATCACTCTCCTCTTGCTCTCACAGCGAGGCTCCTTACAGCACATATCACTCTGACCTGTGATCTCTCAGGCTGACTCTGAGCCCCACAGGGATTCTCCTTGATCTTTGTACTCTTAGTACCTGGCACACAGCCAGTGCTCAATTAATGATAATAATAGCTGGCATTTATTGAGCTCTTACTGTGTACCTGCTCTAAGGTAGCGCCCTAAGCATTTTATGAGCATAAACTCACTTAACCCACATACAGCTAGTCCTTTTATGATCCTCTAGATAAAGAACTGAAAGTCCCAAGAAAGAAAATAATGTGCCCAGTGTCATGCATCGAGTAAGCAGCGGGGCTGAATTCAAGCCATACAGTTATACCCCCAGAATCCACAGTCTTAACCCTGGGATGTGGATGTGGCCAAGGTCAAAACAGCATGTGGTTGTGAGACAGTGAGAAAAAGCACACGTTTAGGAATCAGAGAGACAGGGGTAGCGGTGGGGGAATGCCTGGGTGGCTCAGTCGGTTAAGCGTCTGACTTCGGCTCAGGTCATGATCTCACGGGTTGTGGGTTCGAGCCCCATGTTGGACTCTGTGCTGACAGCTAGCTCAGAGCCTGGAGCCTGCTTCAGATCCTGTGTCTCCCTCTCTCTCTGACCCTCCCCTGCTCATGCTGTCTCTCTCTCTTTCTCAGAAAAAAAAAAAACATGAAATAAAAAGGAATCAGAGAGACGGGACTACCTATCTCTCAGTTCTTCCATTTACTTCCTTTATGTCTCTGTGCCTCACCTTGCTCTTCTATCCAACAGTAATGTCAGCCTCCTAGGGTGGCTGCGGCTTGGCACTGTGCCTAGCACTGTGACATCCAAAACCAGGAGAGATTGTCAAGTGAGACCCAACCACAATTTACTCAGGAGGAATTTCTGTTTGAGCACCTACTATGTTCCGGGCGCTTTACCTGACATTTTCTTATTTAAAATTCGGATCAGCCCTGGGAGCAATCCAAGTCCCTATCCCCCCCCTTTGCAGATGGGGAAAGGGAGTTTGGAGCACTAATGACTCCCATAACCAGGGAGGGACCACCCATGGCCCCGGACCCACTTGCGAAACAGTGCTCTTGCCTCTATCCCAGGAATCACAGACTTGGGGGAATTTGGGGGTCTTCATAAGTGAGTAAAGCAAACCGGCTGTGAAGCTAGGGAGATATGGGGACTCTGGTGACCTGGAACTCACATGTCCTATCTGAAGATGGCAGCCACTACTCATGGACAACTGACTCCTGTCGTGCAGAAATATGCTAGTGCTGCTGACTTTTGACAGAGCAAGGAATCTGGATTTTCTATTCAGTCCCCTTATTTTTAATGCTGACAGCTAATTAAAAACAAACCCAATCCACTATGCTACTATGCCAACCACAAAACAAAGCTGTGAGCCAGATTTGGCCCCTGGGCCACCAGTTGGCAACCTCTGATCTTCCCCACACTATTAGCTAATTTCTGCACCCTGTGTGGCAGATGGTTCCCTCGCAGAGCTCATGGTTTATCTAGAGACCAAAGTGCATGAGCAGATTAGAAAGCCAGACAGCCTGTGCTCCACCGTGCCTGTCCTGTACCCCATCCTGTGCCCCACCCCCACAGCTTCCTCAGGTGCCATTCCAGTCACCTTCCTGTCACAGGAAGGGCTGGATTGTGGGGGAGGGGAAGGGACAGTGCCCTGTTTACACTGCCACTGGTAAGGAGCAGATGGAAGCAGTCCTCTGCATCTGGGAGTCTTAGAATAGTGGATTTACTGGGGGCACTTGGGTGGCTTAGTCAGCTGAGTGTATGACTCTTGATTTTGGCTCAAGTCATGATCTCATGGTTCATGAGTTCAAGCCCTGCATTGGGCTCTGTGCTGACAGCATGGAGCCTGCTTGGGATTCCCTCTCTCCCTCCCTCTCTCTCTCTCTCAATAAATAAATAAACTAATAAACATTTTTTGAAAAAAAAAAAAAGAATAGTGGATTTACCTGCTTTACCAGGGCACCCAAGATATTCCAGACCTGGAGGCTTTCAGATGGAAGAGGACCTTCAAGGTCATCTGGGACTACCCCAATCAGGTCACTAATGTCAGGGCAGCAGCTCACACATTTTGATTGCTTTACCTCCCTGATCCCCCAACTATTAGGTGAAACGGGAACTACTATTACCCCTATTTTGCAGATGGGGAGACTGAGGCTTGGAAGGGTTAAGTAATTGTCCCAAAGTTTCACAGCAAGTAAATAGCAAAGCAGAGATTTGTATCCAGTCAGTGTGACCCACAAGCCAGTACTGCTAGCTCTCAGCCCACACTGCCAGCCTGAGCCACACTCTGCCAGTTGCCTGACTCCTCATCACTTCTACCAAGTATCCTCGAGCCCCTGCTCACATGTCCAGTGACAGGGAGCTCACTACCTTTCTATTTTATTAACCATGGTTACATTCACCCAGCACTAATCAGGTGCTAGGCCTTGCATTAGGCATCTTCTTTTATTTAAAGTTTATTTATTTAGAGGGGGAGGGGCAGAGAGAGAAGGAGAGAAGGAGAGAATCCCAAGCAGGCTCCACACTGAACAGCCCCTGACTCGGGGCTCAAACTCACAAATTGGGAGATCATGACCTGAGCCAAAAATCAAAAGTCAAACACTTAACCAACTGAGCCCCACCGCCCTGCACTAGGCATTTTTTTAAAAACGTATTTCTGAGAGAGAGAGATAGAGAGAGAGAGCGAGCATGAGCAGGGGAGGGTCAGAGAGAGAGGGAGATATAGAATCTGAAACAGGCCCCAGGCTCTGAGCTAGCTGTCAGTACAGAGCCCGACACGGGGCTCGAACCCACGAACTGTGAGATCATGACCTGAGCCGAAGTCAGATGCTTAACCGACTGAGCCACCCAGGTGGCCCTAAAAAATGTTTTATATCATTCCGTCTTCATTGGTCCTGCATGCTCCATATTGTACCCATTTTATACATTTTAATGTGATGAAGGAACTTGCGCAAGGTTACAAACTAGTTAGGGAAAGACTGAAATTCAAATGCAGTTCTGTTCTTTAGCTAGCTCAGACTGAAAGCTTCTCTTAGATTTGGGGTAGAAAAATCTGTCCCTTGAAGTACTAGCCCCTAACTGCCCAGATTCCCTCTTCAGATATTGGAGTGTAGGTGCTTGTACCCCTTGAGTCTTTTTTTTTAAATAACAGAGTCAATATTGTGGCTCCTTCCACTGTTCCCCATAAAATGTGGCTTTGTGGTCCCCCCTCAGCCATTATTTTGTTCCTTCTTCTATGGATACGTTACAATTTCTCCATGTCACATTCAAAGTTCTAATCCCAAATGGAGGACAGGGCTCCAAACATGGGCAGAAGGACCATCACCTCCCTCACTGAACATACAGTGCTTCTATTAATGCAGCCCCACACCCAATAAAACATCTTCCACGTACAAAGCACTTGGGGTAGAGAATGAACAAGTCAGCAACTTCCCGGCCCTCCCTGAATTTACATCTGCCCACTGAGCTGAGGAAGGAGGCAGAGTCACAGGTCACTTGGTGAACTTTAAACATAGATCTCAGAATATCAGAGCTGGTAGGGCCCAATCTCCTCCTGCCCTTTTTTTATAGATGAGGAAACTGAGCCCAGAGAAGGACAGTAAAAGATCCAAGATTCCACAGTGAGACAGAGACATTTATGCCTTTCTCAGAACCTCAGGCACAGGTGAGCCTTGGGGAGAAGGATGCAGAGATGTGTGACAATGCCACGTTTTGGAAAGTTGCCGTTAAGTGGACCCACACCAAGCCTCCTTCCTCAGAGCTTTGGTCAGAAATCCTGGTCTATTCCAGATATGACCACCAGGTGGCGGAGGGCACCAGAGAGAGGCGCGGAAATCAAAGGTGGGTGGGTACCTTCCTCATTCAGAGGGGTTTTTCCTTTGCTAATGGGAATGGTGAGGTGGGAAGCCTATGCCCGCTCTGGGAGGGCACTCGGGCAACTGTATATATTATAAACATATATGAGTGCATTCTTCCTCAAGCAAGGGAGTGTCATAGAGCAACTGCCACCCAAGGCAGCCAAGATGGGCTTTCCAAATGCAATTGTAATCATTGTTTCTAAGTCAGCCCTTCCTGCATTTAGCTCAGAGCTCTAGGAGCAGCTAAGTTCCCCGTCACTGAGACCCCTGGGCACCCAGGGGAGACCCAGTAAATTTTTTGATGAATGAATGAGGACGAATATAATGCAAGTTTAAAGTTGTTACAAGCTTGGACATAGGCACCACACAGACCTGTAGGAAATCTAGCCCCCCTCTGCTGCTTTATCCTGTCTCCTCCCCGACATCTAACCTCTGACACATAGAGTGGGTGCGAGATAAGGTCGGCTCTACACAGAGCCGGAGTTGCCGGTGGTCTCTCCCTGACTGGTCCGTTTTCCGGGTGGATGGTGGGCCACTCCCCCAACCCCACCGCAGGGAAGTCTCTATCAAATGGCAGGAAGTCATTGCTGCCACCTGGAGAAAATGAGGTTAATGTCATCTGACAGCCTCACAGCTCAGCTTAGGCCTGGCAGCGCATCCCCGCATTTGTTCATCTCATATCGCATAGGAAGCTGTGTGAAGGCTCTGAGGCTGGCAACCATGGATGTTTGGGGCCAAGGATGCCTGAGAGGAAAGAGAGGGCTGCAGGAGTAGGCTGGGCCTTGGGATCTAAACCAAGCTATTGACTTTGAACTTTAAACTGGGAACAACAGGAACTATGGAAGATTATTCATCAGGGGAATGACTCGATGAGATAAATGTTAAGAGCAATCACTCTGGCTGTGCTCAGAGGGAGGAATGGCAGTGGGGGAGCCTGGAGGCAGAGAGCCATCCAGAGGCTGAGAAAATAAGAGCTGCAGGTTGAACTCAGGTGATGGCAATGGCGGCTGATTTTCCATCCAAACAGAGGTTCTGATCAACTTGAAGCGCCCCAGTGAAACTTGTCAGTGTTGCCCATTAGCTAGTTCGCACAGGGTATGGGGCAGCCCTGGGGCCAGGCAGGAGGAATAGGCGGTCCCAGCAGCAGGGGTTTTCTAGATCCTTGATGAAAACAGCCTGGGAAGAGAGAGTTTGACTAAGGAGAGAGACAAGGTCCTGGGTCAGGTTGGATGGGAGAGGCAGTATGGTCTAATGGTTAAAAATACATAATAGTGTCAGACACATCTTTTATGTCTCAGCTCTGCCACTTCTTAGCTGTGTGACCATAGACAGGTTATTTTGCTGCTTTTGATCCTCGGTTTCCTTATCCGTAAGTGTGTGATTATGAATAGGGTTCATCCCATGAAGCTGTTGTGGGCTGGACAAGGTAATATGTGCAGAGCAGTGGTCTCCACCTACAACGTGGAAGCCCAAGGGGGAACCTCAGGTCCTCAATCCCCTTCAAAAACAGTCTGTTGCTATGACACGGTGGTCATTCTGGGTCTGTGGCACCTTTCCAGGCCAGGGTGGCTCAAAAAATGGACCAGCCTGGGCTGCACACCACACGGCCTTGAGCCAAGGGAATTTCAGCCAGAAGCCCAGAAATGATGCTTTGATCAGCCCAAGGCCACATTCTGAGGGAAATATACCATTTCTGTTCTATTTTTTGAAACATTAAAAATTATTCTCCTTAGTGGCACCTGGGTGGCTCAGTAGGTTAAGCATCCAACTCTTGATTTCGGCTCAGGTCATGACTTCATAGTTTGTGTGATTGAGTCCCACATCCATCTCTGTGCTGATGGCATGGAGCCTGCATGGGATTCTCTCCCTCTCTCTCTCTTTCCATACTCCGTTCTCTCTCTTTCAAAATAAATAAATAAAACTTTAAAAAAAGTTATTCTCCTTACCCTAGGGGTCTCAGGCAAGAGTTCTTGTTTTATTTTCTCAGATTCTTCCTTATTTTGTGGGTGCTTATGCACCTTAGCCTTGCTATTATGGGAAGTGTTTTTGCAGAATTTTTTTTCTTAGTTTATTGTCAAGTTGGTTTCCATATCAGAATTCTTTCATATAATCTTTATGATAACTCTCTTAGGTAGGTCCTGATTGCTGTTGTCTCCACTGTATGAATTCAGAAACTGGCTTAAAGAGGTTAACAGATGTACCTGGGTCTGTTTAACGCCAACCCTTTGCTTCTCGCCACGACACTTCCCTTCTTATGGACAGCAGAAAGAAACCTAGGGCCACAGCTTACCCCCAAGCAACCTGCCCCCAGAATTCTCCAGTGAGTAGGATACCAAGGCTTGTCTCATCAAAAACCAATAAGAAAAATAACCATGCGACCCACAGCCCAACAGTTGTTATAAAATTCTGACTGAGACCCAGTCCATTGTTTTTTTTTTTTTGGGGGGGGGAGTGTCCCTTGTATAATACATTCTTCTGAGAGTTTAGTGCAGAGAAAAATTTGTCTCTTCCAAACCATGAAACGAATTCTTCCCATCAGGTATAGCAATAGCTAATTTCTATGTACAATTTGCCATATGACAGGCCTGTTAGAAGAACTGTATATACTTTAACTCATTCAATCCTCCCCATGACCCAAAGAGAGGGTTTCATTATTGTATCATCCCCATTTTTCAGATGAAGAAACAGAAGCACAGAGAAGTCAAATAACTAAGGTCATATGACTAGTATGTGGTAGAACTGGACTTCACAACAACAGTCTGGCCTCAGGTTTTGTGTGTGCTTGATCACATGTTTGCTACTTCCCATATAATTTGTAGCTCATATAATTTCCCTCTTTGCTTTGACTGCCAGGAAACTCGGAGCTGTGGTTTTTGCTGTGTCACAGTGCTGTCCTTAGGACACTTAGCTTAATATTTTTCTGCTATAATTAGTCAATTTTTCATCTTTCTTCTCTCTTTACCCACTGGCCTTTGGTCCATTACTCGTTGATTCTTGCTGTTTAATTATCTGTCAAATAAGCTTGAGGCTGCAATGGAAACTACCTCAAAACTCTTTTGGGAATAGGCAGGACACAATGCATTAGTTATATGAACAGAGATGACTTTTGACGAGCTGAACCAGCTGGACACAGTTGATGTTAGACGGTTCTCTTTTGAGCATCTTCTGTGCAAATAACGCTGTGTTCCGTGATATGGAGTATATAACCATGAACCCAAGTTAGTCCCCAGGCTAAATTATGCTAACTGTTGTTATAGAGAAATCCTAAAAGTTCAATGCCTCAATATAATGGAATTTAGTTCAGTCAAGTGACAGAGTGAGACCCAGGCTAACCAAGGCTCTGCCACATTCAGTATGTGTCTTCCAAGGTCACCCTGATGTTGGCATCGAACATCTGGCAGATGACAGAGAAAAGGTCAAGCTTTGAGAAAGCATATGTACTTCTTAATTTGGATTTGGCCTGGATATGGCACACATTGTCTCTGCTCACATCCCATTGGTGAAAACTAGTCACATACTTAATTACAAGGGGTGCTGGAAAATGTAGTCTGGGCTGCTTGACCCTGAAACAACTCTACCCCATGGAAGGCAAACATGTTGGTGAACAGATGAATTTGTTCCAGTTCACAAGGAACTTAACATTTCTGAACCATCAATTCTTTTTTTTTTTTTAAATGTTTTATTTATTTCTAGGAGAGAGAGAGACAGAGAGAGACAGCGTGAGCAGGGGAGGGTCAGAGAGAGAGGGAGTCACAGACTGAAACAGGCTCCAGGCTCTGAGCTGGCAGTCAGCACAGAGCCCGACGCGGGGCTCGAACCCACGAACTGCGAGATCATGACCTAAGCGAAAGTCGGATGCTTAACCGACTAAGCCACCCAGGTGCCCCTGAACCATCAATTCTAATCAAAGGGCGAAGAATAGCATGCAACATACATTGTGGCCATGAGGAGGGAAATGGTCTTCCTTTGTTTATAGGGAACCCTGAGCAAAATGCAGTATTTACATTTTGGACCAAACATAATTGTCCAACAGGAGAATATGGGCTATTATGGAAGAGAGAGAGTGGATCAGGACAGAAGTACTCAAGCAGAGGCTGAATTTTCACTTGGCTGAAGGTTCTAGAAGGAGTCAAGCCTCCTACCAGTCCTTCTAATTTTGAGCTTCTGTGCTGGGCTCTATAGTTATCTTGGAACACCTATTTTGTGCCAAGCTTCAGGAGGGGTTTTCTGGACCCAAAAAACCTTCTGGACAAGGTTCTGGCCCTCAGGTTATTGGGCTCTAATGTGTTGAAGCAGGATATCAAGCAGGATAGCAGACTGGTCTGAGCTCTGGAAACAGGAGTCTGGGGTCTACTTTCTAACTCTTGCTTTTAGCTGTGTGACACTGGAGAAGCCACTTGGCCTCTCTGGTTCTCAGTTTGTATTCTGGTTCTATTTGTAGAGCAGGGACAATGTTATCTTCATAGATTCGGAGGGCTCAGGAGCACAATTATATTTAGAACATTCGTAGCACAGTGGTATGTAGTAAGCACTTTATTTTATTCCTAGCAATATTTTAATGATGATCTTGTGTAGGTCATTTCCATTTTTTTAAGCCTCAGCTTTCTCACCCGTAGGATGGGGTTCATTGAACTTACACCACAGGGCTGGAATTTTGCTGTGTGGTGGGGGTCTGTGGTCTGCCATTTCGTCCTCTCTCCGGTTCCCCCTGGGGTAAGTGGGTCACATCACACCCAGTTGGTAAAGACTGAAAGACTGCGGATGGCAGTCAGCACCTTCCGGCAGAGAGGAGGAACCTGAGTTAGCAAGGACGCGATTTCCTGGCTGCGCTCCCCGGGAAGGAGGTTTGTGCTGGGTCCCATCCCCCGGCGGTCCTGCTCAGGAAACGTGCAGAGAAAGCCAGGAACCAGGCCTGCCAGGCCCCGGGCCCCTCAGCGCCTTCCCTCCTCCCCGGCCCTCGACTGCAGGAAGCCGGCTGGCGGGCACGCCCTGCCCGGTGGGTGGGAGAGGCCGGGAGCGCTCNCGATTCCCGGACGCCGCCGCCCGCCCGGGCTCCCCACGCCGCTGGGGCTGGGCTGGGGAGGGAGAGGTCGCTGAGGCCTGAGGTTCGTAGGTGAGTGGTCCAAGGTCATGGCTAGCAAGGCCGGGATTCGACCCGCGGTCTGTTGGGACTCTGAAGTGTGTGTCTTCAGTCTCTGGTCCTGGTCCAGGCTCTTGAGGGGTTCAAGGGGTTCAGCTTCTAGTGGAAGCTCAAGAACAGGAGCTCCCAGAGGTTTGTGAACCTCTCGATTTTGTGCGAAAAATGCTGTGTATTGCATATTTGCTCAGAGTTTTAAAGGTGCCAGTGACCCAAAGAGGGTTAAGACCCACAGCTTTCCAAGGCCCTCCCCGGTTCCTCCTTAGGGACTGCAGCTTTATGAGGCCTTGAGGTTCCTATACAGCCTATAGCATCTTGAGAATATCTCTGCAGTGCCCTGCAGCTATCCTGGAAGACTTGGGTTTTCTGCAGGATCCCAGGATTTTTCTTCTGGATCTTGAGAATATTTCCATAGAATTTCTGGGGTCAGTCTGGGCAATTGAGCTCCCTGTGGAACCCTAGTGTCTCTTTGGGAGGTTCTGAGATTCTCACTGTAAGGTCCTATGGTCCTCCATGGTGTAAGTTCTAAATCTGGGCCTCAGGATGCCTATGAACCCCTTGAAATTGTAGACAAGATATTGTGGGTTTGTAGTATATATGTAATTCCCGGGAGAGGTTTCATAGATATCAAAGGGATGACTGATCCCCAAAGCTGGGAAAAACATAGCTTAAGAGCATCCAGTGTTAAATTCGGGGCGGGGGGAGGGGAGGAGAATAAGATGGAGGAGATAAACGGCAGTGTTCTCCAGGAGGCACAGCATGGACTTTGGAGTCAGGCATTCCTAGGTTAAAATCCCAGCTTTTGTGCTTTAGCAGCTGCGTGACCTTGAGCAAATTTCTCAGCCTTTCTGAGCCTCAAGGCCACCTCCTCCAGGAAGCCTTCCCTCTGTCCTGGATTCAGTTAGGTTCCCATTCCACATTCCCCAAACCTGATGCTCTGTGGTGCTTAGTGCAATTGCTTTTAAGTAACTAATTTTGTTTAATGTTATTTTGTCTCTCTACCCCATCAGCCATTCACTCCAAGAAGGCAGGGCCCTGTGCTCTCTTATAGTATGTGCCGTGCCTGGCACATGCTAGGCTCTCAGCCAGCCATTTGTTATGAAACAAATAAAAGAGAGAGGGAAGAGAGGGCTGCATGCCAGATGTTGCAGTGGGGGCAGAAGAGAATCAGAAAGGAATAAGTATCATTTCTGTCCTAAAAGAGGTCCCAGGCTAGGGGGGGTAATGATAGAGTTCCTGCAAGTAGGATTGTCCTAAATGTGCTAATGAGGGATAAGCACTAATGGGGAGAATCACTAATGAGGAAAGCCCCAAGAGATCTAAAGACAAACGAGACTCAGTCCCTCAAGAGTTAATAGAACTACTTACTCCCCTCTGTATTACGTGTTATAACTTACAAAGTACTTACATAAAATATCTGTATGGGGTACAGAGACGGGGACACCACTGCTGAGAAGAGTTCAGTGACTTGCCCAAGGCCATCCATGCACTAATGGCTGCTCAAGGACAGAAGTCATTAGCTTTGGAATTCAGCCCACATTCTTTAGGAAATGGGCTTTGATGTTGTGAAGGTCTTGATTTGGATCCCACTAGATGTGAGAGTTTGGGCAAGTTACCTTACCTCCTTTGGGCCTTGTTTTCCTAATCTACAAGGAATAATGTCCTCTATAACCTGTATCAGATAATTCCTGTCAAGTGCCCAGTATGATGCTTGGTTTATAGTAAAGGATCCGTAAGTGTTTGTTGAGTGAATGAATGAAATACACATATTGGTGGGTGGCCTGCAATGTGAAGGGATTGAAAATCATGCCATGTGGGGGACAGTAGGAGAAATTGAGGGCAATTTTATCCCTTCCCACTCTCACTTTCTATGATTCCAAAGAGACTTAGCACTGGCCTCAACCACAGTGTTATAATTTATTGTTTGCTACCAACAAAAGTGAACCAATACCAGCTTGGTTAACTTTCTTTTTATACCTATCTTTACTGCATTTTTTCTGGTGACCAAGTAATGTATGGTCCTTGTAAAAACAAAACAAAACAAAACAAAACCAAACCCTGAAATTGCAGAAAGATATGAGGAAAGATGAAAGTGCAAGTTTAGGCACCATAGACACAAAATGCTGACTTATAGTTATTCTTTGTGAGGGGCAGCACAGGACAGGCAGGAAAAAGTTCTTCCTACTTTAAAGTCTTTTCTACTGGCCCTGCTGTGGTTTCTGGAGGTTTTGTGAGGAGTCTCGCCTTTGGCTGTGGCATTGAAAGTTCAAGTGCAGCTAAGGGCTGGAGAGTGGGGAGAAGGTGAGAGTCGTCTGGGGAGGGGCCTTCCCTGGAATGAGATGGAACCTGTGGAACTTTCTTTTTTAATTAATTAATTAATTTTTTAGTTTTGAAAGAGAGAGTAAGTGGGGGAGGGGCAGAGAGAGGGGGAGAGAGGATCTGAAGCGGGACAGCAGTGAGCCTATGTGGGGCTTGAATTCACATTAGTGAGATCATGACCTGAGCGAAGCTGGCCTCTCAACTGACTGAGCACCCAGATGCCCATGTGGAACTTTCTATGACAGTATGCACAGTTAGTTCAGATGCCCAGTGCCAATGGCCTTGTATTGGTGTTTTCTTTTCTTTTTAAAATATATTAAATTTATTTTTTTTTTCTTTGAGTAGGCTCCACACCCAATGTGGGTCTTGAAATCACAACCCTGAGATCAAGGGTCACATGCTGCACTGATTGAGCCAACCAGTCACTCCTGTAGCTGTGTTTTCATCCTCTTTCCTCTCAGAATTTAGTAGAACTTTTTGAAAGTTTCTGCTACACACACACACACACACACACACACACACACACAGAAAAGCAGAAACAAATCATAGGGGCGCCTAGGTGGCTCAGTTGGTTAGGTGTCTCGGCTCAAGTCATGATCTCACAGCTCAGTGAGTTGGAGCCCCGCGTTGGGCTCTGTGCTGACAGCATGGAGCACGGAGCCAGCTTCAGATTCTGTACCTCCCTCTCTCTCTGTGCCCCTCCCCTGCTTGTGTTCTGTCTCTCTCTCTCAAAAATAAATAAACATTAAAAAAAAAATTAAAAAAAAGAAAAGCAGGGGCACCTGGGTGGCTTAGTCCGTTAAGCGTCTGACTTCGGCTTAGGTCATGATCTCATGGTTCGTGGGTTCGAGCCCTGTGTCGGGCACTATGCTGACAGCTAGCTCAGAGCCTGGAGCCTGTTTCAGATTCTGTATCTCCCTCTCTCTCTGACCCTCCCCTGCTCACGCTGTCTCTCTCTCTCTCAAAAATAAATAAAACATTAAAAAAATAAAAAATAAAAGCAAATCATAAAGAAAGAAAAAAGGTGAAAGCCTCCTATTTCATTCTCTATATTTACTCCATTTTTTATGCATAACTTATATGTACTGAGCATATAAGTTATAATACACTATACCTATAATTCTGCACCTCAGTCTTACCCTTTTCTTTTTTTAAAGTTTATTTATTTAAGCAAACTCTACCCCCAATGTGGGACTCCTCCAACTGAGCCAGCCAGGGTCCCCTACTCTTACCCTTTTCATTTAACAATAGCCCCTCAGCCCTTTTTAGGAAAATCTCTCAACTGGCATTTTCTCCCTAGATATCTTTGTCACAAGCTTGTTTGCCACAGACACTTTTGCCACCTAACTAATTGGACATAAGGCAGTTTTTGCTGGGAAAGATAAAATCATGAAAAATAAAAGAGGGACCTTCCTTAAAAAGGACAGAATGAAACATGAAAAATTAAAAACAGGGCGCCTGGCTTGCTCAGTTGGTTGAGCATCCCACTTCAGCTCAGGTTATAATCTCAGGGTTCATGAGTTTGAGTCCTGTGTCAGGCTCTGCGCTAACAGCTCTGAGCCTGGAGCCTGGTTCAGAGTCTGTGTCTCCCTCTCTCTCTCTGCCTCTCCCCCACTCACACTCTGTCTCTTTCTCAAAAATAAATAAACATTAAAAAAAAAGAAAAATGAAAAACAAAATTAAAAAGTTTTATTGTAAAATACAAAATATTTGAATACATTTAAAATGTGTGTGGATTCATGGCAATATTGTAATACTGCACAAATAACTGCTTTTATTTTGTGGATTGTACCTAAGCACTTGTCTTCAAAGGTTTTCATTCATAGTATCATACTGCTGCTGCTGCTTTTTTTTTTTTTTTTTTTGTTTTTTATTTTTTCTCCTTTTTTNAAAAATATTTTATTTTATTTGTTGTTTAAGTGTTCATTTACTTTTGAGAGAGAGAGAGAGAGAGAAGAGGGGAGAGGCAGAGAGAGAGGGAGACATAAAATCCAAACCAGGCTCCAAGCTATCAGCACAGAGCCTGATGCGGGGCTCGAACCCACAAACTGTGAGATCATGACCTGAGCTGAAGTCAGACACTTAACCGACTGAGCCACCCAGGCACCCAAAGATTTTATTTTTAAGTAGTCAGTACATGCAACGTGGAGCTCAAACTCACAACCCCGAGATCAAGAGTTACATGCTGTATCTACTGAGCCAGCCAGGTGCCCAGCCTGGGCGACTTTTTCTTTTTTCACTAAAATATCTTCCTTCATTAGGAGAGGTGTCAGTCTCTAAATACTATGATGCATATTTTTATTATTATTATTTTGTTGATTTATTCATTTATTTATTTTTGAGAGAGCGAGAGAGACAGTGTGAGCAGGGGAGGGTCAGAGAGAGAGGGAGACACAGAATCTGAAGCAGGCTCCAGGCTCTGAGCGGTCAGCACAGAGCCCGACGCAGGGCTCAAACCCATGAACCGTGAGATCATGACCTGAGCTGGAGTCTGACGCTTAACTGACTGAGCCACCCAGGTGCCCTAAGGATGCTTATTTGTAACTGAGCTTTCTATTGCATTGTGGAAGTCTTCTATGCAGTTGTAGGGTTTTGGAATATTGTCACATGTCCATTGATTGATATTCCAAAGTTCTCTGGGAAATGTGGGTTCAAAACTGTGCCACTGCATAGACCATTATGATGGCTAAGATTTATACAATATAAAAATAGGAGTACTGAGTCCATGGAGAAATGAAACCAAACTGTCTACCAGTTTGATGAAACCAAACTATAAAATCAAACTGTCAGCCATTTATTTTGCTCTTTTACGGTAAAATTGCCTTAAATCCAATGGGTTATGTGGTGAAAATGTTTGCAGTGGAATTGCTTGCAGCATAGATGCGTAGTCGAAAGTTCCTAGAACCAAAAATCTACCCCATTCCTTTTACAGATTGAGATTCTTGAGGTCAGGACTATCCATTAGCCCTACTTCTGGCCCAGCAGGCAGCACAGGACTGGCCTTACTGGAGGACAAGTTGAAATATTCACGGTAGCCACCATCTAGTGGCATGCGTGAGGTACGAGGCTCCGAACTAAGCTCTTGCACGTGTTATTGCATTTAATCCTGACAGCCGCTGTATGAGATAGGTACTATTATTATTATTATTATTCCCATCTTTCAGATGAGAGGCTGAGGGGCAGAGGCTTAAAAGCCCAAGTCACGCAACTGGTAAGTGGTGGAGCTGAGATTTGAATCCTAATCTTTTCTGTGCCAAACCTTTTGCTGTGAATGAACTAATAAGTGATTGATGGACTCATGGGTCTTGGGGAGAAAGTTCTGTCTTCAGAACCTCCTCTGTATGTTCTGGGTTCTCTCTGCGAGTGGCTTGCAGTGCTTGGAATCGGCATCCCCAAATAGGAGGGACTCAGTAAAGGCCCTTTCTTTGCCTGCAGCAATCCTGCAGGCATACTTTTCATGGGAAGTGGCATTTTTAAATTCTCCTCTTCTAAAAATAAGCTGCAATTTGTTAGGGGCCCTTGAGAACCAGCCCAGCATTTCAGGACAGCCATTTGCCTGTCTACAGCTCAGGAAATTAATCAGAACCCCAAAGCCCTCTCCCTTTTCCCACAGGCCAGCGCTCTGGAAACGCCCAGTGCCTTGCTGCAGCTCTCCTCCAGGACTGCAGAGATGCCAAGGGCAGTTGAACACAGATCTATCTGATTGTAAGGGAACGGAGAGCAGAAAGGCACGAGGGAGAAACGGGTCAGCTCTGCTGCAAATAACTTGCAGACAGAACTCAACTCGAAGCTGTCCCCTACTTGGAGGGGTGCTGACTGACAGACACCTTGGGGCGTCAGATGTAACTCCAGCTCCACAGATTCCCCCTGGGGTCTAGAAACTGGAGTGTTGGTCCCTGTTCTAATGGCAGTGCTCTGCAGGGCCACTTTTTGTGAGCCTCTTCCTCTCTCAGGACTTCAAACGTCTAACCACTATGAAATGACTGGGTAGATTATCACTAGGGGTGGTATGTGGTGTTCGGAATGGAAATAATTTTGATGATAATAATGAAAATAAGAATGACAACTACATCCTTTCTGGAACACTGTGCCTGGTGCTTTCCACACAGTGTTTTACATAATTTCAGAACAAACACTGCAAGGACTGTATTAATATCCCTATTTTACACAGGAGAATGAGGCTCAAAGAGAGCTAGCATGGGCCAGAACATGGGTATATAACCCCAGGGTTTTCTGGCCCCAACAAACATGTGTGGTTTCTGACCTAAGGGAAGTGAGAGAGTGCTAAGAAACAAACAGGAGGTCAATTTGATACAAATTAAAATGTGTTCATGCCACATGAGAGTTTAACACAATACATAGGTATTTGGGTATTCAGGCAGGGAGAGTTGGCTTCTCTCTGGGGGAAGCTAGGAGGAGCTGTAAGTGGAGATGAGACAGCAAAGGAAGAGCATGAGCAATGGGGTAGATGTGGGAAAGCAGTGGGTGTGCGAGTGGAAGTTTGGATAAACTTTACAGAGTGTATGTCTGTGTGTGTGTATAAAGGTAGGAAGAGACCAGACCAGGCCAGGGCTTTGGTCTTTATTCCGTAGGCAATAAGGAGCTTACACAAGAGATGTCTCAAGAGACCAGCTATGCTGCTGCAGTCAGAGAGGAAGCAGCCTTCAGTGCATCTGTGTCCTGGCTTGTGAATTCAGCCCCGTGCCAGCACGTGGGAAGGCATCTGTCGGGGAGAGTGTGTCCTGTACCGTGTTGGGTGTGGGTTTTGGGCTCCTTTCAAAGGTCCCCCTCCCCATTTCTCTGGGTCCCGGGTGCCTTGCACATAGTAGCTCCATAGTAGGAAATGTGTCGTAGATTATTGGAGGGACTTTTGAGATCATCTGGTCATTACTCCTTCCCATCTTAAGGTGAAAAGTGAGGAACATAGATGGACAAAGACTTTTCTAGGGTCACACAATGAATTAATAGCAGAGCTGGGGCTGGAACCCATGCTTCCATGCTGAGTGCCTTTTCCACAGTTGCTGAGTAATAGAAATAGTATTTGTTGAGTGATTACTCCACACCAGGCCCTGGGCTAAACACCTTTACATGGATTATCTCATTTAATCCTCACAACTCCCCGGGGAATGCCCCTCTTGAAAGCAGGGCGTCTTTTCTTCCACTTCGATTTCCCATCGCGCCTAGCACAGGCCCTGGGCACCTAGCTAGGCAAGCAATGAAAACTTGGCAAAGTCCCAAGTCCTGGGAAGGGGACGGGGCGAAAAGAAAAGGGGGAGGGACTAAAGGCAGTCCCCGCCCCCACCCCATGCCCCGCCCACAGTACACTGACGTCACCACAGAGGCCCCGCCCCTCATTGTCAGTCCCGGGGAGCCGGAGGAGGCGCCGGACGCCGGGAGCTGAGCGCCGGACCCTTCGGCGGGCGGGAGCGCGGGCCGAGTCCCTGAGGTGGGG
>NW_027532008.1:5914417-5941458 GCF_008692635.1 Crocuta crocuta
GAATTCTGGAGAAAGGGCTCGGAAGGGGACTTCTTTTGGGGCGAGACCTTGAGAATTTTTTTGGAGTTGGAAATTTTTCTTTCGGAGGGGGAGGGAAGGTTCTGAGAGACTTCTGGTGGGAGCGAGAATCTGAGGAGAAATGTTTGGGGCAGAGAGCCGAGGGGACAGCTTCGGGCGGCGGAGGAGAGTTTCGANGGCGCGCGGCCGCCGGCTGCGGAGGCTGCCTGCGGGGCCGCCGGCGTCCCGGAGCGGCCGGGCTGGGGGTTCGGAGCCCGTGTTGGAGCTCTCAGAGGTGCCTGCGGTTTCTCTTAATAACCTCAGAGGCGGCTCTGTGAGCCGAGAAAGACCATCTTGCTCTGGAGCATCTGCTGCTTCGTCGCGTCAGCCCCTTTCCTAACACTGCAGAGCTTGTNATCTCCAGAAAACCGGAGACTGCTTGCAGATTCTCCGTCGCACCTTCGCTGACTTGAATGACCTTGGGGAAAGAATTGTGCTTCTGAGCTCCTGGTGCCTTATCTGTTGATTGAGAAGACACTCTCCGGACCTCCCTGCCTTTTGGGGATATTTTGAGAGGTGGGGTTTGTTCAGGGCATTTTTCGGACGGCTGTAGTCCTGGCCTCAGGAGCTGGCCTGGTGTCAGATTTGGGGGAATTCGGATCACCTAGTAAGACTTAATTAGCTCGGATTAGGGAAGCAGACGTTTGGGTTTTAGGAGGATATTTCTTTTCGGGGTACGTTCCAGATTATTTTCTGTCACTTCGTGTGCAGCTTTGGTGGCGTTCGCGTGGCCAAGTTAAATAACTCCCATAGAAAATTCTTTTGTCAGAAACAATTATTTAGCTCAGGATTCCCCTTGGGGCAGATTAAGGTTTTGCTTGATTTACTCGGAAGAATTTTCCAAGTTTCTAAAATTAAATCACGTTTCTAAACATAGTAACTAAAGTCAAAAACTGGAAATAGTGGGATGGGGAAGGCAGCAACCAAGGGCTCTCTGTTGTTCTGTGATTGCTAACAGGGATTGTGAGTTACCTTGATTAATAGGTATTTTCTTACTTGTAAATAGTTTAAGACCAGGTGGGGGAACTAGTAATGTTGAGTTGCCTACTCCGTGCCCAAGAATTGTGCTAGGTGCCATATATCTCCTAGAGCCTCCACACGGCTGCGAGGTGGTAGTGGGCGTCCCTGGTTCACAGATGGGCAAACTGAGGGCCAGAGGGTAAAATGACTTTTCTCAGTTTACAGATACAGCTGGTAAGAAGTGGAGCTGGAATTTAAACCCAAGTCTATTTCTGAGTTCCATGGTTATCTCCACGAGGCATATATAGTGCATTAGGTTCTAGGCCTTTGGCCCAGCCACTGGGTGACCTTGGACTGTAAATTCAAGTCCATTAAGTCTGTTCCTCAATAACGTTACTTCTTTTCTTCTAGCAGTGTTATCAGCATGCTTTTGAGAGGTTTTCGTTTTTTGGTAGAAAGACAAACATATAAGGCTATGCTAGTTGTGTGTTCTCTATACAGTAGGTACTTAATTTCTTTTTTAAACGGAAGTATTTGTACTGAAATACAGACTGCTTGGGTGATCATATGTTTTCATTAATGTAATGGAAGTTGATGGATAGCTAATGGTCTTTCCGGTGTAGAGGTGTGACTGTTAGGGTGACGTTCATGATCTGAAACTGAACCATTTTTTTTTTTCCAAAAAAGTTTTTAATGTTTTATTTATTTCTGAGAGAGAGATCGCGTGAACAGGGGAGGGTCAGAGAGAGAGGGAGACATAGAATCCGAAACAGACTCCAGGCTCTGAGCTAGATGTCAGCACAGAGCCTGACACGGGGCTCGAACCCATGAACCGTGAGATCATGACCTGAGCCGAATTCGGATGCTTGACCATTTGAGCCACCCAGGTGCCCCTGAAACTGAACCATTTTTCATGTAACATGATTTTTTGGGACAGTGTCAGCTTGTGAGTAAAGCACGTTACTTAACAGGTAGGAAGGACCCAGATAGGCAAGTTGAAAGATTTGGCGAAACTTTGATGCACATAATAAATGCTCAGCAGATATTTGCTGAAGAAATTCATGTGTTCGGGGTGCCTGGGTAGTTTAGTTGGTTGAGCTTCCGACTCTTGATTTAGTCTCTGGTCATGATCCCAGTGTTGTGGAATTGAGCCCCACTTTGGGCTCTGCTCTGACTCTGGATCCTGCTTAAGATTCTCTCTCCTTCCCTCTGTCCCTCTCTCTTCCTTGTGCTCCTGCTCTTGCTCTCGAAAAGAAAAAAGAAAAATCAGCTTTGTCAGGGTCTAACTTACATACAGTGAAGTTGATCACTTTTAAGTGTACAGTTTGATGAGCTTTGACAAACCTATGCAATTGTGTAATCACCATGACTGCCATCATTTGTTTAAACTGCATGTTGTTTTTAAGGTATTGGTTAGCAGAGTGATCCCTGGGAATGTTGTGGAGTTTCAGTGTTCTGATTCAGACTGATGAGATCAGAGTGAATACTAGAGAGTCAGTATGCCAACTTCGTAGGAAATAGGGAAACTGTAGTTATTTATCGGTGAGGTGTATGAGAAAAGTAAGACTGGTAGAGATAGGAACCCTTGTATCTCAGGGGAAAGAGATTCATAAGGAACCAGGTTTTCATTTTAGGACAAGAGAATATACGTTGCAGAGGGAGGTTACCCAAAGATTTATTATTTTTATTTCCTTTTTGAAATGGTAACACCTGAAATATAAAACTTAACATCTTTGGCTCTACCATAAGAAGTGCTTTATACATTGTAGTTAAAGTAATTCTTAAGGGTGGGGATGTTATAAAATAATTGAAGGCTTTGCCCTTCCACCTATGACAGAATATCCTTAGTGTTTATGTCCAACTTATTTTAGTTACTATTCCACAAAGGGAATACATCAGGTAGAAATTGTGTCTTTTTGGGAAGACATAAAATTATTTTTCCTTCTCATGATTTCTCAGGTCACTGGACCACTCCCAATCTACCGTAGCTCAAGTCTGTCTTAGAAAAGGTTTAAAAACCTCTTTTACCAAGCTTCTAGAAGCAGCCCCATTTTATCTTACTCCTGGTTTCTCTTTATCCATTTTATTTCTACATGTTGACTGTTCTATAATCCTTCTTTCCCATTTGTCAGTTTTGAGAATGGAAACTCATCAACCATGTGCCCTTGGTATATCATTAGGAAATAATAATTAAATTAGAATACCAGTCTACAGCTCAATATTTTGGGTGGTGATAGGGAGAAGAAAATAACTCTATCAGTTATTATCCTCCTCTTACATGAGGAAGCTGAGCTCAGAGCAGTTATTGCCAGAGCTAGTAAGGGGCAGAGACCTTTGAACTCAGATGTGAATGGTGCTCAACTTTGGGATCATTTTCATTACACTCTTTGTGTATTAGGGTTGGGGGAGCAAGGGAAGAGCTTGGAAATAACCATATTAAAATATAAGCCAAAACATAACAAGTATTGCTAACCTTTTAGGCATTGCTGTTTTTAGCTATTCCTTTCTTAATTTCTAGAGAGTCTTCCTTGCATTCTAAGGTGTTTATAGTTCATTTTTTTACTGCATAACTCCCTTCCTAGACCCTGAATTTATTCTTTATGAACATGGTACTTTGTATTCACTGGTATTTCATTTACCCCTTTCCCTATGTTACATGTATCTAAAAGTTTCCATCAGGTTAATCTATCAATCATAACCTATTTGGGTGTGCTTCTCTAGTCCCATTTTATTCGAACAGAGTAATATTTTTAAAACATATTATTAAAAACTTGCATTAAGTTTTAAAAAAATCATATCTTGTTATTTAAGTTACATATAACATATATGTATATTTAGAAAAATGCACATAAGTGTACAATTTGATCATTTTTTCCCCCCACAAACTGAGTATTTCTATGTAACTAGCACCTAGATCAAGAACTGGCACTCATAGGCCTCTGCTGAGTTTCTTTCCATTTCCTGTCTCCTTTTCACCTCCCTGGGTGACTTCTAACAGTGTATATTAGTTTTGTAAAATGGAATCATATAGCAGATACTCTTGAGTCTGGTTCCTTTTATTCAACAGTATGTTGAATAAACATACTGTTTTTGTGAGTAGCAAAAACTTTTCAAGGTTTTCTTTAGAGCTTGGAATAAAAACCAAATTCAAACTCTATCTTGGCCTATGATGTCTTGTATAATCTAGCCCCTGCTTACTATTCCAGCTTCACTTAATGCCAGTGTTGTCCCCTATGCTTCAATCACATCAGCTTCTTATTTATCCTTAACAAGCCCTTTGCTGCCACAGGGCCTTTGTACATGTGGCTCTGCCTTCCTTGAACACTCTTTTCCCTGCTCTTTGCCTGGCTGCCTTCCTTAAGCCTCAACAGATGTGTCAGATAGATGCTTCCCTCATCATCTTATTTTGCTAGTCCTTTTCCGTTATTCCCAGTTACTGGCATCTGTTGCCTCCCTTCACAGCACCTATCATAATTTATAATGATATATCTGCTTGCATGATTATTATCTTCCTTCCTTACTAGACTTCATAAGTGTAGTACGGGCATTCATCTGCTTTGTTCATTAGTGTATACCTAGTACTTGAAATAGTGACTGACATGTAGTAGGTATTTAATATTTAATGACCACATTCCCATTCAGCACCTTTGTTCCTATTATCATTTGTCCTTTTCTTTTCTTATGCTGTTTAACTATTTAAACTTTTCCATCCTTCAAGGCTCAGCTCAGTTCCCCTCTATGAAGTCTGTGCTGACTTCATAAATTTACTTGCAAAAGTAAATCTTCTCTAAATTTTTGACATTTATTGCTGATTCCCCTCATGTTCTTGGGAAGTTACATTAGCATGTATCTTATCTACCTAGTTGGATCAAAAGTCCTCCCCCACCCCCCAGTCTTGCAGTTTGTAATGCCAGTACCCTTTATATTCTTGGTTAGTTTCACTAGTCTGTATCTTTATCTAATTAGATCAGAGTTTCTTCATCAGATGCTAAGTTGTTTTAGCCAGTACTTCCCTCAGTTCCTTTCACTGAGCTTTGCACATAGTAGGTCCTCAGTAGAATTTTTGATGATTGATCATAATGATGCCTGTGTATAGGTAGCAATTTTAATTTTTCAGGCTTATTTACATGGACTCCTTTTATTAGAATTCTGCTTAATGTTTTTTCCTTTTTTCTTTTTTTAATGTTTTATTTATTTCTGAGAGAGACACACACACACACACACACACACACACACACACACACACACACACACACACAGCATGAGCAGGGGAGGGTCAGAGAGAGAGGGAGACACAGCATCTGAAACAGGCTCCAGGCTTTGAGCTGGCTGTCAGCACAGAGCCCGAAGCGGGGCCGGAACCCATGAACCATGAGATCATGACCTGAGCCGAAGTCGGACGCTTAACTGACTGAGCCACCCAGGCACCCCAATGTTTTTTCTTTAAAAAAAATTTTTTTTTAAATTGCTTAATGTTTTCTGTAACAGAGGTTGGGAGTGCCCCAACTGCTTCAGGAGTTATAACAGTTATTAGGGTGTGAAAGTACAGGAGTCCAGTCCTGGTGCCACAAAGTACATACTCCTTTGGAATCTGTCACTGGCAAAGAAGTAACTATGCACCATTCCTTCTTGGAAAGATGCTTAATCAGTGCCTTTGTAATGCTCTCAGATTGGAGTTATTAACTGAAATGAGATATGAGGTAGGACCTCACTTGAACTATTTTGTTGAATAACATTTTATTTTGATGTCAATAATGAAAATTCCAAGCTAGTTAACTCTGTTTAAAACTCCTTTCTCTCTGACTTGGCCACTAAGCTGTCTCAGTAGTCATTCTTCCTCTTTTATTAAAGGGAGAATAATGTATGTACTAATATTGTATATACTTAACTTCGAACCAATTTAAACGCAAGTTTAAATTAGTAACTGGGATGATTTAACTTAATATATATGTGGCACAGTTGGGTGATAAATGTACAATTTTTAAAAAAATGTTTTATTTCTGAGAGAGACAGCATGAGCAGGGAAGGGTCAGAGAGAGAGGGTGACACAGAATCTGAAATAGGCTGAGCTGTCAGCACAGAGCTTGACGTGGGGCTTGAACCCATGAACTGTGAGGTCATGACCTGAGCCGAAGTCGGATGCTCAACTGACTGAGCCACCCAGGTGCCCCATAAAATTTTTTTAAAGAGGTGCTTAATATGTATTTTAAAGTAATGATCATTTTGACTTTTTTTTTTTTAAGTTTATTTATTCACGTAGAGAGTGGGAGCCTGTGCTCTTGCAAGCAAGGGAGGGAGATAATCCCTAGCAGGCTCTGTACTGCCAGCATGGAGCCCAACGAGGGGCTTGAACCCATGAACTGTGAGATCATGACCTATGCCAAAACCAAGAGTCTGATGCCTAACTGAACCACGCAAGCGCCCCCTTGACTTTTTTTTTTAATAAAAACAATTAAAAAAATTTTTTTAAAAATAAACTGCATCCAGTGTGGGGCTTGAACTCATGACTCAGGGATCAAGAGTTGCATGCTCTACAGACTGAGCCAGCCAGGTGCCCCATTTTGACTTTTCTGGTGGAATTATATCAGAAGATTGTAGGGTAATTTAGTAATTGTTTTTATGGAGACATTGGAGTAGAGGTATTTAAATTTCTGAGAGATGTTGGAGTAATTTTGTTCATAGTCTTCTGTTATTTTTTTTTCTCTAATAACTTTATAAATGTTTTATAAAGCCAGTTTATTTGCTTTTTATCCTTTTTACTCTAACCAGGTCAAAATAAGAAGTATAAGTAAAATGCATTTATGTTTATCTATATCCATATTTATTTATATGTATACATATGTATATTTATATATGTACATATATACATTTACATATTGTAAATGTAAGTATTTATAATACTTCAGACCACCACTGGACTTTAGTAATTAAAAATTTTCTTTTGAAATGTGAGGAGACAAGTGATAAACTATAGGAATTCATTATAAGAAGTGACTTTCAGAGTGGATTACAAGGGTAGTATGTATACAATCCAGTCTTTTTTGCACATTCACAGTGGAATCGTGTAACATTGACTTCTAGGTGTCATGAGACCTTAGAGTATGTTTCTGAAATCATTCACTTTCAGTCAAGTAAAGTTTTGTTAAGTGTGGTTTGTTGTATTCTGATTCTTTGACAGTTGGTTATCTATTTGTCTTAGTTTCATTCCTTGACCATTTTGATTAATTAGCACTTTACCTTATAAGATTATTTAAAACTCCATGGTTCCAGTTCTGCAGCCTCAGAAAGCCTCATTTTTTCCATCTTTATAATGGAAAGAGAGTGGTTGTGAGGATTAAGTAATTTAATGTACAGAAGCATTTAGGTCATAATGTCTGGTACATAACTATTAGTTATTTCAGTTTTATTTTTTATTTACCCAAAGAATAGAAGAAAAACTTCCTCTTTTCATTATTTTAAAAATTAATATGATTTAGTCTAAAGTCAGGTAACATCTTTATATACTGGGCAGACTAGAAAAAACTCAAGAATTTATGGGGCGTCTGGATGGCTCAGTCGGTTAAGCATCTGACTTTGGCTCAGGTCATGATCTCGTGGTTCGGGAGTTTGAGCCCCGTGTCAGGCTCTGTGCTGACAGCTTAGAGCCTGGAGCCTGCTTCAGATTCTGTGTCTCCCTCTCTCTCTGCCCCTCCCTACTCAAGCTCTGTCTCTATCTCTATCTCTCAAAGATAAATAAATACTAAAAAAAGTTCAACAACTCAAGAATTTTTAAAAGCTTATTAGTCTTTACTATTTTTTTTTTTTTTAAATGTTTATATATTGTGAGAGAGAGGGGAAGAAAATCCCAAGTAGGCTCCACACTCTGACATGAGGCTTGGTGTCACAACCTAAGCCAGTATCAAGAGTGGGACACTTAACCTACTGAGCCCCGCAGGTGACCCTTAATTTTACTAATTTATGATGAAGCTAAGTAGCTCTCTCAGTGACTAGTTTGTTTATTCATTTGAGAGAGAGAGAGAGAGAGAGCGTGCGCGCGCGAGCATAGGTAAGAGGGGCTGAGGGAGAGAGAGAATCTCAAGCAGGCTCCCTGCCCAGGGCAGATCCCATGGCAGGGTTCCATCCCATGACCCTGGGATCTTGACCTGAGCCAAAATCAAGAATTGGAAGGTCAACTGACTGAACCACTCAGGCGCTCATCAGTGACTAATTTTCTTTATTAATCTGTTTTCCTTGAATGACTCATCCTTAGTCCAAATGTTGGCTATATGGTTATAATTGGTACAAGGGAGAGAGAATTTCTGGGTGTTTTAGCCAGTCCTTCATCACTTAAAGATAGACCCTGTAACTGGAAATTGAGACTAGTGGTGAGATAATATATGAGAATATTTCAGACCATTGTAATTTTTGAAAATTATTTTTCTTTTGAAAATTATTTAAAATAGTATTTAAAAATTATAAAATAAAAATTATTTAAAAACAATCCGGTTATGGAATTTTGGGATAATGATACTAATATTGTTAACCATTTACTTTTGCTTATTCTAAGTATAGATCACAACTGATTTTACAGCATTAGTTATAATTTGTCAGGTACTATCTTAAGCATTTTATGTACATTATTTCATTTACTCATTCATTTAACAAATATTTATTGAGTGCCTGCCATGTGTCAAGCACATAATCTTATTTAATCCTCACCCTACCCATGAAATAGGTATATGGTTTGTTATTTTAGTCGCACTTCACAGATGGTGAATTGGGGCACAGAGAAGCTATGTATCTTGTCCAGTGTCACAGAATTGTCCAGGGTCAGATTTGGGATTTTTAAAAAAATTTGAATGACAGTTGCTGAAATCGTGGCACAAGATTCTCTGTCAGACTTTTTTCTTTAGAAGAATGTATATGTCTATATATGTATATAAAGTAGGCTTCAAGCCCAGCACAGAGCTCACTGTAGGGCCTGAACTTACCACTGGGATATCAAGACCTGAGCTGAGACCAAGAGTCAGATGCTTAACTGAAAATACAGTTTTATATTTTTTATAAAAAAAATATATTTTTTTAAGATTTTATTTTTAAATAATCTCTACACCCAGTGTAGGGCTTGAACTCATAACCCGGAGATCAAGAATTGTATGTTCCACTAACTGAGCCAGATAAGCGCCATTTTAAAAGAAGGATATAGAATATATATATATTACATGCGTGTGAGCGTGTGCGTGCGCGCACGCGTGCGCGCACACACACACTCACCCACCCACTCACTCACGGGGGAGGGTCAGAGAGAGAGAGGGAGAGGGAGAATCCCTGGCAGGCTCCACACTGCCAGTGCAGAGCCTGAGGATGAGGTGCTCGGTCTCACTGTGAGATCATAACCTGAACGGGAAAGATGCTCAACCCACTGAGCCACCCAGGCGCCCCTAGTAGAAGGATATTAATCAAATTTTGAAGTGTGTGGTAAATAGATTTCAGTCAAAGTGTTTAGAGCAGGATGTGTTAGGCTAGGTAAGTTAAACTAGGATAATTTCCTCTCTTACCCCAAATCCATCTCTTGAAACAAAAACCAACAAAAGATCAAAAGACAATTTTGAAGTTCCTTCTTTTGGAGAATTCCAATTGACTCAAACTAGCCTGAACCAAATGAAATTTTCAAGAAGAATGGGTATAAATAACTATTAAACACTGTTCCTTTAGAGGCACTCTGGGAGCCAATGTTAATGGAAGCATGGTAGTTTAATTGTTCAGATTAAACAACCTGTTATCCACAGTATCAACTTTGCTGCTTTTACATAGAACCGGTATGATATTTCAGATTTTCAGTTTTATTAGCTATAGTTATGGTTGTCTCTGAGGGGTATCTATAAGGTAATATGACTGCTTTTTGAAAACCAGTATCAGAAGTTTCCAAAATGAAAAATAATTATATATTTATTTTAATGAGATTTCCAAATTGAAGTGTTTGGTATACTTCTTTTGGATTTGCCTTTAGAGCATATTGCACACTCAATCCTGACAAGTCTTTGTTTTGGGGGAGTTATATTTAACTTTTGGAGATAAGCAAGTCTGGTGAAGTGCATAATCAGTTATGGTTTTTGGTCATAAGTGAAATGTAATTCTAAGAGGTGGACTCTAGGATTTTTGTGTGTGAGGCTTGTCTTTGAGAATCTGCAAACAGAGTTTTAAAAAGGTTTTGAGCCTCACTGGCATTGTTGGAAGAGTCTTGCTTCCCAAGATGACTTAAATAACAGCTTTGATTTTGAGTCTCTATAAATAAAAATCATTGAATATAACTTGCTTAATGTATTCTTAATTGAATTGAAATTTTCTGTAATGAAAGCATTATCTTAATATAAATATCGTACACCTAGCCTTTAAAAATTAGTCTCCTTTGGGGTGCGTAGGTGGGTAAGTCTGTTAAATGCCTACTTTTGATTTCTGCTCAGGTCATGATCTGATGGTTCCTAAAATTGAGCCCTGTGTCTGGCTTTGTGCCGACAGTGTGGAGCTTGGTTGGGATTCTGTTTCTCCCTCTCTTTTCCTCTCTCTCTCTGCCCCTCCCCTCTCTCTTTCTCTCACTCTCAAAAATAAACTTAAAAAAGATTGATCTCTTGTTTTCTGTGTAAAAAATACATTTTTAAAAAGGAAAAGAACACTTTTAGTCTGTTGAGAGGCAAATATATATAGGAACAGATTTGAGCTTCATTATAATTAAAAGGTGAAATGTATTTTCTTGACCCACTTGCCCAGGCCTTATGTGTGTAGGTTTTCTGTAAGACTGAAAGAGTTCAGATAGAAAAATGGTGTCATCTACCTTGGTCTGACAGCATTTCCTGTTTCTAAAAATAAGTCTCTGGTTTTATCCAGTTTCAAGTTTATTGGGTAAGTTAAATGCTGAGCAAGGTAAATGTAGTTAATTTTTGGCTCTTTAAACCTTGGAATAGCTTTATCACAAAAGTTCTGTCTTCCTAATTACCTGGGGGGTATTTATCTTATTTAGGCCATCTTAGTGATTTGTGTCTAGTATCAGTGAATAAGCAGAATTATAATTGAACAATTTCTATGGATTCTCAGTCATTGAGAAATAATAATAAAACCTAACATTTATTGACTATGTGCCAGCCACTGTATTTAAGTGCTTTTTATATCTTTATTTAGTCGTCTTCTCAACAGTCCCTTGGGGTAGATACTATTATTATCCCCATTTAATAGATGAAAAATCCTTAAGATATGAGATCAGTTTGCCTAAAGTCAACACAACTGGTGAATGCCAAGCTAGGATTTGACTCCTGAGTTTGCTCTTGAATGTTACAATGAGCACATGATGATTTTATGAACTCTGCATTTAAGATCATTATTCCCTAAGTAAATGAGGTGGACATTGGCTTATGTCCCCTAGGTTAGGAAGAATATCATTTTTAGATCTTGATAAACTTAAAGATGTATTAATATCTTTAAAATGGAAGGCTGCTCCAGAGCACACAGAAGCTGCATACATATGGAAGAGAGTACAAAGGTAGTTTAGGCTGTTTGTGTGACAAAGAAATGGTTGCTGGTAGGTTTATATCAGGAATAGCAGCAGTTCTTATGCTTTCTGCCACAGAGTATGATATGAGATATTCTTAGTATAATTTTACTAAATTATTTATAAATTATGTAATTTTAAAAATTTCAACTAAATTTTTTTGCAGGAATTTGAGGACTGATGATTATATTTGACTTGTTTTAAAAGTTGATCCAGAAGTGATTTGAAAGAATCAATTGTAAAGAAGTATGATGAAAAAATAGATGGGTTGGTAGTGAGGCAGTTAATGGAACAGGGAGAAATAATAAGCTAGGAGGGATAAAATTTCAGATCATAAAAGGCAAGAGGAGTGGGATTAGAGCAGAAATAGGGGAGGTAGGTGGCAGTTCATTAAGTGGGTATAATCCAGAAGAGTCAGAGAATCTTTATGGAAGAGAGGTAGAGAGAAGACAAGGAACAGTGGCTTCATTTACATTTTTGGTCAGTTTCACATCAAATTTAAAAGCCAATTTAGTCTATTCAGTTTATAGTACCTGTTTTATATTTAACTCAGGGCTAATTAATGTGGGCAAAACAAAAATACAAAAAAGTGCTGTATACAGTCCCTTGTTCCTAAGGAATTTAAAATTCTAACTGGGGAGACAGTACCTGTTTTTTTAAACAGTTTTGTGGTCAGAGCGCCTGGGTGGCTCAGTTAAGCATCCAACTTTGGCTCAGGTCATGATGTCGTGGTTCATGAGTTTTTAGCCCAGCGTCAGGTTCTGTGCTGACAGCTCAGAACCTGGAGCCTGCTTCAAATTCTGTGTCTTTTTCTCTCTCTGCCCTTCCCCTGTTCATGCTCCCTCTCAAAAGTAAACAAACATTAAAAAAAAAGTTCCATGACAATATTGGATCATATGTAAATGCTAAAATGGGTGATACTGACCGGTGATTCCAGAGCTTAGATTTAATAAACCAATCGTATTTCAGAAGAACTTTTTATTTTCCTGGTAAGGTCATGAAATTGAAAAACTACCTTTTCATTTAATTACCATTGTTTCATAAAAGATGAAACATTTTAAATTTAATTAAAACAATTTTTTTTATAGTTTATTTATTTTTGAGACAGACAGACCATGAGTGGGGGAGGGTCAGAGAGAGAGGGAGACACAGAATCTGAAACAGGCTCCAGGCTCTGGGCTAGCCTTCAGCACAGAGCCCTACGCGGGGCTTGAACCCACGAACCGCGAGATCATGACCTGAGCCGAAGTTGGACGTTCAATCGACTGCACCACCCAGGTCCCCCTAAATTTATTTTTTTAAAAAATCTTTATTGTTGAGAGACAGAGCACGAGTAGGGGAGGGGCAGAGAGCAAGGGAGACACAGAATCCAAAGGGCCTCCAGACTCCGAGCTGTCAATATAAAGCCTAACGTGGGGTTCGAATTCATGAACTGTAAGATCGTGACCTGAGCTGAAGTCGGACACCTAATCAACTGAGGCACCCAGGCGCCCCAAAGATGGAACATTTTATCTTTTTTTTTAATGTTTATTTTTGAGACAGAGAGACAGAGCGTGAGCGGGGGAGGGGCACAGAGAGGAGGAGAGACAGAATCTGAAGCAAGCTCCAGGCTCTGAGCGGTCAGCACAGAACCTGATGCGGGGCTCGAATCCATAGTTCGACCTGAGCCAAGTCTGGCACTTAACCGACTGAGCCACCCAGGTGCCCCCAAAGATGGAACATTTTAAAACAAGTGAAAAGGCATCCTCTCAGGTGAAAGTTTGTATATTGAATAATTTAGGCGTATGGAAAATTTAGTATTCTTTGGTGAAAATGCCACAATCCATGGTACAGTGGCAAATGCTCTAGAAAGTCTGTTGTTATGCTACTAATTTATGTCAAAATGACAGGTAATAGTTTACTGAGATTAGTCTAGGCTGAAGTGGTCTGTCAGGTCTTCATGGAGTCAGTTACACTATGGTTTTACAATGATGGATGGATAGGATATGAATAGACAGAAAGGAGGGGGATGATTTTCCAGACCAGGGCAACACAAGAACAAAGATACTGAGTTTGGGATAAACTTATTATTGATTGGACCCAAGAATACTTGTCTACTCTACCTTTGAGGATCACTGTTGGGGTAGCCTTGAGCTGGCAGCCTTGTTTTCCTCCTTCAAACATTCGTAGTTGCTGGGAGCCGCTGCTTGGTCTATACCAGACATGCCAACCCCACAGCCATACTAGGGTGTGAAGTGGCAGTGTTGGGGGTGGGGCCTCTGGCCGTCCTTGGATAGTGCCAGGCTCTCATGAGCTGATCCTGGCCTCTGTTGCCCCCAAAATAGCTTGGCTCCCTGCCTGCCCCGTAGGCAGCACCTAACAAGTAAACACACCTAAACAGGTACTAATCTACCACAAAAATGCCTGTGAGAAAGTAGGGCTTCTCACCTGCACTCCTACTAAAAACTGTTTTGACACCAAGGATTATCAGCAGGGGAGGAGAGGGTGTCCAAAAGTGGAGACTTCTGTTGTAGAAGAGGCCTCCAAGGCCACTTAACTCAGGGAGGATCACCGTTTCTCTTTGCCTGGATTAGCTTGGATGCCAGCCAGGCTGCTCCACCTATCCACTCAGAACCGTGTCTCTTCTGTGGGGTCCTGTACAGGATTGTGAGGCATGGGGTGGTGAGGAAGAGTTGTGAGTGAGTGCTGGGGAAGAAGGAGCTCTGCATGCATCAGGGCAAGGAGGTCAGTACAATGGCTGCAGGTGCAAGCCCTGCTTCTACGGTTAGCTGCATCTAGTTGGCCAGCTCAGGCTCCACCCAGTTGCAAATTGGAAATTTTCTGTTGAAGTGCCTACTTCAGCTGACAAAATAATGTTTTAGAAAAGTTTTCAAGTTCTAACAGTTTGTCTTCACTACTGAAAGTTCTGAAAGCATCATCTTTTCATTCTAAGAACAATAAACCACTTTCTGTGGAACTGTGGGGGGTAAAAAAAGAATACTTGCCTGCTCCAATAATAGAGTTTAGATTATAGACTAGGAGGAGATAAGATTAATGAGGTAATGCTCAGATTATGAACAGTCTTGAACATTCTACTGAGGAAGTTGGACTTGCTCTTGCTGCCATTTAGGAAACACTGAAGGTAAGGCACTGATAAATTTAGAACTGTAGATTGATTAGTCCGGAGGTGTTAGCTAGATATTGGAAAGGAACCAGTTGAGGATTTTTGTAGAAATCATGTGTGAACACTGTCAAGATCTGAATTTAGGAAGTTAAAAAAAATAAAAGTATATTAGAAGTTTTGAAGAGGGGAGAGATAGAAGTTAATGATGATATGGAGAAAGAAAGTAAGCTCTAAGATTATGAGATTGGTAAGCTGGGGGCATTTGTGATATTAGTTAACTAAAATTGGGGAGCAGGCAAGGGGTTAGCCTTTTTTGCCTCAAATTCTTTGCTTTGTTACTCTATATCCACATGCTTTTATGACACCATTTATTTGAGTTATGTTGAGAGTCTCTAAAATTTGCTTGGGATTGAACTGAAAGTTAGAAAGTTTCCTTTATTTACTTACTTATTTATTTTTTAATGTTTTATTTATTTCTGAGAAAGAGACAGCGTGAGCAGGGGACGGTCAGAGAGAGAGGGAGATACAGAATCTGAAGCAGGCTCCAGGCTCTGAGGTAGTTGCCAGCACAGAGCCTGATGCGGGGCTCGAACCCACGAACCGTGAGATCGTGACCTGAGCCGGAGTCGGACGCTTAACTGACGGAGCGACCCAGGCGCCCCCAAAAAAAGTTTACTTTGGAAACACTTGTTTGGAAAAAAAAAAAAAGTATATTTCAGACCACTAAGCATTGTATAAGTTCTTAGTTATGGAAATTGTACCCTAATAAATGTCATTGTTAGTTAGATTAACTGTCAGGTCCAGAGGAATTTTTGGAATTTCTGTTACTTTAGAATTTTTTCATTTAGCAGAATTTGTCCTATATAAACAGCAGTGTGGCAATAATATCTTATCATTTCATTAGTGTCTACTATATGGCAGGTACTTGATGTCTACTAATTCTTTAGTGTTTAAAACTACCTCATGAAATGTATTGTCACTCCTACTTTATAGATGAGGAAACTGAAGCTCAGGGGGTTTAAGAAATGTCCCTGGGGGAGCAGTAGTGTTAGGATTCAATATCACTGTGACAAAAAAATCTATGTTCTTTCTCCTGCCCTATCCTTGGATTAGAGGTCATAAGAATAGGAATAATTGGTGTTTCCTGGCCTTTTCTATCTTGTCTGCATGTGCAGGAGTGGGGGATGGGGAGGGCATAAAAGACCAAATACAATCTAGCCCTAGATCTAGTCAAGGACATTCACTTTTTGGATAATGTCTCTCATATCCTTTTGTAGAGCTTTCAACAAACCCTTTATAAAAATGTCCGATTCAGAAAATAAAACAGTTGTTGACACTCAGTTCTGCAAACTGATAGTCTGTCAAATGAGATCTAAGGAAGTTTCAGGGTCCAGCTTCTGGGAAAGTGGGATTGAAGGTCATTCTCCTTGAAAATGTAGTTAGTGCTGGAGACTAGCTGTCATTGATACCTAGCACTTTTTTTTGGATATGTTCCTCTCTTCATTCTCCCCATCATGCTCACTCAAAAAAGTTTTTATCTTTTCTTCATGTGCCCTGTTGATAATTTCTTCAAAGTTTTCTCTCTTTAGTTATTATAAAGAGAGCTCAGCCCCACCCTTCTCCACCTCATTCCTGATGTTCCTTTACCAGCTGCTTGTATTGGGGCTAGTAGAACCTGTGCACAAATGTGAGCAAAGTCCTAGGTTCTTCACCTTTTCTTTTAACATTTCCTCCATCTTCTAACCCATACCTGAAAACAAGTTTTTTTTTCCCTCTAATGAATGCTATTATTTGTATTTTTGTTGGTTGAATACTTTGCCACTTCTTGGACAGTGAGAACGATGTACTTCTAGTCCTTCACTGTCACTTCTAGACCATTGTTTTTTTTGCCATTTTTGCATGGCTTCTGATTTTTCAAAGTCCCTGCCATCTTCTCTCCTCTGTTTTAATTGTGATTGGTGACTTTAAGGATCCACATGGATCACTTTACTCCCCCATCGTGTTTCCTAGTATGCACTTTGTCTCGTACCTCAGTTTTATCAATTACTGTCTCATCCTTTGCTTTCTCTGTTGAGTCTTTGAGAATAGGAATACATAGAGGTATATATATAAAACCCTCTGCCTTTCTATCTTTTAGAGTTATTGCCATATTTTTTTCTTTTAAGCTCAAACATCTAAAAAAAAATAGTATTCTGTATGCTGCCTTTTCCTTTATACTCATTCGTTAATACCCTTCCTGTCTTGTTTCTCTTTCCAATACTTTACTGTAAGTGCCCTTTCAAAAGACCCAGTGTCTGTATATTCAGTCATTTTCATAGCCTTTGTCTTTCTTAATCCCCCTTCAGTATTGAAACTATTGATCATCTTCCTTGGACCTCTGTTCTTTGACTCGGAGTTAAAAATATTTGTGTTTGGCCCCATCTAGCCTGGTAAGGCCAATTTACCTGGAACTTGGCTGGTTGTTGGACTCTGATGTTCATCTTGGGACCTGTACTGACTAGCAGAGAAGGGGTGGAGCTGGTTGGCACTGTGCATCTCATAGTGCTCTGTACCCTGTGGACTTTTAAGTAAATAATTTATTTGATTTGCTAGTCTTCCTGTTCTCTCTCTTCCTCTCTCCCTAATCCTGCTATGGCTTGTTTGTAAAATGGATTGCCCGCCTCTACTCTTGACTCTGGTTATATACTGTAGTTTATAAAAGGCAGACCTATCTTTTTATTTATTTTTTTTAATGTTTATTTTGAAAGGAGAGCGAGTGTGAGTGGGGGAGGGGCAGAAAGCTAGGGAGAGCAAGAATCCCAAGCAGGCTTCACACTGTCAGTGTAGAACCCAACGTGGGGCTTGCTCTCACGAACCCTGGGATCACGACCTGAGATGAAATCAGGATTCGGACGCTCAACCAGCTGAGCCACCCAGGTGCCCCAGACATGTCTTTTTTTAGAGCAGACTTTTGGAAAGAGTGATATGAATTAAGTTCTTTAGTAAACTCATGTGAGATTTGAAATGTTCCAAAAAACTTGGGAAAGTTTAATGAATATCAGTGGCCTTAATGAGAAAATTTTTATGTCTTCTCTTTTATATTAGTATTTTCATGGAAGGCTATTTCTGGGGGTGGGGAACCACATCAGATTCTATCACAGCAAAAATAATTACACTGAAATCTCAGTATAATAGAATTTCTAAGCCCCATTTATTTTTAGGGGTATTTGCTATAATAACACTGTACTGTGACAGTTCCCTGGAGTTTGTTAATAGGATTTTGACCTGAATTTGCCAAGAAAGTTTCAGAAAGTTGCAGATAGTTGAGAAGTAGTGGCATGAGCAAATGTGGGTTAGGCTAATAGAAATTTAGCAGAGCAAATTTGTGAGATGACCTGATATTTTTGAGAAGGAAACAGTATTGAGTAATGCCACTTTTTGTTGTTGTTTTGCTATGTTAAATGATCATTGAAGCCTTGTATCCTGAAATTTTTTTTATCCTTAGGGATTTGAGTCATTCTCTGTTCTCAGATGTTTATCACCTTCCTGTACAGGAAATGGAATTATTCAGCCTAGAGAGATAATAAAGAGCTTTGGACTGAGTCTGGAGGTCTTGTTTCAGTTTTTGGCATTGTTTAACTATATATAGACTTGAGCAAGCCACTTTACTCTTTGGGCTTCATATTTGTCAAATGAGAAGGTGAAGTAAATAATTTCTGAAGAGATAACTACCGTTTTATATATTTGCTTATTTAATTATTTATGCACTTATTTATTTATTTTAATGTTTATTTTTAAAGAGACAGAGAGACAGACCATGAGCAAGGGAGGGGCAGAGAGAGAGGGAGACACAGAATCTGAAGCAGGCTCCAGGCTCTGAGCTGTCAGCACAGAGCCTGATGCGGGGCTTGAACCCAAGAACCGTGAGATCATGACCTGAGCCGAAGTCAGACGCTTAACTGACTGAGCCACCCAGGCGCCCCAATAATTACCATTTCAGTATGAGATGTTTTGATAAAAAGCCATTCACAATGACTCTCAAAGTCAATTTACCAATTAATCGAAAATGTGATAATTTGTATTGAGATAAGTTTGTGACAATTTGTATTAAGAGATAAGAGTTTACAGTAAGAAACACAATGGAGCTGTAACTTCAAAATGATAGAATAGTTGCTCACATTAGCATCAATGTTAAAGGGATTATAAGTTTACTAGAGGGGTGCCTGGGTGGCTCAGTTGGTTAAGTGTCTGACTCTTGATTTTGGCTCAGGTCTCATGGTTCATGAGTTTGAGCCCCATGTCAGCATGGACCCTTCTTGGGATTCTCTCTTGCCCTCTCTCTCTACCCCTCCTCTGCTCGTGTGCTCTCTCTCTCTCAAAAATAAGTAAACTTAAAAAAATTTTACTAGAGAATATTACTGAACTATGGAGATCCTAAAATGTGGCAATCACATGGAAAACAGGTAAAATGGCAGGGTGAAATAATAGTAGCTAATGACATTTGGTTAGTACTTACTATATGCTAGCCACTATTCTCAGATGATTTTATAATGTGTTGAGTCCTTAAATAATTCTGTGTGGTAGCTATTATCCTTGTTTGACACATGAGGACACCGAAGCACAGTTAAGCAGCTTGCCCATACTGCTATTAAGTGACCTATTGTAGACTAGGGTTGTGTGACTCCAGAGCCTCTGTTCCACATACATGTATTTGTTACATGTTAACCCTCAAGAGTGCATATACAGGAAGGTATATGGTGGTGGGAACAAAGTATAATTCAGATATTCAATGTTTGACTAGGTTTTGTGTTGGCTTCCTTAAGCCATGTGCTGTAATATGTTAACATAATTTTCATTACATGTTAAAATTATATTAGTTTAGTAATATTCACTCACATTTACTGACTGTATGGCTTGGGTTTGAATTTCAGCCCTACCATGTGATTTTCGTGTAAACTTGGGAAAGTAACTCTACCTCTTTGTGTCTCAATTTACTCATTTGAAAAATGGAGTTAATATCTGCCTCCTAGTGTTGTGAGAAATAATTGATGCAAAGGGCTTAGAATTACAGGAAGTAAACATATGGCAAATGTTGGCTATTGTTAAGCTTTTAACTTTTCCAAATACCTTAAATACCATTTCTTTCAAATAACATTCCTTTTTTTTTTTAACGTTTATTTTGAGAGCGAGTGCACGTGTGCACAAGTAGGGACTGAGAGAATCCCAAGCAGGCTCCACACCATCAGTGCAAAGCCCAATATGAGGTTCAAACCCACAAACTATGAGATTATATCATGAGCTGAGATTAAGAGTTAGATGCTTAACCAACTGCAACACCCAGGTGTCCCTCAAATAACATTCCTATGTGAGAGATAGAGTCTGGAGTCTAGCATATTTATTTCATTTATTGATTTTATTAATTTTTTTTTTTTTTTTTTACAAATAGGTTATTGTCAAGTTGGTTTCCATATAACACCCAGTGCTCATCCCCACAAGTGCCCTCCTCCATGCCCATCTCCCCCCTCCCCCCTCACACNTGAAATCTAAAAGGTTATTTAACTCTGGTCTGAAAGAGAAAACAAATGGCTTAGGATGTGTGTCATGTAATAGTCACTCCTCTTGTATAAGTAGGACAAGCCTGTGGTGTTTGGAATGGGAATGAAGATCATTCCTAGTTATTCATTTCTTTTTCCAGTCCTTGAATCCCTTCCTGCTGTTAGAGGGGGATGTTGCTGCATCATTCTTATGTCCTGGGGTAGCCATCTAGCAAGCTGAGAAACATTTGAAGGGTATTAAAGTCACTGGGAACTGAGAAAAAACAGTGTACCTTTTCTATGTGGAAAAGGTAAAACGAATGGGAGACATGAGCTACCAGTACGAGCTGATGCTGTCATGTGAGTTTTATGGATTTAACTCTTGACCTGCTAACCCACTCTTTTGTTGTGTCAGTTTCTTGCAGTTGCTTAGAGGCATTTTTAGGATTTAAAATGCTTCTAGCTTTTTTTTTTTTTTAAAAGCAGTTTTATGCGGCTTGATACATCTCAGCTGTCAGCACTTGATTTTGCTACAGTGTGTACTGCATGATCTCTGCATTGCTGTAACCAGACTTGGTAAGGCTTGCCTTTCCATCTCCCTGATGAAAAGATTTCTTTGCATCTCTTCCTCAGGCTAGTTTGCTGTAGCATTGGAGGCTCTTCCCTACTCTTTGGAAAAATCTAAAAAGAGTTTCTGTTTTGAGAAGTGACCTTGTGTTGGGGTTTCTCTTGGCTAGGATTTCCCCAGCTAAAGGCTGTTAGCTTTCCCTTAGCTCTAAGGCATAGGAAGTGTCTTTAGCAAATACACATTGTACCTGTCCATGCAAGTGACGACTACTACTAATCACTGGAAATGCAGAGTATAAAAATTGAAGCATACTGCATCAGAGTGAATAATGATTAAGGACAGATGAGGCAATAATATATCAAGGGGATGAGAGTTTTAGAATCATGCAGACTTGGATTTAATTCCCAGTTCTGCCTTTTATTCCCAGTGTGACCCTTAGCAAATTGCTTAACTTTCCTGAATCTCAATTATCTCATCTATAAAAATACTTAGTAATACATAGTTCTTAGGATTGTTTTAAGGTTTGAGAGAATAAGTTGATAACCCTGAGCAGAATGCATGAGATATGTTGTAAAATGTTAACTAACCTTCCTGAAGTTGATGGGGTTCCTTGTTAAAATTGGGATATTAGTACTTAACTCAGTCTTAAAGATAAAGTGAGAGTAGAGGGGCACGTGGGTGGCTCATTTAGTGGAGTGGCCAGCTCTTGATTTCAGCTCAGGTCAATACCTCATGGTTTGTGAGATCGAGCCCCATGTTGGCCTCTGCGCTAACTGTAGAGCCTGCTTGGGATTCTCTCTCTCCCTCTCTTTCTCTACCTGTCCCCTGCTTTCATGCTCTCTCTCTCTCAAAATAAGTAAACATAAAAAAAAAAAAAAGAAAATGAGAGTAGATAGATAGCTGACATGTAGTTGTTACTTGTGCAAGAAAGAGCTGGAACAACTGGAATACTTGAGGCAGTATTTCTTTGGAAGAAACAAATTGAATACTACCCAAATCGAACCTGCAAATAGTGCTATTTCAGCAGTCTTTTTGTGTTACTCTTGCTGTGCGGAGCTAAATATGTGCATTTCCAGTTGTATTTTGCCCGTGATTCATTATTTCCTCAGTTTATCTTAAAGTCCAGGCCTTTCTTTTTATACATAATCATGTTCCACTCATTCTCAAAAATGAGCTTAAATTTTAACATGGAGCTCTTGTAAATCACTCCAGAGAAATGATTTGTCCCACTTCTAAATGCCATTATGACACTTAGCATGGACTGATACATGGTATTTTTGCTCCCATTATCTGGCTGAAGAGAAGTTCTATTCTTTAAGATTTTTTTTTAAGGTTATTTATTTTGAGAGAGAGAGAGTGAGTGTGCAAGCAGCGGAGGGGCAGACAGAGGAGGAGAGAGGGAGAGAATCCCAAACAGTCTGCACTGTTAGCTCAGAGCCCAGTGCGGGGCTTAAACACAGGAACCATGAGATCATGACCTGAGCTAAAATCAAGAGTTGGACACTTAACTGACTGAGCCACCCAGGTGCCCCATGTTGTATTCTTTTTTAAAATCTAGTTTAGATGTCTTCCATGAAAACTTTCCTAACTCATTATAAATCAAGTCTCTTCTGTACTTCTATTATTGTATATCTTCTGTAGCACTTGTTGCACTTAGCACATTGTTAGTTATTTGACTACTTTTGTCTACTTCTAATGAACTATGAATATCATAAGAACAGAGTATTTTCTCTGTATTCCTACTTTATAGCACATGCCTGGTTCAGTATGTAATGAAATGCGACTTCGATGCATTAACCTTACATTGGTATTTTTCTTTTTCCAACCCAAAAGGGCATGAGTGAGAAGTTCACTTTGGTGTCTCTGTGTGTATTTTAAAATGAACGTGCATGGCTGGCTCAGTCGGTTGAGCATCTGACTTCGGCTCAGGTCACGATCTCACAGCTGGTGAGTTCGAGCCCCGTGTTGGGCTTTGTGCTGACATTGTGGAGCCTGGAGCCCACTTTGAGTTCTGTGTCTCCTTCTCTCTCTGCCCCTCCCCTGTCATAGTCTGTCTCTTTCTCTCTCAAAAACAAACAAACGTTAAATTTTTTTTTAATGAAACAAACAAAAGGCGGGTGCCTGGGTGGCTCAGTTGTTTAAGTGGCTGACACTGGCTGAGGTCATGATCTCATGGTTCATGAGTTCAAGTCCGGCGCTGGGCTCTGTGCTGACAGCTTCGGATTCTGTGTCTCCCTCTCTCTCTGCTCCTCCCCTGCTTGTGCTCTGTCTCTTAAAGGTGAATAAATGTTAAAAAAATAAATAAAACAAAGATATATATTGATATAAATTACATACCATAAAATTCACAGCTATCATTACTGTTTAATTTCAGAACATTTTCATCATCCCAGAAGGAAACCTATAGCATTAGCAGTCACTCTCCATTCTGCCCTTCCACCAGTCCCTGGCAGTCATAATCCGTTTTCTGGACATTTTATATAAATGGAATCATACAATATGTAGACTGTTGTGTCTGGCTTCTTTCACTTACTGCAGTGTTTGCAAGGTTCATCTTGCCTATCCTGGACATTTTATATAAATGGAATCATACAATATGTAGACTGTTGTGTCTGGCTTCTTTCACTTACTGCAGTGTTTGCAAGGTTCATCTGTGTTGTAGCATGTATCAGTACTTCATTTCCAGGGCTGAATTATACCCCACTGTATGACTATACATTTTGTTTTTGGGTTGTTTCCACTTTTGTGCTGTTGTGAATAAAGACTGCTGTACAAGTTCATGTGTAGACACATGTTCTCATTTCTTTTAGGTATATACCTAGAATGGAATTGCTAGGTCCTATGGTAATGTGATTTTTAACTTTTTGAGTAACTACCACATTTTTTTCAGAGCATCTGCACCTACCAGCAGTGTATGTGGGTTCCAGTTTCTCCATATCCTCATAACACTTGTTATTGTCCTTTTTGTTTATAGCCATACTAGTGGGTGTTTAGCGGTATCACATTGTGGTTTTGATTTGCATTTCCTTAATGACTAACGATGATGGAGCATCTTTTCATGTGCTTAATGACCACTGGTATACATTTCTTTGGAGAAATGCCTAAAAATCCTTTGCCATTTTAAAAATTGGTTATTTGTCTTTTTATTTTTGAATTATAAGAGTTCTCTGTATATTTTGGATACTAGTACTCATCAGATATATCATTTGCAGATCTTTTCTCTATGAGTTTTTGGATCTCTTTGCCTATAACTCACGGCCTACCTCGTACATCTATATGATATAGTAGAACTAGAGGTCCTGAAAGAGCATATGTTGATTGAAGGGATGGCCATACTACAGGTAGCACTTAAGGTATGCAGTTCTAGAGGTCTTGGGTTACAAGAAACATAGTGATTATTTGACCGGGGACTAGAGAAATTGGAGTTTTAGTCCTAGCATTGCCACAGCTAGATAGTATGATATGACCTTGGGCATATAATGTAATATTTCAGGGTTTTCGTTTTCTCACTTGTAAAGTGAATGATTTGGACTAGGTAGTACTTAAGGTCTTCACGAAAGTCGCTTGAATTGATAAGGTCCTTTGGACACATGTGTTATAGGTCATGCTGCTACTTTTGCTAGAAAACTTTCTATTTTTTTCTCTCCCACCCTGGCTTTCTTTAAAACTAGTCATAATAAATTCTGACCCGCTCCAGTCATAGGAATAAACCTGGATTTTTATTAAAGAATTTATAGGTATACGGCGGCACGGGTGGCTCTGTGGGTTAAGTGTCCGACTTTGACTTGGGTCATGATCTTACAGCTCGTGAGTTCAAGCCCTGCATCAGGCTCTGTGCTAACAGCTCAGAGCTTGGAACCTGCTTCATATTCTGTGTCTCCTCCTCTTTCTGCTTCTCCCCTGCTTGTGGGCGTGCATGTGCATATGCGCACGCTCTCTCTTAAAAAGAAGATAAAAACATTAAAAAATTTTTTAAAAATTTATAACTAAAAGAGACCTTTAAAATGGATAAAGGACCTGAACGTGAGACAGGAGATAATCAAAACCCTAGAGAAGAAAGCAGGAAACAACCTCCTTGACCTCCACCGCAGCAACTTCTTACTTGACACATCCCCAAAAGCAAGGGAAACAAGAGCAAAAATAAACCATTGGGACCTCATCAAGATTAAAAGCTTCTGTACAACAAAGGAAACAATCCACAAAACTAACAGGCAACCAGCAGAATGGGAAAAGATAGCTGCAAATGACATGTCAGACAAACGGTTAATATCCAAAATCTATAAGGAACTCACCAAACTCCACACCCGAAAAACAACCCTGTAAAGAAATGGACAGAAGATATGAACAGACACTTCTCCAAAGAGGACATCCAGATGGCCAACAGACACATGAAACGATGTTCAGCATCCCTCCTCATCAGGGAAATACAAATCAAAACCACACTGAGATACCACCTCACGCCAGTCAGAGTGGCTAAAATGAGCAAATCAGAGAACTCTAGATGCTGGCGAGGATGTGGAGAAACGGGCACCCTCCTACACTGTTGGTGGGAATGTAAACTGGTACAGCCCCTCTGGAAAACAGTGTGGAGGTTCCTCAGGAAACTAACAATAGAACTCCCCTATGACCCAGCAATAGCACTGCTAGGAATTTACCCAAGGGATACAGGAGTGCTGATGCATAGGAGCACATGTACCCCAATGTTCATAGCAGCACTCTCAACAATAGCCAAAACATGGAAAGAGCCTAAGTGTCCATCAACAGACGAATGGATCAAGAAGATGTGGTTTATCTATGCGATGGAATACTACATGGCAATGAGAAAGAATGAAATCTGGCCATGTGTAGCAACATGGATGGACCTTGAGGGTGTTATGCTGAGCGAAATAAGTCAGGCAGAGAAGGACAAATACCATATGTTTGCACGTATAGGAGGATTAGGAGGAACTTAACGGAGGACCATGGGGGAGAAGAAGGGGGGAAATAGTGGGGGAGAGGGAGAGAGGCAAACCATGAAAGACTCTTGAATACTGAGAACAAACTGAGGACTGATGGGTGTGAGGGGGGAGGGGGGAGATGGGCATGGAGGAGGGCACTTGTGGGGATGAGCACTGGGTGTTATATGGAAACCAACTTGACAATAAACTATTTGTAAAAAAAAAAAAAAAGACCTTTAAAGATCTTTTAATTAAGTGTTCTTTATTACAGGTGATTAGTTAGAGGCATAAAAAAGTTAGGGTCATTGATTTAACATTACATTTGCCTAGTGTCTGCTGTGTTCTTCACTCAGGCTGTGTAGTTAGTGGCAGAATTGAGATGAGAACTCAGGTCTCCTGTACTTCCAGTTCACTATTTCTAGTATACCACTTTGCCATGGGTTACTATGTTAGAGTCTGATTAAATAGTAGTATCAGGAATTTGCCAGTGTTTCAATGAAAGGTTGCAATAATTTGCCTCCAAATTCTGATCTTTAAATAATTCGTGGCATCATATGGAATTGACATATATTTGTTACATATTTTAGGTATAAATTGATGGATAGTTTTAATTTTTAATCATTTTTCTTTCCTTCAGGGACCTGTTTTCACTTTTAGAGAGTTATACGTGGCTCTAAGTTTTCCAGTTGGCTACCTGTGATTTATTCGAACACCATTGGTATTACACTGACCCAGCCCATGGTCTCCTTGGTCACTGACTCCTGATTTATACTGGCACTATGCCTATTCTTTTTTTATTTATTTTTTTATTTTTATTTATTTCTAGGAGAGAGAGAGAGAGACAGTGTGAGCAGGGGAGGGTCAGAGAGAGAGGGAGACACAGAATCTGAACTAGGCTCCAGGCTCTGAGCTGGCAGTCAGCACAGAGCCCGACGCGGGGCTCGAACCCACGAATCGCGAGATCATGACCTAAGCGAAAGTCGGACCCTTAACTGACTAAGCCACCCAGGTGCCCCGGGACTATGCCTATTCTTAACCGCCTGCTCCTGTTAATGTGGTATTTCTGATTCTTCAGTGGAATATTCAACTTCATTGGAATCATACATAAAACTCGCTTAAAAATCTCAAAAGTTCTATCTTGCCCCATAAATAGGTACTGTGTGGATTAATGGAGCTATTTGAATAGAAGTATAGAATATTCCCAAGGAGTCAGCAGTTATTTATGTGCAGTTTCAAAACCTAGAAAACACTTAAAAATGAAAAACAAAGGAGTGCCTGGGTGGCTCAGTTGCTTAAGCATCTGACTCTCTTATTTTGGCTCAGGTAATGATCTCATGGGTTCGTGAGTTCAAGCCCCCACATTGGGCTCCCTGTGGAGCCT